>NC_045803.1:38054633-38665702 GCF_009873245.2 Balaenoptera musculus
ATGAAGGAAGATTGAGATGTAGCCAGATGGAGAGAAGGAGAAAGCAATTCTCAGTACTGCTCTCATTTCTCTTTCAATACGTTCCCAGGCATATTGAACACCCTGCAGTGTATAAACTACTTTCTTATAATCTCCTCACTTCTTCCCACCTTCATTTAGCCTATGTGTCTCCATTTGTAAAATCCTCCTTACGCTATCTGTGGTTAGTCACATAGTGTAACTAATAAAGAAACAATATCACAATATTACTGGTTATAAAATCAAATCTATTTTATACTAGGCCTATAACAAAAGCTATGGGTTACTATTGAAAATTGTTTACAGTGTGATCTTTGGGCTTGTCCCCCCCTAAGTTTTATTCAAAAGACCCAACTGGGTGCTCGCTTCGGCAGCACATATACTAAAATTGGAACGATACAGAGAAGATTAGCATGACCCCTGCTCAAGGATGACACGCAAATTCGTGAAGCGTTCCATATTTTGTGCCCTTCCCCACTGTCCCGACCCCTTTGCTGATTAACACAAAAAATAGTGGGGTTTTGAAAAAAAAAAAAAAAAAAGACCCAATTGGGTGTTTTGTGTGAAAATTGGTAGGATCATACCATTCAGTGACTACAAAAGCTCAGTTCCTTGGTACTTAAATCCAAGTTCCACCTAGTTTGTGACATTACATTTTATGCCCTGCTCTTATGAATGGAGGTAGAGTGTTTTAAAAGGCTTATTAAAGGTTTCACAACATGAGTCATGTTAGCACTGAGTAACAAAGCCATTTAAAAGAACTAAGGATTGTCGCCCATAGAGATTGAAATGGGTCAAAAGGTCTAGAGTAACTACTGAGTTCATCTATATGCAAATACTTACCTAGAAGTGTGACTCTTCAGCTCTGATTTTTAACAAGAACAGCTGGAGGAGATTCTAGTCCAAGCAGTATTCTCCACTGAAACCTTGATTATAATACATCTAGAGAAATATTGCATAAACGTCAAATTAGGAGTTACACAAACAATAGTGAAAAGCAAACTCTCAAATTTTTACATGGTTTTTTAGCTTATTCAGCCTTAGTCATCTACTGTAAAGAAAAAAAAAAAGCAAATATGTATTAATTGGGTTTTTTTTTGCCAAGTGCCTCACCTTGTTTATTCTATTTATGGCACGACAACCTTGGAAATTAAGTATTATTATTGTAATTTAAAGATGAAGATTGTGACTCAGGTGATGCAATGTGCCAAATCAAATGCTTAGTACTGGTACAAGCCAGATTGAAACCTGTGCTGTCTGGTCTCAAATAACAAACTTTTTCTTCCAGGCATCTGTCTAAAAATGGCAGCGAGAAATAGAAGCAAAAAGAAAGCAAATCAGACAAATGAACTGATCTGAATTTTACTGGTCCTAAGCAACTCCAAAGACAAGCAAGCCAGACTGAGGTTACAACTCTCTTTGAGTTAAAGAAATGCAGGGTAGAAACCCTCTTGCCCACTGAGAACTTGTCTTGCTTTGGTAAATGGTCATCAGCAGACCCAAGGGGAAATGATTAAATCACCAACAAGTGAGTAAAAGGAAGTAAAGGTAGTGATGCAGAACATTCTGGATGGGGGGTGGGGTGGGGCATGGTAATGTTGGGCCCCTCCCTTCCCTACTGAGCTTGTCCAAGCCTGTTCCCATCACACAGGTCTTGATTTTTACAGGACAGTCATTCCTCACTTCTTCGTAAGTAGGACTTTTGTTCTTACTTTCTGAATCCTCTCTTACTGTCAGGAGCTAAGCTAAAGCATATCAGCATCTCCTTTTTTCCAGACCCCAAGGCAAGGTTAATCAGTCAACTTCTGCTTCCATCCATCTCAGCACATCTTGACCACTAAAGTAGACTAAGAAACAATAATGAAAACAATAGTCTCAATTACGTCTTTTCTGGTGTCCTAGGTCTTGTACTAAGCTCAACTTAACCATATGGGTATTGTTAGTATTATTTTCATTTCCTAGATTAGAAAACTAAACATCTAAACTAAAGATATACAGTTGGTTATTGGCTTAGCTTAGTTTCAGAATCTATTTTGTCTGACTACAGATGTCATACTCTATATACACTGGGAGAAGTTATTCTCTGAGCCTCTGTTTGTATATCTACATAGTTGGAATAAAAACCCTACATTGTGATACTGTTGTAAGAAATACATTATATTCATGTGGTAAAGTAAATAAAACACAGTAAACCTCAATAAATAGCATTCTTTTTCAATTTTTTTATAGACTCCTTGGTAACAAGTAAGAGTGACCAGTATATGCCAATGGTTAAGAAACATTTCCTACGTTAAATAAATAATTGAGCAAATGAAAAAGAAAAAAAAGAATAAATGGATGAATGGATTGAAATCTCATGATAGTCTTCCCCCCACCCCTTGAAGTTTTTCTAGATTTCTAATCTTCTCAGTGTTCTGGGCATCAGACAAGAGAAGATTTGGAAAGAAGAAGTTACAAGACATCCTCTGCTCCCTGGGTGAAGAATTATAATACTTCTGAATCTTTCATTTATTTGCCCTTTCTCATGTTTGAAAGTCATTCTGGCTCCCTGGATCCATCTAGTAATGAGAGTAAAAGGCAAAAAGTGGTGGAGAATCTTATTTCTACCGCTACAAATTTAAATCCATTGTTAGGGTAATATATAACAATATTTTTCCATGAATTAATCATCAGATATATATTGAGTCACTACTCATATGCCAGGAGCTCTAGCAAATAAACAGATGAAAAAGTACAGTTTCAATTGGAAAAAAACAAAAGTTTTTTCAGCATTTTTGTCATTGTAAAAATGAAAAGAAACTAAAAATCTAAATGTATATCAACAGATGGTTACATTGAATTGCGGTACATTTATGCCATTGATTAACACGCATCCACAAAGACAATGACTGAGAGAGCTCTGTATGCTCATGTGGATAGCACTGAAAAGCATATTGCTAAGTGGTGAGAAAAAGACACACAAAACAATATGCAAAGTACAACCCTATTAACATAAAACAAAGGGTAAATGCCAATATCATCCGTATATAGGTACATAAAACGGATTGTGGTGGGATGCACACTAAGCTGTTAAAGGTGGTTTCCCCTGGAGAGAAGTAGGAGATTTTAAGGAATTACCTGAGGCTTTCATATCATGTGCTACATATTTATGCATTTTATGATTAAACAAACAAAAGTGTCAGATTTTTAAGATTTCACATTTTATAGGAATGAAATGGTATATGAGCAGAAGATCATATGGTATGTCTATAGTCTATATAGAAAAACTCCTGTGTTCATATTCATAACCCACTCTTTTATTTATGAAATTTGCTTGTGGAATAAAAACAATTATGATAACAAGTAAATTAATTTGGTGCATCACTTGAATATCAAAGCTGAGTCTTTAACTTGCTAATGAAAATGTCAAAAATGATCAAGTTCCCATTCTTTCATTTTATATGTGTGAAAAATTAGGTCCAGGTAAGGAAGGTTACCTGACCAAATCACACAGCAAATTACCAGCGGAGCCTAGGGATATATATGGATTGGAATCCATAGTCAGATTGATTACTTGGGAGCTTATTTTGATTCTAAAATCAAAGAGAACAAATAGAATTTGATGTGCAATATATTAAGAGAGTTAGTTATCTTAGTGTTTCCAGTGTTTGTTTCTTTCACAATGCAAAGTAAGCACAGGTGATATTTAACAATTAGAAAACACTGAGGTACGATCATGATTTGCTCTCAGTGTTAGGCGGCAGAATATCACTCCTCCCCTTTCCTTTGATCTCAGCCTTGCAATTTGAAAGCCAGAGGAATGATAAATGGCCATGAAATGCAGACAAAGATTCCTTCTTTTTTGTTTCACAGAAGAGGAAGATGGTCAAATTGATCAGTCATCAAGGTATAATGATCTGAAATAAATACCAGCCTCTTTGATGTGGCTTAGGATGTAAAGAGATCATTCTTCTGACTGTCACATAATTGAATGATTATGTCTTTCTGTGAATAAGCTTCCTTAATTGCTAACTGGTAATTTGGCATCCTAACAGGAGTGTATGGCAACCGTGATCCCTCACCCTGCACAAGGGAGAGAAGATTGAACTGAGAGGGATGAATGGGAAGAGAGGCCTCTAAACTAGAAATAATTGGAGCAGAGAGCAGGTGATGAAAAAAAGGTATAGAAATTACTCCACCTTCTCTCAGAGAAATGACACTGATTCATCTGAGTGAGGCTGTAGCTGGGATCTCTGACAGGTGTGTATTTGTTTTTAGAAAACAACAAGCAAAGACTATATAGCCTAGGGGATGTTTCCATTTGTAAAAAAGATAAAACCTGAAAGGACTTAGTCATCCTGATCTTGGGGAAGCATTAAACAAAATATACAGGGCCACCTGAGTTGATAGGTGAAGGGCATTTGAAAAGGTCAAAAAATACGAAAGATTTATTTAAAAATTAAGGTATTGAAAAAATATATATGCAAATATTGTTTGGGAGACCTGCCATTTTTATTTACTTACTGTGCTACACTGAATAAATTAGTTAACTTTCTAAAATCCATTTTCTTCCTTATTCATAAAAAGATGACGATGAGATCAGAATTGTCCTTTTGTGATGGTTAAAAGAGTTCATGAAAGTGGTGCTTTCTAGTAAAAAGTACTAAGTGGCTGTTAGGTCCTACCCTTCCTTTCTGTCTTTTAGCTGGAAATGAGATAGCGTTTATAGTGTCAACATTTTACCAAGCCTTAAAGGCCAATTGGTAATTCCCACTTATTCATAAACACTTTTCTAGGCAACTGCTTCTTCAAAACATGGTAAGTTTCATCTGTGACTCATGTAATTTCTTGTATTTTAGATATGTAAAACCTCAGTGATCATGATGATTTAAGACTTTTGCAGCTTTTTACATACACACCTTCAGATGCTTATCTCTAGTCCCATTACCTTCTCACTATTAATTGAACATTTTCAAATTTGGATATTTAATGGGTAATTCATATAACAACTGAAATTACATTTTTCTTCTAACCATTACCAACATTTTCTCCCATGATATTCTTTGTCTGATTTGTGCATTTATCCTTTGATTAATGAACTCAAAATAATTTTATAAGTACTCACTCTGTGCCAAGAACTGGGAAAGGCACAAAACCAGCTATGTTTCCTACATTCATCAAGCTTACTATCTAGAGGAAAATATAAATGAATACTGAAATGACCGTAAAGGGAAAATTGTGTTAAAATCTGTGATATAAAGTTATAAGATATCAAGAGGATATTTGATTGGGAGAATTCCTCCAGTGGTAATCAGGGTTACTTCCTTGAGTAAAGGGTGTATGATGTGTAATGTATGTGTGTATGTGTGTGATGGGATGATGGTGATGATGTTACCCAGGCAGAAGGCTAAGCTTGTGCAAAAGTTCTATAATGAGATGTAATATGGCATATGAAAGTGAAAGATGGCTGAACATGGTCAGAAAGCAAACAGTTAAAGGGATTATGATAGGAGATAAGGTGGGAGACGTGAACATATCAAACTCTCTGAGAACCATTTTCCTCCTTAACCTTTGGTAACTTTCACACGGACACTTGACCACTTCCTTTCCCTTATTCTCAGGGCCCTGTTACCAAGATCTATATAATGTGCCTATGATGAGCCTCTGAAACCTTCCTGCTTCTCTCCACCTACATTGTTATTTCTTCAAACATTTGCCCCAAATTAGAAATAATTGGAGTAAAGAGCCGGTGATGACATATAGTCACAGCTGGTCTCCTTCCCTTCGGCCACCTCCTGCCACCCTGGAGATTTAATAAAGGTAGATTTTCAGGTGTGTTACTAGCAGCATTGCTTATGGTAAAAACAATCCCTGATTATCAAATTGTGTCTGGTTTCCGATGTCTACGTATGGCTGAAAAAATTTTGATTTGGAGCCATAGCTTTGAAATTCTATATGGAAGAGACTCTCTTAACTGGTATTTCCCATGTAGAGACCCTGGAACCTGACTTAATAATACTGAAGTGGTTCACAGATACTGGCTCATGTTGGAAATGAGGCTTCTAAACTAGGTTGGATCACATACCTGCAAGATATGTGTTCTTCCATTACCTGAGCTTTCACCTGCTGGATGTAAGGGGAGCTGGCAAAAAACAATTGCTGGTTAACTATGTAAACAGGTACATGTGCTTCCGTACAGGCATACTGACCGGCTGGTATGCTGTGCTTTGTTGCCTAAATCTGAGTAGCTGAAACCACGTGTGTTCTCTGATAGTTTTGTAAATCTTAATATTCATTTGAAGCTGATAAGAAGAGCTCCTGGTGGGTATTGTCCTTGACATTAATACATATGCTTTCTCAAACTGTGTGTAATTTCATGCCCTCATATCCTTGCTCATTGTTTCTTCTTCATAGAAGTATCTCTCCACCCTTCTCCTCCAGATAAACTACAGCCCATCCTTCAAGGCTCATCTTAAATGTTTCCTTAACTTATTAGTTCTTCCTCATGATGCTCACAATCTTACTTCAGTATTTACTGAGTTGCAGTCACCTTGAAGTACCTGTCTTTCCTCTTGGGGGCGCAGTGTGTCCATGCATTTTGCATATCCAGTGCTTTGAACAATCCCTGGAACAGAAAAAAAGACCAGCTGTTTGTTAAATCGCAGGGATGAAGCGCGATGTCTTGGGATCAGGTGTAAATTACACCGCTTCTTCTGATTTAGGCAATAGCTACTTTCTTAAGGTAACATTTTCCTAAAACTCTGTACATGCCTCACCTCTGTGATTTAGTCTCTGTCTTTAATGATTCATATTACTTTCAATTGTTGCGTGGTTGTATTATTATCATGATTATACTTAAAGAAATTATTATATCTAATTTTGCCCCCCTCAGAATATCACACCCTTGAGAGAATGAGCCATATCTTACTCTTTACATGTTTTAAGACACAAAAATTGAGAAGTGAATTCTAAGGAACATGCAATGGAAAGTCTGTTAAAATACATTAAACTACCATTTTATAACTTAATGATTTAGACTATTGTTGGAAAGGAATTTGCTTATGTAAGTTGTTAAAATGGGTCTGGTTTTTCTAACTTTAAAGAAATGCATTTTGCTTTGTTCTATAATCATTTCCATTTAAGTAGAACTTTGTAGTGCACAAACGATTTTTTTATGCATGGTGCCATCTGATCCAGATACTAGTATTTTATAAACACTAGAAGGTGTGGAATAAAGGAAAGAGTACTGATTTGGAGCCATGAGATACTGTGTTCAACTCTGATTCCAGCACTTGGACAAGCCATGTCAATTACCTCATGCAGTTTGATCTGTAAAATGAAGATACTGAAGCCTGCTGTTATTGAAATATTGCATAAAGTTCTGTCAGTGATTATGTTCTTTTGGAAAGTAAGCAAAAAGAACATATTTCAGCCTAGTTACAACTGCAATTACTTGGATGAAAAGGAAAAGTTATAATTAATTACTGCTGACCACAGGACTGTATGAGTCCCTAACACTTGACAACATAGCACATTGTCAGTCCACCATCTTGCAACAACTGTGCTCTTTTCATAATCAGTACATTTATAATGAGTATAAAGAGTAGCAACCTCTACTTATCACCTTTTGCAGATTTCTCTGTAGATACTGAAGATTTATTTTCTTGTTCAGCTTCCTCTTTGTAGGCTAAATATTTCCTTCTGAGTTTTCCCCAAAATACGGAAGGTAAGCTTTCCTGGTAGCCCTCCGGCTGAGAAGCACACAAGAGCCTTAATCAACACTGAACTAATCAATTACCAGTTTACCATTCTTATTTTAATTTATATAGCTAGTTGTTTCAGGTATAAGAGACTCCAAAGATTAAGATTTGATTAAATGCATGAAACAAATGTGTAAGATGTTCCTACAGCTCTTTAGTGTTTAAAAACAGAAAAAAAAAGTATGTTTCACAAAATGATACAGGAGCAATGTTAATGAGTGTATTATCTATTGCTTGCATTAATTACAGTTATTCTGTTTTCCTTTTTAACTTCAATGATAATTAATTGGAAAGGCCGTTGCAATTCTTCTTGACAGAGACCTGGAAAGGACATTTGATTTAGGCTTTACCTCTTCATTAGAATTCAAGCCACCAATTTACATACCTTATCATACCTCACAGCTTTGGAAAAGTATGTCCAGTTTTTACACCATCTTCTATATGCACAGAGTATGATAAATTAGCCATTTAAAAAATTTAAAACAAGTTTCACAGAAAAGAAAGAAAATGAAAAGAAAAAAAAATGCAAACACCTTTTGACAAGCTTCTGAACCAGAAACACTGACAGTAAAACAACTATCAGTGATACTTCATTCATGAAAGACACTAGGTTCTCTGTGACATTTCTCAAGACCAGTTTTTAAAAAAATGTTGCACAGAATTTTATATAATGGATGGAAATTAACGTGAATAACTATTCAGTAAATATAAGAGTTTAATTCAGTCCCAATTTTGCTATTGAAAGGTTTCAATAGAATACCCACTTGTATTTGTTGGACATGGATATAATTTTGGTTTGATTTTGTTTCTGTTGTTATTGCTTTTTTCTCTTGGATATATATCTGTGAAGGTAAATACTGGGCAAAAGTAATGCACATTTAAAATTTCTACAGATGCTGACAAATTTTTCTCCAATAATGCTAGACCAATTTACATTTCCACTAAGAATTTATGAGACTATGTTTTACCCTCATACTGTTGCCACTGCTGGATATTAGTAATATTTCCTCCTTTAAAAAAGTTTTTGGGAAGATGTGGTGTGTAGATATACACACACACACACGCACACTCACAATGAAATATTACTCAACCATGAAAAAAAATTCCCATTTGCAACAAAATGGATGGACCTGGAGGATATTATACTTAGTGAAATAAGTCAGACAGAGAAAGACAAATACTATATGTTATCATTTATATGTGAAATCTAAAAAAAAAAAGAATGACTATAACAAAACAGAAACAGGCTCACAGGTATAGAGAACAAACTAGTGGTTACCAGTGGAGAGAGGGATGTGGGGAAGGTCAAGAAAGGGGCAGGGGACTAAGAGATACAAAATACTATGTATAAAGTAAATAAGGTATAAGGACATACTGTATAACACAGGGAATATAGCCAATATTTGATACTAACTTTAAAGGGAGTATAATCTATAAAAAAATTTGAATTGCTATGTTGTATACCTTAAATTAATATAATATTGTAAATCAACTATATTTAACTTAAAAAAGGTTTTCACAGTACCTATGGTCAACAATAATGTATTATAAGCTTAAAAAATTCTTAGGAGGGTATATCTCATGTAAAACATTCTTTATCACACTAAAATAAATTTTTAAAAATTTGAAAGACTTCTGAAAAAAAATTTGAATAACTGCTGAAAAAACAACCAACCAGGAGGACACTGTTGTTATAATATGCATTTCTTTAAATTACTTTTGAAGTTGAACCTCTCAAATGTCTATGGTCTTTTGTATTTTCTTGTCACTGAATAGTCTGTTTACATAATGTTTTCAATTTTTATTGGTATGTTAATCATTGTTCTTCTGTTTTTTTTTTTTAATTTGTCCTTTAAAATTATACTACTAAACCAATGTTATATATACTTAAAATGTTCCTAGAGGGATGAATCTCCTATATACTAACATCTGCTCACCAGTGTCAATCCCTCCCTACTTCCTATACAATATCTAATCATATTTAAGCCCCTCTATGATCTGACTTTATTTTATTATTATTATATTATTATTTTATTAGCTTTTACCTTTCTCTTTAGTTAACTTCCTTACTAAATATTGTGATGTTTCTAAACTCACTTTAAATTTCTACCTGGCATGAAACCAGGATAGCATTAGTTTGCAATAAATATTTGCTGAATTAATCAACTCTAACTGGCTATCCTCTACTCAAGTCCCAGCTAACATTCTCCCACAGATAATACCCATGTCCCAGAGTGTGGACACCTTTGGGATATTTCCCTATTTCTGATGTCTCTAGGAATTTTAGGACAGAGCCTGGAAGAAATCAGCTGTTCTAATATAAATTATTCTGAGCCATCTGTAAAAGAAGTGTCATAATACGAATGTGTTTCTCAGACGAGGAAAAGGTGAAGGCCATTCTCATTTATGATGGTTTCAGTGATAGTGGTTTTTCATTCTCATACCTTTAAAGAAAAATCAATATGTAGTGTTTAGCACAGTATGTTGCAAACTATAGTCTCACAGCAAATGTTGAGCATCATATTTATTAATTGAGAATCATTATTACTATAGTTTTGATAGTTTGGATTATTTTTCCATATATTTTCACTCCTGCTGCTTCTAATCTCAGATTGATGAAATCTATTTTCCTTCCCAAATGACGTGGCTTTGACCAATAGGATGTTAGCAAAAGTGACTCAAGCAGAGGCCTTATAGGTGTTCATATAGTTCGACTTGGCTTTTGCACATCGGTAACCAACCATGAGAAAAGTATGTCCCAGGCATCTGCTGGCCCTGGATTCTGGGTCCTAGAACAAGCACTCATGGAGCAGATCTGAACCCAATCCAGAGCCTAAAGCCATGCTCAACTGTATTTGCATTCTGAAGCAAATCCACCCAGCTGAGATCCAGACAGGCTCAGCCAAATCACAGTTGACCTGTACTTCCCTGCATGTAAGAACAAATGCTTACTGTTGTAAGACACAGAGTTTTGGGATCATTTGTTATGTCTATTTGTGCAGTATCTAACAGGTATACCACCAGTACCCAGCATTGATAACAATAGTAATAGATGGCCAAGTGCTTACTATAGCTTGTCTCATTTGATATCCTCGTAGTTGTAGAATGTTTTATTATCTTGAGACACAGAGAGTTTAAATAACATGCTCAAATACAAAAATAATAAGTGATAAACCCAGGCTTTCTAATTCAGTACCCATGTTCTTAATGACCATACCAGACAGCCTCTTGAAATGTCCAAAATTTGACTTCCCAAGAAGACAGCATAAGATGTTTTAAGGGCTTTGTGAGTATGTTTGATATTCTCTGTGAGTGGAATTCTGACCTAACCTGACATTAAGAATACAGTCACTTCCAATCTCAGACACTCATAAGAATTACACAGTGGTGGTAGTGGGGAGAGGGAAATGAGGGTATTCAGGGTCCATCCTGGACATTCTGAAGTAAACGCTCCAGAGGTAGAGAATATGGTATTTATTTGGAATATACTTTTCAGGCAGTCTCAAAGCAGCAAGACTTCCATCTCTCTGAGGGACTCTTAGGCTAGGAATGGTGATGTTTATTAAGAGAATAAGCCTGTTTATAGTCTACTTCCTAGATGGCATGCTGTTTGAATCTCTATTTTTACTTGGAGAAAATGCCATGCCCAGTATACTGAGCTAATAATGGACTCCTTAAGAGGAACTCCAGGGCTTCCCTGGTGGCGCAGTGGTTGAGAATCTGCCTGCTAATGCAGGGGACACGGGTTCGAGCCCTGGTCTGGGAAGATCCCACATGCCGCAGAGCAACTAGGCCCGTGAGCCACAACTACTGAGCCTGCGCGTCTGGAGCCTGTGCTCTGCAACGAAAGGCAACGATAGTGAGGCCCGCGCACTGTGATGAAGAGTGGCCCCCACTTGCCGCAGCTAGAGGAAGCCCTCGCACAGAAACGAAGACCCAACACAGCCAAAAATAAATAAATAAATAATAATTAAAAAAAAAAAAAAAAACTTAAAAATAAAAAAAAAGAAAAAAAAAAAAAAAGAGGAACTCCACATTCCTCTTCTTGACTCTCTTAGCAGTATGATGTCATGAAAAGATCATAAAAAGATCATGACATTAGGCATCAAAAAGACTCGTGTTCCAATTCTGTCTCTCTTTTACAAGCTATATGACTTTGAACATGCCCCTTAAATTCACTTTCCTTCTTTTAAAAAAAATACAGCATTAATAGTCCTTACTGAACAGAGTTGTTGAGAGGACTCACTGAGATAACATGTTCTAGAACACCCTGTCCAATGGCACAACTTAGTAAGTGCTCAGTACACACCAGGCACTGTGTTCCCTTCTAAAGTGAATCAAGTTGTACAGAAAGTTTGTGACAGCAGGAAAAAGACTGTTTAAAATGGTCAGTTTTTATGAGTTCTGTGAACAGTGGATGCTGAGTGAGCGCCTTTCTTCAAGAGCACAAACCAGGAGGCAGAGTCTATGTAAACACAGGATTATGCCTCAGGATAACATTGCCTTCACACCTTGTGTTTGGTCCAAAAGAGAAACCAGGGTCCTGAGGGCTCAGATCCCAGGGCCTTGTCAGAATACCAAATTTACAAAACATGAAATTGCCTCCAGGTGGTGAATCTGATCTGGAATTTCCCCTTCTTTATTTTCTCACTTCACTTAAAAATATGATAATGGAACATGATCATGTCCATTCATTTACATATTGTCTATGCCTGCCTGCCTGCCTATGCCTAATTCAGAGGAATACCTTCTTGATCTTTGTTAGTTCTGTTTTTTTTGGTTTTCTGTTTTTTCATAAATTCAAAAGATAAATATATTGGGCATTAAACAAGAAAAAATATATAATTGTATACAAAACAGTTTTTTTTTGGTATACAATTATACAAAAAAATCTATTTCGCCTTGCTCTCGTCTATTCTGCCTTGCTGTCCAGATAAGCAAAGCAAATTGTCAGCTTCATACTCATCCTGGGAAACTGAAGCTTAAAGTTAAGTGATATGCCCAAGAAACTATAGGAAACATAGGTAAGGCAGACACAGTGCTTATGCCCTTAAAAGTTGCTGAATCTTTGGGGAAGATTGTGTTCTTTGGGAAATTAGCATAAATATCAAGGTACAGAGCTTTATCTCATTGATTTTCTAAGTTATCACCACATAGCCCTCAGTTCACAGGAGAATATTCAGTGGTGTTTTTCTCAACAGGGTAGACCAGCTTTTTTTTTTTTCTTACTCTGGTTTCAGCGTATTCAATATTTTGCAAAGCCTTAGGAGGTATAGCCTTAGATCACCCACAGACCTTTTGTTATGAAGATCTCATGACACCACACACACCAACCTACCAACACCTTTGAACAGACACAGGGCCAGCAGACACAGGTGGCCACTCCCTGATCCTTCTCTTTTTATCCTTTTTCTGTTTATTTTCCTTTTTTTTTTTTTTTTTCCTTTTGAGTGTGTGAGGATCTCTCCAGATCCCTGGACACTGGAGAGGACCAGGATGAGTTATCAGCTCTGGGGGCCTTCAGATCAGCAGTTCTCCCCGCTCCCCCACCTCACTGCGGACAGGCACTGGCCAAGGCTGAGACAAGCAAGGGGACGTCAGACAGACAGAAAGGAAAACAGAGCCCCAGCCCATCACCCACCCCCACAGAATACCCTATTACTACTTCTCAGGAAACAGCTCAGATGAGGTCTCCAGGGACAAATCCTTTGAAGCAGGAAATAGAGAGATCATGAGTTGTAATCAGTAAAAAGAAATGAGTGAGACCGGAAGGCTGCTTACTGGGAAGTGAAATTTATGATGAACACAAGGCCAGAAGGAAAATAACAGATCAGAGAACTGGGTGGTGAACTGACTTTAGGTAGGTTCAGAGCATGTCAGGGTCTCACGGGGTCAATAAGAGGCAGAGTTTGGAGCCTCCTTCTTAACCACTATGATCAGATGTGTTCAGCAGTTTCTCTGGTATGTAGATACCTGGTTATGTGGAGAGGATCCCTGCACAGAGGTTAGCTTATATTTTTGCTTCATCACCTATAATGCACTTAGCATCATTAGGCGTAATGGAGGGCATGGCAACACAGGGGGGAAGGTATGCAAGTCTCACAAGAAATACTTTGCCTTCTTCATAAAGATCATTTGGAAAGAAAAATAAAATGTTGCAGTCAAGACTGTGCACGTTCTTATGTTTGGTATCTAAATGTCCTTACTTTAGCAAACAGGTAACCTTAAATAGGTGATGCAAACAAAGAAGAGCTCTTTTCCTAGGAGAATCTGAACGACACAATGGCTGTACCTCATCTAGTTCAGTAAAAGAGAAAGGCCGCTGATGGCAGGAGCTTGGCTTTGGCTGTGGCCACAATGTGTTGGGAAGTATCTAACACTTAGAATCTTTTTCTTTTTAAAAATAACCTTGGTCCTACTGATTTCGTTTTGCCTTTCCAAAAAAACTACTCACTGCCACCACTACCGTCACCTAGTTTCCTTACCAGTGAAAGAAAAGGGCTCATTTGGTGATTTCTGATCAAAGCCTCAGTCTACCCTAGGCCCTGTTCTTGGCAAAAAGGCCTAGGGTTTTAAGAAAAAAAGACTTAAATCTCCAATGGAATTGTTTTTCTTTGAGATGCCAGGACTTCAGCTACGGCTTCGAAATATTTCTATTCTTTCATAAAATCACACTCAATAATCATTATTATTTTTTTTCTTTGCACGCCTAGTGTTCTATGTCCTTCAGTTTTCTCTGCACCTAATTTGATGGCAAACTCAAGCCCAGAATACAGAGAGAGTCATACTCGAGCCATTGCATTAACTGATGTCTGAGAGTAAGGTAATGCTATCTAATGAGACTGAATCAAGTGATCAGTGTAAAATACTGATTTTCAAATACATTTTATCTAACCATTTGAGCTGCCTTGAAAATTGGCATAATTACACAGTCTGAGCCTCTAAGATATGGTAATTCTTGATTCAGATATTTCATTTCACAGGAGAGGGAATGAGAAGTCAAGGTTTGATGTGAGTGACTTCAGTACCTATTACCTATAACAGAGCATACTTTTCAAACACACATGAAAGATGTAAATTATTAAATTACCTCAAGTGATTCTGAACAAGTAGGTCCACTCTAACATCTTCTACTACAAACGAAGTCTTCATTATTTTTTCTTATTCAGAAAAAGAGTCTAATAATCACATGACTATGAATATTCAGAACAAAAAAGGGATTAGAAAATTTATGGTGCTTATACAATGAGAGGAGAGAAATTAGATTTTTAATTCGCTGGGTCACATCATATCCATTTCAGATTCCATGGTTTGGCACTTCTTCCTTAAAACAGAGGATTCATTATGAAGTAAAAGCAATTTAGAAATAATTTTACTGAATTATGGAAAGAAAATCGCCATAGAATTACTGGTAGTTAAAAACTGAAATAATGTGTGCATGTGTGTGTGTGCACCTGTGCACGGTTTACACATTTACACGTTTTGCACATATGAATGTAAGAATAAGCACAGGTGAGAGGCAGAGTCAACGTTATGAATCCTATTTCCAGAAAGTAAATCAAATTTTATGTGACTCTACAGTTTCAATGAGGACAAATAATCCCTCTTTCGAAAAATGAACATCATTATTGTCTGCCTACTACGTACCATCAATTGGATAGTGCTCTAAAGTTCACACAAACTTAATTCAATATATTGTGAAAAATACCATGATGTATTTGCCTCATCCAGACTGCTATAACCTGGGAGTCTGCTCAAGGCTAGGGCCACCGCTTTCCAATCAGCTTCCATTTCATCATTTTCTAATCCGTCTTCCATTGTCCTATCAGGGTAATTAATTTCTATGATGTGAAAAGCTGAACATATCACCACCCCAACACTTCTTTTGGAAAAATAAATCCAGTTATGGGATTTTCTGAAACTCAGCAGACATTGCTGATAAGTCACCAGAAAACAAACTGCAATTTCTGAGAGAAATAACTTTTCTCCTTGCTTTTCAATATTAGAAAACGGTTTTGTGTAACATATTTGATACATGGATATGAATCAAGCCATTGATTTTTTTTTTTAATATTTTATTTATTTATTCATTTATTTTTGGCTGTGTTGGGTCCTCGTTTCTGTGCGAGGGCTTTCTCCAGTTGCGGCAAGTGGGGGCCACTCTTCATCACAGTGCGCGGGCCTCTCACTATCGCGGCCTCTCTTTGTTGTGGAGCACAGGCTCCAGACGCGCAGGCTCAGTAATTGTGGCTCACGGGCCCAGTCGCTCCGCGGCATGTGGGATCCTCCCAGACCAGGGCTCGAACCCGTGTCCCCTGCATTGGCAGGCAGATTCTCAACCACTGCGCCACCAGGGAAGCCCCAAGCCATTGATTTTTATCCTCACAAACAACAATATGTATGTGATAGCATGAAGAGGAAAAAAAAGCTGATTGCTCATGGAAAAAGAGACCATAATGTCATGGAAAATGACTATGGGAGATAATAATATTTTTTCATATGTTCAGCTCCTTTCCAGAAGAGAGGATTTTATGTATATATTTTATATACATATATATGTGTGTGTGTATGTATATATATATATATATATATATATATATATATATATACATATATATATGACCTTAAGTATATAAAACCTTATAACTGTAAAATACATAACCTTAAAATATAGAACCTTAAAATTATATAACCTTAAAATACCTGTAACGTTATTTTTTAGAACTCTAAATAAAGTGAAAAGCTATATTAGATTGTCAGAATAAAGCAAACATTACTCAATATTACATCAACAGTTATAAGTTGCAAGAAATGTATAGTATTCCAGATAGTGTCCAAAACTGGGAAACCAGGGCTCAAGGAAAAGAATGACATTGTTGAAAGGGTCAGGATTTCAAAACATGTCTAGATATTCTAAACCTAGCTACATCCTAGCATATTTGCTACTTATGTGCTAATGCTTACTAATAAGATCTTTTTTCTAAAAGATTTATTTATTATTTGTTTATTGATTTATTTTATTTATTATTTTTGGCTGCGTCCGGTCTCAGTTGCAGCACGTGGGCTCTTTGTTGTGGCGCGCGGGCTTCTCTCTAGTAGTGTGCAGGTTTTTCTTTTCTCTAGTTGTGATGTGCAGTCTCCAGGGCACGTGAGCTCTGTAGTTGTGGTCCACATGTTCCAGAGTGCATGGACTCTGTAGTCTGCAGCATGCAGGCTCTCTAGTTGAGGCGTGCGAGCTCCGTAGTTGTGGTGCAAGGGCTTAGTTGCCCCGTGGCATGTGGGATCTTAGTTCCCTGACCAGGGATCGAACCCGTGTCCCCTGCATTGTAAGGCGGATTCTTTACCACTGGACCACCAGGGAAGTCCCACGAATAAGATCTTTATAACAATAATAAATTCTTATTTATGAGTGGCTTCTATTCCATTTATCAGTAAGCACATACACTGAAGTGGAAATGAGAGTCTAAAATGTAACTCTTTACACGCCTCACCAATCTTTTTTTCTCTTTTCTCCATTATGTTGTTATTTTTTATTCTCTATTTTTGGAACACACCTGTGATCATTAATTTTATGTGTCATTTTGGCTGGGCTAAGGGATGCCCAGATAGCTGGTAAAACATTTTTTCAGGGTGTGTCTGTGAGTGTCTCTGGAAGAGACTAACATTGAATCAGTAGACTATATAAAGAGGATGGCCTTCACCAGTGCAGGTGGGCAATATCCATCCACTAAAGGCCTGAGTAGAACAAAAAGGCAGAGGAAGGGCAAATTCGCTCCCTCTGTTTGACCTGAGACATCCATCTTCTCCTGCCCTCAGACATCGGTGCAGCTGATTCCAGGGCTTTAGGACTCAGATTGAGATTTAACCACTGGCTCCCCAAGTCTCAGGTTTTTGGACTTGTACTGAATTATACCACCAGCTTGGCTTTCCTGTTTCTCCTGCTTGCAGACAGCAGACTGTGGGACTTAGCCTCCATATCATTTGAGTTATTTCCTATAATAACTCTCTCTCCATATAGATAGATAGATATATGTAGACCTATAGCTATATTTACACACACACACACACACACACACACACACACACACACACACTTATACAGAGATTTCCACCTGAAGTGTACTTTCATTCATCCTCACTTCCTGATCCAATATCTACTGATCTATTATACCTTATATCTGCTGGGTGTTCAAATCATTGCAGAATTCCTTATCACTTTTTAAATACATTCCATTCAAATCAAAAGAGAAAAGTTTGAGTGTACTGAAATCACCAAGGAAGAGTTTTTGTGTCTGCTTTATTGATGACATGTGGAAGGAAAAGAGCTTATTTTAAGGCCTGTCAAAAAAACTAGAATGTAACAATAAGAGGATAAAGACAGAGCCCTACCCTTTCTTTGAGTTTCATCAATTTATAAACGATTTAAGAATCTGCTCATCAATCTTGACCTGTCTTCCTCTGACTCACACGATGTCAGAGAAGAGAAAAGAGTTCACAAACAGTCCATTACCTTATTCCCCTTCTCTTATTTTTTTTTTTTTTTTTTTTTTTTTTTTTTTTTTAATAAATTTATTTATATTTTGGGTGTGTTGGGTCTTCGTTTCTGTGCGAGGGCTTTCTCTAGTTGCGGCGAGCGGGGACCACTCTTCATCGCGGTGCGCGGGCCTCTCACTGTCGCGGCCTCTCCCGCTGCGGAGCACAGGCTCCAGACACGCAGGCTCAGCAGTTGTGGCTCACGGGCACAGCCGCTCCGCGGCATGTGGGATCCTCCCAGCCCAGGGCTCGAACCCGCGTCCCCTGCATTGGCAGGCAGATTCTCAACCACTGCGCCACCAGGGAAGCCCTCTTATTTTTATAACAATATGCACAATGCAAATTGTCAAAAGACATTCCTGCTACTATTCAGACTATAAACTCTCATAGGCATAAATGTGCAGTCATTAGTTCATGCTAAACCACACAAAGAATTGGAGGATAAGAGAGTGGCCCTGTGAGGAAAGGATAAAAATAAGAGGGAAAAGTAAGTGGACTGCAGTTATTCTGCATAGATCACAGACTACCCAGGGCCATTTAAGATTCATCTTCTAGTCTAGTAAAGGTTACAGCATAGACAAGGTGGAACAGGAGTCTGTTTAATTCAGCACATCCAAAATGAAATAAGGATAATTTTTACATGAACAACTTAGCTTACACTTAAGGGATAATATTCTGAGAGGTTTCATAATTTGAAATGAATATCCAGGAAGCTATAATGGGATTTGTTGCTGGAGTGTCAGAGTGTTATATAGACTCCCACCATTTTGAGTGCCATTACATTGACTATTTCACTCATCCCTTCTCTAAACATATATTAATTATCTACTATATGCTAGTGTGTGGCACACAGACAAACAACATCATCTTAACGGTTGTTTGATCATTCAATCACTCTTTCAAACATATTAAATGAGTTCCTCTCTTTCATGTGGCAGTCTTTTTACTAGGTAATAGCATAATCAAAGATCTGTATAAAAAAACAAGTTCTACATTTGATAAATTCAGAGATTTATGGGTAAGACAGAAATAAAAATTGTTTAAATACAGGGTAATATGTGATGAGATAGGGTTATGTCTAAGATGGCACAAAGAATTAATTGTTAGAAGGATCAAAGAAGATTTCACGTGAGCAATGGCACCTGAGTTAGATCGTGATGAATGAGTAGGCATGTGTTAAGTGGATACTAAATTCATGAGTAAATGGATTTGGATGTGAGGATATACATGGGTTCCACGAAACCCGTGTTAAGATCAATGGTTTTTAATGAGAGAAAATTTTGTGACCATGGGACATTTGGCAATGCCTGGAGCCATTTTTAATTGCCATGACTTGTGGGGTGATGTTATGAGAATCTAGTGAGTAGAGGTCAGGTATCCTGCGAAACACTCTACAATGCACAAGACAGGTTCCACATCCAACATTAAAAATTATTCAGCCCAATCTGCAACAACATGGATGGACTTGAGTGTATTATGCTAAGTGAAATAAGACAGAGAAAGACGTACCATACGATTTCACTCATATGTGGAATAAAGACCAAGCAAACGAACAAAAAAATAAAATAAATGAGCAAAGCAAACAAAACCAGACATGTAAATACAGAGAACAGAGTAGTGGTTACCAGAGGGGAAGGGGCACAGTGTGGGCGGTGGGGGGAAGAGGCCAAAATGGTTAAAAGGGATCAAATGTACAGTGAGGGATGGAAACTAAATTTTTGGTGGTGGGCTTGCTGTGGGTACACAGAAGTAGAAATAAATGTTGTATACTTGAAACTTATATAATGTTACCTCAATAAAAAATAAATCTAAAAATAAAAAAAATTTGTTCTAAAATGTCAGTAGTGATTTTAAAAAAGCAGGTAAAGGACCAATAGAAAAAGAGTTTGTAAATGAAGTAAAAAACTCATATATGGAGCTTGGGTATCTTATTATGGGTCATGGGAGGAAGTGATATTGTTTTAACAGGATAATTACATTTTTCTATTTATTTTCCAAGATAACTCTGCAAATTGAAATATGGAAGATAATTTTGTTGGTACTGAAATTAAATGCTGTGATACCAATAACTAGAGTATTGCAGTAGTTATTGTATTAATTTTGGCAAGTAATTATGAGAGTATGAAGTAAGACTATAGAGGTAGAACAATATACAGGATAGCAAATCATTAAAAAGTACACACAACAGCACTTAGTGGATAAAACAGGTTTGAGAGACCTACTACTTTGCTCAATGCAACATGTATGAAAAGATTTACATTTGAAGCAAGATGTAAAGAAAACTATACATTTAGAGCAGAATTTTACTCAGTTTGAATTCCCCTATGTGTTATTTCCCCCTTTATTATTCTTTTAAAATATTTTATATTTTGAAAACTCTAGATCCTTGCCAATTTGTTGGACCATATCACCACAAATGGTACTAGAATTTAAGACCATTTGTTCACATTACTGACTCCAAACTAGGCTTGTTAGCTTTATGTTATGAAGGAAATTCTCTCACAAGCCAATGCCTAATGTTCAGAATGTAATGTATTCAAGTAGATACTTAAATCTTACAGACAAAAATATATGCATAACCTTAGCCTGTCATTTTCTAATATTTTGTGTTTTTAAAAGTTTCTTTTAGTATGAAAATTTTGAAACCTCCCCTCATTCTTTCATGTGCTTAAGCAAAGTGAATGTCTGTGATTCTCCTGGAAGATGCTTTAGAGATGGACAGAGTCTCTGTTTTTTTTTGCATTAAATAGAACCAAACGCCATGCTACATTTGTACAGCAATGAACATTTATGCAAATCTGAAGAGTAGGCAGGTGCAAGAGCAAATTTCTTAATGCCATTTGCTCTGAAAATTATATAAAGCTTCTAAAGCTATGCTTTTTATAGTAGCTAAAGGAGTTTTGTTTGGTATTTTTAAACAATAACACCTGCTCCAGGCAGAAAAGTAAACCCCCGTACAGCAGGAAGAGGGCTGCTTTTGGTGGAGACAGGAGTTCCAGAGCTTGTCTCCAAAAAGTAATGAGACAATAAAATAAAATATATTTTGAAAAGGCCGGGGTGGGTGGTGGAGGTAGAAGTAGGTGGGTGGGAGGGGAGAGATTTTGCCTTTTGCACTGACAGATGCAGGCAAATGGCAGAAATTCAGCCCAGCCAAGGAGATGGCAGAAGTCCACAGGATTCCATCTGGGGCCTGTTTCTTTGGCCTCTGAAACCTGGCAGAGCCTCTTGCCTGATAGGCCTAAATTTCCCTTTCTCTTTCTAGCTTAAAAGGAGAAGACCTTCATAACTTTCATTTCTCTTGCGCTTGATGAACTCGCCTACATTAATTTCAACCTGATACCATGGAATCAATAGTGGTTAATTAAGATCAGTGATTTGTGCATTTGAATTTCTTTCATCAAAGCTGAATTCTCTCTGACGATATATTTTGGTAACCTCCTTATTTCCAAAGAGATGCAGAATATCTGTTTTTCTTCTTTCAACATGACTTTAATACATTATTTTGTAATATATCTGTCTGCTCTTGAGGATGTTAGTAGTTCATTCATATGTTTATCATTCCTTTAAAGAGGCCTTATCATGTGTTGGCAAGAAATAGTGGAGCTAAATATGAAGAAACTCATATTTCGTCCTAGTTGTGTCATTAACTTCCTTCACTCACTCAGTCACTTAATACATTTTATTGATTTTTCTGAATATAATGGCATTATGGCTATGACAGCCATTGTCCCATTCATCTCCAAGGTTTGTCAGCTGCTGTAACTTTCTGGACAGCAGAAGGAGAATGTCCCATTCTCCTTAACACCTCCATGTACATTCCCAGGAAACTATAATGCATAATTTTTAGAAGCGAGGAAGGTTAACTATTTTTTAGCAAAGGAAAATCAACGAATGAAGAGAATATTAAGCAAAGAGTAAGCAAAGAAAAAGGAAGTTGCTCTATACTTCCTGCAACACTGTACTAGGTGTTAGAAATTCTGAAATGAGTAACAGTTAACGCCTCATCTTAGGAAGCTCAAAATCTTCCTCAGATATAAACACAGAAATATAACATGATAATAAAACGGAATATACTTATTTATTATATCAAATGATGGCACAGGCATTCTTATGGGTGGCTCTATAGTGTCAGCACTACTTACTAACTTTATGGCCTTAAGCAAGATACCCATTGTACCTGGACATTATTTTCTCTTCCATTTTCTCATCCAGAGCCACTCATCCCCTTACTCTCATCCTTGATGTATTTATTTTCCCAGATCCTTCCCTGCAAGGTACATTTGAACCAAATGTGTCCTTCAGCTAACAGCCCCAGGCCTTCTCTCTATTGGTTTTTCTCCTATATTCTTTCATTTACCTCATCTCAATGGAGTCAAGAGGGGCATCACTCTGTCCCGTGGTTCAGGAAGGAATATCCCTGGTGTTTTCTATATATTCTATCTTCTCCTTTTAAAATATTCCCTTTAACAATCCCTCTTGAAAGTATAAGAACTTTAAGATGTCATCAATTTCCCACTGGTATCCTAATTAATGTGCAGTTTAAGCTGAAAATGGCATTGGGTTGTCCATGGAAGAATAATACCCCAAAAGGTAGCATTTCAGTCATAAATATGCAGAAAATTAAAGCACCTGAAGGGAAGATCTAATAATTTGATGTCTTAAGTCAGGTTCCTAGGATAATAGGCCCAGACTTACACATTAGGAGTGTCCTCAAGATCAACACCTCTAAGGGAATGAAGGCAGTAGGGTTGCTTAGAGGGAGGAAATGGATTGTGATTGAGTTGCAAAAAATGCTTAGACAGTCACTTGGGGGGCTCTGGTGATGGGTTGGCCCTTCAGAATTGTCCTGTTTTAACGTAAGGCGGTTAGACCTTGACACTTACCAGAGGATGTAGACTGCATGGGTGGGAGGGGGCATCGTCTTGGGTGAGGACGTTCTCTTTGGCTGAGGACAATTCCTCAAGAAAGACCAGTTGAGAGTTTTCAGCTGCCTACAGTCCCAGCTGCCACTGAGGGAGAGCCTTGGTACAAAAGGGCAGATCTGAATTGCTGGCACAACACAATATCCATTATTACATTTGGCATGGAAGGATCTTAGGTTGTGTTTTGGGAAGCAACAGCAGAAAAACGGGAGATATTAAAAAATACCTTATCATGAAAAGTTTTGCTAGCAAAACTAACTTATTGTGACTTTTAACAAGTTACTAACACTTCCAGGGACTCATTTGATCTTAAAAAAACAAGAGCTGGCTACATATCTAAGAGTTTTAGGACTTTAACATTTTTTAAGTGTACCTAGTTGTTACTCTCGTGTGTCAACATGAAAATAATAGCTACAAGTCAAATATTCCATATCCACTGGTCTCCTTGAATGAGCCCTTAATTATCCTCTCCAAACAAACAGGAAGTAAGCGACTTTGATTAAATGTCTACTCTGGGCTTGTCACTGTGCTATTTTCCAACCTGTGAAGAATGTTGTGCCTATGTTATGGAGTGCCTTTGTCTCCTTTGCATTATAATTATTCATGCACAGATTTTTCAATCTGCTGTGCTATCAGTGTAAAACCATTGATTTTTTCTTTTTTTTTCTTTTTTGGAAAGACTGACATGAGATAAGATTTTTATTCCGCTACTTTTTATGGGTTCCCTGACTGATTTATTAAGTTAATTCAACCTGTTTCCTTATATGCAAATTGGAGATTTTCCCCCTTAAATTCTATAATGTATATCTATAAAATGCCCTGCAGAGTGCATGAAAGATAAAAGGCACTCAATATTTTGTTACCTCTCCCTTCTCTGGTCATATGCTTTCACCTTATAGTTCCTCCTATGCTTCTTTTTATCTGCTGGCGCTGTCCTTCCTTCCCTGGTGTGCTCCTTGAGAACAGAATATATGCATAACACATCTTTTTTTTACAATGGCTAAGTAATGTCTAATGTTTAACAGTGTTTTTCTAAGTGCAGTCTATGGGTCACCAATATCAGAGTCACCAGGTTTTTCTTTCAATAAAATGTAGGACCATAGTTCACACAAACCTGACTTAGAATATTAGAGGGTATACCTATGCATTTTATCAAAATTCCAAAGTTAATCTTATATGGGTGGAAATGTGGGAACCACCAACCCAGAAGATTCATGATAAATATTTGCTACATAAATATGTGTGCTATGCTATTGATGTTCTTCTCTTAAGGAAATGATGGTAGTCAGTAATAAAAAGAGAGAAAGATAAACATACTTCTTTTAATATGCTGGTCCTTCTGTATGAATTCTCTGAAGCTGAAATGATGAGCAGGCCTGCTCAAGTTAGATTGGGTTATCTATGTCCTATGATATTATAAACCAGAAAGATGCTGGATTCAATTAGAATCCCCACAGATTGATGCCTCAGACAGACAACTGGAAGAATACTCTTCTCAAAATATGGTTATTACAAAAAATGAGAAATAAAACTTCCTGGGGTCTTTGGCACTATCCTAAGAATGATTCACATTCTTCTGCTATAAAGAGACACAACATAAATAAGACTCAAAGGCTAGAAATTGGATAATTACAGACACCCCAACATTAGAGACCATTGTTAACAGAGATTTCTGTCATCCCACTTAACCATTTCTCTGCCTGAAGGGTCAAGTACTGCATAATGCTTCTAAAGTTTTGATCCATTTTCTCATTTTTCAATTCCATCTTCTCATTTTTTTTCTATTTTGAATTTAGAGGAGTTCCAAGGGTCATGATAGCTTTCCTTGTGTACTCCTACTGATTTCACTCTAAATTCAACTTATCTTAAATCAAGAACCTTTAAAAAAAAAATCTTGACATGAAATGGGTCTGGTTTTATTATAGCATCATTTGTATGTGATCTCTGGGACTATGATTCTGCTCCTTTTAGGACTGGGTTGTTGTGTTTTTTCCCCAGCGAAATATGCCTTAACCTTCATGAAAAATAATAAACTACCTAGCTTTTCAGTATCCCATGGGATTTTTTTTTTAAACTTCGTTATTGGAGTATAATTGCTTTACAATGGTGTGTTAGTTTCTGCTTTATAACAAAGTGAATCAGCTATACATATACATATATCCCCATATCTCTTCCCTCTTGTGTCTCCCTCCCACCCTCCCTATCCCACCCCTCTAGGTGGTCACAAAGCACCGGGCTGATCTCCCTGTGCTATGCTGCTGCTTCCCACTAGCTATCTATTTTACATTTGGTAGTGTATATATGTCCATGCCACTCTCTCACTTCGTCCCAGCTTACCCTTCCCACTCCCCGTGTCCTCAAGTCCATTCTCTACGTCTGCGTCTTTGTTCCTGTCCTGCCCTTAGGTTCTTTAGAAACTTTTTTTTTTTTAGATTCCATATATATGTATTAGCATACGGTATTTGTTTTTCTCTTTCTGACTTACTTCACTCTGTATGACAGACTCTAGGTCCATCCACCTCACTACAAATAACTCAATTTCGTTTCTTTTTATGGCTGAGTAATATTCCATTGTATATATGTGCCACATCTTCTTTATCCATTCATCTGTTGATGGACACTTAGGTTGCTTCCTTGTCCTGGCTATTGTAACTAGTGCTGCAATGAACATTGTGGTACATGTCTCTTTTTGAATTATGGTTTTCTCAGGCTATATGCCCAGTAGTGGGATTGCTGGGTCATATGGTAGTTCTATTTTTAGTTTTTTAAAGAACCTCCATACTGTTCTCCATAGTGGTTGTATCAATTTACATTCCCACCAACAGTGCAGGAGGGTTCCTTTTTCACCACATCCTTTCGAGCATTTATTGTTTGTAGATTTTTTGATAATGGCCATTCTGACTGGTGTGAGGTGATATCTCATTGTAGTTTTGATTTGCGTTTCTCTAATGATTAGTGATGTTGAGCATATTTTCATGTTCCTCTTGGCCATCTGTATGTCTTCTTCCGTGAAATGTCTACTTAGGTCTCCCATCCATTTTTTAGTTGAATTGTTTGTTTTTTTGATATTGAGCTCATGAGCTGTTTGTATATTTTGGAGATTAATCCTGTTCCATTGTTTCATTTGCAAATATTTTCTCCCATTCTGAGGGTTGTCTTTTCGTCTTGTTTAAGGTTTCCTTTGCTGTGCAAAAGCTTTGAAGTTTAATTAGGTCCCATTTGTTTAAAACTCTTAGAGGAAAACATAGGAAAATCACTCTGACATAAACCACAGCAAGATCTTTTCTTGACCCACCTCCTAGAGTAATGGAAATAAAAATACATTTATCTTAACTCTAGAGTTGCCAAGGAAACTTTACTGTGAGATGAGGAACACCAAAGTCCAGGTCACTCCCAGCCAATCTTGTAGTGACTAGGCCTGATTTTAACTGTTTCTCACAGACTTGTAACAACAATGGGATATGGTAAATGCTAATGTATAGGTATGTAAAATTCTGTGGAAGAAAGGAAGGAAAAGAGTTTAATTCTAACTGGGGTACTTAGGAAAGGCTTCAAACAAAAGGCAATATTGAGTTTCTGAGACAATGAGAAGAATTTTTAGTGGCTGGACAATAAAGTTAAGGGCAATTTAGGCACAAGAAAGAGTAGGTGGGAAACAAGAGAAATATGTAGGTATTTGGAAGGAAGGGGTTGGGATTTCAAGAGGTTGAAAATATTTTGAGTACAGAATTCAAGAGAAATGAAACTAAAGGAAGGCTAGGTCCAATTGATTTGATAGTATTGAATTGAAAACATCAATGTTTTTCTGTGATTAATTTGCATGTTTACAACTGGTTGATTTAGGGTTACATTATAAAAATATCAGCATGGGTCACTATTTATTATGATGCTATTTATAATTATGGACAATAGAAATCACCTAAATTAACAAAAGAGAAGAATATCAAGTAAACTTTATTACCTCCACTTCAAGGATGGTTGTGCATTCATGACAAAGAATGCATATGGTGGAGGTGCGAGATGAAAGCTAATACTGCATGGAATACCAGGTCTTCCTGAAATAAGGGAAAGTTAGAAGAACTAGACCAGGGAGACTAGAAATATCAAGATTTCTAAATTGGGATATACCATCCTGATGCATTATTATCACAGGAGTTCTTTTGTATTTTATCATTTGCTGATATAACTTGTCTTGCGATAAAATTTGGGGTTTTGTACAAACTGAATAATATCTGCTCCCTCCAAAAAATATTTTTAAAGTATTTTTTCTTTTTATTCCTAGACTAGCATTAACATCAAGCCAAGTTCCTATGATTTTTTCTGGCAATATTGAAATAAAAATATGTCACAGGAACAAAGAAAGACTACCTACGAGTTAAATCCCAGGGAATTAAGGTGATTTTGTTCTGAAATCTCCTGAATTGTTATATTAGTACTTCCATGTCTTTGAAAATTTATATTGAACTGATGTGGTTTTTTATGAAAATGATTCAGTTCTAAGAGATAATACTAAGATCAGTGCATTAATTAAGTATAATTTACAGGGAATTAGGATGATACATGTTATATTCTTCTTAGCCAAGGTTCTATGTCTAAGATAAGATCTTTACTAAAATATACATATGTATATATAGTAATTTTGGAGCTGTTCACTTCATTCTTTAAAATCCCAGAGCCAGACTAGTTTAAATGTATTACTAAAGCAAACTAATTCCCTTGAATATATTAAGATACATGAAGAAATAATCTGTTTTTTCACTAATTTCTTTTCATGTAGAAATTTAAAAACCATGAGTACTTTTTCTGACAGTGAATTCTATTCTTATTATGACAATTTGTGACTTCAAAAAATTTAAAGTAGCAGATAACACTACCTATGCTCTACAACTTGGATGAAATCATATCAATAGTTGTTATGTGCTTTCTTCTAGAAATTTTCACATTTTAAAATGAATACCCTGATTTTTTTTCTCACCTAACATGAAGACATAATCTTCCACTGAAGTACTACTGTTCTTTTTCATAAAACCACTTTTAGTGCCTACATGATGTTCCAAAGTTTGGATGTATCATGCTTTATATTATGATTTTTAAATAGCTTTGATCTGTAGGCAATTTTCAGTATTAAGCTAATGGTAGTGAACATATTTGAGAATACAGATCTTTTGTTTGTTTTCTTTTTGTGCTTTAATTTCTTTTTCTCAACATTTATTTTTTTAAGTTGGCCGAAACCAAGGAAATCTATTTTCGTCTCAGTACGAAAAAAAAAATGTAAAGAAATGGCATTTGTCACTGTAGGTGAACCTTTTGGCTGAAGTCTTTCAATTTTAAAATAAGGTTTATTAATCCATTTGCTCATTTGAGACACTTCAATAGAACTGAGTATACAAGTTTATTTTGGGACTTCCCTGGTGGTCCAGTGGTAAAGAATGCACCTTACAATGCAGGCGACGTGGAGAGGCTGTGGGCGGCAAACTACAGAGCCCACGCACCCTGCAGCCTGCGTGCCACAGCTAGAGAGAAGCCCGTGCACGGCGACGAAGAGTCTGCGTGCTGCAATGAAAGATCCTGCATGCCGCAACTAAAACCCGAGGCAGCCATAAATAAATAAATAATAAATAAATCTTAAAAAAAAAAAAAAAGTTTACTTTATGAGTAAAATTAGAGAGATTTCATGTTGAATGCAGCTCAGATCATTTGCTTTAATGTTCCATATGATGAAAAACAGTGATTCTGAAAAGAATATGAATGAAAATACATTTTTCCAAATAAAAACACATTTTTTAATCTCTAGGAGACTCACTTAGGTTAGTCAAGTTTCTAGCAGGAGGAGGAGGAGGTGGAGCATTCACATTCGAGCTGGGTAATTTGCAGGAAGTCCAGTAAAGTCACTATTTACCAAGATGTGGTCAGAGTATAGGAAGTTAATCAAGGGATAGTGAAATGCCCTAGATCTAATAGCAGCCTAAAGATATGACGAATATCAGGGCTGAGGAAACAAGAGAAAATAGTGATTACTGGAACAGGGAGAAGAGAGCTGGGTGGATAGGGGGACCTGGTAACCTGATTGAATCTCCTCCCATCCTCTGACCTCACTGCTGTGTCTCCCATTGGCCAAACATATATGGCAGGCAGAGAGGAAAGCAGATACCCATATAGACCAGTTTCCTGGGACAGTACAGAGTAGAGAAGAGTCGAGAGGGCATCTAGGTTGGCAAATGAAAACACCCTCATCCTTAAAAGGCTTCTATGACAAATCCTTTGGAAGGGAGATTATTATTTTGTAAACAAATAATCACCCTGTGTATTCTTTGTTTGGTAAATATGGTAATACTGCTATTATAAAGCAGAATGAGCAGAATGAAAAAGAGTTTATTTGAAAAATGTCTGTGGAACCTCAGCTCTGGGGGTAATTTAGCTGTTAACAATTACAAACTTTTACAAGTTATTTGTTCACATATTTATTTAGTGTTTGTTATGTACCAGACACAATGCTATGTGCCAGGCATGTACTCTATAATTTGATTCCCTATAAGTATTAGAAGGTTGAAGTTTCTCGCCCACAGACACACAAGCTAAATAGAGGCAGAGCCAACATTTTAGCCTAAGTGGCCTCTAGGGCTAGCACAATTGACTGTGCTCTATGTACAGTCAATACCATCCTTCCATCAGGGAAGATACTGTCACTATGTTTTATCATTGCCTTTTCCTCTTTCATTTATCACCCCCCAAAAAGCAATGATCATATTTTATTTTATTTTGTATTTGTTTCTGTTGTTGTTGTTAATGGTCTATCTCTCTCCATTTCAATCAACCTTTCCTTCTGAGCATTTGTTTCAGGTTTTTTCCCTTGGAACGCAGATTCCAAGATGGAATAACAATGCAGGTTTTTCAGAGGGGGGTATTCTTAGATTGACGTCTGAGAAAGGAAGGTGTCAGCCTGATGGAGAGTTGGGTGTATATTCAAATTTTGGGGCTGAGTCTTTATCTTTGTGGTGATCTATAGCCACGTGAAGGGTGCCAAAGAAAAGAGGCATCCAGAAGCAACTCTGGATGCTGTTGTTTTCTTCAGCTGAGACAGTCCTCAAGGAGGATTGACAACTGAGGGCCAAGGGTTATCTTGGCATCACTCCCATCAGGTGGATGAAAAGCCTTTCATTCCTAAAGTGGGACTGTGTAGTGCACCACAGCATCCACCAGAGTAATTATGAATCTCTTCTTTAATGTATAAGCAAAATAGTATACATTATGAACACATATGCATATACACTTGTATTCTATTATATGCTTAAATGTATTGTTATAAATAACAAATGAGATTACAGTGTAGTCAATTAGTTACTGCATTAACACCTTACAAATTATTTACTATACATACTTACATACACAAAATATGCATGTGCATTTCTATCTAAGTCTGTATTATTCCTAGATAGAAAAGGCTTATTGAAAAGTTCATGAATTGCTCAAGTGCAGAAATCAATGTGTTTATACCTTAAATTTGTTTAGATCCTTGAAGTAGGGCAATTGATTGCTATCCATTATAGGCACAATTTCTGAATTCCTGCATCCAGATGACTAATGATATTGTAGATTCTACCTATTTATCAGTATTAAAGAAAAATAAATAAAGCCTCTGTGAGTGGCTCTGATTTTCTGCCCATAGTTGGGCACATTGTTCATCATTATATTTAGGGCTGCAAACTGTCATACAAGCATTTGATTCCTCCCTAACTGTGGATCTCAGGTGGTTTCTTCTGTAGCCAAGGGAAATGATATAAAGAAGTCACGTCACTCCTTTAAGATGAGTTCTGGGTGGCAAAACCAGAACAGGGTAAAGCCAGAAGAGCAGAGACTATAGAGAAAAGGAAAGGAAACAGCTGGGCTCTACAGATTCTATTTCTTTTAATCTTCACAGTATACCCGAATCAAGAGCTATCTCCAAATGAAAAATCTGAGTTAATGATTTTAAATAAATTTATTCATGGTCACACGTGAAATATTTTTGCAGAGACAGGATTAAACCTAGTTCTGTTGACCCAAAGTGCAGGTTTTAATCCACTACTCTTCTATATCACCTGAGAGAAAAGTTTTCCAAAGGCATGCTTGCATTTGGGATGTCTAACTGATGAGTGCACTGGTATAATGCCAGTCTGCTTACTTTTTCCATTTTCCCATCTGCAATTCTTGACACGGATTTGTGACTATTCCTCTTTGGAAGAGAATGGGTATAGATGTATGAAAAAAAAGAACTCTGAAAAATGTTAAAATCTAAAGCAAATGCACCATTAAAGTGTTCAGATAAAAGTTAAATGAAGCTTCTTGTGATTCTCTTGGAGATTTGCTTTAAGATTTTTCAATTTCTGGACAAGCCTGCACCTGTCCACAGATTCTGCTTTTCCTCCTTTAATAATTCAGCTGCTGACAGTTGGAGCTTTGCTTCTGCTTCATTAACCTGCTCCTGGGAAGTAGTATTTTCTCAAAATTTTGGTGACATTTTCATTTCTCATCTTTAAAGGATCCCTCTCCACCTCTTCCCGAGTCACACATTTCTACCATCTCAGTCAGATGAACTCTCTCATTGTTATTCAGCCTGACAGTGTTCAAAATCAGGTGCTTATTTTTGTCCTTTGATTTACACTGATCATTTACATCTTTGCCCATTAGATAGATAGTCTCTTTCTTCTTTCTTTTGTCTCCAAATCACAGCACACTGAATTTGCATCCAGAGAGATATTTTGGGTTTGTCTAAGGATGTAAGGAGTTTTCATTATTAATGAAAAGTTAATCAAATGAAAGTAGAATTACTATAATATGTTGACTCCTCAAAAATATTTGCAGTGAAAAAAGATCATGGCATATTTTAAGTGTAGGTGTATTGTTTTTCAAGTTCAGAGGACAGTCTGTTTACATACTTATGTTCTTTTCCGCTGTTTCTCCTGGTTTAATTCTGGACCTCTGCTTGGATACCAATGCACTCAAGAAGGTAATATTCTTTTTCTTCCAAACTCCCAAACATACTGATGTTACCCACACTGGGTCATATTTATAAAATCCAATATTATAACACTTGCTGATGTATTTTTTCATGAGTCAGAAAATTTGAAACTAGCAAGTTCCAGAAAAGAAGGGATAAGTTTAGAGCAAAAAAAGATTTAGAAGAAGGCTCTGACTCCTACTGATTATGTGACATTGAGTCGGTAGCTTCATCTTTCTAAGCCTCATTTTTTCTCACTTCTAAAATGGTGCAATTGTCACTGCCTATCTGATGGCACTGTTGGGAGCACCAAATGAATTAGTACAAGCAAAATTCTCAACATAAAACATGGCAACTTATTGAAAATGCTTCTATTATTACTGATAGGAAGAGTTTTGAAGCAGAAGACACATGGGTCTCCAGTGGTAACTTGGTTATCCCCTTTGAGTTTTAGAGTTTTCATAACTGAATTGAGAAAAAAAAAACGATACTTTATGTTACTGGCCAAATTGTGTTTCCCCCCTAAATTCACGTGTTGAAGTCCTAAATCCCCATTACCTCAAATCCCCATTACCTCAGAACGTAACCACATTTGGAGATAAAAATCTTTAAAGAGGTGATTAAGTTAAAATGAGGTCATGAGGATGGGCCTACTCCAATATGATTGGTATTCTTACTAGAAGAGTTAATTAGGGCATAGACATACACAAATCAAGGCGCAATCATGTGAGGACATAGTGACAAGGCAGCCATCTGCAAGCCAAAGAGAGAGGCCTCGGGTGAAACCACACCTGCCAACTCCTTAATCTTGGACTTTTAACCTCCAGAACTGTGACTAAATAAAATTCTATTGTTTAAGCCACCCAGTCTGTGGTATTTTTTTATGGCAGTCCTAGCAAATCAATATACTTTCCTTTAAATATAAAGAGCATAACATAATGCCCATACATAGGAGGCACTTAGTAAATATTCATTCCATTTCCCCCACTTATGACTTCTATGACATTCTTAATTTTATAATTTGCATACACATCTTTTTCTCTTAAGAACATATATTCTTGATGTCAAAAATAATATAATCCCTACTTAGCACCCTTCTTTTCATAGCTAAAATCAGTGACTTGCAGCTAGTACATTGATGATTATTGGTTAAGTAAATAAATGGACATATGAATGAAAATGCAGCTGAATTATCTACAGAAGACTGAAAATTCTGTTTGGACAACATATGGTTAAATTTAATGGCAACTTTATCTCCAGCATCCTGTAATAGCCAGATGGTTGTAGCCATTTTAAAAAATATTAATTGGCAACCTAGAAGCAACACATTACAGGAATATTTTCCCATGTAACTCTCCTTATTTAGGTGGTATAGAAATGTTCATCTCTAACTAGACTTAAAACCACATGAATATGGCCTATTTAATATTTTACTTATGTCCTTTTCTTTGTTATCTGGAGTGAGATTATTAATGCAGAATAAATAGGTTAGCTAAATATTCTTGCCAGCCACAAAATAAATATAAACATGCATAGGTCAATAATGCCTTACTTGGAAATTTCCATCAACATTTTTTAGGGAAAGTGTAGGGAATTTGTGCAATCTGCCCGAGACAACTTGAGGCAAGCAGAGACTACCTGTATAGCTGATACCATGCCTTTACACATAGCGCCAACAGGAGGTTAGGAATGCCAACACACAGACTGCCATCTAGAATACTGTAGCACATCACAATCTTTTTCAAATTGATTCAGTAGGCCCATGTGAACACTGAAACAGAATATTTGACTTCATAAGCTCATATTTGGTCATGCCCATTTACAGTTAAATCATCTGTCAATAGGTTTATTTTCAATCTGGCTACATAAAAAACTATATAACATAGGCACTGAAACAGCATTTCCTAATGTGTGTTTTGTAGAATACTAATTCCTTCACATGTTAATTAGTAAAAATAAAAAAGAGGTAGTAGCATATTCCCTAGTCAATTCAATTTGGGAGACCATGACTCAGAGTTAAACTGAATTTCACAGATTTGCAGAAATTTTAATATAGGAATCTATGTTAAGATTATCCAGACATATGATTTCAAAATATATTCGACTGTGACACCTTAAACCTAGAGAGTGACTTATTGGCTTACTGTACTGTACAACACACCAATGAAACTGCTCAACATAACAGTAAACGTTGCCAACTCAGAAATCAGAAATGTAACATTGTCTTGTAGAGTGAGGACTATATGCCAGAGGCTGGTTGAAACTTAGGAAAAAGACACCTTGAAAATTCCTATTAATAAGTCCAAGGAACCAGCATTTAGGAGATCTCCCTTTGGCTTTGGCATAAGACTGGTATTTGTTTGTTTGTTTGTTTGCTTTAGACTCTACTTACAATTCCTTCTTCTTGAAGGACATTTGAGGCCAAATGCATGTTTTTTGGTTAATCATCCAAAATCAGAATTAACACACAATCCTAGGCCAACTAACAGAGGGAGACAAAGGGCTGTGGAGTAGGATTTCCCTCAGTGAAATAAGACCTTAACAAAACCAGGTGTCCCTCAGTGGTTGAGCTATTTTATCACTCAGTGTGACACAACAGTGATAAATACTGGAGGTCTTTATTCTAAACTTGTCCTTAAATAGATTCATCTTCCCAATTGCCTAGCATATTTTTTTTTATTTTGGTAACAGGCTTATTGAAATGTAATTTTAGAATATTTTCATCATCCCAAAAAAGATAATATAGTTTTTAGCTGTCACTCCCTAATCTCCCTTCCCCGCCCAGGTCTAGGCAACACCTAAACTACTTTATGTATAGGTTTGCCTATTCTGAGCATGTCATATAAATAAAATCATGTATATGGGGTCTTTTGTGGTTGTTTTTCACTTAGCATAATGTTTTCAAGGTTCAGCCATTTTGTAAAATACATAAATACTTCACTCTAGTTTATGGTTGAATAATATTCCATTGTATAGATATGTCATATACTATTTATCCATTCAACAGTTGGTGTACATTTTGGTTGTATCCACCTTTGCTATTATGAATAATGCTGCCATGAATGTCTGTGTACAAGTTTTGTGTGCATATTCATTTTTGTTTCTGTTTGGTATATATCTGGAAGTAGAATTTCTGGGTCAAATAACTCTGTGCTTAACTTTCTGAGGAACTACCAGACTGTTTTCCAAAGCAATTGTACCATTACATACCCACCGGCTGTGTTGGAGGGTTCTGGATTCTCTACATCCTCACCTCCACTTATTTTCTGTGTTTTGTTTTATTTTTTGATAATAGTCATCTTAATGAATATGAAATGGTCTCGTGGTGATTTTGATCTTCATTTCCATAATGATTAGTGATATTCAGCATGTTTTCATGTGCTTATTGGTTATTCATATATCTACTTTGGAGAAATGTCTGTTGGAGTCTTTTGCCCATTTTTAAATTGGGTTTGTTTTCTTGCTGTTGAGTTCTAGTTGTTTTTTTTTTATATTTTCGTTTTTTTAATATTCTAGCTTTTTAAAAAAATATTCTGGAATAGTAATCCCTTTTCCAGAAAAGGAGGGTCCTGTGGGAAAGGTGGTCGACAAGGAGCCATGTGTCTATCAGTCTATAACACTTCCAGTCTCTCATCTCAGCTTTCATTTGTTTATTTATTTTATTTATTTTTGGCTGCATTGGGTCTTCGTTGCTGCGCATGGGCTTTCTCTAGTTGCAGCGACCGGGGCTACTCAACTCTACTGCACATATCAGTGCAGAAAGTTGGAAAATGATATTACATTAAAAAATCTGAAGACAATCAACTTTAATATTTAGGTGTGCTTCCTTCAACATGGAGATATATATGTAGATGCTTATCTATAAGGATAGATTGGCTACATCATAATTAGGATTATGCTGCAATAATTTTTTTTTTCAACTCTGCTCTGTTAAATGTCCAAAATAGGAAAATTTATAAACAAAGAAAATTTAGTGGTTGCTTAGGACTGGGGGCTGGGGAGGTGGGGTGAGAGGGGATGGGAAATGACTGCTAATGGGCAAAAAGTATCTTCTTAGGGTGATAAATATATTCTAAAATTATTGTGATTATTGAACAATACTGTAAATTTATTAAAAATGACTGAATTGTACACTTTGAGTTAACTTTATGATGTATGAATTATATACCAATAAAGCTGTTAAAATATTTCAGTTAACTACATACCAAGTTTTCATAAAATAAATTCCATATTTTCTTTGCAATTTCATTCCATCACCTTATGTTAAAATGAATATAAACTTAAGTTAGTTTGTTATATAAATTGTGAGCTTATAAGGGTGATCACTTTGCTCTAGTTTGAAAACTTTACAAAATATTTTAATAAAATAATATATGTCCTTCCAGAAAAAAAAAGTTTTTTAATGGATTCCTTAGAACTTTCTATATATATAAGATCACATTATCTTTGAATTGGGAGAACATTACTTTTTTCTTTCTAATATCTCATTTTCTTTCCTAATTGATGTTACTATAACTTCCAGTATAATGTTAAATAGAAGCAGTGAAAGCTGATATCCTTGTCTTGTCCTTGATCTCAGTATGACGTTTGTTGTGGGTCTTTCACAGATGCTCTTACCAGGTTAAGTTCTGACACGAAGTACTGATTGTTCAGTGTTTTTATCAACAATGTGTGTTGGATTTTCACAAATGTTTTTTCTGTATCTATAGATACAACCTTGTAGGTTTTTTTGTGGTTTTTAAAAATTAATATGTCCTATTACATCAGTTGATTTCTGGATGTTCAACCAACATTGCACTCCTGGGGTATATTCAACTTGGTCATGTTGTATAGAGCTTTTTATATATTCCTGGATTTGTATTGCTAGTATTTTGTAGGGGTTTTTTTGGTGGTTTTGGGGGATAGTTTTTAAATTACTAATTCAATCTCTTTACTTGTTCTAGGTCTATTCAGATTATCTATTCCTTCTTGAGCCAGTTTTGGTAGTTTGAGTCTTTCTGGGAATTTGCTCATTTCACCTAAGTGGTCTATTTTATTGGTGTACTACTGTTCATAGTATTCTTTTATAATCCTTGTATTACTGTAAGGTAGGTAGTAATGTCCAGTCTTTTTATTCTGATTTTAATAATTTGAGCCTTGTATCTTTTTTTCTTGATCAATCTGTCTAAAAATTTGTCAATTTTGTTGATCCTTTCAAAGAAAGAAACAACTTTTGGTTTTGTTGACTTTTCTCTATTGTTTTTTGGACTTCTGTTTCATTAATTGCCAGTCTAATCTTTTTTATTTCCTTCCTTTTGTTGGCCTTGGGTTTACTTTGTTATATTTTTCCAGTTCCCTAGTGTGGAAGGTTAGATTATTGATTTTTAGATCTTTACTCTTATTATTTTAAAGAGGTATTTACAGCTATAAAATTCCCTCCAAGAACTGCTTTAGCTGCATTACATAGTGTTGTGTTTACATTTTCATTCATCTCAAAAATATTTTCCATCTTCTCCCGTGATTTCTTCCTTTACACACTGGGTTTTTAAGAGTATGCTGTTTAGGGCTTCCCTGGTGGCGCAGTGGTTAAGAATCTGCCGGCCAATGCAGGGGACACGGGTTCAAGCCCTGGTCTGGGAAGATCCCACATGCCGCAGAGCGGCTAGGCCCGTGAGCCACAACTACTGAGCCTGCGCATCTGGAGCCTGTGCTCTGCAATGGGAGAGGCCGCGACAGTGAGAGGCCTACGCACTGCAATGAAGAGTGGCCCCCGCTCGCCGCAACTGGAGAAAGCCCTCGCACAGAAACGAAGACCCAACACAGCCAAAAATAAATAAATAAATAAATTTATTTAAAAAAAAGAGTATGTTGTTTAATTTCTGTAGATTTCTGAGTTTCTCAAATTTCTTTTGGTTATTGATTTCTAATTTCATTCCATAGTGGTTATAGAGCATATTTTGTCATCTTCCTTATGGATTGACCCTTTTATTATTACTGTTATTACTTATATAGCTGTATGTAATTCTACCATTTTATTTTAATCTCTATGTCTCATGTGTTTTTTGTTTATCTGTGCCTTCTTTACTGCTTTTTTTTGTTAAATGATTCTTTTTACAATGTAATATTTTAATTCTTTTAGCTTTTAAACTATATTTTTGAGTTATTTTGTCAATGGCTGCTCTAGAGCTTACCATATATTTACTTATGAGAATTTACTTTAGAGTTACACTAAATTAATTCCAGTGAAATACAGAAATATTATTCCAGTATAGCTCTGTCTGATAAACTAAGCTGGCCCACAAGTTACCTTATATCTCAATGAAGTTATCTGTCTGTCTTAATTGCTTTTCACCACAATCTCCATTATTTTGAAGAGTACCACTAGGCTTTAATTTCCCCACATTCTATTGCAAACAAAGTCAGTTCCTTCGGGAAGAACTTCACTGCATTATCTTTTATAACCTGTCTCTCCTCTGGACAGAATCTCTGAGCCATGGCTCTGAAGCAGAAGACAGACATAGCAGCCACGTCTCTCCACATAGCATCCGTGATTCAGGAGCTGGGTATTTGATGACGGAAGACAGTAGCCTCTGGTCTTCTCAGCTTATCTCTCCCAGCATGGGACCTCTGTCTTACTAATGGTTGGATAGAGGCTAATCAGGATCCCAGTATTCTCAGTGGGCCAAGGTAAAATTTCCATCCCACGGGTGGAGGCTGAGTGGAAAAATGACACCTCCCTTTCTTGGTTGTACTCACCAGGAACTCAGACTCTTTAACAGGTGTTTGAGAGATAGGATGAGATATGCTGATGATCCACCACTTCTCAGAAGACACTGCAGACTTATACAGGGAGATGGGGCTAGTGGGAACCATTTGCTCTTTGTTGCATTCACCTGTAGTAGAATTTCTGTCACAAGACTGAGAAAGAGTGGGAGCGGAATGGGTTTAAATGCCCTCAAACTCTTGCTTTTCTAACTGTGTGTTAGCAGATTTTCTTGAATAAATGTCTCTTTATTTGCTGTATGCCATTAGTCCATTTCCAGAGACTTTAAATGGTTGCTATGTCATAATTTTTATGAGTTTCACTAGGGAGCAGGTCTACAGAATACCTCATGTTGAGATCTTGGATATATAACCGCTCTCTTTAGTTTGTTTCTATACTTATTATTTATCTGCTGAGATGTTGAGATTTACTATTCACTACAGCTTATCAGTGTATTTTAGTCTTTGATCATAATTTTAAATTTCTTTTCCTCAAATTCAAACATTTGAATCATCTCAAGGTCTGTTTCTATTGATTTGTTTTATTTTTATGACTCAGATTTTCCTGATCATCCTTGGTTTACATTTTACTGATTTATGATTTGTTGGACACAGAGAATAATAAGTTGTGTGGAATCTGGACTATATCATCTTCCCTTAAACAATACTGAGTTGTATTCTGTTGGTAGTTATTTAACTGGTAATTCCTTTTCAGCCTTTCAAGCTTGGTTCTATTCTTTGTCAGTGGTAATCTATTAATATTTTGACCTCAATTCTGCAGCGTGGCTTTAATTCTAATGTGTGATTCTCACTCCTAAGACTTGATCTTTCATGGGTTTCAGTAGAATGCTTATTCCATGGGTTTCAACGAAATCCCCACACTCTGCCTGAGCCTTGTCACCTTGATCTGTCACATTTCCACAGTCAGAAGGCCAGTAAAAATGTTGAACTGATCTTATCTGCTTCCTCTCAAATTTCACAGTCATGTCCTACTTGTTGTTCAATATCTGAAACAACAGATGGTTGTTGATGATTTTGTGCATGAGGTTTCCATTCACTGAGATAAGAGCTACAGGACATAAAACTGGTTTGGGGAAAGGATCGTGAGTTCAAATTTAGGGGATGTAGAATTTGCGGAATCTTTAGTATATCCAAAAATATATGCCTCTTAGTTATAGGAATGCTATAGTAAGGCATTATAGATAACTATGAGGACATCTGTGATCAAAGCTCAAACAGGTACCTATGGTTTCAACCAGGGATTTGAGATAAGACCTCAGAATGATTTCTAATCCTCACTGGAGATTGGGCTAAATGTATAGTTGCCAACATTATCCTGGTTAGGTTTGTATAAGAAACTGGGCAGAGATAATTTTGAGGAGTCAAGGGACATTGACATTGGATGAGGTGAGGCACTACACAGGACAGAGACTGATACTTCCAATGAGTTTCTATTTCACTGGACAAGATAAAAAAACATTTGATGGGTAGTTTTGTGTTGTGGTTGAGTACAAAACATTGATACCACTGCATTTAGGGTCTCCTGTGAAAGTCAGTATGCATCAGCAATGCACTTCAAATTAAATAGCCACGTACTATTTGTTGGAGAAACAAAATAACTATAGCTTCTCATAGTTTTTTATCTCCTGAGGGCAGATGTTCCTGATAAACAGGCATTAGTGTTTCTTCCATTAGGAACTTTAAAAAATATAAATTAATGTCTTAGTATTGTAGCTTCTGTAGTGGTCTCTTGTGTTTTAGAATAGCACGAATCAATTCACCAAGGCTAGAGTCCTCTCACATTGTAAACCAGTGAAATTAAGTTTGTGAATCTGAAAAGCTGAAAAAACACCCCTGGGACTGAGGAAAATGTGAGAATAAGACTGAGAAGCCATGATTCCCTATCCATCTTCCTACACACTAACACAGCCTCTGTCATCTGGGAAAGAAGAACAGTTCTCACCACGCGAGTTAAAAGCTGTGAATGTGACCTAGATAATTCTTGAAGAATTTAAGTTGAAATACCTCCTTTAATGTCTACTGAAAGAAAAAAAATAAACCTTCATTCCTTAGAATGAAATTGTGGTAAAAACAAGTGTATATAGAGAGATGGATTGAGATGAAAAAAGTTGCTCTCCCAGGTAAACTGTCTGAATATATCTGGCCATGCTTTAAAATAGTCTCATCATATTTAAATCATTGGAAATACTGTGTGTGTGTGTGTGTGTTGGTTTAGATAATAACCAAACATTATTCTCAGCCATAAGAATAAATAACTTCTCCAAAGGAATAAGAAATACTTGGCATTCAAGAAATATCTAATTTGAAATGATTATGCTATAAATAATTTTCTCACTGAAAATATGATATTTTACCCCTTAGTATAGTTCTCCTTTGATACTTATCTCAAGACAATAAATTATATAATAAATTTTAATAGTAATAGCTTCCTGTTTTAATTAGAACAAGGACAGAGTATAAGCAGGATGATCGCCTGGCTTGATGCCCAGCTATTTTATAGATGCCTGAAAAATTTTTTCTGAATGATTAACAGTTGGTATTGAAACAATATCAGAGGAATGAAAATTGAAGAAAAACTTGAGCTGTTCAGTACATAAAGGTAAAGTCTCCATGTTGGCATTCCCATTATCCAAAATTTAATGGGAAAAAGACATTGGGCATGATTTATCCTGCTCATAAGAAGAGTACATTTAAAAGAAGGAGAAACTTGGCTTATTATAAAGAAAAACACTAAGAAGTGTTCCACAGTAGTTTAATTTGCTGGCCTTGATTCAGTAGTACAGTTCATTGAATAAAGGGAATGAGAGAAATGTTATTTCTTCTTTGGAGACAGTCTTAACTGGGTGACCTAAACGGTTTTCTCCAGCACCAAGCCTATAAAAATTTAAACATCTCAAGATTTTGATTAATTTGTCCATTCATCCATTAATTCATTCACATTTAATTTTTAATATCTATTTTATTTCCCTAATTGTGTTAGTTACTAATGATCAGAATTTTGGAAGGTACACATTGCCCTTACCCTCTCACAGCTTCAAGAATAGTAGGGAAAACAAGAATGAAACAGGCAGTGTAAACAGCATGTGTTATGAGGTATAACTGAAGAAGGAGAGGGAGTTTTGGAAGCACAGAGCAAGAGCTCTTCAGTGCTAAAACTGTGCAACAATATGGAGTGTTCAGGCACCACCAAGGAAATTTCACACTCCTCAAGATACTTCTGTCAAATATCCTGGGACCAAAGTATAGTTTGGACCATCAGAGAATCAAGAATCCAGGGTCACGTTTAGAGAGTGAGAAGAAGCAGAACAGAAAACCCATTTTCACTGAGGCCTCTGCCACTCAATTAATTTTCCTGGAGGTCACTCTAGTGTGGTAATATCTCTTCTTCACAAACAGCATACTATCCATCATTACACTCATTAGTGAATTCCTGTGACGTAAGTTGATCTTAGACAATGAAAAGATGGAAGTTTTGGGTTTGGCTGTGCAAGTGTTTTCTGGGATTTAATTGACTTGACATTTGAGATTTACCCAGTAAACATTATACACCCTGGAAGCTCCAAAGGATTGATAACAACAACTTTAGAGTCTCCCTGCCAAAGGATGGAGAAAGCTCATTTAGCCTTTCTGCAACTATTTTCCTAGGGAAAAAATGCTTCCAATATGATACAATAGTTATTTCCAGGTGGTGGTATGCAATATATCAACACAGAAGAGGATTTTGTCCCAAATAGCAACAAGGAGTAGCAAAGTAGTTTGACTGTAGGTATTATGTTCTATACACACTCACTGTATATTTTTCTTATTATTCATACTGACTCTATTTTGAAAAAGAGCTATAATACATTTTTATAAAATATGACCATGTAAGTCTATATGAACACACTATAAATAATAATGCACGGTGGACTTCTACTTTCCCAGTTTCAAAGGTTACAGGTATGTGAAATTAGGTTAGTTAAAAACTTTATTTTACAATTGGTGAACAGATTCTTGGGGTGGGGAGATTTACACACACACACACACACACACACACACACCCTTCATATTAAGTTTGGGTAAAGTTTGCAATTCATTAGCCAAGGATACAGAAACAAATGATAGAGGAGATGAAGCCATGTTTATACAATTTTACTTGGTTACAGAACTTCAAAAGAGACAGCAGTCAGCTATGTTATCCACAAAAAAGAGGGTCAGTGAGAGATTAAATAACCATATTTACTGCCTTGTCATCTCCCTTTTATGTTGTGGCTTAAAAATATGTTTACCACCTGAATCATTATTTGGGAATATGTGCAGATATATAAAACCCTCCTCTTCCTTTTTTTTTTTAATTCCTGTTTTACTGAGATATAATTCACATAACATAAAATTCACCAATTTTAACATACAAAACACAACCATATCCACATCCAATTTAAAAACATTTCTATCATCTACAAAAGAAATTCCAAACCTATTAGAAATCACTCTTCTTATCCTCTCACCCCTAATCCTAAGGAAATACAAATCTGATCTCTGCCTGTATGAATGCGCCTATTCTCAGCATTTCCTATAAATGAAATAATATAATACATGGTCTTTTGTGAATGTGTTCTTTCTTTTAACATAATGGTTTCAAGGTTCATCTATGTTGTAACATATATCGGGACTTCATTCCAATTTATGGTTGAATAATACTCCATCATATGAAAATGTCACATATTATTTATTCATTCATCAGTTGGTGGACATTTGAGTTGTTTCCACCTTTTGGATAATACTCCTATAACCTTTGTATACACATTTTTTGGGGGATGTACATTTTTGTTCTACTTCAGTATATGCTTAGGAGTGGAATTGCTGGGTTATATAGTAACTTTATAATTAACATTTTGTGGAACTGGCAAAATGTTTTCCAAATGGGCACCATTTTACATTCCCACCAGCAATGTTTATGGTTTCCAGTCTCTTCACATCATAGTCAAACATCTGTTTTGTCTATCTTTTTTACTATAATGATCCTAGTGAGTGCAGAGTGATATCACATTAAGGTTTTGATTTGCATTTCCTTAACAACTACTGATACTGAGTAGCTTTTCATGTGCTCATAGGACATTATATATCTTTTTAAGAGAAATGTCTATCCAAATACTTTGCCTATTTTTTACTTGGTTCTGTATCTATTTTTGAGTTGTAAGCTATTTTTATATACGCTATATACAAAAGCCTTATAGATACATGATGTGCAAATGTTTTCTCCCATTTTATGAGTTGTCTTTCCACATTCTTGATGCTATCATTTGCAGCATAAAAGTATTTAATTTTGATACAGAACCATCTTCTGTTTTTCTTTTGCCAATTGTGCTTTTGCCATCATGTCTAAGAAGCAACACCTCATCTAAGGTCATACAGATTTGCTCCAATGTTTTCTTGTAATAGTTCTTTTAATTTTAACTCTTATGCTTAAATTACTGCTTGATTTAATTTTTGTATATGGCATGCAGTAGAGGTCTACTCACTATTTTACATATAGATGATCAGTTACCACTATAACCTTTATTGAAAGACAAATCTTGCCCCACTGAAATGTTCTAGGCACTCTTGTCAAAAAAATTATTGACCAGAAAGTTGAGTTTCTTTCTGTACATTCAAGTCTATTATATTAATCTATAAGTCTACTGTAAACCCAGAATGACACTGTATTGATCACTGTAGCTTTGTTGTGAGTTTTGAAATAAGAAGTATGAGTCCCCCAAGTTTATTCTTCTTTTTCAAGATAATTTGACTCTTCTAAATCACTTCTACTTCTATATGAATTTTAGGATAAGTTTGTCACTTTATGCCAAAAAGCCAGATGGGAGTTTGATACAGATTGCATTGAATCTGTAGATCAGTTTTATGTACGTCTTCTTCTTAACAATATTAAGGCTTCCAATCTGTGAAAATGGTATATATTTTCCTTTATTTAAATCTTCTTTAGTTTCTCACCAATGTTCTGTAGTTTTCAGCACTTCTTTAAGTTTTATCCCTAAGTATTGTATTTTATTCTTTTAGATGCTATTGTAAAGAGAATTTTCTTCATTTGATCTTCACATTGTTCATTCCCTGTGTATAGAAATACAATTGATTTGTGTATATTGAACTTGTATCCTTCATCTTTACTTAGGTTGCTTATCAGTTCTACTTGTGTGTGTGTTTTAGTGAACTCTTTACAATATTCTACATAAAAGATCATGCTATCCACAAATAGAGATAAATTATTACTTTCTTTCCAATCTGGATGCCATTTATTTATTTTTCTTTCCTAATTGTCCTAGAATATCTGGTACAATTAAAAGAAAAGTGGTAAATTAAGAGGTTGGGATTAACATATACATATTACTATATATAAAATAATTAACAAGGATCTACTGTATAGCACAGGGAACTCTACTCAGTACTCTGTAATAACCTATATGGAAAAAGAATCTGGAAAAGAATAGATATATGTATAACTAAATCACTTTGCTATACACCTGAAACTAACACAACACTGTAAATCAATTATACTCCAATATAAAATAAAAAATAAAAAAAAAGAAAAGTGGTAAAATCAGATATTCCTGTTTTGTTCCTAATCTTAGGAAATAACTGTCATTCTTTAACCATTGATTATGATGTTAGCTGTGGTTTTTCCCTAGGTGCCTTTTATTAGGTTGAAAGAGTTCCCTATTATTACTAATATGTTGAGTATTTTTAGCATGAATTATGTTTGATTTTGTGATATACTTTTTTCTGCTAATACTGAGATCATTTAGTTTATATTTTTAATCTGTTGATATTGTATATTACATTAATTAATTTTTAGATTTTAAATCATCCTTGCATTTCTGGGATAAAGCCCTCTTGGTCATGGTATATAATACTTTTATACATTATTGTATTAATTTTAAAATTATTTGTTGAGATGTTTTGTATCTATTTACATAAAGAGTGTTAGTTGTTTTATTTTCTTGTGCTTACTTTGTCTGGTTTTGGTACTTAGTCTGTCCTCAAAGTTCAGAGATTATCTTATTTAAAATTCAATAGAAATCACCAGTAAAGCCATCTGGTCTTGGGCTTTCTTTTGTGGATAGTATTAAATTACTAATTTATTTACCTCTTATATGTCTATTTAGAGTTTACTATTCTTCTTGAGTCAATTTAGGTAGTTTGTACCTTTGTATGAATTTTTCCATTCTATATAACTTACCCAACTTGTTGGCATGTAATTGCCTATAACATTACCTTATAAATTATTTTTTATTTCTAAAATTAGTAGTTAAGTCCCCTCTTTCTTTTGTGATTTTAGCAATTTCAATCTTATTTTTTTTTTCCCTTTGTCAGTTGAGGTAAAATCTCATCCATTTTGCTCATCTTTTCAAAGAAACAACTTTTTATTTCATTGATTTTATAAATTTATTTTCCAAATCCTTTAAAATTTATTCTGTGATCTTTATTATTTACTACTTTAGGCTTGCTTTGTGTTTACCTTTCTCTTTTTTTATTTTCTTAAGGTGAAAGACTAAGTTACCAATTTGAAACATATATATATATACAAAATATTTATTTATTTACTTATTTATTTAAATACAGGTGTTACAGCTATAAATTCCCTTCTCAGTACTCCTTTAGCTGCATCGCATAAGTATTGGTATTAGTAGCTTCATTTTCATTCATCTGAAAGTGTTTTCTAATTTTTCTTATGATTTTTGACCAGTATTTTTATATCTATCTATGTAGATAGATATAGATATTGTAATCATTACTTTTAACAATTTTACGTCTCTTAAAGAAGCTGAGAAAAGAATAGAAAGTAAACATATATTTGTAGAGTTTATTATATCAACACTTTATTTACCAGTTCTGGTTTGCTTGGTTTTTTAAAATGTGAATGAGTTCCCACCTGGTCTAATTTCCTTATTCTAATACATCATTTTTTCCCAACCACTTCCTTGTGCTATTACTCTTCATTATTACAGTTCTCTAACATATATTGTTTACTGTAATTATTGTTTAAATCAGTTGAAAGGAAAAATATAAAATGATACTGTCTTTTATAATTACCAATATAATTACTTTACTAGGGCTTTTTTTTTTCTTTTTTTTTTTTAAACATCTTTATTGAAGTATAATTGCTTCACAATGGTGTGTTAGTTTCTGCTTTATAACAAAGTGAATCAGCTACACATATACACACGTTCCCATATCTCCTCCCTCCTGCATCTCCCTCCCTCCCACCCTCCCCATCCCACCCCCCCAGGCGGTCAGAAAGCACTGAGCTGATCTCCCTGTGCTATGCGGCTGCTTCCCACTAGCTATCTATTTTACATTTGATAGTGTATATATGTCCATGACACTCTCTCACCCTGTCACATCTCACCCCTCCCCCTCCCCATATCCTCAAGTCCATTCTTTAGTAGGTCTGTGTCTTTATTCCCATCTTGCCACTAGGTTCTTCATGACTTTTTTTTTTCCTTAGATTCCATATATATGTGTTAGCATACTGTATTTGTTTTTCTCTTTCTGACTTACTTCACTCTGTATGACAGACTCTAACTCCATCCACCTCATTACAAATACCTCCATTTCATTTCTTTTTATGGCTGAGTAATATTCCATTGTATATATGTGCCACATCTTCTTTATCCATTCATCCGATGATGGACACTTAGGTTGCTTCCATGTCCTGGCTATTGTAAATAGAGCTGCAATGAACATTTTGGTACATGACTCTTTTTGAATTATGGTTTTCTCAGGGTATATGCCCAGTAGTGGGATTGCTGGGTCGTATGGTAGTTCCATTTTTAGTTTTTTAAGGAACCTCCATACTGTTCTCCATAGTGGCTGTATCAATTTACATTCCCACCAACAGTGCAAGAGTGTTCCCTTTTCTCCACACCCTCTCCAGCATTTATTGTTTGTAGATTTTTTGATGATGGCCATTCTGACCGGTGTGAGATGATACCTCATTGTAGTTTTGATTTGCATTTCTCTAATGATTAATGATGTTGAGCATTCTTTCATGTGTCTTTTCTTTTTTGATGTTGATTTAAAGTGCTATCTGAGGCAAGGGTAAGTTAAAATGCCACAAAGCTCTCCTACCATGTTTCAGTCATCTTATTCTTGACTTGGTGTTTTCTTGGCTGCTATAAACTTTTGACTACTTTCCAGAGTTCTGCCAAACTTGACATTAAGAGTCTTTGTCCATTTTTCTTTCTTGTGGAGGAAGAGGCCCTTGGAGCTCCCTTCTTTGCCATTTTCACTTAGAGACTGATCTTAAGCCCCACTGTGCCAGTGAGGATTCTGCCCTTTGTTGATGGATTTGTGTATGGCTTGGGAAATGCTTCACATCTCCCCTACATCTTACTCTGATTGTTCCTGAGTGGGTACGGGCTAGTTCATGCATACAGCCTCCTAACCGACAATTATGTGTGATCCTAGGAGGGCCCTTTGGGCTGTATCCCTCCCTCTTTTATACTTCTGACATTTCTGATTTCATGTGTGTGTGTGTGTGTGTACAGTTATTCCTCTTGGCTATTCCCACCAAGAACAAAGTTTCTGCATCATGAGGTGATGAGTAAATTCCAGCAGCTTCCCCTGCCCAGGATGAAAACACAGCCCTAGACTGGGAGCTGTGATGAGATGGAGTCCTCATATCCTGGCTATACCTATCCAGTATAAAGCCTCTGGTTTAGAGCTTCCATTATCTGCAGCTCGTAGGACTGGCAATAGGAGCAGTCTCTGGCGCACATGTCAGACTCTTTCTGCCTTACTAAGATTTATTAAATTTTTTTGAATAAATGTTTTTCACGTGCTATATGTCCTTGGGACAATTTCTAAATAATTTTAATAGTTTTGACTTTACGTGTTTGTTTGTTTGTTTTTGTTCCTTTCTAAATATATTTCTCTACTTAAGTGGTTGTTTTGCTGGGAGAGGGTTCACTGAGCTACTCATTCTGTCCAGAAAGGAGATCTGCCCCTCCTCCACACCCGCACACTTTTTAATGCCATGCTCCTCTTTCTTAATTCAAACTCAGCATAAGGATGAAAATTTTGAGGTAGAGGGAAGAAGTCTTAAGGAAATGTGTCTAAAAGACTGCCAAGGCAACCTTGAGAAGTGATTTGTCAAGGTGATCTTGAGCTCTCCAGTAACCAATAATTACATTTCCCCACAGTGATCAAGCACTGGCTATTTAACTACATCTGTAGATATATATTTTGGTATGACTTACTATGTATTTACTTTAAAAAATAACTCAATTTCATTGTAGACATCCATTCATCCTCCACTCCTCATGAACTTTTTTATGAGGTAGAGCTCACCTGTGATAATAATGACATGCTTATTCAAGACCCTTGCACCAGGTGTCCTAGGCAATCCCCATGAATCAAACACAATCGTTTATAAAACAACCTATGAGTCGGGAAACATTACTATTCACTCTTTACAGATACAAACTGAAAGCAAAAAAAATTAAGTAACTTGTTGAAGGCCATGTAGATATCAAGGCCATCAAGATATCATGTGTTATCAATTTATCAAGTTATCAAGATATCATAGTTATCAAGGAAGCCAGGGTTCAAATTAGGCAGCAGGATCCTAGTAACTAAACCGAGGCCTGACCAATCAGAACCTTCCTTTTCTTTAGAGTTTAGGAATAAGCTTATGTTCAGATTAAACCAATGCAACCAACAGATGTTTGGCTTTCAGAAAAAGAGATTCACTCATCCCATATGCACTTGAACCTCTGAGTATGTTAGAATTCTTCCTTCCATCTAGCTACTATGCAACTGAAGAGACTAAGGCTGCAGAAAGGAAGGCAGCCTAATAGTTGGAACTTGATACTTATTACCATTTGAACCATGGATCCAGCTGTGCTTCAATTCATGAAAAACTGAACAATTCAGTTATATAAGCCAATACATTTATGCCAGATTTTTCTTTTTTTTTTTTTTTTTTTTTTTTTTTTAGTGTCTTAACGGACATGTCACCAGGGTCACAGATTCCAAAGTTCAATGAGATGCCTTTTTGGTGCCGTTCACTGTCAGTAAAAACACAGTACTTTAAAAGTTATATTTTGACAACACTGTCACTTCTAAGAAAAAAAAAAAAGGCTATGTGTGTGTTTGTGTATGTGACAGTGTGTTTATACACAAATGTACATTTAGTCATGGTTTTTATCGGTTTCCTGTCATTTTAGTAAGATAAAATGTACACATGTATGTATATGTGTGTGTGATTGTTTATACACAAACATAAATTTTATTATGGTTCTTGTTTGTTTTCTGTCATACTGGCAAAAAAATAAAGTTCAGGTTCACGATATTGCTTGTGAACACCAAACACTCTTCCCACGCAACCAAGAAATACATCTTTTCTGAATGATTTACAAAATTAATGAGGCCCGTTAATATGAGTCTAAAAGACATACTATCAGTTTTATTATGTACAAGAAAAGTATAACACAAGGCGTAGTTCATAAACATAATTTGTTTTCTTATTTATCCCACACTAGAAAAATAGGACTAGCAAAGTTGGAATATGCCCTGGAATTATTTGTTTGTCCTGTCATAGAACATTTAATTTAAAGGTCTGTATAACTCAGAGAGAGACTTCCATGTTTGCTCGATTTGACTTCTGATATGTCTCTCCTAATCTTGACAACAAGAACAAGATTATGGGCAGCTCAAAATAAAATGTGTATCATTCATCATGCTACTTGTCAGGAACCACGGAAACAAAGAACAATCAACTATGGTCTTTGATTTCCCCTCTCAGCTACTTCTTTTCCTCTACACAGTCTACTGGGGACACCAACATGTTTGCAACAATATGATGAACTCTCTAATAGAGACATGACCAAGGTATTACTCATCTTTGCATACTCCACATGCCTCTCTCAGGGCCTTTTACAAAGGAGGAACTTACTGAATGCTGCTTGAATTAATATTTGTAAAAGGCAGTGGGTTGCTTCACAACTCAGGTAATAATATATTATAATAATAGACCTGGTTCTATGTCTAAAGATTTCATATGGAGTAAAATGTATCTATCAATCTATACAGTTATCTATGTATCTGCCTACCTACATATCCATCCATCCATTCACTTATCTATCCCTTAACTATATATATATAGTAACAGAAAAAAAACCCTGTTTTATATATATAATATATTTAAATATATATAAATATTTATATATATATTAACTAAGAAAGTTTTTTTTTCTTTAACTTGGAAAAATCTTGACAAGCAAATGCTTTCTCTGCTTATCTTTGTATCTCAATCAAAATCTATAATGGAATCATCACAGCAACTGCCCACAATTTACTTTTCTTCTAACAGTTAAACAATCTATTATCTATCTATCATCTATCTATCTATCTATCTATCGAGAGAGAGGTGATCCAATTATTCTATTACATTTACATTTCTATATTTTACCCCCTAATCACTAGAAAACTCTACCTAAGTTTTATATTTCTTCTGCTTTGTCAAGGACAGTCTTAAAATTTAACAGACATTACATGCAATCCAAATGCTTCTTATTATGATTCAGGTTGTTGCCCTGTTGGTTTCCCCAGGGATATCACAGAGCTTCAGATACAAACACCTTCATCTTTACCACTCTAGTAATTCGAAGGGGTATTAATAATATACTGAGGCATGGCATAGGAGACCTCTGCATCCAAAGTTCAGAGTTAATTAGATTTCTATACTTGGAATCAAGAAGAAAGAACATAATATCAGCTTCACACAAAAAGGATCATAAACTATTGGAAACATACTTGACTGGATGTCAGCTGATACAGGTTTTAGTATTAATTCTAGCACTGATTCACTAGTGACCATGCACAAGTCCCTATGTCTCCTAAGCAAAGGGCGTTGGGTCAGTGGCCAGAAAATCCAGTTTGAATCCTGAATTCATTCATAGGAGGGTACAAATGACCTTGAAGATCCTCTCCCCATATTTCAATATTCAAATCCCTAATATCTTCAGCTGTAAAATACTGATATTTTTTGTCACACTGGTTGAGCATAGATTTGTTTCAAGATTCAAATAAGATGATGAATATGAAATTACTCTAAGAATCATAAAATACAGGCTTTATTTTTCTGATTATATATTGACAACAAAAGTAATTGTTAAAAGAATGAATAAAGGTATTATAATTCTTTGTGTCTCTGAATTGTGTGACAGGCAAAGAAAGATTTCAAAGATAATACAATGAAGTGTTAACTGCACAACACTTACTGCATTATGCCAAGTCACTGAGGCAAGTGGAGCCATGCCTGACTTTGCTTGGGCTGATGTCTGTAGTAATTTCCATCCATGTGTTCGGCAATGGCCTGGAGTAAAACATGCTCAGGATCAGGGTTCATAAACAGGTTAGGTTGCCGTAATGCTTTCTAGAACAGCTGGACTATGTTTTCCAAGAGTACACAATAGCACCTAAATAGCTGTCTTGCCATGATTTAGAGATTTTAAATTTGTTCTCTTGTTTAATTCATCACACAACACTCTTCTGACATTTTAATATTCAGATTTTTTTCTTTTTTTAAAATGATGCCTATTAATTAAAAGTTGCCTTTTCCATTTTGGCATATCTTTTGATGGATCTCAATAACAGAACCAATGTTTGGAATTCTTTTCAGAGGAGGAAAAAGCAACAAAGTGAGTAAAGTGGGTAGCAGGACTGGATGACCCAATGGTAGTACAACACAACCCATGAGGGAAGGGAAAATATGAGTATATTAGAATGCCAAATTTAAACAAAAATTGTCTAAACCAAATTTGAAATCTCAGGTCCCTTAAACTACTGGCTGTCTGTATAAGTTGAGATGGAAAGCAATTCAGCGATTTCCCTGGTGGCGCAGTGGATAAGACTCTGTGCTCCCAATGTAGGGGGCCTGGGTTCAATCCCTGGTCAGGGAACTAGATCCCACATGCATGCCGCAACTAAGAGTTCACATGCTGCAACTAAGGAGCCTGCCTGGCACAACTAAGACCGGGTGCAATCAAATAAATAAATAAATATTAAAAAAAAAAAAAAAAAGAAAGCAACTCAATTCCTAACTAGCTTCAGTTTAAATTAATTGGGGATTACTTGTCTTAATAAAACTAGAAATTCCAAGGAGGCTACTTAGAGCTGCATCAGGACTTGAAAGGTGTCATCCAGGACCCAATTCTTCCAAACTTTCTGTTGCATCATCCTAGAAGTAATGGATTTACATCTTTATGATTCTCACCTCACAATTCCGTGAAGTTGCTAAAGATGACTGCTGTGCCTCTGAATAAATGTGTTTTCTATATCAGAAGAGAAGTCTTCCCTAGCAAACTTATTTGTATTTCTTATTAACAAGACCTGGGTAAGATACATATCCTTAGACCAAAATGATCAAAAGAATGCATTTTCTAGAAACAGTACAGATTAATGATTCTTTGGATGTGTGGACCAGAAATCTGTGTTTTAACCAGTTCTCCAAGTGATTTTGATGTCCGCTAAAGTTGGAGAACCACTAACATGTGATTGCAGGTTGGGTAGGGTCTATCATTCCTAGGTCAAAAACACTTTACTTATGACCTAAATATACTAGGAATATGACAACAAGTAAGAAGTGGGGATGGAGCAGTGATGGGTATTGAGAACTCAAATTCAAAGGTCTTAGAAATGCATCTAAGTTCTTTAGATTTCAGGGTTTTTTTCCTATTTTATATGGGATTAATTTCACCTATATAACATTATAAGAGCAAGTATAAATAATACATTGGTACTATACTCAATATTAACATTGAATGATGATACAAGAAACAACAAACACATAAGCAGAGACAAATATGATTTGCTACTACAGTGGAGTTGTAAACTGAGTGTGGGGTCACGGTGAAAAAATAAGAGAGAGAGATATCAAAAGACTGTTTACAGGAAGGATTAAGGCATCCAAGATTTGCTCTTATTGTTGTTGAATAAAGAATTCATCCTTCAGCTTGGACAACATTCAGAGTATCACTCTGCTCTGCTATAGCACAACACATACAGGTACAACTTGGAGATATTGTGGTTTCAGTTCCAGACCATAGCAATAAAGCAAATATCATGAAAAATCTAGTCACACAAATTTTTCCCAGTGCATATAAAAGCTATGTTTATATTATACTGTAGTCTACTGTAGTTTACACTATACAATAGCACTATGTCTAAAAAAACAACGTACGGACATTAATTAAAAATATTGCTCAAAAAAAATGCTGACCGTCATTTGAGCCTTCAGTGAGTCATGCTATTTTTGCAATTGCAAATTCAAAGATCACTGATCACAGATCACCATAACAGATATAATAATAAAGTTGGAGATATTGAGAGAATTACCAAAATGTGACACAGAGACACGAAGTGAGCAAATGCTGTTGGAAAAATGGTGCTGGTAGACTTGCTTGGGGCAGCGTTACCACAAACCTTCAAGTTGTAAAAATGCACTATCTGAGAATCATAATACTAAAGTGAAGCACAATAAAATGAGGCATGCCTGTACTGTGAATCGACCCAAAATCAAGAGAAAGCAATTAAATTATGGAGACAAGCCTTTTCCTGAATGAAAAGCAAGAACAAAGCATTTTGCTAAATTAGTTGAAGAAGCAAACATCCACAGAAATTAGTTGATTAAATACTGCATTGAAGGGGGACATTTATAAATGGCAGCAGAGGTTGAGAATAAATTTCTAATAGTAATGAAGGCTTTTTAAAATGACCAATAAAAAACACAGATGGTATGGGAAAAGAAAGTCATGGGGCACATAAAGATGACAGAAGAATATGGACAAAGGCATTGAGACCACACTGTACCTTTTTTGCCATATTGTTCAAAAATTCCCATTAGTCCTTAAGTAGAGGAGGAATTAACCTTAATATCAGAGTAAACTGGATAATATTAAAATTTTTAATTTTATAACTGCAACACTAAGGGCAGAGTAAACTCTGTCTCAGTCTCATACTGAAGTGTAAGTTAAGCCATTCTCAATTTAAAATTTTGTTATCTCTCTAATGCCATGAATTAGAGAATCCCTCCAGACAGCACAGGTACTAATAGAGAGAGAGAGAGAAGCCTATGTGAATACTAAGTCAAAATCCAGGTGCCCAGAGGGGGTAAACAAAGGGGAACACAGCCCCTCCCCCTGCAACACAATGTTGTTTCAACAAGGATTACTGGATCCGCTGTACGTACAGAAGCACTTAATGAATTTTAAAACAGTACATAAGAAATAAATGATTAATATTACTTTAAAACACCATGAAATGCTAGCATAGAGAACAAAGGGAATGTATTTGTGGTCCTTCATGACTTAGTACAAAAAAGATCCCCATGGATAAGTGTCATTCTAATTATTTTAGTCAAAAGTTGGATTACGCCTGATCAGCTTGGTAACTAGCAGGAAAAAAATCCTTAGACACTGTGATACTGGTTCTATTTTGTGCCTGACCAGGCTAACTTGTCAAGGACAATCAATTTGGTTACTGAAGAGAAACAGGGCATGTCTAAGAATGACTCGAAATATATTTGTACTTCAGAGTTTATACCTGTCAAATGGGATATTCTTTATAGTCAATTCATTGTTACTCTGACTTAAATTCTTTTCACAGTGGAACAAAAGTACAGTAATTTTGAAAATGGCATTTTAAGTGACGTTATTTATTTATACTTTACACTATATTATTTATTGTGTTGGAAACCAAAAAGAATCACATGATTAAAAAAAAAGAATGCAACATATTTTCTGTGAAAAAATGCATTGAATACAACAATACAACTTCATGGATAGAAGGATGGAATTCTGAATTGTACAAACATATGCAATGCACAGGAGCAAGTTACAGTGGAAAAAGCATCAACCTCCATAGAACTCCTAATGTCACAATCATGGTCCTATCTAGGCACTGCCATACACTATGACCTAGGAGAGGCTTCTCCATTGTTCAGTAAAAGGACTATACCCGCATAACCTCTCTCTCAATTCCTCCAGATTTGAGTTTATGAATTGTAGTTTTTAAAACCTATGTGGATGGGTGTTTTAAAATATGCTTAATTGATTATAAGGAGTTTCTATAATGAGTGAAACAAGAGGTTCTTTAAATATATATATATATTAGCATACTAGAAAGAAGCAGATGGAACAAAGAAATTATAGGATTTTGAGAATGTCTTAATAAAGACACTATTTAAACATATGTAGAAACATTTAAGTTATACTACCGAGGATAGTGCATCATCCCAAGGTTTTAACCACCCTTAGGTACAAAGAGATAACTGAATACACGGGGTTAAGGTAATCTGAAAGAAGAATATCCTATACTAAGGGCAAACTTGAGAGAAGCTTTCATTTAGTTCAGAAACAAGTCAGAGATGATTCTTTGGAAAGGGAATGAATACTCTGATCTCACTTTCTTCTTCTCTCCCTTAATCTTCTGCCATGGCTCCCAATTGACCAAAGCCAATGGGAAGCCAGAGTGCAAAGAAGGCCCATTGATAAACTAGATACTTATTAGTGGGGGTGAAGTGAGTGGGGGGATGCACAGAGCAGACTGGAGAAGGGTGGGCAGGGGATCTGGAGTGACAAAAGGAAGACACCTTGCTCCACTGGCTTTGTTTGCATTTAAATGAAATTACTGGACTATATCCTAACAGATGACTGATATACTGAATTATTGTCTTCTCTTCTACAGATCATCTTTGTGTGTAGATTAAGCTGTTAGATATTGGTTTATCTTGATGAAGAAAGGAGGTATATTCGTATTTTCCAAATCCCATGTGTTCTGAAAAATTAATGACTACTGTGAATGCACACATATGAACTTCCTGGAGCCTTCCTTAGACGTAATACCTACATCTTGCTTGGACACACACACACATACAAACACACACACATCACATATACAGATCACATACATACCAATACACTTGAAACAATCACTTCAAATTCTGTGACTGTAATAATAATGGGTACTGATTACTACACTTTCACTGTATGGAAATCTACATACCAAACTGCCTAAGAGCATAAGTTCTGCCTTTAGATTGCCTGAATCTAATTCTACTTTTGCCAGCTAGAATTATCTGTATGTTCTTGGCCAAGTTACTAAACTTCTCCAAGCCTCAGTTGCCTTATGTATAAATTAGGTATTTTGATAACCCTAATTGATTTGGGGGTGGGGGGTGCGAAGGGATGAGATGAAAAAAGTAGGTAAAGGGCCTAGCATGACTCAGTTTAAACGTGCTTGATTAGTTAGTAACAGTAGTAATACTACTTTCTCCTCACTCTACTCCTCTAACTTGCACTACTAACATCTCTACTACTTTGTGTAAGGAAAGTCGCTAAAGTTTTAGACATGTGTGTTGACTCTACCTCTATCATTATAAACACTTACTTAAAAGTCAGGTAAGAAAATAAATGACATTCTCTCCTTCTATTTGATTTTACAGAAATCTGGCACACGGTTGGAACGGAATAATATGGGAGTTCTACATGTTGGTCTCCAACTGAATAATGTAGCTTCTTAGAATAGATTACACCAGCTCAAACAATTTCCCTTACATGTTGCACACCTTAAAAGCTGAAGAAATAAAACGTCCTTATGGATCACACTGTACCTTTGTCTGCTTACTTGAAACTTCCAAGGTGATCTACACAGGAGTATTGAGTAAAGCTGAGATCAACACCTCTTTCACCAGGGAACATTTTCTCATTGTTTGTTTTGTTTTTATCTTAGAATGATGAAGAAGACCAGGAATATTTGTGAAGTACCAGAGTTGAGATTCCCCATTTAAAAATGAAGCCAAATAAAACACCGGTGACAAATTCTATATAATCCAATGTAACGGGGGACATTGACTATTTACTTAGAGAGCAGAGAGATTTGAGGCCTGAATTTCTCTTCCAGCTTGTTAAACGGGCAGCTAATGTTTAAATGAGGTTATATAGATTTATGTATATATTTAAAATATGGAGATATCCCAGTGCAACAGATCTTGACATGATACACCTAAGTCAATTAAGGAAAGAACTGTTTTTCCTCTCTCTACTTTCTCTGCAAAATCTATTTATGAAGAAAAGGAACTAACAATTGAGTGCCATGTATATATATATATATATGTGTGTGTGTGTGTGTGTGTGTATGTGTGTGTATATATATGTATGTATGTATATATCAAGCACTATAACAACTTCATATATAAAATTTTGCTTTAGGATTTAAGTGAATAGGTAGGTGAGGGAGGTACCACTAAAGATGGTATCCTTAATGTGTGTCTCAGTGTATATTACGAACAGTCATCAATACGAACAGTCATCACTGTTCGTATTGATGACTGTTCATATTATGAACATATTATGAATGGTCATCACTTTCTGGAATCTAATAGCTTTACTAATTAAAGATTGTGAACAAAGCAATAATTATTAATCTTCTTAGGAGACATTGTAGAAACTAAATACCATAGGTAGGTCTCATTAGGCCTGTAGTTGAGACAAAAATAGGGAACACTGGACACTCACCTTTTCAATCCTTTCTTCCCTCCCTAAAAGGAGGCTTCTTCAAAGAATACTTAAATAACCCATACTTTCCACTACAATTTAACACCACTGTTTTCATTTGAAGGTCATAGGATCTGTGTCAGACACACGTGAGTTCAAATCCAAATTCTACTACTTAGTAGTTGTATGAACAAAGTGGACTAAATTAAACTCTCTGTGTCTATTTTCTAACCTATGGAAATGGATAAAACTACCTCAGAGGATACTTGAGAAATTCAGCAAGTAACAAGAAAAACTAACTGCAACCATATCTAGCATTATACATTTCAGAACTATTTCCAAACAAAATTATCACAAAAGGTAAGGGTCAACCTCTGAATTCACCAGGAGGGAGTAGTCACATTCCTCCTAGGTCTTCTCCTTTACAACTAAAGTACCCTGGGAATAACATAAAAACCACTAGTAGACAAACTCTGAAAGGTGGAAAGAAGGTTGGCTGCTAAGGAGCTTGAGACTTGAACTACACTGCAGTGAATCCCCTGGGTTTACTATTGCTCTTATACAGCCCACAGAGGGAGTGGCAGAAGACTCCATCCCTGAACCACTAACAGGTACTGACCAAAAAAAACTCCAAATAAAATACTTTTTTCCCCTAGCCATAGGATGGGGAAAAGGGTGGGCTAACAAAAGAACACCTTTTTTTTTTTTTTTGGCAATACATGCTCAACTACAGCCAAATACCAGTGGAAAACCTGCACTTGGACCAAGTGGAGAGTTGATTTTTCACCCTATCCCACTTCCACCTGCAGAAAATAACAGCAGTGCTACTATTCCCCAACCAAGTGATGTCAGTAGGACCAAGCACAGATATGATCTTCTATTCCTTGCCCACCAAGAGCAGGTGGTGGCATTCTAATCCTTCCATTTAGATAGTGACAGTGAGGCTGAGCAGAGAGCTGATCTTCCATCCCCACATGGTGGAAGCAGACGGTGTTCTATTTTCATTGCCAGGATAGTGACAGTGCAGTAGAGTGGAGAGCTGACCCATGTAAGCATTGACAAGTTTGAAGGAAATGGTATGAGTGAGGGATAGGAAGCATACTGCTTCCCTCCATACTTAGCGTCAACAGGCCCAGTGGGGAGCTGAGTGTCCACCCCCATCCAACACCGGCAAGAGAGAATAAAGTGATAGAAGGTGTGGCTATTTGTCACTCCTCTTCTACCCTCCCCCTTCGGATGTTTGTGGATCCCAGCAGGGAGCTGAGCTTCTATCATCACTCTGCAGTAGAAGTGGTATGAGTCACCAGCCTTCCATGTCTACCTTGGCTAATGATAGGGGTCCTAGTAGTGATCTGAGCTTATATCCTCACTCAGAGGAAATAGGTGGTATTTGTCAGTGTTCCATATCGCTAGGGAGGTGTAAGAGGGACTGAGGGGTAGCTGAAATTCCACAGCACACATCTGCAATAAGGCACTTTGAGTCAGTGCCCACTTTTGTTGAGATGAAGTTGGAGGAGTCCAATGGGAAGCTGAACATAAATACATACCTATCTTTCCTATTACACCTCAAAAGGGAGACTGTTTAAAAAGAACATTATATAGAATCTAGAGCCTCATAATATGAAATATGAAATAAAAAATGTCCAATCAAGATACAATAAAAAATCACTCAGCATCAATAACCAGGATAATCACAACATGTACAAGAAAATATAACCAATCGATACTAACGCTGAGATGAATCAGATGCTGGAATTATCTGACAGAGATTTTGTTTGTTTGCTTATTTTTCCAGCCTTGAGATGTAATTCCCAGAAGCACTGTTTCTGGGAAGTGATAAATGCTATGGGTAGAAGTAGTGGTGGAGATGGAGTATGTGAGTAAGAATTATATTAACCAACTTTCACCTTTACTTCCCTTATTTGCTTTCATTCATTCATTCATTCATCGGTTTCTTCTTTAGAACTATCCCTTCCAACATGATTCACACAAATTTTAAAGGAAAAAAGAGAAAAAAAAAGCAATAAAAATCTAGCATTTTTATAACTGTTACATTTTTCTTTCCTACTTTTCTTTCATCTTCCTGCCTTTCTTTCTTTAGTTCCTTCATTTTTTTCCTTCTATCCATCCAAACATGATCCCACAATTTTTCTAAAATCTAAGATGTTCTCTAAGCTCTGTGTTAGGTGCTGTCAATATAAAGATTTGATGTGGTCCCTGAGCTCAAAATGTGTAGTATCTAGTGGGTTTTCAGAAGTATAAAATGGTATGCACTGTGATAAATTTATATGAAAGGTTTGGGAATCCAACAGTATTGAGAAGAGCATGTAGGGTCACACAGACTCAGGTTCATAGCATGTCTTCATAACTGGGACAGGTTACTTCCCCTTTCAGCCTCCGCATGTCATGGAAACTTTATAAAAAAATCATTGATACACATGCTGAGCTTAGAGTAATTAGTTCCTCCTCCTTCATGCAAGGAAGATATAGTGATCCCAAAGACTTCACATAGCCTTCTGGTCTTAATCTCAATTATTACTTTCTTGCTTGGACCTGAAAATGCTGCTATTTGATGTGCTGGGAATAGCTTATATTTTAATCTGGGTGGTGGCTGCATATGCTTACTTATGTTAAATCATTCAGCTATACACTAAAGTTTAGTGGTATTATATATTTTCTGTTTGTTTGTTTGTTTTTGTGAGTGTTAATCCAAAAAAAGAGAGAAAGATAAGAGGAAGGAAGAGAAGGAAGAGGACAAGGAGGAAAAGAAGAAGGAGGAGGAACAGGAGAAGCAGACGAAGAAAAAAAAACCTTGGTGGTAAATATGAATTTTGAAACACAAAGGATGATTTTAAAGAGAGACCAGATGTCATCAGAGTTTAATGGAAAGCTAATATGGATTTTGATATAGTTATGATATCACAATATTTGTGGATCGTGTTTGTATTATCTTAGATTTATTTTTTGAGCCAAGCATGAAATTCAGACTTATCTCATGAACCTGTCATTTGATTCCATCAATCTTCCCACCAAACAGGTACAGGAGAGATTAACGTCCCTATTTATGAGCTCAGTGATGCTCAGGAAGATGATGATAGAGGAAACAAGAAGAAGTGATAGTACCTGGATTGGGCAGTTATAGTGTTGATGGAGAAAAGCAGGTAACATGTCTCTCCTATCACAGAATAAGGTGCATTAATTTTGATATACTTTCTCCTTTGGGTCTACTCCAACATTTAGAGCTTTTCATGTTCTATGTTTTCTGGGTCTTAGTTTAAGGAGAAATCTAAGGCTAAGTTGAATTTTGTTTCTCCTACATCTCCAATTCACTTTATTTTAAAAATGCATGGGTGTTTGTAATTGTTCCCCTTTATTCTGAAATCTATCAATTCCATCAAGAAATATCTAAGTGGTTGAGTTCATCAAGATACCTTTGTTTTCTGGGAAGAATGCCAAGGTAGCTCACAGATTCAAAGAGAGAGTTCCACATCCTTCATCCCATACTTTGGCTCTGGGTTACAAAGGGAAAAGGCCTCTCTCTGTTTTCTTTTCTGCTTAGCTCTGCCCAGTTTTACTCTGAAAACAAGCTTTTCCCATATAGGAGTTACAAAGGATGTCACAGCCCTATGGTCAAACTCCCCAGTCTTGGAAATTGTCTTGTAAAAATAGAGCTTCTTCATCCAGTTACTGTAGATCAACTTCTGAGAAGACCCCTTCTCTGCTTGATGTCACCTCATTAATGCAATTGCCCTTAAACTAACTATTAAAACCAGGGGAATAAAGGGTATGTTTTACCAGGCCCTATATCATGGGCCATCTCTTCTCAGAGACATAAAAGTTGCTAAGACTGTCAGCTCAATTAGTACCACATGGAATGGGAGAAAGGTAGTTTTCTGAAGGATGGAATGTTGAAAAAACGGACTGAATATGTATCTAGTTTACAATGTGGGTTGTTATTAGATAAAGTCTCCACAGAGGTAGGAACCAAGTACTTTTGCTTAATATAGTATGTGTCATCCAATCCAGTACCTGAAATAAAATTATTTCTCAAAATTATGTTACACAACTAAATAAGTAGATGAATGGATGAGTGAGTGAGTAGATAGATGGATAGATGGGCAAATATTTTATTAGTTAAAATAGTCTTAGATATATGTATTAATTCAGTAAATATTTATTAAATTCACACTTCGAAGTAAGCCCTGTTTTTCTATACTGAAATAAACATATTCTCATCAATGCACCATAAGACATCACCATTCTAATTGTCTTGGAAGATGAATCTTTTTAAAAAAGAGGCTTTCAAAGATTTCCTCAGGCTTTGTACTCTTCTATCAAATGTATCTGTCATTAATTTGCATTACATATAATGGTACAGACATATACAGATTTTCTCTTCTTTGCTACTTTTGGAATGGTAAGGAACTGACAACGTTCAGCCAATGGCCCCTTGATCCTCTTTATACCATGCTCACAGTGCTGGGGAAGAAAAGAGTCTGGACTTCTTTCTGGGTTCCCAGGGAATCTTTTGAGGCTACTTTGCCCTGAGCAGTCTTACCCAAGCATGACATGCATCTTATTTCCTAAAAGGATGTTACACACAGAGAATACGTAACTCTTAATAAAGTAGGAGAAATTAATTTTAGCATCTTTTTATGAGTGATAGCTTTCTTCTATCAACTAATATAAATCTGTATAAGCAAGTTACATCTAGCAGTCATTCATTGGGAAGATTAATAAGTTCTTAATAGAAAAATAATAAAAGCATTCTCAATATCAGAGCAGCATTATTCATGAACCTTTAAAAATAAGCCTATGGAGGAGAATATTAAAAGATCATTTATATTTTGTAACTAATAGGCATTTTCTTGGCCAGTTAAAGACACTCTGAATAATGCACAGAATATAGTTGATTAGAAGTTGGATCCTCAATTTCACACCTCTGTCACTGTAATGACATTTGTATGTCCTGAGCTGGATTCACGTCAGCCCTCAGGCATCTTTATAATAGTGTGGTTGCTGAGTATGTAAGACAATGATTCATTTGTTCTTTTACTCTTTAAATCAGGCAATGTTTACTAATGGCTAACATGTACTGAGCACTATCTTAGATGATTTATATATAGTAATTAGTAAAACAAAGATCACCCCTGACGTCATAGAACATAATGTTTCCGGAAGAAAGAATGTTGATGCATAAGTCAACCAATAATAATAGAATTAGAAAGTGAGAAATGAATGCTATGATGTTAGTAAACAAAATACACCTGATGGAGATTAATTAGAGAAGGCTATTGGGATAGGTTTAGTTTGGAAGACGTGGTAAGAGAGTAATTAAAAAAAAAATCAATGGAAGGCTTAGAGGATAAGAGGGACATGAAATTCTAAGATGAATACAGAGTATGTACAAAGTATTTGACACCAAAAGTATTGTAGTTAATTTGAAAACTAAAAGGAATATTGGGAAACTAGAATAAAGTGAAGGAAGGAGAGAAAGGCTCAAATTTGAGTTACAGCGTTTCAAGATTATACAAAAACTTATTGGCCTGATAAGGAGTTTGAATATTAGTTTATATTCAATATATACTAAGATTCTTATTATTTAAAGCCAAGTAATGTTATTATTAACATTAAATACAAATATGTTACCAAATAGCTATGTCTTCTTGAGTAAAATAATTAAAACTGGTTCTCCGTTAGTTTCTTCTTCTGCCCAAAGAATGGTTGATGTTAACAGTATCTAAAATTTCATTACATTTTAATTTTCTATGGAAAACATTTGAAAATAGCAAAAGGCTGGTTATTCTTTTGCTTTACAGCTTGTAAATATTTCTGTATGTAAGTTTCCTCATCTGAAAAATCTTGATCCATAGGATAATGGAGAAAAAAAATCAAATGTGTGGAATGAGAACATGTTCTATATTTTTCAATGCTCTAGAGAGTTTTCAGATTCCTTATTCAATTTAACAAACATTCATTACTCCCTACTGCATGCCAGATATTGAATGTGTAGAGATCCAAAATATAGCATCTGTTCCCAAGGTGTTCATGGTTGAATAACTGATGAGTAGATGACAATGACAATCCAAGGAAGTATCAGAAATGACTGAGCTATTAATAATATCATGATTCTATGAGATTGTGAACATGGGTTTTATTTTCTTTGAGTTTAAAAATAAATATGACTCTTCTGGACTCTATCCTACACTAATTGCTTCCTTAGCAATTTCCCAACATCTCTAATGACAGCTCCTATATAATTGGACAAAATACTTGTGCAAGAACTATCTCTAGCCACATAAAATTGAAAGTAATTTCGAGGTCATTTTCTGCAAGCTGATCAATACGGATTGCACACCACACGTCTATCCTGAATTTATTCCTGTAATTTATCTTAGCTTTGAGTGTAGCCATGGTTAATTGCTAATCCATATTCATTGAATATCACAAATGAGGGCATAGTCAGGAGATACTTCATGTACCATCTCATCTACTGTGGAAAGAAGTTATGGGCTCAAATTTTCATCTTCTTTTACGGTTGCTTGGCCTCTCTAAACTTCTTAAAAAAAAAAGAGTTACTCTTGGAAAATATTGAAGAATTTGCATGGCAATGCTTAGCAGGTAATTACTTCATTAAAAGTAAGAACATAATTTAAATTGCCACCATATAGCAATTGAATTGGTTTAATTGGACTCTTTAAGTTAAAGATAACTTTTTAGTTGTGAAATTATTTGTATTTCCAAAGGCATCAACTCCAGCATTGAAAATGTAATTATTTGGAATTTTTCATGAATTCTACTTGAAATAATCTGTAAATTAATGTGAGGCATGGAATTATAAACTAACACTGTCTGTTTAAACTCTGAGATATTTCCAAATCACCTTTGTTCGTTCACTCTGAGAACAAAATTTGTTGAAAACTGTATGGTAGAAGGGTCACTAAAATTATATGGATAGATGAAGTAAGAAATTTACTTCTGATTTATACAAGGCTAATTTTGTAGAGTTTTCCCACCCTGAAAAATTTGGAGCACCATTTTTTGATGGTTTTGATTGTCCTACAATACATGTGAGCCATAATTAAACTACATAACCAACATTCTGACTTTTTATAATCACTCATATATATGTATGAAATAACATTTGGGAGGTAGCAAATTTTTAACTTAAAAATGTTCAAAAGAAGTTACATAATGATATTAATTATATTATAAAAGAAAAGTCTCCCCTAAATCCCTAATCCTTACCTTAAGATATTTAGTTGGATATTGGAAAGCTATACAAAGGGAGAGAAGAGAAAAGAGAGTGATAACTAATGCTACATTATTTAGCTTTTTGCTTAACATTTATTATTTTTATGTATTGACATGCTTTTAATAATCATCATTTAACTTATATTTATCTACGACATTCTCTTGGACTCTATGAACGCTTCATTTTTAACAATAATAATGATAGCAATTGCATTTGAGAGTCTGGGTCTGTACAAAATATCTATATTAATAAACTTATTCAATCCTCAGGATATGAGGCTGAGGCCCTATTTCAGCTATTGAGGAAACCTGAGATCAGAAAGATTAATTTGTTCATGGTCATACAGGAAGTAACTGTCAAGGTCCAGATTTAAATTCAGTTTTGTCTAAATATTTTTACAGATCATACTCTTAACCACTTTAATAAATTATTTCAGCTCCTTTATAGATAACACTAAGGTAGCATTTCCTTGTTTCTTTTAAACTAATTTACATTCAACGTGTCCCCACAGTATGTTTGGTATTATATACTAAAAGAATTATAATCTCAATCTTAATTTATATACTGCTTTCCACAAAATTTCAAAATATTTAGCAAGTCCCTACAAGTATACACATTTTATAGTCTCTCTACAACTTCAAATGAAGCTTCACTAGATAGCTTTATTTGTATTTAATTAAGTTACCTCTTATTTAATATTTTAATTTCAACCATTAGGATAATAAGCTGTCCCTTCAGTTCCACTGGATTTGTCGTAGATTGCTGGTTCTTGTGCTATGAAATGTAATCTCTACCAAGTCTTTACAATTTTGTCTCATGTTACTAACTGGCCCACAATTAGAAATCTCAGGATTTCTCAATCCAGGCTTCCCAAGTCCTTGATTAATACATAAACTACACCCATCTCTGTTTTTAACCATGTTTCCATTTTCCTGATAGATTGACTCATCAGTGTAGTGAAAGAAAATGAAAACAAGAGTTGGAATTCAGATGAAAGCCATTCTCCTGACCTGTATAAGCAACATCAACTCCTGGATCCTTTCTTATTGCCCTTATAAAATCACACTGGCTAAAACTGAAGAACAAAAATATAAAAATCTCAGTCTTTTGGCTTTCAATGTTATATCCATCATTCTCTCCCTACTGTAAATTCTAGCACAATCTTTTTAAAGTCACATGGCAGACAAGACCTTTGCTTATCAAAGTACCTTCTCATTGCGTTGTGGACAAAGTCTAAACTTTTTTCCCATGACTTTTCAGATCTTAGGGCTTTATAGATGAGAAGACTGAGCTTTAGAGAGACCAATATAAACAGCTTACGGTGTAAACTGTAGGTGGAGCATCTAAACTTGAGTTTATCTAACTATAAACATTCTTCATTGTTGTAATCTACAGACTATCCAGGGTTTATGTTTTGTTTTTGTTTTTTAACATTTATTTATTTATTTATTTATTTTGCTGCACCGGCTCATAGTTGTGGCACGTGGGATCTTTTAGTTGCGGCATGTGGGATCTAGTTCCCTGACCAGGGGTGGAACCTGGGCCCCCTGCATTGGGAGCGTGGAGTCTTACACTGGACAACCAGGGAAGTCCCCAGGGTTTATCTTTGTATGAAACTCTCTCAGTCTAGGTCCTAGCAGGAAATTATGGCACACACAGAATGACTTAACTAGAGAGAATGTAATTTAGGAATTATTTATAGAGTTGTAGTCAGGGTTATAAGAACCAACAAGTGATGATGAGTCACACAAAGACTAATGATATCTGGAAGCTGTTACTATTCCTAGATTGGGGTAAGGGAAATGACTGAGTTACCTAGAACCTGGTGTGAAATGGGGTTTGGAGATAACTCATTTAACTGTACCCATAGGGGAATTAATCCATTTCCAGAGACAGAGCAAAGCAGGAAAGGAAGCTGAAGCATAAACCCTGAACTCTCCTTTTGCTTTTTTATCTTCTGCTGGTGCCTCCTATTGGTCAACCCAACAGAAGTTAGAGAGCATGGGAGCTCAGGAGATACCATCCTTGGAGATCGTAGAGCAAGACAGAGCAGAGAAGGGCATAGAATGTATTTGGGAGGCAAATAAAGGATAACTAGCTCAGAAGCCTTTATTACATCCCATCAGTGTTAGGTGTTCCCTCCTAGGAGCTTTCTTTGCACCCTGTCCTTTCTTCTTATTAATTCTTATCACATTGCATAAAAGTATACTTTTTAATTGTTCTAACCCTCCCCCTACCCCCATATGTGAGGTCTCTAAGAAGATAGGTGGATCATGTCTTTTTTTTTTCACAATTATATCCCTGGTGACTAAAACAATGTTTTGTGCTCAAGCAGTGGTCAATGAACAAATGAATGAGAATGAATACATGTAAATAACAAGGAACATTTTCAAACTTCCAAACTTTCAAACTTCCAAACTTAAGCAAATGAACAAAATTATTTACTCTCATGTGGCAAAAATCTGTTGCTTCTGATGTTATCTTGGTTGTTATTGTGAAAGCGTGTGTGTGTGTTTGTGTGCGTTTAGGCGTACAGCTTACATAATAAGGTGCACAAATGTTAAAGTTTCTAAATGTTTATATATGTATATACTTTGTTTGATAAGTGGATTGATTTCCAATGATATTATTTTAAACAAATCAAATCAAATAAGTCCATCTTGCCTTGATCAGCTTTATTAGCTCATTAAAATGGAAGAATCTAAAATTTCTATATAGGAGGGCCTTGGAGTTGTCAATATGTGTATTAGAGATGTTTCTTGGAGGCACATTTGCATAGTAAACTCTGTGTTTTCACTTGGATTATTTGTTTATCTTGCATGGATTGGGAGATCAGCACTGACAAAATTACAAGAGTTGCTATATTACATTGCACACCTCCAGGAAGGACCACTCATATTATAATTCACCTTAGTGGTACCCTCTTGACAGTAGGCTGGAGTCCTAATGAGTAGCTAAAGCTCTCCCAAAATACCCCTTGGCCACTATCCCTAGTGCCATTGTTTTCAGTATATTCAAGCAACTGCTGACAATGGTTCTCTGTTTTGTTAAATAAATAAATGAGCTGACAGTTTGGTAGTTTGGCACTGATAAACCCATACATTTAAATAACTTTAATGGGTGTTCTACCATATCCTTGGTACCCAGTCCACTGCAAGTGGAAAACTTGCAGAAAAAAATTATATACAGAAAAAAAATTAAGCCAATCACAATGGGTTTGGTGATAATCAATTAGATAATACCTATAAAGGAAATAGTCCAATGCCTACACAACCTAATATAAGCACAATTAATGTCATTATTCTCTTCCAGATCATTTTTAAATTCTGGAAAAAGGATAAAATTAAAGGCAGGTTTTTTTCACGATACAGTGGAATACCTCTTTAACACCATCATCTCCATTTTTTTCTGGTTTAAGACAGCCTGATAAAAATACCATACCAAATCCCAGTCATTTTCTATACCCAGGTCATTTGTTTACCTGTGTTATTTTTCTAATGATTTTGACATGGAACACTGTCAAAAACATTTACAGTCAGATAAGTAATATTTGTTGCAAAATATCCCTGCATCTCCAGTTCTGTAATTGAACTATGAAATCTGCAACACATTTATGGATATATATATATACATATATATGTGTGTGTGTGTATATATATATATATATATATATATATATATATATATATATACACACACACACACACACACACACACATACACACACATGCGTGTGTGTGTATGTGTGTGTGTGTGTGTGTGTGTGACATTCCTTTGTCTACTGACACTTCGAAGAATTAATGAGTTGACTTCTTTGAAAAAGGAAGGAAGCAAGCAGATTTGGGAGAAGTCCACTTTATGACTTCAGTGAACTGGTTGTGTTCTGATTAAAGAATAATGCTTAGAACTTCATATTGTCAACACAAGGGAAATTAGCATGTCCATATTTGAATTTAGTGCATCATTTGGCATGCGGTATAATACCATAAATATGCTAGTACATGCCTACGTAACAATTTGTGGTATGAATCACATGTAATATTTTCTCTGAGTTGGTTATAAAGGACATTTGGAAACCAGAATTAACCAGATGACATTTTATTATGCAGTTGGACTGATGTAATGTAAAATTTAATTACATAATATTTCACACACAGCTGTGACAAAACACATATGAGCTTCCAAGATTCACCAGCTAAGCTGAAATGGAGCTCTATTGGGGAGGTGATCAAAGTGGGTTGTAAGCAGGAACATCTTCCAAAGCTGACTCTTCTCTAGATAAATGAGAGTCTATTTATATGTCCTGAGGCTCTTTCTTAAATACGCAAATGCTACTTTCACCTAGTTCCTCTGAGAGAACAGATATACTCTAGAGAATCTTTTACAACAAAGCAAAGCAAACAATACAAAACAAAATAGATCATCTGAATCTCCTTGAAAAGCATCACAAGTAGTTGGTGAGCTTGCTGTACTTTAATCCCCCTTGTGTTTACAAAAGCTTCAGATTTTTGGTATCTAATTGCTAGCAAATGGCAGATAATAAAATGCACTCATCAAACCAAACAGGATTTGAGTTCATTTTGTGGCTGCATTGTCTGTGTCTAAAAACTTCTATCTGAAATGTGCTCAATGAAAAGTCATTTTACACCTAGAGAGAGAAATTTAATTAGAATAAAGTGAATGAGCTGCCAATACTATCAATTCAACAAGCATTTATTGAGTCTTACTATTTACCCAGGGCTGTGCAAGAAGATGTAGAGCTATGGGGAAAAGATTTTTTTTACAGCTTATATTTTCAGTACCTCTTTTTTGAGCTTTTGTGATACTGTGGGAAACACTCTCATGGGCTACACAAGAAGCCATTTGATGCTTCCTTCCCATATTTCTGTTCTGAGCATCCTACCTCCAGTCCAGTCTAAGCCACTGTCGACAAAAATAGTCAACAATCTACAATAGGAATAAAAAAGAGTTTTATTTTAGCGAAACTAAGGACTATAGCCTGGGACACAGCCTCTCAGATAACTTTGAGGAACTGCTCTGGAGAAGCATGGTTTTCAGAAGTTTTATATCTTGTCAGAACAAAGCATATCAAACAAGTCAGGGATACATTCCTTCAAGGTTTAAAAACAAACAAACAAACAAAACAAAACAAAAAACAGATTAACATGTACACAACTGGCCTTGGCACCTGGGAAGGGAGTCTTATCATCAAAAGAGTACCAGCACTGACATCCCAAGAAGGGACGCATTTAATCTTTGTTTTTAACATGGACATTCTTTACTTCTGGTCACACACCCTTTTCTTTAATAATTAAAGCAGATGTATAGTGTATGTCTGATAGGCCACAAACAGGCTGTTTTAGTTAGTAAAAAATTCATGTTAAATCATGTATAAGCCACAATGACTTCCCCATACTTCAACATTGGAAAATTTCTTTCATCACAAGGGAGATTCAAGGGGTCACTAAACGATAAATCTCTGTTTTAAAACAAGACTTTAACGAGCACCCTCCCAGGGTGGGCCTTATCTGCTCTTCAGCATCCCTCTCCAACAAAAGGGCTTCTTTCTAGCTCTCAAGGCCTTCCAGTGTGTTTGGGCGGGGGATGGAAAAGAATGGACCTGGAAGAGCCAAAATCATCATCACAGTCTTTTCAAAGGAAGCAGCTTCTTCTTGTCAACTTCAGGGCATCTTAACTTGCAACTCAAAGAGTAAAGCTGGCCCAGGATGTGTGGTAAATATGTCAGTAGTGTTAACGCTTAGAATACTTCTAGGGTGAGATAACATGCAAAAGGTTCCCGATTCATTAAAAGCAACTAAATTCTGACAGCAAATCCATAGACAGAAGATTAAGGGCAGCCAAAGCAGACCTCATTGTCAGCTTCTCCTTAAAGGACTTTCTTCATTCAACTATCTAAATACTCATAGGGGCAATTAATTGTCTCCCACCCAAAAACCATCCTTGCAATTACAAATGCAATTACAAACTATTTCTCTATGGCCAACATTTTTCATGTTGTCACTCCTTTATGCTTCTATGTATACAGTTTCTTCTCCCTACAATATTCATCATATAGAACTCACCTCCTATAATATGGTACAACTCCTGCACCATTTCTTTAGGTAATCCCTCTCCCAAGGTTTCTTAACAGCTCCACTATAGCAGCTTATCATTATTATTACAATAAGACATTGGGGTTGTTTTTTCTGTTTGTTTCCACTACCAGATTGTAAACCTCTTAAGGAAGTACTCAGACTTTTTATCCACGTGTCACCAGTTTCAAGCACCATGCCTGGTACGTCCTAAGTGCCAAACTGAAAAGAAAAAATCAACTGAGATATCCCCTCTGCAAAAGTTGTCTCACATATTTATAAACTCCAAGCCCCTAGGGGGAAGGGTAGGGATCATTATATTTGGGGGTTCTCAATCATTCTGTTTGCATGACAGATAACGGCCACATTTGCAAACACCACCTCTGCGGAATACCTATTTGGGTAAAAATGCAAGGGTATAAATTACTACAGTAATCTCTAGTCACCACACTCGTTAAGAACATAATGATAATATCACTTGGTTCACTGCAGGCCTAGATCAGGTAAATTTTAGATATTTTACAATTTTAGACATTTTAATTATAGAGCTACCCACCTAGAAACCATATCAGAATGGCCAGCCACTGCTTATTTAATATATCCAGTCCCGCCTACAGTGAAAAACTGAATCCAATTATTACTTTTTTAAAGTAAACCATTCCAAAATCTTGGCAGTTTTTCCATGATTATTTTATTGTTATACTATTTCTTGAACCCTTGACAAATAATCTCACCACACCAGTGCTCTGCTCTGCCTTAGAAACCTATTGATTTCACCCAACCCATTCATTTTGTAAATGAAGAAACTGAGGTCCAATAAGGTTGGATGACTTAACAAGACTGGCCACATAATAAAAAAAAGTGTGAGTTATATCTTATTATCTCATACTTGGTCCTGAGATGTGGCTTACAAAGTCCATTCCTTGCTCTTGGTTTAATTTACCTCTCAAGGCCAAATCTTCTCTTCCTTGTATAAATAGCGACTGGGAACAAAGCATGAGGGTATATTTTGCACAAATGAAAATAAATAAATGTAATTTTAATGATAGGAAATGCATTTAAAAGAAATGTGATTTCAATTGTTTTTATGTTCCAGCACGAAATAACCTTGACATGTGAAGTTTATTTGTAAGCTTTATTTTGCTGTGTGTAAGTAAGAAAAGAGAATATAGCCGAATTCTATGTTTCACTTTATTTTAGTCCACCACTGCATGGGTACTTCACTGGATGAAAATGAGTGCCTGATAGGTTATTTATTAATAGTGGATGAGTTCTGTGTGCTGAGCTCCATCTGGCACAGCTTACCCTACCCCTGACTGAGCACTGGAAAAAGGATAAGTTGATAATGCTGTGAGAGCAGACTACCCTTATTCCTAGACAGTTATAGATAGTAGAGCATTGGTGCCAACCATATTTACGGGACAGGTTTCTTTACAAGACTGGTGAAATTAAAATAGACAAAAATGAGCTTCAGATGCCCAGCCTCCCTCACACCTCATATAGATACAGATATATAAATATAGATAGATAGCTGAAGAAAATTTTTCTGAACAGATGTCGTCAGCTAAGCATTGTGTTGCCATGAAAATGTTCACCTGATCAAATGATGCCCCAGACCTCAGGGGAAGAAACAGTTACTATAGTAAGTGGCCCCCCCAACCTAAATAGGGTCCTTTCTGGAAGAGGTGCTCAACACTTTCTAATGCTGTGCGTCAGCCTTCTCCCAACAAACGTTTTGAATCAGGTAGATCTCCCCATGGTGGAAACTCTAACAAGTTGCCCAACTACTCTGCGCATTCTGTTTCTCATCTGAAGCAAAGGAATCAATACATGCCTTATAACGTTGCTATAATAATTAAATGAGGTGGTAGCCACTTTTAGCTTAGTGGCTGCTGTAAACTCAGTATTGAAGAAGTGGTAGTAGTAGCCTGCCATATAAATGAGAATTTGTAACAATAACGTAAAAACGTATTTAAAAATGCCTGAATTCTTACATTATTGAATACTCACCAAAGCATGTATAGACATGCATTTAGAATAATACAGAACTTGGCCATTCACTGGGTTTTCTATGAATTGGCAGCACTGGCATCATTCGGGGGCTTATTAAAAATGTGAAATCACAGAACCCACCCCATGCTTACTGAATCAAAATTGTCCTTTTGAATAATATCGTCAGTTGTTTCACATGTATGTTAAAGTTTGAGAAGTGTTGAGATATGGTATAAAATACTACCTATTTTTGTTGTTGTTACTGAGTATCGGCTACATGCCAGGTACTGCATTTAGTTCCCTTATGTTGATTAGCTCATGTATTCTTCACAAAAAAATATTATAAAGAAAAAGAGTTATCTCTCATTTCAAAGATAAGGAAACTGGCTGGGAGAGAGTTCAGACAACGCACTTTGATAATGTCTGAGACAATTTTCAGAGCAAGACTTTTCTTTTTCAAAGATCTTACTTTTTATTTTCCCCATTATTTAGCACTACATGCTTGTTTCACTAGAGGTCCTAGCAGGAAATAGAACTCTCAAATTGTAATTTGAAGAGGGTTTATTAAAGGTACTATTTACAAGTTGTGGACAAGATGTAGAAACACCATAAAAAGATAATAACAGTGAGATCTTACCTCAGTTGGTCTGAAATAAATTAGAGTAGGTAGAGGTTAACATAATTTAAGGGTAGAGATGGCTGCGCTGAAAGGAACTAAGAACTTTGGTTAGAGAACCTACCAAGCTGAGGCAAATTTCTCATGAAAAAAAAAAAAAATTGGTGAAATAAGTTATTCCACCTCACTTTCCTTATTCCCTCTGATATTGGCTTCCATTGGCCAAACTCAACAGGAAGCCAGAGGGCACGGGAAGCCACTGATGTAGTCCATCCCTACCACACCTGGCACAGAAAAGTGTGGAAATAGGAGGTATATGGACCATGTCCCAAATCCATGCATGTTATTTGATATGTGTATTTTTAAATATAATGAAACATGTGCCATAAACTGTATCACAAAAGCAAGTTAGAAAATCATAAACAGTATGACAACAGAGACATGAAGAAATATATACGATTGGAAAAATATCTAAAATTTAACATTTGTGTTGTCCACATGGGTGGATAGTTATGTCATGATTTTTAACATTTTAAAATATGTCCAAAGGGAGTTCCCTGGTGGTGCAGTGGTTAAGAATCTGCCAGCCAGTGCAGGGGACACGGGTCCAGGAAGATCCCACATGCCACGGAGCAACTGAGCCCGTGCGCCACAACTACTGAACCCGCGTGCCTAGAGCCCATGCTCCGCAACAAGAGAAGCCACCACAATGAGAAGCCCGAGCACCACAACAAAGAGTAGCCCCCGCTCGCCGCAACTAGAGAAAGCCCGCACACAGCAACAGACTCAATGCAGCCAAAATAAATAAATAAATGAATAAATAAATAAATGAATGAATGAATAAATAAATAAATAAATTTATTAAATAAATAAATGTCTATGTAATATACTTTGTTTTAGCATATTTTATTACATTTTGTGTATCTAAGTCAATGCACGAATATAGGTGAAAACTCAAACAGTAACAAGGGATTTATAATAAAAAATAGGGTAGCCCTTCCCCAGTCTCACTTCCATAAGGTGGTGAGGTTCAACTCATTTAGATGTCTCTTATAATATTTTATTCCATCTATCTAAATTAGATATAATAAACTAAATTTTCTTGATTTATAAAATTTATGCATTATTTTTTTCTTCTTCTTATATCTCTTTCCCATTGCTCCATCATCATTCAGCTAATACTTTTATATCACAATTGTCATTTAAAATCTATAGTGTGCATGGTAATGTAAATTTTACTTATAACTGAGCCAAATATCATGTAGACATTTTTAAACATTATATTCTTCTTAGAATTAATATTTTAACTTGTGTAAGGATTAACTTGTCCAAGACTGGTCTCTTGCATTTGGCCTTCCAGTAAAGAACTTTCCCTCTTGCTAAACTCCAGAACTTAGACACACCCAAGTACTTATAACAGTGACAAGGTTGGATCCCAACATTCCAACACTCCAGGGGAGGGGACGGTGCTCTTCTAACCATTACAATGAGATCATGCCATATCTCACCACATCACAGAGCTGTAAACTCAAACTCAAACTCAAACTCATTCCACAGACTGCTTAGCTGTCAAGATAAGGCTAGAGATGAGGTACTGCCACATTATATTTCTACTACATTGAGCCCCTGATGATGGTAGGTGAGGAGCTAATGATTCCCAAATCAGATATATTGAAGTTCCCACTGCACAAAGTTCTGGGTCTTTCTCCGAAAGTCCAGTATCCAATTCTGCTTGGTCTCTGTGTTCTGACCTTGAAAGTAGTGAGCAACAGGAGCCCACATACCAGTTGTCATTGTCTCCATGTGATTTCCTCTCTAAGAAGCCTATGTATGTGTGCTTCTTTATCATTTGTCCTTGTTCAGTTGACACTGAGCAATATTTCCCCCACAATGTTGTAACCTACAGCATACTTTGTCATAAGCATTCCCCTAAGACATTCTTCCTAGAGCCTTTTGTGTTTATGCTGCAATTTGTATTGGTGCTTCTCTCCAAGATCTACAATGAAAATTTGAGGTTGCAGCATAATGGGATATCCATTTGCTATCCTCTTTTTTTTTTTTTTTTTTTTTTTATGGCTGTGTTGAATCTTTGTTTCTGTCATTTGCTATCCTCTTGATATGGAGTTCTGTTTCCTGTATTCCATGCATTCATTTAAATTTATTACATAATTTCATTTAAGGACATTTCTAATACTTCCATAAATGGATATACATATATATACATTTATATAAACAATTTTTAGCCCTTCCATGTTCTGCTCTCTCACTTCATTGATAATTGGGTTGGATATAGAAATCTAGGATGCAAGTGATTTTTTTTTTCTTATGAATTTTGAAGGCATTGCTGCAATATATTTTATTATCCAGTACTACCTGAAAAGTCCAATACTATGTACATTTACATTATTTTGGTCATGACCTTTTAGTCTATTTAGAAGCCATCAAGGATTGTCTCTTTATCCTTGGTATTCTGAAATTTCACAGTTGTATGCCTTGGTGTGCGTGTGTGTGTGTCTATGTATGTGTGTAATAGTTTTGTTTTTCTTTAGGCTCCTGTTGATCCTTAAGTGTCCTTTCCTTCCCTTTAATTTTACTTTCTCTGTCTGAAACTTGTTAAATTAAATGTTGAGCCTTCTGATTAATCTTCTTCATTTGCCTCTTCTACTTTCCATATCTTTATGATTTTGGCTTACTCTTTATAAATTCTTTCAATATTATCTTTCAAACTTTCTAGTGATTAAGGAGTAAGTTTATATACATATATATTAATTTATATATGAAACAATCATTTTTAAAGTTTTTTAGTTTTTAGTTGCTCTTTGCATTCTATCAGTTTCTTATTTGTTTGTATTTGTCACTCTCTTGTTGGAGGATTTCCTCAAATATCAGGTGATTCTTGTCTATTCGTTCAACGAAGCACTAAACTTTGCACCAGGGGGGGAATATTGATGACCAGGGGTCCTCAGTTTACTGTCTATAGGTGCCTGCCATTGTCTTGCGGATATATATATATATATATATTTTTTTTTTTTTTTTTTTTAATTGGGGTCATTCAGTTTCTCTACAGAAGAATCCTCTAATTTCCTGCTTTGGTATGCATAAGCCATGCTTCCTGAATTTTGTGATTAGGGTGGATAATGATGAACGTGCCCCATTGTACAGTATATAGACCATACTTTTTTCACTTTTATTTAACTGTTCCACCCCCTCCCCATCTCAGCTTAACATTTCAACTAGTTTGGCTGAGTTCAGGTCTTTTGATTAAATATTTTACATGGCAGGCTTCTTATCTTCGGTGAAGAGGAAGAGTCAGTGAGAAAGGAAGAACTAATTTAATCTCCTGGAGTGTGGGATGAAGGGGAAACCTGAGAAATGCCAATCACTTTGTAAAAAACAAAAAATGTATAAAGAATTCCCCTGTGTTCACACCCTCTTCAATTCACCTCCAAATTCTGAGCACCTCAGGGGTTCTGCAGGGCAAACTGCCCAATTTCTTACTAGTCTTCCTCCTCAGAAGCCACTTATGTTTTAACTTCCATCCTAGTGTGACACTTCCAACTCCTCCATCTATATTCTACCTGCTGAATTTGTTGAAAAAATTTGTCTGCTCTTTTCTTCTCACCTGTCTCATTGTCATTGGGTAAATGGTGATTTTACCCACATTTTTCCATTAGTGTAGTGAGGTTTTAGAGGGAGAGAAAATTAAACTGCATGTGGCCAATCCCTTGCGTTATGCTTATAATGAGATATTACACAAAATGTATAAGTGATGGAAGAAACAATACATTGATCTCAGCCTAAAATGACTAAATTTGACAGGAAAATGTTAAAACGTAATATGAATAAGGTGCATAGAAGCTTCATGGATGTTCCCTCACACACATAAAAAACATAAAAACACACAAAATATAGTTGTGAAAATATAATGGCTAACACAGAAAAACTTCCCCCAATCAGGAAAACATCCAGGAAAATGAAATATGCTTTTCTACCCTTAAATCATCATGTTCAGTACTGAAAGGAGGGCAGAAAACTGATACGGAAAAGTGAATGCAACACTCTGGAAAAATAATGTGACAAAATGAATAAAGAACAATTTGTGTACTATTTGTTTTAGTAATCCTGATTCTGGCAATCCTATGGAGTGGTAGGGAGCAACAAATATTGTACTAACAATAAAAAATAAATTATATATAATGAGTGAAGGAAAGAGGGAGGATAGAAAGAAAAGGAAAGCAAAAGAAAGAAAAAATTGGATACAACCTAATAACTAAGACATTTTACTACACTGACATAATATGTTACTTGCATGTAAAAAACTACATGAAGTTGTTCAAAATAATGATCTCACATAGAAGAAAAATACTATCTACTCGCTTTAATTTTAAAAAGTTAGACACCAAACTATATTATGCATGCAATATGACCGAAGCTATGTCATAATTAGCAATGAAAGAGCCTAGAAAGAAATACATTAAAATGTATCCAGTGGCTGGTTTAGAGTACTTAAATGAGTGATTCTTATTTTTCTGCTTTTGTATTATTCAAATATTGTCTGAACAATAATATTACTTCTACATTAAAATAGCAAAATAAAATTTTAAAAATCGAGTTTGGAAGAAAACAACCCAATGGTGTGTTTAAGGGAAAGAAAGCCTCTACACCTACCTTTTCAAGCCACTGTTCTCATGCAAACTCTGAACACTAGCTCCTGCCCAGGCAAGAAGTCCTCCCACTATTGACTCTCTCCACTCCTCATTGCTTTTGTAGTTGAGAACTTTACCTTAGACTTAGTCTGACTTGATTTAAAGCCTGGATTGTACTCTTATACCAATATTTCTCAACCTTGACACTATTGATGTTTTGGTTTAGATAATTCTTTGTGGTGGGAGAAAGGATGCTGTCCTGTGCGTTTTAAGAAGTTTAGCAGCATCCCTAGTCTCTACCCACTAGATGCCAGTAGTATACCTTCCTATGACAACCAAAAATGTCTCTAGACATTGCCAAATGTCCCTTGAGGGGTAAATCAGCCACCTTTTGCAAACAATTGCCTTGCTTGTTGTGTGACTCTGGGCAAGTTATTAACTCTTTTATTTCCTTTTATAAAACCAGGCTACTAATATATTAGTTTTAGAGTTGTTGTTATTAAATGTGCTCAATATAGCTTGGCATATTATCTGGTAAGTGTTCAGGAATTCTTACCTGTAATGAGAAAAACAATAATTAGTGTTTTTGTTGTTTAGTAACTAGTATTTTTATGGGTTCAATTGTGTCCTGCATAATTTTATATAGCGAAGTCCTAACACCCAGTAACATGGAATGTGACCTTAGTGGGGGCTCTGGTCTTTACAGAGGTAATCAAGTTAAAATGAAATTATTAGGGTGGGTCCTAATTCAATATGATTGGTGTCCTTATAAAAGAGGGAAATTTGGGGACATACACGCATGTAGGTGAAATACTTTGTGATGATAAAGGCAGCTACTGGGGCAACGTTTCTACAAGCCAGAGAACATCAAAGATTGCCAGAAAACCTCCAGTAGCTAGGTGAGAAGAATGAAAAAATTCACAGCCCTCAACAGGAAGCAAACTGTGAATACCTTGATTTTGGACTTCTAATGTCCAAAACTTTGAGACCATAAATTTCTCTTGTATAAGCCACCCAGTTTGTGGTACTTCGTTATGGCAACCCTAGCAAATGAATACTATTATTTTATTGTTGTTGTTGTTATAATTACTATTTCTCTATTAATCCCCCTAGATTCCATAGCAGCTGACTCCCATGCAGATGTTAGCAGGGTGTTAGAGATTCTTTTTGCTTGGCAGTAAAAGATAAGAGAAAAAAATAAAACTTCTTAAATTTCATTATGGTTTTTCAACAGCCATTATCAGGATTTATTTTGCAAAGTAAAAAATGCTGCAGGATCCTGATTCAAGTTATACATGACAAAAAGTTAAAAAATTTTATTTTCATTTCCTTGGAGTTACTCAGTTTTATAAAGAGTCACAGAGACTTGAATGGTCACTTTGTAAAATTTTTGGCTAGAATGTAATTGTAGATCATGGTTAAAGTCTCTAAGGAAAACCACTTTATGGGACACTGGAGTGAAAACTGGGCGAACTACATTCTAGTCCTGGTTCTGTTCCTTGCTCTAGGACTTACCACAAGACAGTTTAATTTTAGTGACATCAATTTTCTCAACTATATATAACGTGAGATAGTTGGACAAAATGATCTATAGATTTCCTTGAAGTATTGATGTTTTATATTTTTATACAGAGAAAGAGCAGAAAAGAGACAAAAGCCAATGATAACATTTTGGTCCTCTTTCCAACTTGTACTTCATATATTATATGTATTAACATGTACTTCATGTATAATATTTGTCTATTTTGATTATGTTTCTTGAAAGAAGGAAAACATGTCTCTCTCTCTCTCTTTCTCTCTCTCTCTCTCTCACACACACACTAAGGAACTGTGCAATTATCCTTACCTACTTATCATAGAGCAAATGAGTAAAGTCTTCTCAGGAGAAAAACATTAATATTGTTCTTTCACAGAAAATGCCTGTGGTCTTTCCAAGGGTTCTGGCACAATACAAGACTATCTTCATAAACTGAGAAGGCTACACAATTGAAATCCAACGTTTTAATCTAATATGTTGATTATTCCATTTACCTGCTCTGAACATATTACTGATCTGGACATATTGCAGTGGAAAAAAAGGTGGGGGGGGAGAAAGAAAATTTTAAAAAGAAAGAAAAGAGAGAAGGCATAACTCAACACTGACCTGAGAAACCTATCGGCATCTCTTGCTACCTGCTTCTCCAGCCCCAAAATATACATACCTGCAAAGACACACAGAGGAAGAAAAGCAAAACACATCCATCAAATACATACAGTCTTTTATTTTTTAACATCTTTATTTGAGTATAATTGCTTTACAATGGTGTGTTAGTTTCTGCTTTATAACAAAGTGAATTAGTTATACATATACGTATGTCCCCATATTTCTTCCCTCTTGCATCTCCCTCCCTCCCACCCTCCCTATCCCACTCCTCTAGGTGGTCACAAAGCACCGAGCTGATCTCCCTGTGCTATGCAGCTGCTTCCCACTAGCTATCTGTTTTACATTTGGTAGTGTATATATGTCCATGCCACTCTCTCACTTTGTCCCAGCTTACCCTTCCCCCTCCCCATATCCTCAGTCTTAACACAGTTGGTCATTTCTCACTTTGGAGTGCTACCGCCTGCCACAGATTTCTGCCTCACCTGTCTCCCTCTGCTTTTAGATATCCCACCCATTTGGATTTTCCCTTCTTTCAGTGCCCTTCTTTAGATAGGACCGCCTGGTTTCCCAGTGCTGACTAAACACTCACTTGGTGGAAACTTGAAAACTACATTAATTTTGAGACTGGGAGGGGGATTAAGAATATGTCGCTTAAATATATTTAAGTTAAAGCAAATCCTGTGTTGTTTGTTTCAACAGCTGTTAGGAGAGAAGGATTTTAAATAAGGAGAATTAAAAGCATAAATTAGAGAAGAAAATACTATTTCAGATGTTCCTTATATTTCTAACTTAAATACATTTCAAAGCATCTTCACATATGGATGACATGAAGCTTTTTTATTTTTATTTTTTGAGATGAAGCTTTGATATCAGATGACTCTCGTGAAACTTAGCAATCTGGGCTCTTTCATCTGTCTTGGGTTCATTCTTACAAGTCGTACTGAAACATCCCAACTACATCGTATCAGAATAAGCCTGGATAACTGCAGTTGCTGAGGGTACCCAGTTGGGCAGAGTGATCAACCAACATCTTTCTCCTCTTTCTTGCATTAAACAAGATGTCCTTTATGTAAGTAGAAGTTGAGACATTGTTTAAAGGGTGAAATTTGCACCTTTGTCATAAGAGCAAATGGAAACAGTACATGTCAATTTTTATTTAATATTAGTAATGTCGTGACTTGCAAGAGTGTGCTGTTTAGCTACAGAACACAACAGAGGACTCAGTTCAGTGATGCTGAACATCCAGAATACATGATCATTCTTTATGGTGTCAATTCCCTTCCCTAGTAAAAGTCTAAAGGGCAATACAAGTGAAGGCATATTCACTTTGTTCCCAATTGATTAGTTTTATCTCTCAAAAGGTGAATTACCTGGCAAGATAAAATAAGTTTTCATTTGAATGTATGAGTTTAACCATGTAACCCCAGTTCTGAGGAATGGAATGCAGATTTCTGTGTTTCTCTCATAATCTTCATTACATAGTCAGATTTTCTTTTCCTAGTTATTAATTATAATGCCCATTATTCTACAAGTGACATTCTGTGTAAATAGCATTGTGCTAGAGATTGCAATCTGGGGAAGTCATGTGAAAGCACAGAGAACAAGGGGAAGACACCAAGAGGCCGAGAAGCAGATGTATATGATTCTATCTTTCACTGCTGTATCCAAGTTGCCTGACACATAACAGGTGCTCCCTAAATATTTTTGTAAAATTGGCTGATGAATGTATAAGTGAACTGGAGTTGGCATTTTGCACTTTGTTTCTCTTTTCAAAATATTTTAAATATTAGATTCTTTCTCATATCCTCTCTCCCTCTCTCTTCCTCCTGTTTGCTCTCTCTCTCTCTTTGGGGCTTGAAGCTAACCAATCTTAGGCCTAAACTAGGCCCATCAATAAACGTTGAATGACTGGTCTTCCACGATCCCTAGACTGTATGCCTGATATTCTGTTCTCATCCAGCACATTCTCCTTAGTCAATTTGAGTCATGTCAGTGGTTTCAGCTACTATGCCTAAGCAGATAACTTTCAAATAAAAATCTTCAAATCAGATTCTGTCTGACTTCCAAATTTGTGTGTAGCTCTGCCAACTTGCTGTCTACCAATATGACACTGGCTCTACAGACTGAATATTTTCAAAACCCACTTTTTTCATGCTCTCCATCCCTAATACTTTGTTGTATTTCAGGCCCTTGTCATTTGGCATCTTGACTCTAGCCATTGTCTCTTGCTTCTAGTCTTTGCATTCTTTAATCCAACTGCTTGAACTGTTCATTATAATGCAGTTTCTTAATTCACTGCCTTTCTAGCATCCTTCGGGAGTTCATAATGATATATGTTACATTCTGAACCTTTTTCAAGCCTCTACATGTCTCTTCATGTTGTAACCATGCCTCCCTAACCATTCCGTCTGACAGGGGCTTCCCCTATTCCTTGAAACAGTGGGCACTCCAAAACAGCAGCCAAGAAAGATAGCAACTGTGGGGAGAGGAATCTCCCTGCTGATGATGGAAGAGTTTTTAGAATAAAGCTTATTGATCCTTGGTAAGTGAATGTTGCAGTTGTGAATTCTCACTCCATGATATTGAAGTTTAAAGCCCATTCTAAAAGAAGTTGTGCTTAACCCACTAAGCTGACTCTAATGAAAAAATTGATGAGGCTTCCCCATCCTCTAGTGATGTATTCCTGGAAAGGCTTTCTTCCAGGATGTGAGCTCATTTCGAGTGAATCATGTAGTTACCTATCTCTCAGGAAAGCATATCCATTAGACAATAATCTTTGAGGAGGGGTGATGCCATATTCTTACTTGCCAAAATGAACTGCATGCTAAGATTTCTGCTTTAAAATCTCTTAAGATAACTTTGCTTCATCAATTCAGTTATTATTAAGAGTTAGAAAGTTTAGTATTGTTAATTACATTTTCTAAAAGCAACCAGTGATATGTTTCAGGATCATAGAATTTCCTGTTTTAGAGAAGCCTCAGAAATTACCTGGTGGCATTGGGGTACTTGAATTACTGCCCAGTCATTCCTTTGAGAGGTCTCTGTTAGGGTCCTACCACGGACAGGAGGCGCAGTTGCTGCCTCTCACACAGTTGATGTGTGATTTTAGGCAAAATGTCCACACAGATTGTGTGGGCACAGCAATCAGCTTCACTGACTGGAATGACCACACCTCCTGTGCAAGCTATCTGGTTGAGATTTAACTAGTATTTACTGAATGCCTATTACATGGCAGGCACGGAGCTGATGCATTTCCACATGGTTACATTTAACTTTCACAATTTTGGAAGTCTTTAATATTGTTCCCATTTTAAAAATGATGAAATTTAAGCACAGATGATTTAAGTATTTTTGCTTAAAATCACTAAGACGAAGTAGCAGAGAAAGGATTAGAAACTAGGTTTCCTGATTCCAATCCTAATGTTATTTCCTATGCTCTCAGCATGTGACCTCTCACTCATTCTGTGTTTACTTGATAGGATTTAACACGTCATGATCACATGGTGCCTGGTAATTTCTGTTCATTACGTCTATTTTCCAAACTTCTTATTTTCTAATTTTATAAATACCTCAAATATATATAAATATTTTTTCTGGAAATCTCATATTATAAAAATTATTTTCCCATTATTAAAACAATGTTCAGCAAGTTACTACCTGCTTTTTTGTAAATAAAGCTTTATTGGAACACAGCCACTCCCATCTGTTTATTTATTTTCCATAGCTGTTTTTGTCCTGCAACAGCAGAGCTGAGTAGTTGCAACAGAGACTTTATAGCCTGCAAAGCCTAAAATATTTACAGTTGGTCCCCTTCCAGAGTACTGCAATGGAATTGAGAATTCCAGTCCTAAATACAGCCCTTGTGTTGGTGTTATTCCACCTGTGTAGCTTCTTTACTTGATTGTATTAAGATGGCCCTGGATAGGGCTTCCCTGGTGGCGCAGTGGTTAAGAATCCACCTGCCAATGCAGGGGACATGAGTTCGAGCCCTGGTCTGGGAAGATCCCACATGCCGCGGAGAAACTAAACCTGTGCGCCACAACTACTGAGCCTGCGTGCCACAAGTACTGAAGCCCACGCGCCTAGAGCCCGTGCTCCGCAACAAGAGAAGTCACCGCAATGAGAAGCCCGCACACCACAACGAAGAGTAGCCCCTGCTCGCTGCAACTAGAGAAAGCCCATGCTCAGCAACAAAGACCCAACACAGCCAAAAATAAATAAATTAAAAAAAAAAAAAAAAAAGATGGCCCTGGATAAGGCTGATGTACTCTGCACATTTAAAATTAATGTATTGTCTAAAAGGTTTGCTCACCCTTGGTTTAAATCATGGGAAATCATTCACAGAAATTATTTGCATTTGTGCATGCACATGAGGGGATGCACACACATTTAAAATGCTGACAAATGCTGACAAATTCAGACTGGATGGAAACAAATATTTGCATATGAAGTTTCTATCTCCTATCTATCATCTATCTATCTATCTACCTATCTATGTATATGTTTCAACTATCTCATGCCCCACTTTTTGTTCCAGTCATTGCTGCAAAAACGAGCTTTTGCAAGTATATATTTAGAGTGGATTGTCTCAGCTGAACTACATTTTTGTCTCTTGCTGTCTGAGGATTTCTCTGATGTCATAGTATGGGACATCTGGAGGAACCTAATCCCATAAATGCATGAACTTGGAAGAGCAAGGGCAATAACAACCCAGGGTCAATCCTTGACTAGCATGGTAGAAGAACTAGGTGGACAAATGCTCCCTTTTTTGTCCCCTGGATGGACAACTCTGAGGTGCATTCTGCATGTCTCCTTAGACGTTAGCAGAGATGGAGAGGGCCAGGTGCCTATCATGATGACCAGTTTGATTATGTACTCTTAGACAGGCTTTTTCCTCTTCCTCATTTTTCCTTCCTAGTTCCTCACTCCTAGTCTCGAGGAACACTTCCCAAGATAAACTAACTGCATTTATGCACCCACTCAAGAACACAGGCTATAGAACAGTGTATGGATATATGTTGCATATACTTAGAGTTGGCAAATGAGAAGTAAGCTTGCAGCAATGTCCTCCTACTGTGACCATGGTATCTTTCATTATGCATTATGCTTGTACTTTCCCATGGCAGTTAGATGAGCCATCTGAATCCTTTCCAAAATAGCATTTTAGAAAATGACTACTCAATATCCCGAGTTGCCACTGGAAATGAAAACTATGTTTAATACCCAGTATACACCATATTGCATAGCCTAAATGTAATGTGTGTGGTGGTAGGAAGTGGGTGAAGGTAAGTACTCAAAAGTATGCATATATACTAGAGCAACACACAATATATATTTTCAATAATATATGTATTCTTGCATACATTAAAAGATTATAATTTTGCATTACATAATGACATATTTTTATAATATATGGAATAGAATCATTTGAAATCTTGCTATTTAAAAAAAGGTGATGTGGCATACAGTATCTGATAAAACACAAAACAGGGAAATTTAATATAGAACAAAATACTAATACAAAAAAGTGATATATTTTTGACCAAGCTTATAAGGTTAGATTTACTTATTAGAGTTTCATTTGTTTAACCTTTGTTGCTAGATTCTCGTGTTTTAAAAATCGTGAATGTTATTCTTTATAGGACAGAGAAACAAGGGTAACGTAAAACACACTGCATTATAAAGTTAGTGTTGAGTGGTAATACTGAAGTTCATTCCAGTGGCACAGTATCTCTTAACAGTGAACAGCATGATGGTATTTATCAGTCAGTTGTGAATTTAACTGGCATCATCAAACATAATAGAAAATAAGTTCTACTGTAAGTTTAGAGAAGACACAGACATGCTCTTCAAAATGGTGTTTCTTATACTCACCTTCCATAAAATCTGATGTCATAATATAATATCTTTACTCTGCGAAAATATTTTCACGTCAGCCCCAGAAATTATGTCTCCTCCCGCTATAAAATCTGTCCTTGATCCACAAAGGAGAGGCTTCTAGAGAAAATATATTCCTCTAACACAGGTTAGTGTGATAGATTATGAGCCCTAGAGTCAAACTCTAAGTCTGGGGTGTGTGTGTCCTTCTCTGACCCTCTGTCTCATTCTCAGTTTCTATTGCTGCTGCAACAAATTACCAAAAACTTAGTGGCTTAAAACAACACAATTTTTTTTTAATCTTAGAGGTCTTTAGGTCAAAAATCAGATGTGGGTCTCAATCGGCTAAAATCAAGGTGTCAGCAGGGCTGCATTTCTTTCTGGAAGCTCTGGGAGAGAACTGGTTCCCTTGCCTATTCCATTTTCTAGAGGTCACCCAACCTCCTTGGTTCCTGGGTCCCCTGCTCTATATTCTAAGTGAGTAACATAGCATCTCTCTGACCATTCTTTCATAGTCACATCTCCCTCTGACCACAGCTGGGTAAGGTTCTTTATTTTTAAGGACTCGTGTAGTTTCATTGGGCTCACAGACCCATTAATTAGAGATCTCACCCAGGAGAAGCTTCCTATCTCATGTTGCGCAACCTTAATCACATCAGAGAAGTCATTCTTGCCATGTAAGATAATGTTACCAAATTAAGTCGTATGGACTCTGCTCGGGCCCTAGCCTGGCTGAGGCTCTCTGCCTTGACAGGAGAGGATTCTTTTTCCATTTGGGTTCTAGTAGGTGAATACCAAAACCAAAGCACAAGCTATATTCAGTGGTCAAAGAGTGAAGAAGTGGGAACTAGGTTTGCAGATCAACTTCTCGCCCACTTGGAGAGTGATTTAATTTTAAAGAGTAGAGACAAAGGGAGGAGGAGTGAGGCTAATGATGGGGAGGAATATGCATTAGTCTACTGGGGAAGGGACAGGGCTTTTTCGAGGGAGTGGGGTGCCACCCTCTTTCTATCCTTCTTTGGTACTTAGTGTCTGGTCATGGCCACTGGTAGGTATGCCATTTAGTATGCTAATATAGTAAAATCAACTTATAATGAGACTCAGGGTCTGTTGGAGGTCAGATTAATCACCATCTTGGTCCCAGCTAGTTCCATCTGTTCTTTTCTTTTTCTGTGTGTTGCTCCATTTCTTATCTCTGGACCCTTTAACTTAAAGATTTATGTTCACTCCTGCTAAAGGTGGGGTTGGCAGGTTTTGAGCAAGGACACTCCTGTTAATGGCGGGGGTTGCAGGGTTGTGAGCAAGGACACTTCTGGTAAGAGTGGGAGTGGAGGGTTGTGAGCAAGGACACTCCTGCTAAAGGTGGGGGTTGATGGTTTTGAGCCAAGACCTGGACAAGCTCTGGCAACAATAACATAGTCACAGGTTCTGTGGATTAGGATATGGATAGCATTTGAGGGAAGGGCACGATTCTACCTAGCACACTCAGTACTGAGATTAAAAATATCTGTTTCAGAGAACTTCATGATTCAGTAAGATGACATAGGCAAAGTGTGTTCCGTTCCCTAGGCCATAGTGGGTGATTTATAAGTGTAAGTTATTTTCCATTTTCCCCATTCCCTTCCTGGTATTTAATCACATGAAGTTTTTATGAGTCAGACATATAAGAATACCGATGCATGTTGAAGACAAAGTGCCACCATATCTTGGGTGATGATACCAACCTAGAGCAGAAGTAGATTAAGAAGTGAGAGAAGATATTTCTGTTTTGGCAAATGGACACACTCATGTGCACAAAAGTTGCAAATCCACCAAGTAAGGACAATCTCTACAGGAAATTAATGTTTTTAAGTGTATTATTTGTATAACCTCACTGTATATTAACTATCTGTTTTTATATTAGTTTCACTACTGGATAGTGACATTCTTTGGGAGCAGTAATTTTTTTCTTATTGAGCACAGTATTTCTGTATTAAATATTGTGTGTGAGCATATGTGTATGTAAAGAATGCTTTTATTGTAAATACTACATACAAATAAGTATTTACAGAATGCATATTTTATATGTTTTATATAATATATAAATAAGTATTAAGCAATTTAATACAATTACACATACACATACATGAATATGTATACGTGTATGTCTATTTATATACACACTATGTTTGATTTTTTTCATATATACTTGTTTGAGTTCATCTTTTCATAAGACAATCCAATGTGCTTAGAATATTTTGCACACATTGAATGTTCAATATTTAGCTACTATATTATATGAGTTTACACACATGCACTTGGTTTTTCACCTTTGTCACTGAATATGTGTCACGACTTTTGTTTCAGTTGAATACCCAAAACTTGAGATACAGCCAAATGGTTAGGATTTTAAGTTGTTAAGTTTTGAAGTAATTTAATTAATAGCAACTGGCAACTGCATAGTTAAAGGCAAGGATGGTCTTAAATTCCTAAAAAAATTCACAGAAGGTGATGGGATGAAAGGTAATATTTCAGGCTATGATTAAAGTTAGATGGAGATTAGCAGTAAAATAATCATACATTTTCCAAATGGAAAGATTGAGTCTTAAGTTTTAAAAATAGTTGTAAAGAATGCCGGTTCTTTGAGACTTCAACATAGCAAGGACATATATGTGCTATATGAACTTTTTGTATAAGCAGGTCTAGTGGCTAGGAAGGAAGGAAGGAAAGATAGACAGATGTTTAGTTTGAAAAGCATATCAGTATGTAGGTCAAATAAACCAGGGTCTAAATAATCAGCTTCCTACTGGTTAAAAGGGCCAGTTCTTGAAATCTGTCCTCTAGTGGACATGATACCATAGTTTTTAAACCATCAAGATGCACAGGATGTAATTCAAGCTTTTTAGAAATTGTGGTGCCTCTTGAGTAATGCATGGATGCTTTTAAGTAAATGACAACTACAGTGTATTTAGTTGTTCTCTGAAAGTATCCATCAAATTTGCTAATGTTAACTCACAATACATCATGGTTTGGAAACACCACCATTTACATTCAGGACTTCCCCAATTGTAGCACATGATACTTCTTTTCCTTAGAATCCCTCATTCCCTTGCCTTTCCTTCCTTATGATGAACTCATATTCTATCATTAAAAGTTAGTTAATTCTGTGAAGAATGCCATTGGTAGTTTGAGAGGGATTGCATTGAATCTGTAGATTGCTTTGGGTAGTATAGTCATTTTCACAATACTGATCCTTCCAATCCAAGAACATTGTACATCTCTCCATCTGTTTGTATCATCTTTGATTTCTTTCATCAGTGTTTTATAGTTTTCTGAGTACAGGTCTTTCACCTCCTTAAGCAGGTTTATGCTTACGTATTTTATTCTTTTTGTTGCAATGGTAAATGGGAGTGTTTCCTTAATTTCTCTTTCTTATTTTTCGTTGTTGGTGTAGAGGAATGCCAGAGATTTCTGTGCATTAATACTGTATCCTGAAACCTTACCAAATTCATTGATTAGTTCTAGTAGTTTTCTGGTGGCATCTGTAGCATTTTCTATGTATAGTATCATGTCATCTACAAACAGTGACAGTTCTACTTCTTTTCCAATCTGTATTCCTTTTATTTCTTTTTCTTCTCTGATTGCCATGGCTAGGACTTCCAATACTATGTTGAATAAGAGTGGTGAGAATGGACATCCTTGTCTTGTTCCTGATCTTAGTGGAAATGCTTTCAGTTTTTCACCATTGAGGATGACATTGGCTGTGGGTTTGTCATATATGGCCTTTATTATGATGAGGTAAGTTCCCACTATGCCTACTTTCTGGAGGGTTTTTATCATAAATGGGTGCTGAATTTTGTCAAAAGCTTTTTCTGCATCTATTGAGATGATCATATGGTTTTTATTCTTCAATTTGTTAATATGGTGTATCACATTGATTGATTTGTGTATATTGAAGAATCCTTGCATCCCTGGGATAAATCCCACTTGATCATGGTGTATGATCCGTTTAATGTGTTGTTGTATTCTGTTTGCTGGTATTCTGTTGAGGATTTTTGCATCTATGTTCATCAGTGATATTAGTCTATAATTTTCTTTTTTTTGTGATATCTTTTTCTGGTTTTGGTATCAGGGTGATGGTGGATTCATAGAATGAATTTGGGAGTGTTTCTCTGCAATTTTTTGGAAGAGTTTCAGAAGGATCAGTGTTAGCTCTTCTCTAACTGTTTGAGAGAATTTGCCTGTGAAGCCATCTGGTCCTGGACTTTTGTTTGTTGGAAGATATTTAATTATGGTTTCAATTTCATTACTTGTGATAGGTCTGTTTATATTTTCTAATTCCTCCTGGCTCAGTCTTGGAAAATTGTACCTTTCCAAGAATTTGTCCATTTCTTTGTGGTTGTCCATTTTATTGGCATATAGTTGTTTGTAGTAGTCTCTTATAATCCTTTGTATTTCTGCGGTGTCAGTTGTGATTTCTCCTTTTTCAACAAAAAATTTTACAATTCGTATGGAAACACAAAAGACCCCAAAGAGCCAAACCAATCTTGGGAAAGAAAAGTGGAGTTGGAGGAATCAGGCTCCCTGACTTCAAACTATACCACAAAGCTACAGTAATCAAGACAGTATGGTGCTGGCACAGAAACAGAAATATAGATCAATGGTACAGGATAGAAAGCCCAGAGTTAAACCCATGCACATATGGTCACCTAATTTACAACAAAGGAGGCAAGAACATATAATGGAGAAAAGATAGCCTCTTCAATAAGTGGTGCTGGGAAAACTGGACAGCTACACGTAGAAGAATGAAATTAGAACATTACCTAACAACCATATACAAAAATAAACTCCAAATGGATTAAGGACCTAAATGTAAGACCAGACACTATAAAACTCTTAGAGGAAAACATAGGAAAAACACTCTTTGACATAAACCACAGCAAGATCTTTTTTGATCCACCTCCTAGAGTAACGGAAATAAAAACAAAAATAAACAAATGGGAGTTAATTAACCTTAAAAGCTTTTGCACAGCAAAGGAAACCATAAACAAGACAAAAAGACAACCCTCAGAATAGGAGAAATATTTGCAAATTGAACAACAGACCAAGGATTAATCTCCAAAATATACAAACAGCTCATGGAGTTCAGTATCAAAAAAACAAACAATCCAATAAAAAATGGGCAGAAGACCTAAATAGACATTTCACCAAGGAAGACATACAGATGGCCAAGAGGCACGTGAAAAGATGCTCAACATCACTAATTATTAGAGAAATGCAAATCAAAAGTATAATGAGGTATCACCTCATGCCGGTCAGAATGGCCATTATCAAAAAATCTAAAAACAATAAATGTTGGAAAGGGTGTGGTGAAAAGGGAACCCTCTTACACTGTTGGTGGGAATGTAAATTGATATAACCACTATGGAGAACAGTATGGAGGTTCCTTAAAAAACTAAAAATAGGACTATCATATGACCCAGCAATCCCACTACTGGGCATATACCCTGAGAAAACCATAGCTCAAAAAGAGACATATACCACAATGTTCATTGCAGCACTATTTACAATAGCTAGGACATGGAAGCAACCTAAGTGTTCATCGACAGATGAATGGATAAAGAAGATGTGGCACATATATACAATGGAATATTACTCAGCCATAAAAAGAAACGAAATTGAGTTATTTGTAGTGAGGTGAATGGATCTAGAGTCTGTCATACAGAGTGAAGTAAGTCAGAAAGAGAAAAACAAATACTGTATGCTAACACATATATATGGAATCTTAAAAAAAAAAAAAAGGTTCTGAGGAACTTAGTGGCAGGGCAGGAATAAAGATGTAGACATAGAGAATGGACTTGAGGACATGGTGGGGGAGGGGGAAGCTGGGGGTGAAGTGAGAGTAGCATCGACATATATACACTACCGAATGTAAAATAGTTGGCTGGTGGGAAGCAGCAGCATAGCACAGGGAGGTTGGCTCGGTGCTTTGTGATGACCTAGAGGGGTGGGATAGGGAGGATGGGGGGAGGCTCAAGAGGGAGGGGATATGGGCACATATGTATGCATATGTCTGATTCACTTTGGTGTATAACAGAAACTAACACAGTATTGTGAAGCAATTATACTCCAATAAGGATCTATTCAAAAAAAAAATGAGAAAAAAAAAGTTAGTTAAGCTAGCTCATGAGCTAGGTTGACTGCATCCAAATTCTGTTTCTGCCACCTAGTGGCTGTGAAACGCTGACAGTCACTTAACCTCTCTTGGCCTCTACTTTTTAAATCTTAATGTGCTAAAATTTGCATTGATCATTTAGGATACATGGTTATTATAAGGAATTAAAGATTTGATGCACATAAAGCAGTTAGAATAGTACCAGGCATGCAGTAGAAACTCAAAACATATTCAATATTATAAGACTCAAAATCAGTGCTTCTTTGAGGACTTCTCAGAATCCTCCAGTTGGCTTCATTTTCCCATACCTTTTGCCATAACATATTTTGAAACATATGTCATAACAAATATTACTGCTTTATAATTATTTGTTTTCAAGCCTGTTTCTCCACTAGAGAATGCATTCTTGGAGTGGAAACTAAGTTACTGCTGCATTCTTGGTGGTTTTCAAAATGTGGGACACAGATTAGATCATCTAATTTGTGAGATTAGATACTCATGAAACAGAATCCAAATGAATAAATGAATTAATCAATGCGTCTGTCAACATATTTGAGGCTGGTTAAGGTTAAGCACAGATATACATTATATATTATTATATATTTTATATATATATATTTTATATTATACTCCTATGTATAAATTTTTTTCCAACATACATGTATACGTATACATGCATGAAGGTTAACATAAAGCAAGAAAATATTAGTTGGAAAAAAATGTAGAAGCTGATATCATACAGAGCAGGATTAAAACAAACTCTGGCATCAAGCACTTGCTGTTGACCTTCAAGAGGTAACTTAACAAACTAGAGTCCCTCCTACCTACATTGCATCAGTGTGAAAATTCATATAAAATCTATAAAGGATCTGACACCTTGAAGACACCTAATAGCTGATAGCTATTGCATTGGCATTGCCAAAGGTTAGAAGGCTTGGCTATTTATAGAAGCACATTATGGATTGTTAGGAATAAACATCCCTGCCTAGAGTGAACCACATTATTATTCTGTTTTTTAAACAAAAAAAGTGAAGTAATTTAGGGCCTTCCAGATAAGCTCAACTTTCCTATATTGTTACCTGGGGCCAGGGAGAACATCGGTGAGAAAGCAACTGGTAGAAACAGATAGGGCTCTTTGCTCTCTAAGCTGGGCCTGTGAAATGATGGTTCTACAGTCAGATTTCCCAAAGCCTGTGAGAGAATTACTGCTCTGCTGGAACTCTTTACCTGTGCACTAAAATAGCCAGTGTAGCTTCTTTCATATAAGAAGTCTTAAGTTTGTCCATTTACTCCAAGAGATCAATAAATCCCAATCCCTGATTTTATTCCAAGTATTAATCTGCCACTGATACAAAATCTAATGAAAAAAGTTTTACCCTCAAGGAAGAAATCACCGTCATATCAGAAGGTGCCAGACATATAGTGCCAACAAAGCTATGTTAAGTGGTTTATGTGTATTATTTTATTTAATCCATTCAAAGACCCTATGACTTAGATTCTATTATTATTAGTATCATTATATAGAAGAGGTTCCTGAAACTTGGAATACTACATTAATATTCACACAAGTAGGAGGTGGAAAAGATATTTAAACACAGATCTTTCTTACTCCAAAGGCCTGCCCTTTCCATTAAATTAGACTGTCTTTTAAAAAATATTATTTAATTGGCACATGTTAGTGGGAAATAGAGCTGAACTGGAAAGCAAGCTACATAGGCTAAATGCCCTTAGTTTAATTGTAGAGTGAAGGGCCGTTTGCTAACAGGATGATATAAGAGGAATATCCATAGGAAGACCTTTATCTCAGTGCAATTCTTGAGGTTAAAAATTACAATGTGTTTGGGTTTGGGATATATGTAGCCTTGTGTCACCTTTATCAATTCTTGCCTGTGTGACTTTAAGATAGTCAGTGATCTTCATAAAGTTGTTTCCCCAAAGGCTAAGCTTGTGACAAAATTTGTGTGCAAGTATTTTCTTAAGAAGCCATCCTAGAAGGCACAGTAGGGAAATGGGGAAGATATATGGGAAAGAGATGGAAGTCAATGCAGAGAACATTAATGAACTCTGGGTTCATTGTGGGTATAAATGTTCAGTCCCACTTGAGACCTCTGGGACACTGCAAAGAACATGCATCAGAGCCTCACATCTCTGAAGAAAAGTGAGGAAGGTAGCACATTTATCCACTAACTCCTGTCATTATTGAGCAAAGACTGCACTAGAGGCATTAATCCCTATCATTTCTGGTCTACCCTGAGGAGGCAAGCCTGCTCCAACTGCCAGAAAACAACATCAGTCAAAATATCACAGGTTCTGGAAGTAGAAAACCATCAATGCATATAGAAAGCATGAATGCTGAGGACATATGGATGGGGCACTGACAGCATCTGCTATACTCACAGAGGCTCAATTTTCCTATGTAGAAAATAAGGAGAGTAATCCTTTCTCTGTCTGACTAGATATGATTAAAGTATAAATAACACAAATACTGAAATGATTTGAAGAAAATCTGAGCAAATACCATTGTTATCCTTTTTGGTGAAATTGTTAGTTCCATTGTTGTAGCAAAATCTTATTAAATTACTTTAAGTAGTTCCCTTCTATGGTGAAAAAATCTATCATTTCTCATTCCATCTATCTTTGTTAAACTAATGAGAGATATATCAGAGTTTTCCTTATTATCTTGTCTTTTAAGCCATATACTTTTGGACTTTTCAATTGAAGAGAAATTTTTTTTTTCCTTAGGGGATGATCAGGAAATAATTTGGAAGGGCATTCTGGGAAAAGAATACCTCATTCATCTTTGTGTATCCCCATTAAGAACTAATTATTGGAGGTGATTCATAAATATATGATAGATAAATGAATGGGATTTATAAAGCCTTATATGGTAGGCTGAATACCTTAGAAGTATTTCTTCTAAGTTTATTATTTTTAGAATTTTTGATTATCCTTTTTCATTCTGTCCTCTTATTTAGAATATTTTTAAAGAAAATTTAAACGAACTTCTCATACCTGATTTATTGTTTCGAAAGAATAGCCATGCTCCTCCCCTTGAACAAAGGGAGACCTTGGCATTGTTTGTTTATCTGACAGATGCTTCTGACATTTGGTCATTTACTACTTAAAAATTTTTAAAGACTATTTTCTCCCCTTTGAGGGGATTCACAGAACTCTCGTTCATTTAGTTGTTGCATATACACCCAGCGGCCTATTGTCAATATATGGGGCAAACATAACTAAACGACATCTTAAGCATTTGAGGGACTCCAACTCTTTTCACATGTATAAGCTGGGGTGTCAAACAACGAAACATGTACGTAGGCATGGGTGAGGGCTAACAGCAGCGTGGTGCTTGTAAGAAATTTAGAATTTCAGAAATGAGAAGAAGATTAGGAGAGACTAAAGAGCAAACTCGAGGAGCCAGGCATGAAGGGCCTTGAAAACTATGCTGATCTGATTGTGATATATACATTTTAAAGGATTTTCAGCATGTGAATAAATAGGTAGTTAAAATTACATTGTAAAATATATGTTTCAGCTAGTACCAGATCAGGCTAGCACTCCTACCATGAAAACCATAAAAGTAGACAAGATACATAAGGTGACGTTTTTCAGACTCAGAGAATAGGCATTGCAACTGGGTCACCTCTGAGGGGAGGAGGGCTCATAATGTGAATCCCATTGCCCAAATATCTGTCTAGGGAAAATTCCTCATCACATAAGGATAAAGTCTGAGTAGGGTACAGCTGTCCACTGAGTTGAGGAAGTGGAAATCAGAGATAAAGGCAGCTGAGTCTGAAAGATGGAACTTCAGAGAAGGGCCCCAGAATTCATGTGAGATTCCTCCTTAAGTTTGTGGCTGAAAGCTGGATTGTGCATGTGCATGGTGGGGCCACCTGAGGCTTATCAGAGAGTATCTGCTATGGAGTTGAAAACAGAACGAGACAGTAGAGATCAGGCTGTGAATAGGGAAGGGTAGTGTCTGAGTTCCAGCCCCACCAGAGTGGAAAGATTTCCTTATTACCTTCTTCTCAGCCCTACACCATTTAGTATTTAATAAAGGCTGTGCCTTTTTTAGGAGCAAAGATCACACACAAAAGTAAGATGTACTTTCCTGATGAAGAAAGCCTGAAATGAAGATTGATAAGATTTGTAAGGGAAACAGAGTGGAGTTCGCTCCTTCGAAAGTTAGAGGAACGTGGAAAATACCTTGGATTTTCTAGCAAAGTATAAAGAGAAACCTGTACACATTCAAGATGATCAGACCATAATTGAACATATGATTCTACACATAGGTACTTACCTCAAAGAAATAAAAACATACATTCACTCAAAGATTTGGACATAAAAGTTAATAGCATTTGTACTTATTATTGTCCCAAACTGGAAACAATCCATCTACCAACAGGTGAATGGATAAACAAAGTGTGGTATGAAATACTACTTATTCAGCAGTAAAAGGGAAAAACTACTGAAACAGACAAAATGGACACATCTCAGAAACATTATACACAGTAAAAGAAGCAAAGCGCTGTATGATCCACTTATAAGGAACTCTAGAGAAGACAAAGTAATATACAGGGACAGAAGGACGATCAGTGACTTACTAGATTTGTTTTATGTTTTTTTTTTTTTGGTTGTTTTTGAGTGTATAAGTGTGTTGAATGTAAAGATAAATAAAATTATTTTTTCTTGGTTAAGGAAACGTTTTATATGTGGATGGAGACGGTGAAAACATGGGTGCTATGGAATGAATTATGTCTATCCAAAATTCATGTGTTGAAGCTCTAACCCCCAATGTGACTGCATTTGGAGATAGGACCTTGAAGAAGTAAGGTTAAATAAGGTCATAAGGATGGCACCCTGATTCAGTAGGAGTAGTGTCCTTATAAGAAGGCATTCCAGAGAGCATTTTCTACTTCTCTTTTGGACCCATCTGCAAGCCAGGAAGAGAGCCCCTACCAGAAACCAAATAGACCAGAATCTCAGTCTTCCTTCCTAATAAAGATTTCCTTATTACCTTATTCTCAGCTCTACACCATTTAGTACATAACAAAGGCTGTGCCTTTATTAGGAGCAAAGGTTGTGACTTTCTTAGGAGCAAAGTCTGTGCCTTTACTTTCTCACACTTCTAGCCTCCAGAGTGTGAGAAAATAAATTTCTATTGTTTAAGCCACCCCTTCTATACAATTTCTGTTATAGGAGTTCAAACTCACTAATAAAATGGGTATTTATATATGTTAACACTTAGTAAACTCTACATTTAAACATGTATAAAATTTATATATAAATTATACTTCAATAGAATTGGTTAGGATATGTTATTGAGACAGCATACTGAGAGAAATGTGGCTTACTGAGGAAGAAGGATGAAGATAGAAAGCAGAATGCCTGGTTATTGGTCATACATCAGTTTAATGGGAGTATCAAACAAAATTAAAAAGAAAAAAAAAAAACTAATCTGGGATTTGGGCAGAAAGTGGAAAATGTGCTCAAAAACGACCATATTATCTAGAAGTTATAATGAACTTATTTTGGAGTTTGACAGATTGTGTTGTGGTGACAAAGATGGAAGAGTTTGTGGTGATGTCCAAGTTTCTGGATTTAGTGACGAGGTGAATGATGACATTTATTTGGAATACAGGGGACCATGTAACATGCACATTAGGAAGAAAGATGCGTTTATTTTGGATATGATAGGTTGAGTTGTCTTGGGAACATTCAAAAGGAGATGCATATACAGCACTAGATATAGAGCTTTGAATTTCAGAATGAGTTCATACTTGCCTATAAATGGAGTCATTAGCATAAAAATGAGAATTACAACCATGAGAGTGGATGAGATCACCCAGTTGGAGATGTTAGAGAAAAGAATGACATTAGCAGAGAACACATAAAAATATGAATATTTAAGAGACATGGAGAGGAAGTGAAGTCCATGAAGGAAGCAAAGAAAGATAAAAGAGTGAATAAAGAAAAGTGGTGCCACAGGAGTCAAAGGAACAGAGAAGTTTAGGAGTAATGTTAAGTTCAGCTGAAAAGCCTAGTAGAAGAGTCCATTTAGGGCTGAAGCACATTAATCGGACTTGGCACTAAGAACTAGGACTGGCCACAGACAAGAGAAAGAAATCTTGGTCTAAAAGCTACAGTATCTTCATTCACATGCAGACTCCAAATAATTGCTGTGTGACACAGAACACATTTCTTTATCTCCATGAACCTGAACACTCTCTTTTTCAAAATAAAAAAAATAGGCTGTAGGAGGATGAAATGCAGTAAATAATATGGAAGCAACTTTTTACTTGTGATGTTTTCTTCCCATATAAGCTATTTTATGTGCTACTCTGCTTTGTGAGGAAAGAATAATACATCAGAAATATAATCAGGGCTTCCCTGGTGGCGCAGTGGTTAAGAATCTGCCTGCTAATGCAGGGGACACGGGTTCGAGCCCTGGTGCTGGTCTGGGAAGATCCCACATGTCATGGAGCAACTAAGCCCGTGCGCCACAACTGCTGAGCCTGTGTGCCACAACTACTGAAGCCTGTGCGCCTACAGCCTGTGCTCTGCAATAAGAGAAGCCACCGGGATGAGAAGCCCGTACAGCACAACAAAGAGTAGCCCCCGTTCACTGCAACTAGAGAAAGCCCGTGGGCAGCAATGAAGACCCAACACAGCCAAAAATAAAATAAATAAATTGTAAAAAAGAAATATAATTCTTCTTTTATATCTCCATCTGTCAGGAGAGGCTAAACTATATTGCAGTAACAAAATACAAAAGATCTTCATGGCTTAGCACAACTGAATTGTGTTTTTCATATCCATGCTACATGCCCAACACACGTTACCCTACACATTCACCATATGCCATTTTATAATATTATGCCATCTTATGATATGCTATTGCACACAAATGCCTTCAAATTCTTTGTGGCACAGAAGGAGACAGCTGTATAATCAAGTACTGACCGTTAAATGTCTTGTCCTGGAAACGGCAGGCCACTTCTTTTCACATATTTCATTGGCATAATTAGATACTTAACCATTCGCAACATCAAAGGGTTAGGAAAGTCCAATTTTCCCATGTGCTCTCAAGGGAAGAAGAATTAGAAATATTAGGAATATTTAGATTTCCTATTACAACACACTAAAATGATATTAGGACACAAGTCCTACAGAGTGACACTAAAAGAGACATCCACACTTCTGGTCTCATTCAATGCAGGACTTTCTTTTGTCCCCAACTTTGTCACTTACAGCATCTAACAATGTCCATAGACCTGTTAGAAAAGCATAATCTTTCCACTTACATAATCATTTAAGTTATCACACAGAAAGACATAACTGTTCAGTGGAAAGAGCACAGGTATTGGGTAAAGCAGACATATGTTTGAATTCTGTATATGCATTGTAACTACAAGCAAAATACTGAAACTCTTCAAGATTTGCCATTTTTATTTATATAACAAAGACAATATATAACCCTCAGAATTTTTTTCTGAAAATGATATAAGTAAAATCACTGAGCACAATATCTTAGAACTGGTAAAGCACTTTCTTCATTTATTTTTTTAAATTGCCATATCTAAATCTAGTCAGGATACATCAGGTTTAGAGATAATTTTGTATCCTTCTCCTCCGCTTACAGAATAGGTTCATTTCAACTTCCTTGAATACTTGATTGAAAATACCATATGAATAATTACAATTAGAATTTCTGGAGAAATAGTCCTACTATTCATCCACACTCCACCTTCCTCTAGCTCCCATAGATATATTTCACAGGAAAGGAGGACAGATTGTTGTCTCTGAGATATCAAGTTTCTGATTCAGAAGTACTTGCACATGCTTTATCTGGCTTATTGCTCTGTGTCTTCTGTGGAATTGGGAAGACTCAGACTCTGAAGATCCACAGCAGTGCCATCCCAGCTCTAAAGAGTCCCTAATCTCAATCACCATGCACACTTTGCTCATACTCTTCCATATGTAGGAGAGAATGCAATATAATATTTTTTTCATTATGGCTTGTGTGTTGCTTTCATTTAATTGCAATTTTCCCAGAACCCATAAATTAGAGTCAATACTTTAATCACAGTGCTAGGTCAGCCACCCAAATTGTCAATAATCAGGCTATTACCCAATCAGGTATTTTGTGTCTTACTGAATGAAACCATCAGAGGCAACATCTGTATTTCTGTTGTGAAAGAAAATCTACTTTTTGAGGGAGATTAATTATACTGCTTCCCATAGCTCCTTTAGGTTTTTGTCTAATTTATTCCACTGCACTAACTCAGGAGTGACTATGAATAAAGTGGCAAGCATCTTCTCATGACCAAAGAACTGTTGGCAAATGATGCTGCTTGAATCTGATACAGATGCTCTTGCTTACTATTTGACTAGTGTGTTGGAAATATGTTAGACATCTGTGTCATGGTTTGATTTAGTTAATGTGTAGTTATATATCTCAACTTATCAGAGAAGTACTCAAAAATAAGTCTTGCTCCTGTTTCCAAAACATTGACTTAGAATCAAGAATCAAGGACCAGGCCATTGACTGTCAATTTTATACATCAATTGATAAATCAATGATAGTGATTCATCCTCCCTGAAAGGAAAATCACTTCTGTGTTCTTTGGAAAATGAATAATAAACTTATTATGGTATGAAAATAGTGAAATTGTAAAAGTGTCATCATCTTCCTTCCTTTTGAAATAATTTATTCAAGTAATATAAGCCACAAACTGAAAAAGATATAGAGCATTAAAATATGATCAACCCTTAAAAATCAGATCAAATGTATATTAATATTGTGTGCCAAATAGCAATTTCAATTTTAAAAGTTCAAGCATAAATAGTAACAACTATGAACACAAATCAAAATCCAGCTTCATTTTCACAAATGCTTTTCTTGCTTATTTTTAAAGAGGTAAAAAATAACCCATCTCTATTCCAGTGAAGCTGGTTTTAAGTGAAATTAAAGCTGAAGGGTTGATTAATAAGTATTGACTAGCCCCTCTAACCCTTAAGCAGATTATCTGAAAATAGATTGATTTCTGATGGCCACAGACAGTGCACCATGAATATATTGGAGTTTTTATATTTTAAAAAATTGTTACTCTGCTTTTAAAAATAAATAAATAAAATTATAAAACCAAAACCAAAACAACTCCCATTGATATTTACTTAAACTACAGTAATCTAAATTTAATTTGGATAAATTACATGTTGTATTAAAGTATATAGTCATATGTTACAAAGACAGAAGTTTGAATTTGGGTTCTCTAGAGTACTTTCTAGAGTTAGTCTCTTTTACAGAGCTGTATTAATCAGGTTTACTCAGAGAAACAGAATCAATATTATGTATATATATATTATATATATATACATTTTATATATATATGGAGAGAGAGAGAGAGAGATGGAGAGTGAAAGAGACAGAGGGAGGGAAAGGGAGAGATTTTAAGAAACCGGCTCACACAATTAAGGAAGCTGATGAGCCTGAAATTTTCAGGGCAGACCTCCAGGCTGGAGAACCAGAGAAGAGCTGATACTGCAACTGGGCCGCACAGCAGGAGGTGAGCGGCAGGGGACTGAGTGAAGCTTCATCTGCCACTCCCCATCGCTCCCCATCGCTCGCATTACGGCCTGAACCATTCCCCCGACGCCCCTGATCCGAGGAAAAATCATCTTCCACAAGACCGGTCCCTGGTGCCAAAAAGGGTGGGGACCACTGCTCTAGATCTCCTTATCCATGGTCTTCCAATCATTTTATTTCTAGGCCCATGACCAATTAGGTTATCCATTTGCTACTACCTATGAGTCCATGTGCATTCTTGTCTCAGGCCACTATACTTTTCACACATATTGGATGACAATTGCACCACCAAGAGATCTTCCAACTGTTGTTTTTTTTCCTCTCCCTGATATCTTTCATGACCCCTCATTAGTGAGGGTGTACTACAGCAGTCAATATTTATCTCACACCCACATATTGAGCCAACCTTTGCAAGTAACACATTCATCCTATTTCCTTTTCCATCAGTTGGTGATCAGAGACATTGGCCTTCAAGAGAGGATCCTGTTGCAATACTACAGAATCCGCTAAAAAGAAGATGTGCCATTGTTTTTAGCACCAAGTCAAAGCATGACATAAATACCCCAGCTTGAGTAATTAAATAGACCTCATGAAAGAATTTATATTTTCACTTGATCTTGATAAATTCACAGAAGCCAACTGTAGAAGAGATAAAGGGATATATGTAGAGTCAACATGACTAGCATTTGCAATGCACGGAGGCATTAAGGGGTGTTGCATACTTAAGTAACATTAAAACTCCCATGCTCTTCCACATGTCTAGACAACGTCATGCTCCATGCTCTTCCAGTTATCTAGATTTTGTTTTTAACTCATGCACTGAGGGATCTCAATTTATTTCTAACCACCAGCTCAAGTCATCTCTTCATATTTAATGCCTTCCCTGAACATATTTTCTAGCCTAATTTATGTTTTTACAATGTTATTACGGTATAATTGATATACAAAAAAAAGCTGCACATACTTAATGTCTACAATCAATGAGTTTGGATGTACACATATGCACATGATACCTTCACCACAATCAAAATAAACATATTCATTACCTTCAAAAGTTTCCTGTGTGTGTGTGTGTATGTGAAGAACATTTAACATGAGATCTATCCTTTAACATTTTTTAAGTTAATGATACCATGTTGTTAACTACAGGCACTATATTGTACAGTAGATCTCTAAAACTTATTCATCTTGTTGTTCTAGCCTAACTTAAATGCCTGATTCTCCTGTTCCGATACTTGCCTGAGATTTCCTCTGCTAAGTTCTAATGTTCATTTAACTGAGCTATCTCTGTAGGAATACTATGATTCCTATTAAGAATGGAGAATTTTCTTATTCATCTGTATCTTCTCAGTGTCTGGCACAGTAACCTGCCCTAAGTAGATGCCACAGTATTTTTGATGATTGAATAAATGCACATAGCTTTCTTGGCAGGAATATAGACAGACACTACATGAGTGAACTGAAATACAGTAGGATATAAATCTTACCTTCTGTTACCTAGCTTTGGGATTAAACATATTGGCAACAAGGAGTCATTAGAAGTTTTAAAAGAGGGAGAGCAAATGCTGAGTTAAAACTAGAAAGATGATTAATCTGCCTTGAAACTCATAACTGACACTCTATTGACTGCTTTGACCTGCATCTAAGTTTTACTTCCAATTCTCATCAGAAAAAAAAAAAAAAGGATTAGTTTTGAAACATCACAGAGATATTGAGATATCTGGAAGCCATATAAATTTTGTCAAAATTTTATCAAAAGCACAATTATACAAAAATGTAAACAGTATATATTAACTACCCTCTCTTGACTAATTCTCATTTTGAGATATTTGCACATCCTTTTATTTACTTCATCTTTATCAGAATCACATGAGACATGCATGGTCATTTTTATTTCATAGATGAGATAACCACAGACTCATTGGAACACCTTGACATTTGAACAACTCAGGCGTTAGGGGTATTGACCCCACATGCCGTCGAAAACCCGCATATAACTTTAAAGTCAGTCTTCCATATCCTCAGTTCCACATTCATGGATTCAGCCATCCATGGATTGTGTAGTACTGTAGTATGTATTTATTGAAAAAACAAAGTAGACCTGCACAGTTCAAGCCCATGTTGCTTGAGAGTCAACTGCATATTGTCTGAACCTGGCATTACTAAGCCATTCTAGATTCTCTTATTGTAAGCAGGGATTGAATTTTGATTACTCATGTGTTTCATAGTTCAAATGTGGAAAACTCAGAGTATTCATTACACATGTTTAACTTATCCCTGGTAGCTTTCATTGCAATATTCCCATTTGGAATACATACTTCCCTTGCTAGGCTTCTCATATTAATTGTAGCTATTGGCTGTTCACACCCAGACTGCTGGTTTAGTGCTATGACATTTCACTCTTATTTCTAACAGTAATTCTTTTCCATCATGTTTTCTATTCATCTTAATTGTCAGAGATTTTTATTTAGATCTGTAGTATCTGTGATTCCTCCTCAAACATTTTTTAGCATGTTGCCAATTTTATACTGTTCATATGTTTAAACCTTTCCTAAAACCAATTTCTTAAATATTTAAAAATATTTGACTACTTAAAAGCCAAAAGTACATACAATCCTTATAAACAAACTTTATGTACTCTGCAGTTTTGTAAAGTTGTACATCATAGGAATTCCTGGATTTTGAAAAATAAAATAAACAGTAATGCAAAAGTTTCCAATATCAGTCACTGTCTATCCATTACCTCTCATTGTCCATAAATTATCATAAATTAATGTGTAATTTGCATATCCTCCCTGTGTGCACAAAAGTTCTTTATTTTTTATTTTTAACTTTTTATTTTATATTGGAGTATGGCCGATGAACAGTATTGTGATAGTTTCAGGTGCACAGCAAAGTGACTCAGCCATACATATACATGTATCCATTCTCCCCCAAACTCTAAGTTCTCTAGAAAGGTAATCATGCGATAATGATGCCTAGATGAGCTAAACTTTGGGCAAACATATGTAAGCATAATTTAGATAAAATTAAGGCACGAGGATGGTGGAAAGATGATGAAATGAGAGTCTAAGTAGAAGGGGGTAAATTGACAATAAAGTGAGAGAAAAACATGACTTGTCTGCAGCTTTACAGTTTTTTTTTTTTTAACATCTTTTTTGGAGTATAATTGCTTTACAACGTTGTGTTAGTTTCTGCTCTATAACAAAGTGAATCAGCTATACATATACATATATCCCCTTATCCCCTCCCACTTGCATCTCCCTCCCACCTTCCCTAACCCACCCTTCTAGGTGGTCACAAACCACCGAGCTGATCTCCCTGTGCTATACAGCTGTTTCCCACTAGCTATCTATTTTACATTTGGTAGTGTATAGATGTCAATACCACTCTCTCACTTTGTCCCAGCTTACCCTTCCCCCCAAGCTTACCCTTTCCCCTCCCCATGTCCTCAAGTCCATTCTCTACGTCTGCGTCTTTATTCCTGTCCTGCCCCTAGGTTCTTCAGAACAATTTTTTTTTTTTTTAGATTCCATATATATGTGTTAGCATACAGTATTTGTTTTTCTCTTTCTGACTTACTTCACTCTGTATGACAGACTCTAGGTCCATCCACCTCACTACAAATAACTCAATCTCGTTTCTTTTTATGGCTGAGTAATATTACATTGTATATATGTTCCACATCTTCTTTACCCATTCAACTGTCGATGGACACTTAGGTTGCTTCCATGTCTTGGCTATTGTAAACAGTGCTGCAATGAACATTGTGGTACATGACTCTTTTTGAATTATGGTTTTCTCAGGGTATATGCCCAGTAGTGGGATTGCTGGGTCATATGGTAGTTCTACTTTTAGATTTTAAGGAACCTCCATACTGTTCTCCATAGTGGCTGTATCAATTTACATTCTCACCAACAGTGCAAGAGGATTCCCTTTTCCCCACATCCTCTCCAGCATTTATTGTTTGTAGATTTTTTGATGATGGCCATTCTGACTGGTGTGAGATGATACCTCATTGTAGTTTTGACTTGCATTTCTCTAATGATTGGTGATGCTAAGCATTCTTTCATGTGCTTGTTGGCAATTTGTATATCTTCTTTGGAGAAATGTCTATTTAGATCTTCTGCCCATTTTAGGATTGGGCTGTTTGTTTTTTTGATATTGAGCTGCATGAGCGTGTTTGTATATTTTGGAGATTATTTCTTTGTCAGTTGCTTCATTTGCAAATATTTTCTCCCATTCTCAGGGTTGCCTTTTCGTCTTCTTTATGGTTTCCTTTGCTGTGCAAAAGCTTTTAAGTTTCATTAGGTCCCATTTGTTTATTTTTGTTTTTATTTCCATTCCTCTAGGAAGTGGGTCAAAAAGGATCTTGCTGTGATTTATGTCATAGTGTGTTCTGCCTATGTTTTCCTCTAAGAGTTTGATAGTGTCTGGCCTTACATTTAGGTCTTTAATCCATTTTGAGTTTATTTTTGTGTATGGTGTTAGGAAGTGTTTTAATTTCATTCTTTTATAGGTAGCTGTCCAGTTTTCCCAGCACCAGTCATTGAACAGGCTGTCTATTCTCCATTGTATATTCTTGCCTCCTTTATCAAAGATAAGGTGACCATATATGTGTGGGTTTATCTCTGGTCTCTCTATCCTTTTCCATTGATCTATATATCTGTTTTTGTGCCAGTACCATACTGTCTTGATTACTGTAGCTCTGTAGTATAGGCTGAAGACCGGGAGCCAGATTCCTCCAGCTCCGTTTTTCTTTCTCAATATTGCTTTGGCTATTCAGGGTCTTTTGTGTTTCCATACAAATTGTGAAATTTTTTGTTCTAGTTCTGTGAAAAATGCCATTGGTAGTTTGATAGGGATTGTATTGAATCTGTAGATTGCTTTGGGTAGTATAGTCATTTTCACAATGTTGATTCTTCCAATCCAAGAACATGGTACATCTCTCCATCTGTTTGTATCATCTTTAATTTCTTTAATCAGTGTCTTATAGTTTTCCGCATACAGGACTTTGGTCTCCTTATGTAGGTTTATTCCTAGGTATTTTATTCTTTTTGTTGCAGTGGTAAATGCAAGTGTTTCCTTAATTTCTCTTTCAGATTTTTCATCATTAGGGTATAGGAATGCAAGAGATTTCTGTGCATTAATTTTGTAACCTGCTACTTTACCAAATTCACTGATTAGTCCTGGTAGTTTTCTGGTAGCATCTTTAGGATTCTCTATGTATAGTATCATGTCATCTGCAAACAGTGACAGTTTTACTTCTTCTTTTCCGATTTGTATTCCTTTTATTTCTTTTTCTTCTCTGATTGCTGTGGCTAAAATTTCCAAAACTGTGTTAAATAATAGTGGTGAGAGTGGGCAACCTTGTCTTGTTCCTGATATTAGTGGAAATGGTTTCAGTTTTTCACCATTGAGGACGACATTGGTTGTGGGTTTGTCATATATGGCCTTTATTATGATGAGGTAAGTTCCCTCTATGCCTACTTTCTGGAGGGTTTTTATCATAAATGGGTGCTGAATTTTGTCAAAAGCTTTTTCTGCATCTATTGAGATGATCATACGGTTTTTCTCCTTCAATTTGTTAATATGGTGTATCACATTGATTGATTTGAGGATACTGAAGAATCCCTGCATTCCTGGGATAAACCCCACTTGATCATGGTGTATGATCCTTTTAAAGTGTTATTGGATTCTGTTTGCTAGTATTTTGTTGAGGATTTTTGCATCTATGTTCATCAGTGATATTGGCCTGTAGTTTTCTTTTTTTGTGACATCTTTGTCTGGTTTTGGTATCAGGGTGATGGTGGCCTCGTAGAATGAGTTTGGGAGTGTTCATCCCTCTGCTGTACTTTGGAAGAGTTTGAGAAGGATAGGTGTTAGTGTTTCTCTAAATGTTTGATAGAATTTGCCTGTGAAGCCATCTGGTCCTGGGCTTTTGTTTGTTGGAAGATATTTAATCATAGTTTCAATTTCAGTGCTTGTGATTAGTCTGTTTATATTTTCTATTTCTTCCTGGTTCAGTCTCAGAAGGTTTTGCTTTTCTAAGAATTGGTCCATTTCTTCCAGGTTGTCCATTTTATTGGCATATAGTTGCTTGTAGTAGTCTATCATGATCCTCTGTATTTCTGCAGTATCAGTTGTTATTTCTCCTTCTTCATTTCTAATTCCGTTGATTTGAGTCTTCTCCCTTTTTTCCTTGATGAGTCTGGCTAATGGTATATCAATTTTGTTTATCTTCTCAGAGAACCAGCTTTTACTTTTATTGATCTTTGCTATTGTTTCCTTCATTTCTTTTTCATTTATTTCTGATCTGATCTTTATGATTGCTTTCCTTATGCTAAACTTTGGGGTTTTTTGTTCTGCTTTCTCTGATTGCTTTAGGTGTAAGTTTAGGTTGTTTATTTGAGAATTTTCTTCTTTCTTGAGGTAGGACTGTATTGATATAAACTTCCCTCTTAGAAGTGCTTTTGCTGCATCCCATAGATTTTGGGCCATCATGTTTTGTCATTTATTTCTAGGTATTTTTTGATTTCATCTTTGATTTCTTCAGTGATCTCTTGGTTACTTAGTAACGTATTGTTTAGCCTCCATTTGTTTGTATTTTTTACAGGTTTTTTCCTGTAATTGATATGTAGTTTCACAGCATGTGGTCGGAAAAGATACTTGATACAATTTCAATTTTCTTAAATTTACCAAGGCTTGATTTGTGACCCAAGATACGATCTATCCTGGAGAATGTTACATGAGCATGTGAGAAGAAAGTGTATTCTGTTGTTTTTGGATGGAATGCCCTATAAATATCAATTAAGTCCATCTTGTTTAATGTGTCATTTAAAGCTTGTATTTCCTTATTTATTTTCATTTTGGATGATCTGTCCATTAGTGAAAGTGGGGTGTTAAAGTCCCCTTCTATTATTGTGTTACTGTTGATTTCCCCTTTTATGGCTATTAGCATTTGCCTTATGTATTGAGGTGCTCCAATGTTGGGTGCATAAATATTTATGATTGTTATATTTTCTTCTTGGATTGGTCCCTTTATCACTATGTAGTGTCCTTCTTTGTCTCTTGTAATAGTCTTTATTTTAAAGTCATTTTGTCTGATACGAGAACTGCCACTCCAGCTTTCTTTTGATTTCCATTTGCAGGGAATATCTTTTTCCATCCCCTCACTTTTAGCCTGTATGTGTCCCTAGGTCTGAAGTGGGTCTCTTGTAGACAGCATATATACGGATCTTGTTTTTGTATCCATTCAGCCAGTCTATGTCTTTTGGTTGGAGCATTTAATCCATTTACATTTAAGGTAGTTATTGATATGTATGTTCCTATTACCATTTTCTTAATTGTTTTGGGTTTGTTATTGTAGGTCTTTTCCTGCTGTTGTGTTTCCTGCCTAGAGAAGTTCCTTTAGCAATTGTTGTAAAGCTGTTTTCGTGGTGCTGAATTCTCTTAGCTTTTGCTTGTCTGTAAAGGTTTTAATTTCTCTGTCAAATCTGAATGAGATCCTTGCTGGGTAGAGTAATCTTCATTGTAGGTTTCCCCCTTTCATCACTTTAAATATGTCCTGCCACTCACTTCTGGCTTGCAGAGTTTCGGCTGAAAGATCAGCTGTTAAACTTATGGGGATTCCCTTGTGTGTTATTTGTTGCTTTTCCCTTGCTGCTTTTAATATTTTTTCTTTGTATTTAATTTTTTATAGTTTGATTAATATGTGTCTTGGCGTGTTTCTCCTTGGATTTATACTGTATGGGACTCTGTGCTTCTTGGACTTGATTAACTATTTCCTTTCCCATATTAGGGAAGTTTTCAACTATGATCTCTTCAAATATTTTCTCAGTCCCTTTCTTTTTCTCTTCTTCTTCTGGGAACCCTATAATTCGAATGTTGGTGCATTTAACGTTGTCCCAGAGGTCTCTGAGACTGTCCTCATTTTTTTCTTTCTTTTTTCTTTATTCTGCTCTGTGGTAGTTATTTCCATTATTTTATCTTCCAGGACACTTATCCGTTCTTCTGCCTCAATTATTCTGCTATTGATTCCTTCTAGAGAATTTTAAATTTCATTTATTGTGTTGTTCATCATTGTTTCTTTGCTCTTTAGTTCTAGGTCCATGTTAAACATTTCTTGTATTTTCTCCATTCTATTTCCAAGATTTTGGATCATCTTTACTATCATTACTCTGAATTCTTTTTCAGGTAGACTGCCTATTGCCTCTTTGTTTGTTTGTTCTGCTGGGTTTGTACTTTGCTCCTTCATCTGCTCTGTATTTCTCTGTCTTCTCATTTTGCTTAACTCACTGTGTTTGCGGTCTCCTTTTTGCAGGCTGCAGGTTCATAGTTCCCATTGTTTTTGGTGTCTGCCCCCAGTACGTAAGGTTGGTTCAGCGGTTGTGTAGGCTTCCTGGTGGAGGGGACTAGTGCCTGTGTTCTGGTTGATGAGGCTGGATCTTGTCTTTCTGGTGGGCAGGACCATGTTTGGTGGTGTGTTTTGGGGTGTCTGGAACTTAGTATGATTTTAGGCAGCCTCTCTGCTAATGGGTGGGGTTGTGTTCCTGTGTTGCTTGTTGTTTGGCATGGGGTGTCCAGCACTGGAGCTTGCTGGTCGTTGAGTGGATCTGGGTCTTAGCGTTGAGATGGAGATCTCTGGGGGAGCTCTTGCTGATTGATATTACGTGGGGCCAGGAGGCCTCTGGTGGTCCAATGTCCTTAACTCTGCTCCCACCTCAGAGGCTTAGGCCTGGCATCCAGCCAGTGTACCAAGACCCTGTCAGCCACACGGCAGTCAGTTTACATGTTAGTACCCAATTCCTAACAAAATCGACACTTTTTGATTCTCTCTTCCAGGATCGGCTTCCAGGATCTAAAAAGCTCCAACCATGTAGGAGGTCACATGGAGGAGAGTGCAGCTTTACAGTTGATGTTAAATTCATGCATCAAATAATTACTATGCATTTACTATGTTCCAGTAACATAAGGCAACAGAGGGGGACAAAGTAGCTAACATGGAAACTGTCCACAATATGTTCCTAATCCATTGAGAGAGAAAACATTTTGAAACCAATCAAGATGTGCTTGTTTTGTTATAAATTTTGTAAGCAAATAACTATGAACACATACATGGTTGGGTGAGATTGGTTTTCCTTCTCAGCCCCCAAATTATAAGATTTAATAATCCTCCAAAATGTGGTAGAGTATATACAGGTTAAAAGTTGGAGAGCTCTGGAATAAAATTTCACTTTTGTCACTTTTTAAAATGTGAATTAGCTATGTTATTTAACCTCTTGGAGTCTATTTCCTCATCCTTAAAATGGGTATAAGCATTGAACCTTGTCAACAGGACTATGCTTAGCCCAGTGCCCTATACCTGGTAAATTCTTAGTGTAATGAGTCTATAGTGATTTAAAAGAAGAGGTAAAGGAGCTTTGTGGCCCTTGTTTTGTTGCATTGTATTTTAAGAGGTCAACCTCTATTGATACTATGTATAAATTAGATAACTAATGAGAACCTACTGTATGGAACAGGGAACTCTACTCAATGCTCTCTGGTGACCTAAATGAGAAGGAAATCAAAAAAGAGGGGATATATGTATACATATAGCTGATTCACTTTGCTGTACCATATAAACTAACACAATATTGTAAAGCAACTATACTTCATTAAAAAAAAAAAAAATTAAAAAAAAGAGGTCAACCTCAATCTTGCAAAGCCATCTGTATATCCTCTTGTTGAATAAATGCCTCTGTTATCCATCACACTCTCATCACTTGTGACCAGGTGTGTATTTGGACCCTCTCTTTATTTTAGCAGCAAATTCTTAGAATGTTCCCAGTGTCCATCTGGCATTAATCCTAGGAAATGACAGATACTTAGATCAAATTATGCAAGATTGAAAGTGCCATTTGGAAATGACACTTTTGTCAAGAAAAAAACAAACAAAGAAACAAAAAACAACCATGTTCAGTAAGGCAAAGATCTGTATAAGATAAACATCTTTTCTCTCTGTCCAGGGAGAATAAAAGTAGTAGCTTCATGTCATCAATATTTGAAGATACTTTGAAATGTGTTTAAGTTAGAAATATAGACAACATCTGAAATTGTATTTTATTCTCTAATTTATCCTTTTAATTCTTCTTATTTAAAATCCTTGTCTCCTAACAGCTGTTGAAACAAAGAACAAAGGATTTGCTTTGACTTAAATATATTATATATTCCTAATTCCCTTCCCAATCTCAAAATGAGTTCGGTAAGACAATATGCTAAATCTAAGAAAAAATTGCTCTCAATATTTGTGACAAGGTGAGCCAAAAAATCTGTTTTTTAGGTCGTCACTTATTCTTATTTAAAGAATAAGGCCCTGAGGCCAAAAAAAAAAAAAAAAACAACTCTCCATTGATGCTGTTTCACCTTCCCTCTACCTACAGCTCAGAGGGCAGGTAAGATTTATTTAAGGTCATTTCAGAGTATCATATTAGGGCATATCATAAGGATAGTGTTTTTTTAATGCAAATTCTAGGATGTTCTTCCATATGGAGAACATTGAGGGAAACTGGGCTTTGATCATTGTCTGATTTCTGCTTCTTGACTCTCCCATTTACTCAACATCAGATACATGGAGATGATATATGAGAGAGGAGAGAGAGACCATAATTCTTAATCATTCTTCTAGAGCCTCTCCCCAGGTCAGGAAGAATTGGGCTGGAGGACAGAGAGGCAACATGCAGACATGTTTAGAATCAGCCCTTCCCTTGGACCCAGGTGTATTTCCTTGAGTCTTAGCCTTAGCTCTCTCCCTTCCTGTGGAGAGGAATACCCAGCAGAACCAACATACAGGGGATCCTAACGTACCAGACTGAGATGAGTTTACCCTGGACTCAAGCTAGGGCCTTGCTACTTCAATTACCCCATCTGCCATTTCATATTGAAACTATGTTCTTGCGTTCCATCTCCTACTATAAAGGTCATGAACTGTGCTTGTCATCTCTGTGTCCACTGGGCATTGAACCAGGTCAGGCATGTGGTGGGTACCTGGTAAATATTTGTTGAACATCTGAACAGATGCATGCATCCATCCATGCCTGGATGGATAAATCAATGGTGGAATTTAGAAGATAACAAAGTATGCATTAGTAACTATTACTCATGCACAAACTATGTTGTCTTTGCATATAAATAGGTGTTCCAGGGAAGAAACAATATTGCAACAATTATAATTTTTCTAACGTTTTCCAGTTTGCATTATTATCACTAGTAACACCACTACTTCTACTACTAGTTATCCTTAGAACTTAAAGATACCATGTACCAGATAGTTTATAGTAAAGACAGAAAGTGCCCCTATGATTCCATCCTATTTGAAATGTTTGTACAGAAACAGAGTACTAAGAATATGGAAGCATATGTAGTTCTTTATAACGGTGAAATTCCCTCTTTTGCCGGAATTGCTAAGGTTTGGCCTATGGAATATCATTTTGTTAATGGCAACTGTTATCAGCAATCGATAACTGTATAACACTCAGAAGCATTGGAGGATAAAATTGCAAACTCAATGTCTAAACACACAGAAAAATTATTATCTCATTACTGGTCAGGTCAGTTTTGTGCACATTATTTTTAATTATTTGCATTTTTTTCCCAGGGACAACAAATAAAATTCTGCTGCAATGGAAATCACTGTAATATGATAACACTCTTGTGTTTTCCTTGTGGCTTTTTTTTTTTTTTAACCTTTTGAACTGCAAAGCTATTGCCATAATGTACGATAGCAAGAGGCTCCTAGGACTTGCATCCCTGACATCATGCTTCCCCTTGGACAGGTGCAAGACACTGTATCTGAAGTGGTTCTATTTATCTGGAAATAGGAGTAGAAGGGGTCACAAACAACTCCAAAGTTCTTGTATCTCGCTCAGTTAACTAGGAGTAGAAGTTTTCAGTCAATGTCAAAGTGGTAGTGCTCTGCAAAGGCAATTAAATGTCATTTAAAATCAAAAGACTCAAATATGATTCTTTTTACTACTATTTGTTGAGATCATGATTTCCTTAAACCTTGCTCTCTTCCTTTATAATATTAGTTGATAATAAATTTTACCATACAACGTGTCTGTAGGAAACAGGTGAAAGAATATATTTAGTACTGTCAATGTTTAGTGAGATTGATATCTCATTCTACATATGCCATAGTTAACAAGTTCCCTTGTATCTGTTATTCTACAGCCTTATTGATGATGCTTAAAAGAAAAAAAAAAGAGATCATATATCTGGTTTAAAAGCAGTAGGGAAATGTAGTCCAATAGTTTCCTTCTTTTATCCTTATCCTGCTACCAGAAGCAACCTCCCGCCCAACAAATTTTTATTTTTAGTTCATTTAGCTTTTTATATTGGTATTTACCTCCATACATCTAAATAATATGTGCACCCTGTTATCTTCCAGCTAGTCAAATCTGTTTTCCTCTTATTTTAGATGTGGATTGAGTCTTTCACACTTCTGCCCTTCTCCTCCCTTCTACCATATAAATTATGTCTCAATTTTCAGACACATATTTCATTGTTATTGCTATATCTATATAAATAGTATTCATTACTGAGCCAAGAAATATATTGTCTTAATTGTCTGTTTTGAACAACTGTTTTTGTTTTGATTATTAATAACTGTCTCATTTTAAAAACTATTTTTCTGTAAAAATCCAAGTGTTTCTACATTTTCCCAGGGCTCTTTAAAAATGCCTTTCAATACAATTCATTAAACAGTCAAGAAGGCAGACAATTTATTCTTTTTTTTTTTTTTTTCTTTTTTGTTTTCCCTGAAGATCTTCATCTAGATGCCCATGGTCCCCTGCCTCAGCCTACACTGGTTGCTTCCCAGACGTACTGTGCAGCTGCCATCTTGGAATTCCCCCTCCCTTCTCTTCAACATTGGTTTTCTCATCAGACAATCCCCTTGTATTTATTTTTCCTCAGTATATTTCCTAATTTTGGAAGAGTTAATCCTTCAATAAGTTCTTGAAAACTGTGCATGACATGGAAAAGGAATGTGTTGTAAACTTAAAATGAAGTTGAGTGAGAAGCTATGCCCCTGGGAGGATACAGATGAAGTGTAGATGATGGTGTTCTACTTGAAGAATGGAAAGGGACTCTCTGAGCATCCAGTCCACACTTCTCATTAGATCACAAGGGGAGAATGATCAAAAGGAAGTTAGTACCAAAACCAGAACTAGAACTGCCAACCCCCAATTAACAGCCAAGTTTTTCACACACACACTGTCAGGGTGTGTGCTCCATAACTTTTGTGCTTCTTTCAATTTTCAGTCCTTGCAAAGATACTGTGCTGGGCTTCCCTGGTGGCGCAGTGGTTGAGAATCTGCCTGCCAATGCAGGGGACATGGGTTCGAGCCTTGGTCTGGGAAGATCCCACATGCTGCGGAGCAACTAGGCCCGTGAGCCACAACTACTGAGCCTGCGCGTCTGGAGCTTGTACTCTGCAACAAGAGAGGCCGTGATAGTGAGAGGCCTGCGCACCGCGATGAAGAGTGGCCCCGCTTGCCACAAATAGAGAAAGCCCTCGCACAGAAACGAAGACCCAACACAGCCAAAAATAAATAAATAAATAAATAAATAAATAAATAAAAATAAAGGAATTCCAAAAAAAAAAAAAAAAGAAGATACTGTGCTATGTGCCTCACTGTGACTATAACAATTTTACAAGTGAAGAAATGGGGAAAAGAATAACATAAATTGATCAAACTGTACAACTAGTAACTAGCAGATTAAGACTTCCAAAAATACACACACACACACACACACACACACACAGATGAGATCTGCATTTAAATATTTACTGCTTTTAAAAGCCCATTTCTATTCATGAGCTTAAAACATAAAAATTAAGTAACCAAGGACATCTTTTTAAATGTTTCATGAGTTTTCCTTTGTTCAAAATTGGTAATAGTACTAGTGACACTGTGTGATTACTGCTGAGCTCAGAAGCTCAGCTTTCTTTAAAGGTCAGCTAGAAATTTTCAAAAGGGCAAAGCTGATTCCATGCACGCAATGCTTGTGCAGGAGGATATTAGTGATGGCTTTCTGAATTGTTTCTCTCCTTAAATGAGCCAGTGTTCAAGGTACTTCAAATTCCTAATCTGTCTCCTTTTTTAAAGCCACATTGAGTACAATAAAATTTGTTTTACAATTTAAGGTGAATAGCATTGTCCCTATAAAGCTGAAACATTAACATAATAGTTATTGGAATTTCCTGAGCAATGTTGATACAGTATGAACATTACCCAGTGAAATAAAAATACATTAAGGAGTAGAAACTAAATTCACTTTCATTTGTTCAACAAATATATCCTGAATGTCTTCATGCCTGCCAACCTTGTTGATATCCAGCTACACAGATGAGCAAGCTACCCCCTGTCTTCAAAGGCAGGAAACAATTACAAAACAAATGTTTAAGCCAATTACAAAACAAATGTTTAAGCCAATAACTTAAATGCATTGTGAGAATTATGATAATTGGTTTATAAAGCACCATGTGATAGAGAACAATATCCAATATGTACAACTAGGAAGTACAAAATAGGAATAAAGAATAATTTACACAGTTTAGTTTGATTAACAAATTAAAGGATAATCACTTAAATGTATTTGCTTAGATTATTTCTCTTGGGTTTACAGGAAGCTTTTGAAAGATTGTATCTGGAATACGGATTAAGGAATTTGGGATAAGAGATTTGCTTTTCATTGTGTATAATTTTATGCCAATTGCTAAAAAGCACCATTTGCCTAAGATGAAAGATGGACATTTAAGTTAGTTTTAGGGATTCAAGAAGTCTTTGTAGAATATGTGTCACCTGAATTCAGTTGTCATACATGAAGAAGAGTAACAAGGTAATGAAGTATAGAAGGGTTTTCGAGATAATGGGAACAATACGGCATAAATGTCAGAAGTGGGAAATATTAGTCTTACTTTATTACCAGGGGATGAGGCAAGTCCTGGTGAGAGTGAAGCAGCCGTGAGAACCAGAGCTGCATTGGGAAAGCTTTCCGTATTCTGTTAAGACCTTGCAGTTCATGATGAAGAACTGAAAACTGCATGCCCGGGGATGGCAGTACTCACCAGGAAAGACTGTCACTGATTCAAAAGAGTAATGAATTTTTCCAGGAAATTCACTTTGTAAGAAGTTCTTTATGCGGTAATGCCTTTTTAGGATTAAAACACATATATTATATTATGGTGTTTGTTAGTAGAATAATTTGACTTCATTTTCAGTCATATGATAGACTAGATTCCTGAAAAACTAACCACTCTAGCATTCTTAAAATATTGGAAAAACATAACAAAAATGCACTGAATTGCTCAGTTGAATTTACTAGAAATTAAGGGAAATCCCCAAGGACTTTACAGCAGAAGCTGAAAACCACAGTGGCATGCTGCCTTTGATACTTTAGCTATCCTGTGGGCATTAGTCAATTCTGATCCAATGAGCCTCAAGGGAGAAATGGACAAAACAATGGACCAGACAAGGTCAAGTATTAACATTGAGACACTTTAAGGATTAAAACTTCAGTGAAGAACAAACAAAAATGTGTGTGTGTGTGTGTGTGTGTGTGTGTGTGTTTGACTCAGGGCTCTGGGAATAAAACAACAAAATTCTTCCCTGAGAAGTAATTCCATCAGGTTTTCCCTTGCTACTTACCTGTGGGGAGGGCATCAAAAGGAGGATGAAAAGAGAATGAACGTACACTGCAGAGTCTGTAAGTGGCCACTGAAACCTAGGGATTGCGTGAAACACCTCAGCCCTGTCTCTACCAGTTGGGTCAATAAGCATAGGGTACATGCCAGCCAACTGATTTTCACAAATTGCATATGTGATACTAAGAGAGAATGAGAACCCACCCCCAAATATATTGATTTTGAAACAAGCTGTGTTTCTATTGCTGCTCACTTCCATAAAATCTCCTTGCCTGAGTCTGTAATTTTGTACATTTTCTGCCACCCTGTTAATCCATGTCTCCAATAAATTTATATCACTGGTTTCTGGGACTTTAAGCAGAATTATAAATGGTCCCTGAGATTTTGAATTTTTTAGATATCAGTAATATTAGCACAAATTAAAATGTGGGAAGAGAAAGAGTGGGTACACCTGATTTCTATTTGAGGTAATTAAGGAAACATAGCACATGTAACATTTTTGGATGGTGAACATTGAGATTCGTTTCCAGATAAAGGATAGGTTATTTTTTTCTTTGTGCCTTCCATTTTACTTATTTATTTTTATTACATTTATTTATTTAGGCCTGGATTTTTAAAAATATTTTTAATGTTTATTATTATTATTATTATTTGGCCACACCATGTGCCATGTGGGATCTTAGTTCCCTGACCAGGGATCCAACCCATGCCCCCTGCAGTGGAAGCGTGGAGCCCTAAGCACTGAACCGCCAGGGAATTCCCTATTTAGGCCTTGATGTTTATAAATACTGAAGTAGTAGAAATGTGCTAACAAGAAATTGACAGGCCTAAAGTAGGCAGAAATTGGGGCCCAGAACCCAGCTGAGTTCCACACTAATTGCTCAGATCTGATCCAAAGGTAACAGTGTGGAGAATGGAGAGTAGAGCTTGGATATTTGCTAGGGAAAGAAATCATCCTATTCCCTACTCCCCTGAAAAAAAGAAACCCATTTACAAGTCCAGATAGGGTAACTAAAATCCAATTCCCAAGTTATTCAGAATCGGGTGAAAGAGAGAAGTAGAGTTAAGCACCATGCCAAAAGTCACAAATTAAAGAGACATGTCCCAGCTGGGTATACCCCTAAGTCATGGAGCAGAAGCTGTAAGAAACTTCTGAAATCTCCTGGGTTCTGCACTCAGTTCTGTTTAAATAATATGAGTATTATTTACTCATATTATTTACATTATTTACTCGTACTATTTACCCACATCCAAAGTGGGCCATTTCTAACAGTGAAAAAGGGCCCTATTAATAATTAGACTTGGGGGTAAAAACTCATAAATCAGGACTGTTCCAGCAAAGTCCAATATGTGTTGATCATACATGTGTAACACTAGGCCACCCCTTGGAGGGCTTCAGAGCTTGTTCTGATGCCAATTAATATTCCTCCACATTTTGCCAGTTTCTCAGGTCATATTTGCTCCTAGAATTGTGTCCTGTAATGCCCTAGACAAACTTGGAAAGCTTGTTTCCCCAAAGGCCAACATTTCTACATGCTCTAAATTATTTTCTATCAAAAAGAAAGTAGGCTTTCTTGCCAAATAACTAGGATGAGAAAGCATGAACCCTCCATCACTGGGGGAAAATGAGAACTTTCAGAAATAGAATAATTTATTTCATGCGTAAAGTCAACAAATTAGTTCCAAAGGCATATGAAAAATCCATGCAGAGCTCCTATAATCTCAGAGACAGATCCTCACCATCCACAGAAAACTTCAGCAGAAGGGATGACAAAACAGACCCAAGATTCCCAGCTGTGTCTTTCCCTTTCACAAATTAACATTTCATAATATTAACTCTTCATGGTTCTGCTGAGGGAATCTTCTGACAGGTGCTTCTTTAAGGCTGGCAAATGAAAACTGTACTGTTTTCCTTCCCTAAAAAGTTCTAAGGAGGAAACAAGTGAAGGAGCTGGAATGATCAATCTCCATTCACCACTTGGCTCCCAAAATTTGAGCTAGTCTCTCAGCCATCACTTTGGTTATATACACTTCCCCTTTGCTCCAAGTTTGGTAAATGTTTGTCTGGGAATTAAATAATTTCAGTGCAGCAATAATGTTTCCATTTTTGTGAGCCCAGAATATATAATCACTAATGAGAGCTGTCAACAACACAAAATGACTAAAATGAATCATATTTTCAGACAGAAAAAAAAAAAAAACCAACTCTGATGTTGTGGATAACTGCTGTAGCTCTATCATCAGAAAATGTAGAATTCCTTTTGGAGTTCTAAAACACTGAATGTAGTTTTCATAGCTCCATCACTACTTTGAAGTATTTTGGAAGCAGGGGACCCCTGCTTTTAATAACCTATTGAGACCAATGTCTTCTTTTGAGAGATAAAAGAAGTGAATTTCAGGGAGGGAAGGGATAGTCTCACTCAATGTCAGGCTCCTAGTAAGGACTGGAGTCAGAACTGGAGGCTGGGTCAGGCTGAGTCCTTGGTACTTTGCATTCATATCAGCCTTTTCGCCCTCATAATGGTCTTTGTCACTCTGATACCTGTCAGTATTTCTAATTTTAGTATCACTGTTTTTCTTCTAAATATGCAATCCTTTAATCTATTGAGTCTCATATGGTAATACTGACCTTCTTTTGGCCTCTGTATCATCTGGCCTTAGTTTTTCCGTGTGTATTATGTTGGCCTCTTTTTACCCTTTATTTATAAATGCATTTATATTGTTTAACCTTTGACAACATGCCTGTTAAATACAGCAGGCTTAAGAACATGTCTCTGTTCTTTCTTATTTCCCTTTACATTTCCCTATATTTATAAACTTAGAATAAAAGCTATTAAGTGCAAAAATTTTTTTAAATGAAATAGTAGCAGAAGAATAGATGTTTTTTAAGCCTTATCGTAACACTACAATGGTCAAGTCCACATTTTAAAGAGAGTAAAACTGAGAGTCATATAGGAGATGCTTTAGAAATACTCCCTGGATTTTGGAAACAGTCTTCTAGCTGGTTTCTTGGCCAGCAGCCACTATCTCTTCCATTTCATTTCCATCCAACTGCTGAATTGATCTTCCTAAAATGCAAAATGCATCATTTCATTTACTAGTCTAAATGCCTTCTGTGGCTTCTTATCGCTCAGAGAAGAAAAGATGAACTTACTAACTTTGGGGTCCTTCTATACCCTGCCTTGCTCTTACCTTTCTACTCTTGCTGCCTGTCTCTGGCACCTGACAAAGACACAAATGATGCTTCAGGAAAAAAAAAAAAAAATCCCAAAATACACCACGACTCCCTCAGTGACTCTGCACACACTATTTCTTCTGCCTCAAATTTATCTCATTTTTTGACGAAGAATTTTTTTTCACTCTGTGAGATCAAATTCAGATTTTAGAAATTCTAAAAAGTTTTCTCCAGTTATGTATTCTTCCTTTCCCTAGTCATACATTCACTCAAAAATATTGTGTGTTTTCTAGGCCCCAGACCCTCTTTGAGAGGTCAGAGAGAACATGCTGAGAAACACAGAAAAAATTCTCTCCCCTCATGACACATTCTAGAGCATAGAAAAAATAGAAATGAACAAATAAATAAGCAATACATTTTAAAATAGTGATAAGTGCAATGAAAAAGTAAGAGCAGGGTAAGAGTCAAAAATACCAGGGAAGAGTGAGGAGTACCATAAACTTGGTTGTTAAGCAGATGTCTCTTAGGAAATGATCCTTGAATGAACAAATGGAGATGGATTGTACAGGCAGAGGTTCAAATATATAGAAAAAAATACAAAGGATCTAAGTGTGACCAAGTTTGTTAAGCTAATGAACAATGACAGAAAGAAGAATATTTTGATTAGAATGTGGTAAGCCAATGGAAACTGATATCTTGCTCTCCAGGAGGTAAAAAAATATGTATCAGTACATGTTCCTCCTTCAGTGTTCTTATAACTATTTTATATAATATTATTAAACCATTTTTCGTATTTATTTTGCTTTTATGCTTAAATATCTAAGTCCCCTATTAGATTGTGAGATAAAAGTATAGTTATATTTCACAAGAGTATAGTTTATACATTTTATCTTATTCCCCTGCACCTAGAATTGCCTGAGAAACACATAGGGTGTGTAGACTAATCTATTCATTCATTTATGTATTTCTTTATTCCATAATTGTTTATTGAGAGCCCAACAGATAGCAGGTACCATGTAAAGACACCAGAAATAAACTGATGAGCGAAGGGTATCACAGTCCCTGCCTTAATTATCGAATTTACAATTTTATAGGAGACTCACCAAATAACTACACTGATTAATATAAAATTAGAATCACAATAGGTAACGTAAAGGAGATATATGTCATAGACAATCAGGGACAATGTCTCTGAAGAGATAGAGTCTAGGCTACAACCTGAAGGATGAACAGGGGCTTATTACATGAAAATTGGGGCTGAAAGAAGAACTTAAGTAAAGGCTAGATGTGGAGGACAAGATTCAAGGCACTGAAAGAGAGCTAGCTTTGCATACCATGTAAAGGATTTTGGCTCTTACCCTAAGAACAATGGTAAGTTATTTGTTTCATCTCAAATAATTACCCAAGTATTAACTAATTCAGCTTAGTGAGGGCCCACTTTATGGCAAATCTGTCTTAATGTCCTTACCCTCTTCTACAACCATAAGATATTTAAAAATAACGAGTCAAAGTGATCTCCTTGACTAGAACATGGCATAAATGGCCTTCCCTACTGGATTGCTGTTTACTTTCCCAGGATGACTGTCCAGCTGCTCTCATCTATAGAGAGAGTTTATGTGTTCATGTCACTTGTGGCTTTTATTGCCCCCAAATATGAATGCTATCACTTGTCTTTGTACCTTTGAACCTCTGTGCATTTGTGCTGCCACACATGAATGAATTCTTGATGGGAGGAACAATACCCTGGCTTACAACAAGAGATCAGGAATCTTTTGAAGGGTCATGTGTACAGGATTTATGATCTGAGGTTATCAGTGACCATCGGATATCTGTCTTGCCCAACGAGAAATTATTACTAGTCTAGGTCTGGATACAAGGCTTTGTGATACATCTGCAAGGTTTTCTCCTTCATTTTTAAAAATTTTTGATAAAACTGGCATAAACAGGAAATACATGATCCCTGCCAATCATAATTAAAAGTTATGATCCTGCTAGTGTCTTAGTAACAGGACTCGAGGTTTGGAAGACTGTCTATCTCTAGCGCAAATCAGCCTATATCTTGCATACAGTTTATATAGTCAGACATACACAAAGCCTCTAAGAAATAATTTAAATATATTGCAAGAAAAAAAAAGATGAAAATGAATCAAGAATAATGTCACATACTGGGCACAATGTTCTAGTTTTATTATGGCAATAGTCAGGACTTCTCCACAAGATGTGGTTGTTTTATTAGACCCTGCTGACCACTAACTGACAAAACTAGAGAAATGCCCATGGAATAATACAAGCAAAAAAAGAAGAGGCAAAAAGAAATAAAAATCACACAATATATCCTTTTGATTGTCTTTCCTTTTCTCCGAGCACAGACAGATTTTTCATTTGTTAGAAGTTGTACATATGTGAGGAATAGAATCCTGCATGTCTTTATTTATTTATTACAATGGGGTTTTGCAGCCTTGGAACTATTGACATTTGGGGCCAAATAATTTGTTGTTGGGGGCTGCCCTGTACATAGTATCATTTTTATCAGCATCTCTAACCACCACCCAATAGATGCCACTAGCATCCTTCTGCCCCTTAGTTGTGACAATCAAATTCTTCATACATTGCCAAATGTTCCCTGGGGTCAACAGGAAGAACCACTACATTACAAAATGAATTAGGGGTTTGATGTGAACAAAGAAATGTACTAAATAATTCATTTTCCCATATTCTCTATGTCTTTATCTTTGTATCTATGTATGAAGCACGGGAGACTGTATATGTGTATCTCGCAGATGCAATTCTTACATTATCTCATTCAATCCTCCCAAATATTCTTTAAGTAGAATGCATCCTCCTACATTCTCTTCATGCTGAAACTAAGGTTCAGAGAAATTAAGTAACTTGCTTAAATATAAACTATAATAGGAAGAGTCAAGATAAAACTCAATACTCTCATATAAAACTCTAACAAACTGTGAACATTTTGATTAAATATAATCAAATGTGATACCTAAGTTTTACAACTTTTAAGTTTTACAACTTTTTTACGACTTATCCTTTTACATTCCAAGTCAACTCTACACACAATAAAAGTCTCTCGTGCACATAAAGTATTGAATATATTTTTAAAGCTCTTTCAGGTCATGTTTTCCTTATAACCTTCAAAACAACCCTGTACCAGCATAGCAGGGGTTCTTATGCTCATTTTATAGCTGTAGAAACTGAGGGTCAGGAACGTTAAATGACTTACCTAAGAACTTATAGTTTGTATGTGACAGAAACTGGATTCATCTAATATATACATATGCACATATACATATGTGTGGATATCTGTCTGAATATGATGACAACTGGACAGGCCTCTACATATTAATTTTGAGCTCATTTCACAGCATCCCAGGATTCCAGGAAAGAGTAAAGGAATTTTTTGTTCTTCTTTACCTAGTAAGCATTAGAACTGTATTTGCTCATACACTTTTCTCTTAAAATTAGATTTCTCATTTCTTGATCATAGGGGAGGGAGGGAATGTGATTATCTTTGCTTCAATATAAATCATATTAAATGACCATAAATATACACAAACCCTAATCTAGAATTGAAGATTTCATGGAGATGATAGAGGAGTATGGAGAAGAAGTGAGAGAAAAGCGTTGGGGTGAAGGATGAAAATAATCGACTAAGTATAATCTAGTAAGATTGGAAGGATAACAATGAAGTCTATGGGGGATATAGCCAGACCCTTGGGTGGGATACATGAGAGGAACTTCCATGGTTTGGCTCTAGAACGAATCCATTTGGCAGTATAAATCAAGGGAAAATTCAGAAACCAAAGAGTTTTCTTGGAGAAATATGCAGAAGTATTTAAATGGGAAAAGTGCAAGAAGGTTAACTAGGAGATTTACTGCAGGAGTACAAGCATATAATGATCAATGCAGGGAGAGACTGAAATAATCCAAAATTTTACTTTTTTCGCCTGAATTTTCAATCATTATTCAGTATTATACCTTGAAGTTTAATGGGTACAACTACTTCATGTTTTAGGGAAGACTCTTCTATAAATGTCACTTAGTTGAAGGTGGTCACTGATACTGTTCCAACCTTCTATATCCTTACTGGTTTTCTATTTGTTCTATCAAATATTGAGAGAGCAGTATGGGGAATCTCTGATTATATTGTAGATTTGTCTATTTCTCTGTATAGCTTTATAATTTTTGATTCATGTAATTCAAAGCTCTGTTATTAGGTGTATGAATGTTTAGCAAAGAATTGGCTCCTTTATAATTATGAAATGAACTTCTTTGTGATAACATTTGCTCTGAAATCTACAGATCTTAATATTATATAATAATAATTAACATTAATATCCACCTTTCCTTTGGTTAGTGTTAGAACGGTATGTCTTTTTCTATTCTTTTATTTTAACCTATTTGTGTCCTTATAAAGAGTATTTCTTGCAGCCAGCATATAGTTGGGTCTTGTTTTTAACCTATGGGCTATTTATTGTTTGCATTTAATTTAAATATTTATATGATTAATTTTATATCTATCAATTTATTACTTCTTTTTGTATATGCCCCCTCTGTTTAGGGTTCCTTTTCCCCTCTTTTTCTGCCTTCTTTTGGATTAATGCAATTTTTTTTTCTGATTCCATTCTATCTCCATTTGGGGAGCTTATTAGCTATAACTCTTTGTTTCATTATTTTAGTGGTTTCTTTTGGGTTTATAGCATCCATCCTAACCTTTCAAACATCTATCTTCAAGTGATATACCACTTCATGTCTAACATAAGAAACTTATAGTAGTATACTTATATTTCTCCCCTCCTGAAATTTGTGTTCTTGTTGTCATGTAATGTGCTTCTATATGTTATTATTTTTGTCTAAACAGTCAATTGTGTTTTAAAGAGATTTAAATAAAGGGAACTAGCTTGTATTTTTACCCATGTAGTTATCATTTCCAGTGTTCTTTGTTCCTTTTTCTAGAGGTAGATTTCCAAATGGTACAATTTTCTTCTGTCTGAAGGACATCTTTATAATGTTTCTTAGAATGTGAGCCTGTTGGTGACTAATTCTTTCAGCTTTTTTATGTTGGAAAAAGTATTTCTATTATTATGGATTTTTTGCTGGAATAGAATTCTAGGTTTTACCTTTGTGTGTGTGTGCATGCACACAATGTGTGCTTTTAAGATTTTCTCTTATAACTGGTTTTGAGAAATTTGACTATGATCTGCCTTGGTGTTACACTTGGAGTTTATTGAGCTTCTTGGATCTGTGCATTTTTAATTTTAATCAAATTTTGAAATTAGTCAGCCATTATTTTTTAAAATACATTTTTCTGTATACTGTCCGACTTCCAGAATAACTGCATGTATATTAGGTTAGTTTAACTTATCTCACAACTCACTGGTAATTTTTTTTTTTAATTATGTTTCTCTGTTTTCTTTTTTAAGAATAATTGTTATTGCTATGTCTTCAAATTCACTGTTCATTTTTTCTGAAATATCTAATCTTCATCTACGGCCATACCACCCTGAAGGCGCCCAGTCTTGTCTGAAATAGCTAATCTTCCATAACTTCCAGCCACTGTATGTTTCTCCTCAGACATTATAATTTTCATCTGTAGAAATTTGATTTATCTTTTTATATCTTCAATATCTCCACCTATCTTTGGGTTCATATAAAGTACAGTTATAATAACCATCTTCATGTTCTTCCCAGCTAAATCTAATACTTGTGTTACTTCTGGATCTCTTTCAATTAAATTATTTATCTTCTAATTATAGATTTCCTCTTTTTTTTGCATGCCTGATAATCTTATTGTATACTAAACATGGTGGATTTTACTTTGTTGAGTGCTGGATGTTTCTCTAGTCCCATATATATGATTAAGCCTAATTCTTAACAAAGAATTAGACTTAATAATAGTTCAGAAACTTGGAATCAGTTTGGTCCTTCTGGGTCTTACTTTTATTATTTCTTATGTAGAACTAGTCAATGCTCAGTGTAAGGCTATTTCCCTGTGTATTGTAGCCAATGCCCCATGAATTATAAAGATTCCCAATCTGGCTGCTGGGAACAAGCACTACTCGAAACCTCTATAAATGCCAGGCTCTGTTAACTTTTGTCTTTCTGGGTGGTCATTTCCCAGTTTCAGGTGGTCTCCTCTTGTGCGTGTGCTGATACACATTGGGGACCCTTGCAGATATGTGTACTTTTCTCTGTATGTATCTCTCTCATCAGTTCCCCTGTCCTGTGAACTTTATCCATCATCAAATCCTATATTCTCCGCCCTACCTCTTCAATTCAAGGAGACAGCTGCATGCTGCCTGGGTTTTACTGCCTGCACTGTTGTCTGGAAAGTTTCTCAAGGCAATAAGCTCGGCCAACAGCAGGGCTTTCTTGTTTGCTTGCCAACACTCAGGCCTGATGCATTTGTTGTCTGATGTCCTATGTCTTGAAAAACTTTTATTTCAACTATTTTATTTGTTTTATGATTGTTTCAGGTCAAAAGTAAATTCAGTCCCTGTTATATCATCTTTTAAAGATTTTTTTTACTTTTTAATTTTTCTTTTTTTTTTTTTTTTGGTTGAGTTGGGTCTTTGTTGCTGTGTGTGGGCTTTCTCTAGATGTGGTGAGTGGGGGCTACTCTTCGTTGTGGTGCGTGGGCTTCTCATTGCAGTGGCTTCTTTCTTGTTGTGGCAAGCAGGCCCTAGAGCATGCTGGCTTCAGTAGTTGTGGCACACGGGCTTAGTTGCTCCGTGGCATGTGGGATCTTCCCAGACTAGAGCTTGAACCCGTGTCCCCTGCCTTGGCAGGTGGATTCTTAACCACTGAGCCACCAGTAGTCCTTGTTATATCATCTTTATTAGAAGCAGAAGTATCATCCGTCAGTTTCAGGTTCAAATGTCACCACCTCCAATAAGGCTTGCTATGAACTTTCCCTCTTTGTTTGCCTCATGTCACCATCTATTCCATCTCTTCTATAATTCCTTCATATCAACTCTCGCAATTTGTAATCATTTTTTAATTATTTGTTAAAATAATTAAATACCTGTTCTCTTTTTCCTCTCTTGACTACACAATTTCATTCATCACAGCATGGACTTCTAGAATCCCAGAAATTATGTGCATGGCACATAATAATTGCTCCTTAAATATTGGTTGAATAAATGAGTACATCTCAATCATGTTTTTCTCTCTCCGACTTGTATTTGCCTATGTTATTATTTGAAATTTAACATTCTATGCGTGCACTGTACACTGAGGAATTTTTCTGAGCAGAACACTGGGTTAAACAAAGAGGCAAATAGCATTTCCCTGGGCCTCTTCTTTGCAACAGAGTCACCCAGCTGGCAGATCTGCATTCAGAAGCAGGGTACAAAACTGAATACTTGTCCCTGGAAAGCTTTCTAGGTGTATATTGTATGAGTACCACCCTTGCTGCTGCCTTCCTTCCTGCGGCACTGCTCCCTGAATTGTGTACTTGAAACGGGTTTGCTTTAGTGGGATGTGGAAAATAAGCAGGAGACTACTGAGAGGTAAACATGGCAAGGTAGACTCTCCTAGTAATGACACAGGAAGTGACATATGTCACCTCCTACTGTGACCTTTTTCTCCCTCCAGCAACACATATTACTCTGAAAAGCGAACACAGTTAAAAGGAGAAAAAAATTGAGCCATCAACGTGGGACACTGCTTAGTGGCAACCAGCTTGTTTACATCCCTTTCTCCAGCGTGAAATGCTGCTGGACTTTCTGATTTAGTTCCCTTGCTTTCCTTTGAATCAGAGAACTCCAAATCTAGCGTTAATGTGGAGATGATAACCCTCTTCTCAAACTTCCTACATTTATTGAAATTATGCTATACTTAAATGGAGGGAGAGAAAGCAATAATTACTAAGCACTTACCAATTTCTAACGACCCTGATGGATCCTTTGATTTCGGGAGACAGAGACATGTGAAACAGATTTATGGAGGTCACAGTCTGATTGGATTAAATAGACGAGGTAGTGTTAAAAACTTGATGGACATTTCTATGTGATAAACAGACAAAGTATTAGAGGATGAGAATAGACAGGCTATGGACTCTGAGGACACAGCATATAATAGCGGGGCCTGAAGAAAATATTGTATTGGAAATTGTTTAGTAACAGTGGTTATATGGATACAGACACATTAAGAAAATCCTGATGTAGTAGAAATAGCATGGGTCACAGAGTCAGACAAATTTGGTCAGATGGGGAAACTAATACTCAGTGAAGTTAAGTATGATACCTGAGGTCACACAGCTGGCAAGTATAAGAGTAAGGATTTGAAGCCAGGTCTCTGAGATCTAAAAGGTGAGCCTCTTTGTTCTACCAGATTACCTGTAAATAGCAATACTTGTGTTTTTAGAAGAATTTCCTCTTTTTGTAGTATAGGCTAGGTGATCAAGCTGTGTTAAATTCCTGGTGTTTATGTGGTCAGAAATATGTGCAGTTGAGTGACTTAAAAATCAACACCCAGAAGAGAGTGGACCTTTCTACCATGCTTCTTATACTGAGACTTCCATCAGCAAGTGATTTCCTTGCTTTTTAATTTAATGCTAACTCTGTTCAAGCAGAAAACAGATTTGAAGATGATGAAAAATGCACCGCTTTATTTTCCTAAGGTCTTCCCTGCACAGTAGATCTTGAACAAAACTAATTTTATAAGGAGAGACAAACAACCAAGTTAATCTTCAAATGCAAAAATTTATTGTTTTTTCCCTAAATTATTTTACTAAGTATTGATTCCTTGATTCTTATTATTCGTCTTTAAATCACAAGGCTCAGTGTAGAATTTGCTTACATTCTGGTAACAAAATTCATAATCAAAAGGGAAGAGGAAAATAATCCTACCATGGTGCATGTAATTTTTCTGTCCAAGGGAACCTTGTAAATTGCTGATAAAAATAAATTGTAGTGAATGAGAAAATCATAAAAAGTAAAATATCAAAGGATTCTTAGTGATAACTTGGTCCAATTATTATTTTTATTATTATTTTCCACTCCCAAGGTAGGGAAAGATTGGTTTTCTGAGAAGGAGTAATTTGATTGCAGTTTTTCCACATGGGTACCATATTTTGGAAGATTTTTCAATGTAATAACATTACTGACAAATAATGGTTATACTGAGGTTGATCAATTTAGAAATGGGGAAATGTGCAGAGTTGGTGATCATTAGTAACAACAACAACCAAAACAATTCTCTGAGGTCCAAATTATTCTTGACCTTCAAGGAACCTAGAAAGTCTAAGGGAATGATTTCCATCATTGGTTTTAGTGGGTTCTATGGTAGTGTATCCCCTCAAAGGAAGCTGAAAGAATAAAAGACAGTTGAGCCCTTTTTAGAATAAAGAGAATAGAATAAAATCAGGCTGAGACCAAATCAAACTTCAAGGCCAGAGAAAGAAATCTCAGAAATACATTAAAATGGAACTGAGAATTAAGAGCATATGGAGGTCAGAGGTGTGGATAAGCTTAGAACAGAAGAAGGCTGTGATTTAGCAAGATACCTGTGTAAAATCAATGGATTGCTCATTGCTGGTGTACCTTGACTACTTGGTGCTTCATAAGTAAAATAGCTTTAATGTCTGGGGAGAAGGACAAATAGAAGCCTATAAAACATTTCCAATCTTTATATGTTTTTCTTGGGCTCCCAAATGTTTTAAAAATTACAAAAGATGTATCCTTTAGCCTTGATTTCCTGTACCTTCAGAAAAATTTGCAAGAAGCAGGACCATTTTACTATAATGGTATCAATTTTCAATACTCATATGGTGGCTTTGTAAGCAGATAGGGTAGGGGATCCCTGGAAAAAGAGAACTAGGCACAGCTTTCTTGACATAAAAGAAGCCATTTTTGGCCTAAGCCTGGCCACAGTGCTTGCCCTTGAATAGGTCTCAGTAATTAAGGATCTTAAGGGAAGGGAGGGAATGCAGGAACAGAGGAAAAGCAGTTAAGAAACAAAAGTTCAGTGGTAAAACAGTCCTAGTTCCTCCTCAAAGGATGTACATAGCAACCTGAGAGTTCTGCAGGAACTAGGGCCCCCAGGTGGAGGATGGTAACTACATGCTGACACCCGAGAATGGTCCAAATCTAAGGAATGATGTTCACCTTTTCTGACCCTCGTGACTTCAATCAACTAAAGCTTGGACTCTGTCAACCTTTGCCCAGATTCTATGCTTAATTCTCCTCTGCTCAAGCCCCTTCACGAATATGTATGTATCTTTAGCTGAAAACTGCCCCAATTTTGCTGTTCATGGAGACACTGCTTTGGGAAAGATCGCTGGTGTTCGCCTTACTTGCTGCAAGTAATAAATCCTTCCTCCTCTCGTTCTTTGGCTTGATTGTGTCTTTTGGCTCCACACCCACCAAGAGGCGAACCCAGTTTTCGGGTAACATCTTCATCTTTGAAACAGCATAGAATGCATGCTTTCCAACTCAAAGTCTACAGTATTCTCTATTATCTTATAATAAGGTCACTTAACTCATTTATATCATTATATAATTTAATAATTTAAGTAATTTGTCTGGGCTCTGAGGCATTTAAGTTTGCCATCTAATTTAAATCGTTACGGCATTTGAATTTTAAGGTAGTATTTCTTAAGCTTTAAGGGGCACCTAGGACCTTGCTGAGGTGCAGATTGAGATTCAGTAGACTTGGCAATTCTAATCAATTTCCAGGTAGTGCCAGTACTGATGGTACCCAGGCCATACTTTAAGTAATGAGAGCTTAAAGCAAATGTCTTCCTCTGGGACTGGAGAAAAGGGCTTATGTGAAACTAGTTTGTTTGGTAATGGGATACCAAGGAATAAGAGTACAAGGCAGGTAAGAGAAACAGAGAAGGCCTGAAAGCCAATACAATCATATATTATCAAGTTGGCCGCCAGGATGGGTAATGTCAGGGAGGAAGAAATTTGCCTCTACCCTTCTAGGTTCTTCTGGCTGGTCTAAGAATTAAATTAGCATGAGAGAGATAAACAGGAGAAAATCAAACAAAAATTTAATGATATGTACACATGTAACTCACCAAAATGGCCAAAGCCCTCATCTTAAATACCATTCTCAGCTAAAGGCAAAAGAGGCTAAAGATGTTGAGGGTGGAGAGAGTCAGTTAAGGGAGGCTACAAAGAAAAGCACAGTAAACTAGGGCAAAGTTGTTATTCAGGTTTAAGTCAATGCCTTCTCTCTTGATAAGAGTATCTAGATTTAGTCAACTTCTTCTTCCTGGTACAGCAAGGGAGATTTCTCTTATAAATGTAAATGTTTCCTACAAAAAGGTAACTCCTACTTAGTTTTCACAGTTTTTCCAATATCTGCTGTTTCTTAGGAAATAATCAGCTTAAAGCAATTAATATGCCAAAGAGACATATTTTGGGATGGCAAATTCTGCTCCCCTACAGTAACTAATGATAAATCCTACTGGGAACTCTTAAAGAGTTTTATGAAATACATATCACAATTTCCTGCCTGGGGATAAAAGAAGGAATATTTACCCATCCAAGCTTACTCCGATTGGTCAAAAGATGCAATAGGTTTTATTATGATTGGTTGGTGCCTTGAGACTGAGAGCTTGGCCACAAAGCTCATGTCTCTTTGAGGCAAAAGACAGATGGTCCCTTGGCACTCTGCCACACTGCTTCCCCCAAAGCCAAGTCATGACTTTACCATTCTAATAGTAAAAGCATAGGCACACTCTTGGACAATAAGTGTCTGGGGAGAAGATAAGTATTACTGCATTTTCACTTTCAGATTACTGGATGGCCTTTAAGGGACCAGTAAAAGTCATTGTGGCTTTTTCCTCTCCTAGAATTTCTGTGGCCCCTCCAGTGACCTCTAGTTTATGAAGTGGTTGCTAGTTAGTAGAGAATCAGACCCAATTCCTCTTCCCACTGTTTAAGAGAAAACCATATCCTACAGTAGATTAATTGTACAATACAAAGATCCCCTGACAGACAGCTATAGAAGAAATCTCTCTTGTTTGGAGGCTCTTTAGCAATCTTGAAGATGCTATGGAGTGAGGCTATGCCTCTCTCTCTCCTAAGGGAGTCTAAGAGATTATCACCATTACCATAATATCAGCTATAGAAAACAAGTACCTCTGGGTTCTAGGAAGCCCGCTTTTTCACTTTTCTTATTATAGTTCTAAAATTTGAGTGGAATGACAACCTATTAAAACAGTGGCATTCCGCAACTAATTAGAATGTTTCCAAAGCTTTAGATTATGCAATAAACATTCACATCAGAATTCATTGTCTTGCTCAGGTTAGGGCTGATAACTTGAATTCTCTGCTCAACTGTGATGCCTGCATTATTTTCTCCCTAGGGTGACAAAGGTTACTGAAACCTGGGGGGAGTTTTAAAGTGTCAGTAGCACACAGACAGCTTCACTCATGAATTCCTATCTGTTCTGGAGTTTGAGACTCAAAAACCTTTGGGATTCAATGGAGAATCAAATTACCTACATTTGGCAAGAGGCCATACTGTGTAGAGGAAAGAGCTTTGGCCTAAGTCCGAGAATAAATTTTCTAGATTCTTGAGTTGAATTCCAGCTACTCTTCCAAACAAAAGCTATGGCTTTAGACTTATTCCTTTGATGATAAAACTTCAGTTCCCACATATTAAAACAAGAAAAATATTATTATTCTCATTCTTATCTCAGGATTATCAAGGGAAACAAATGTTTTAGTTTTTGTCTCTATCACACAATAGGTGTGAAGATAACACGAAAAGATGGCAGGCACTTTATAGCCATAAAAGGACCACACAAGGGGTTGTTTTGGTAAATCACAAAGGTGGCAATGTATGTTTTCAGTTCTTTCATTATACCCTATAACTGATATCACTTTCCTTTCAATGTCCTTTTTATTACATCATAGTCACACTTCACTATTTCAAAAGGTCTTTTCACCCAGCTAGCTCTCTAGTAAGAAATCAATAATCCAAAAAAGCATTGATAATGTTGTTAATTATGATGATGATATAATACTTTGCATGTGAATATTATAATTTAAAAATAATATGAGTGGGAAAAAAAATAATATGTGTGGAATTCCCTGGTGGTACAGTGGTTAGCACTCTGTGCTTCCACTGCAGGGGGCACAGATTGGATCCCTGGTTGGGGAATTAAGATCCTGCATGTTGCATGGCATGGCCAAAAAAATTTAAAAAAATAAATACATTTTAAAAAATAAATAAAAATAATATGAGTATCTACTATTGCTAACAATGACCACGTTAAAAAAAAAGCCTTCACTTTTCATTTTGTCCATGAAGCTCTAAAAGAATAGATCTCTTGATGTGACTCACATAGTAAGGTATGGTTAAAGAATTTGAACCAGGCATATAGGGCTCAAAACCCATTGCTCTTTTTATTATCACTATGATTGTTACCAAGACTGTCACCTCATAATCATAACTCTGCCCCTCCCTAGAACAGAAGCCAATTACTCTTCTCTAAGTTTCAGGAAGAAGCTGCAAAGAGAAAAAACAAACAGACAAACAAACAAAAAAAGAACAAAAAAAAACAAGAACTGCTTAGAACCAGCTAGGCCCAAGATGGTGGAAGATTTAACTTCCTGTAGACCCTGAGCCTCATTGTACACTCATTGTAATACATTAACATGTTAAATGACACACCAAGACAGTTGATGATTGCTGTGACAACAACCAGAAAAGCCCAAACAAGGACTGAAAAGATTTGCATTGGTTCCAGGTCCAAACCACACTCCTATTCTCTAATAACACATGAATATTCCTTCTACTCTTTCCAAATCCTTCCCTTTTACTTCAACCTTCCTATATATTTGGTGTCTCCCCTCTGAATTGGGTTGAGAAGTTGATTTGCAAACTAGGTTCCCCCTTCTCCATTCTTTGGGCATTGAATAAAGCTTGTGCTGTTCCAGTCTCGGCATCGGTTTCCTAATCCTAATGACAACAGGGGAGACATAAACAATCAAACAAACAAACAAAGGACACTAGAGGAAATAGCCTCTGGCTGATCAAATTACAGTCCAATCCTGACAAAATTACGTAAAACATCACACTAAAGGTTTATTTAACTCAGTTCTTATTACCTGATATGGCATATCTATCTTTCACCAAAATTATTACAAATCTTGTTAAAATGCAAGAAAAAACATAACCTGAAGACACAAACCAAGTATAAGAACCAGACTCAAATAAAACACAGATGTTGTAATTGTCAACATCAAACATGAAATTTAAAATAACTATGATTAATATGCTATAAGGGTCTAATGAAAACATAGACAGCATGTAAGAAAGTTAGCAGATGGGGTATGTGTCCCCGAACAAAGAGAACCAGACCTAGCTTTCTTGACATAAGAGAAGCCATTTTGGGTCTAAGCCATTCTATGATCTAAGCCTGGCCACAGTGCTTGTCCTTGAACAGGTCTCAGTAATTAATGATCTTAAGGGAATAAAAGAATGCAGGAACAAACAACTGTTATTAGGCAAGAGAAGTAACAATAGAAAAGATAGTATATCAGGTGTAAAGACTCCCAGTTCTGTTTCAATGGTAAAGATTAGCCTAATGTTCTCAACCACCAGATTAACTGGAACCGAAGGGATGATGATGTTGACCTCTTCTGACCCTCATGACTTCATTCAACTAAAGCTTGGACTCTGTCAAACTTTGACCCAATTTTATGCTGTATTCTCTGCTCAAGCCCCTTTGTGAATATGCATGTAACCTTAGCTTCAAACTGCCTCAGTTTTGCTGTTCTGGGAGACACTGCTTTGGGAAAAATCTTTAGTGTTCCTTTTACTTGCTGCAAGTAATAAACCCTTTCTTCTCCCGATCTTTGGCTTGATGTGTCTTTTGGCTCTACCCACTAAGAGAGGAACCCAGTTTTTCAGATGACAAGACTAGATGGGAAATATAAAATTATGTACCACAGAGATGGAACCGTACAAAATTAAAAAGACAAAAAATTAGAAATCAAAACAGTATAATAAAAATGAAGAATAACTTTGAGTTCATCAGTAAAATGGGTATAACTGAGGGTTGAATCAGAGATCTTAAGATAGGTCAATAGAAATCTCCTAAAATGAAATGCTAAAAAAATAAAGGATGAAGGAAAAAAAAAAGAACAGAACTTCTAAGACAATGGACGAATTTCAAAATGTGTAGCATACGTGCAATTTAAATACTAAAAAGAGAAAAACAAGAATGTAGCAGAAGAAATATTTGAAGTAGTAATGACTGTTAACTTTCCAAAATGAATGACAAGCACCAAACTACAGACTCAGGAAAAAAAAAAAAAGGTAAAGAAAATTCACTTGGGTATATCATATTATCATATTTAAATGATAGGAAACCAAAAACAAAGATAATATCTTGGAAAAAAATAAACCTATAGAGTCACAAGGATAACAATTATATTGGATATGTTGTCAGAAACCATGCAAGAAAGAAGAAAGTGGAATAAAATATTTGAAGTGTTAGAAAAAAACCCCCACCAACCTAGGATTCAATACCAGTGAAATTGTCCTTCAAAAGTGAGGGAAAAATAAAAAGTCTTTCTTAGATAAACAAAAACTGGGGATCCCCTAGTGATCCAGGGGTTAGGACTCTGTGCTTTCACTGCAGGGGGCACGGGTTCGATCCCTGGTCAGAGAACTAAGATCCCGCATGCCACGTGGTACAGACAAAAACAAAAACAAAACAAACAAAAAAACTGAAGAAATTAATCTCCAGCAGACTGTGCTGCTAAAATTATTTTTAAAAATTCTTCAGGGAGAATTTAAATAAAAAAGATCTGCAACTTGGATCTACAGCAAAAAAAGATGAAGCATCAGAAAAGAATAACTGAAAGAAAAATAAAGTCATTTATTTTTCTTATTCTTAATTTAAAATATAATTGTTTCTTTAATTTAATAATTGTAACAATGTATAAGTGATATAAATGACAGCAATGTCATATGGGTGAGAGAGAGGAGTTAAAAATACTCTTTTATAAGGCATCTGCACTATAGATAAAGTGGTATGATGTTATTAGAAGGTATATCTAGTTAAAAATATGTATTGCAAATTCTATGGTAACCACTAAAAGTTTTTAGAAGAAATATATTGACATGCTAAGAAAGTAGATAAAATAGAATTATATAAACTGATAAGTTAAAAGCCAAAAAAAAAAGGCATAAAAAGATAGAAGTGGTAAAAAAACAAAGACCAAGTGCAAAAAATGGAAAAAAAATTTAAAACTTGATAGATATTAATCTAAGCACATCAATCATCACTTTAAATGGGAACATTCTAAACATATCAGTATAAAGGCAAAGATTCTCTATAAAAAAATAACAAGGAGCCAAATATATGTTATCTACAAGAAACCAACTTAAATATACAGACTCAGATAGGTTAAGAGTAAAGGGATGGAGAAAAGATATACCATGGTTACAGTAACAAAAATAAAGCTGAAGCAGTCATTTATTTGCATACAAAGCATAGTTGAGAACACAAAAAATTGTCAGGAATAAATAGGGTGTTTATTTCATGATAAAAGGGTTGATTCTCCAAAAAGACATTACAATTCTAAAAGCGTATGTACCTAACAACAGAGTGTTAAAATTTATGAAACGAAAACTAATAGAACTGTGAAGAAAAACAGACAAATCCACTATTATAGTCGGAGACTTCAACACACCTCTTTTAGAAATTGATAAATCAGGAAGGCAGAAAATCAGTAAGGATATAGTTGACTTTACCAGCACTATCAATCAACTTGATCTAATTAACTTTTATTCGAACATTCCATCTAGCAATAGCAAAATACACATTCCTTCCAAGCTCTCATGGATCATTCAGCAACTTATAACACGTTATGGGCCATAAAACACACCTTAACAAACTTAAAAGAAAGAAACCATGTAAAGTATGTTCTCAGACCACAATTGACTTAAACTAAAAATAAAAACCAGAAAGATAGTTAGAAAATTCCTACATATTTGGAGATTAAAAAACACATTTCTAAATAACACATACCTCAAAAAATAAGACTCAAGTTAATATATTATATTATGTAATACAATATTATATTACATATTGTATTATATATACTATTACATATTATATACTACATACTAGGGATATTACATATAAATTAATACACATTGGACTAAGTGAAAATGAAAATACAACTTATCAAAATTTGTGAGATACAGCAAAAGCAGAGAGAGGGAAAAATTCGTAGCATTAAATAAATATATCAGAAAGGAAGAAAGATCTAAAATCAATAATGCAAGTTTCCACTTTAAGAAATTAGAGAAAAAGAGCAATTTAAACCTAAAATATCAAAAGAAAAGAAACAATATAAACTAAGAGTAGAAAAAATGACAAACAGGAAAACAGTAAAGAAAAGCAATGAAACTAAAAGCAGCTTCTTTGAAAAGATCAATGAAATTGATAAGCCTCAACCCTGGATAACCATGACTAAAAGAGAGATGATACACATTAGCGACATCAGAAACGAAAAAGGGGTCATCACTGGCCCTTTGACACTAAAAGGATAACAATGGAATGCTACAAACAACTCTATGACTTCAAATTTGATAATTTAGATAAAATGAAACAATTTCTAGAAGGACACAAACTATCAAAACACAAACACTGATAGGATAAATACATAATATGAATATGCCTATACCTATTAGAGGTATTCAAATAATTTATAACCTTTCAAAAAATAAAGCATAGGGACTTTCCTGGTGGCACAGTGGTTAAGAATCCGCCTGCCAACGCAGGGGACATGGGTTTGAGCCCTGGTCCAGGAAGATCCCACATGCTGCGGAGCAACTAAGCCCGTGTGCCACAACTACTGAGCCAGCACTCTAGAGCCTGCAAGCCACAACTACTGAGCCCACACACCACAACTACTGAAGCCCGCGTGCCCTAGAGCCCGACCTCCGTAACAAGAGAAGCCACTGCAATGAGAAGCCTGCACACCACAATGAAGAGTAGCCCCCGCTTGCCACACCTAGAGAAAGTCCGTGCACAGCAATGAAGACCAAACACAGCCAAAAAATATATATATAATAATAATAAAAAATTAAAAAAAAAAAAAAAAGCATAACACCCAGATTGTTTCACTGGTGAATTCTACCAAACATGTAATGAAGAAAAATCCCAGTTCAATACAATCTCTTCCAGAAAATAGAAACAGAGGGGAAACTTTCTAAATCAGTCTATGAGACCGGCATTATTCCAATAAAAAAACAAAATGAAGATGTATATGCACATCAATATTTCTTACAAACACAGATGCAAAAATTGTCAGTGAAATATAAGCAAATCAAACTCAATTCTCTCTCTCTCTCTCTCTCTCTCCCTCTGTCTCTCTCTATATATATATATCTCATGACCAAGTGGGATTCACTCCAGATATTCAAGGCTGATTCAACACTCATAAGTCAATCAGTGTATGAACCATATTAACAGGATAAGGGGGAAAAATCATACGATCATATCAGTTGATGCAGACAAAGCATTTGACAAAATCCAACAGTGTCATGAGAGAAACTCTTGGCAAGTTAGTAATGGGGGTGGGAATTCTTCAACTTAATGAAGAACATTCAAATAATCAAAATAAAACAAAAACAAAAACCTAAAGCTAATATCATAGTGGACAATGAGAGATTAGGTGTAAACGCAGAAGAGGCAAGAAAGCCCTCTCTCATCAATCCTATTCAACATTGTACTGGATATCTTAGCTAGTTCAAATAAGACAAGAAAGGAACATAAAACGTAAATCATTGGAAAGGAAAATACATTGGAAAACTGTTCACAGATGAACTGACAAAATAACTTCTGAAAATAGTAAGCAAGCACAGGTGGTCCTTGACTTACAATGGGTGGAAACTTGACTTTACACGGTTGACTTTATGATGGTGTGAAAGTGATATGCATTCAGTAGAAACCATACTTTGAATTTTGAATTTTGATTTCTGCCCTAGTGATACGCAGCGAGATAATCTTTCATGATGCTGGGCAGCGGGAGCAAGCCCCAGCTCTCAGTCAGCCACTTGATCACAAGAGTAAACAGCCGATACCCTCACAACCATTCTGTACCCACACAACCATTGTTTTTCACTTTCAACTCAGCATTCAATAAATAACACGAGATATTCAACACTTCATTATAAAACAGGCTCTGTGTTAGATGATTTTTCCCAACTGTAGGCTAAATATAAGTGTTCTGAGCACTTTAAAGGTAGGTTAGGCTAAGCTATGACATTTGATAGGTTAGGTGTACAAAATACATTTTCAAATTGTGATATTTTCAACTTATGATGGCTTTATTGGGACATAACCCCATCATAAGTTGAGAAATATCTAGATAGCAAGGTCATTGAAAACAAGGTTAATATAAAAAAGTCAACTGCTTTCCTATATACCAGCATAAAAAATAGGAGTTTGACATCATCATCATCATCATCACAAAGTGCCATTTATAATACTAAAAATAAAAAATAACAAAAATAAATCTAACAAATTATGTATATAATTTATATGCAGAAAAATATATAACTGAAGAAAGAAATTAAAGTTATAAATAAATGTAGAAATATTCTGCTTTCATGGATTAGAAGACTAAATATTGTTAAAATGCCAGTTCAATCAACTTTGATGCATAGATTCAACAAAATTCCAATCAAAATCCCAGTAAGTTATTTTGTAGATATTGACAAGATGATTCTAAAGTTCATATGGAAAGTCAAAAGACATAGAATAAGTAACACAATACTGAAGAAAAGAAAAGAAGACTAATGGCATTAAGATTTAATACAGAGCTTAAAGTAATGAAAAGAGGATGGTATTGGCAAATGAATAGAGACATAGATCAATAAAATAAAATAGGGAGTACAGAAATAGAACCACACAATATAGTTAACTCATCTTTGGCAAAGGAGCAAAGGCAATTCAATGGAGAAAGAATAATCTTTTAGAGAATAATGCTGGAAATATTGAATATCCATATTCCTAAAAGTAATCTACACACAGACCTTACACCTTTCACAAAAAGTAACCTATTCTGAATAATAGATGTGGTTGTAAAATGCAAAATTATAAAATTTCTAGAAGAAAACATAGGAGAAAACTCTTGATGACTATCTTAGTTAGTTCAGGCTGCTATAATGAAAAACCTGGGTGACTTAAACAAACAAATAAATGAAAAACACATTTATTTCTCATAGCTCTGGAGGCTAGGAAGTCCAAGATCAAGGTGCTGCTGCTAGATTCTGCACCCATAAGAAGCATTTTCTTGGTTTGCAGACAGCTTCCTTCTCGCTATCTCCTCACATGGCAGAGAGAAAGATCATGTCTCCCCTGTGTCTTTTTACAAGGGCATTAATCTCATTAATGAGGACTCTGCTCTCATGACTTAATTTTCTCCCAAAGACCCCAACTCCAAATACCATCATCATGGGCTTTAGCGTTCAACACATGAATTTTGGAGGAAAATAAATATTCAGTCCATAGCAGTAACTTTGGGTTTGGTGATGACTTTTTAGATACAATATCAAAAACACAACCCATAAGAGAAAAACTTGATAATAACTTGGACTTTATTAAAATTAAAATTTCTGCTGTGGGAAAGGCAGTGTTAAGAGAATAAAAAGACCAGCTACAGACTAGGAGAAAATGTTTGCAAAACAAGTATTTGATAAGTGACTGGTATCCAAAATATACAAAACCAGAACAAGACAACACAAACACAAAAACAAAACAAAACAAAAAAACCCTCTTAAAACTCAACAATGTATAACAATAAGATACCACTACACATGTATTAGAATGGCCAAAACTGGGAACACTGACAGCATGGAATGCTGGTGAGGATGTAGAGTAACAGGAATTCTCATTCATTGATGGTGGGAATGCTCAATAGTACAGCCGCTTCGGAAGATAGTTTGGCAGCTTCTTAACAAAACTAAAAAGAGTTTTACCATTCAATCCGGCAGCTCTTTGTTATTTACTTTCAAAGGAGTTGAAAACTCATATCCACATAAAAACTTGCACATAGATGTTTATAGAGGCTTTATTCTTAATTGCCCAAATGGGAAAGTAGCCAAGATATCCTACAGTGGGTATATGGATAAATAAACTGTGGTACATTCAGACAATGGAATATTATTCAGCACTAAAAAGAAATGAGCTATTAAGCCATGAAAAGACATGGAGGAAACATATGCATCTTACTAAGTGAAAAAAGCCTAAAAGACTGAAAAGGCTAAGTTTTCTATGATTCCAACTATATGACATTCTGGAAAAGGCAAAACTATGGAGACAATAAAAAGATCAGTGGTTGCCAGATATTGGGGGGTATAGGGAGTTATAAATAGGTGGAACATAGAGGATTTTGGGGGCAAGAAAATCCAAGAGAAAGAAAACAAAGGACCCAAATAAAAAATGGCCAAAAGAGCTGAACAGGCATCTCAGAAGAGTAGATATGAACATGAAAAATAATCATATGAAAAGATGTTCAACATCATATATTGTTAGGAGTTTGAAAATTAAAGCAAAAAATAGATACAACTATATACCTATTAGAATGATTAAAAATAATAAAAACTCACTACCAATTTCTGGTGAGGATGCTGAGCAAAAAAATCTCTTATCCATTGCTAGTGGGAATGCAAAATCATACAGCCACTTTGGAAAACCATTTGGCAGTCTGTTACAAAGCTAAATATAGTCTTATCAGATAATTCAGCAATCACACTCCTAGGTATTTACTCAAATGATTCAAAAACTATGTGCACACAAAAACCTACACATGAATGTCTATGTTATTTTTATTCAAAATTGTCAAGAAATAAGCAATCAATGTGATCTTCAATGGGTAAATGGATAAACATAGATCTATGCTATCATACAATGGAATAGTGTTCACCAAAAAAATGAAATGATCTATCTAGCCACAAACAGACATGGATGAAGCATAAATGACCACAGCTGGTTGAAAGTAGTCAGTCTGAAAAGACTATATATTGTGTGATTTTAATGATATGACGTTCTAGAAAGGGGATAAAACAGAAAAAAAAGTTGTGAACATTTGTTACAGGGGAAGGAAGATTGAATAGTTGAAGCACAGGAGATTTATTAGGATGGTAAAATTATTCCATTTAATACTGTAATTGTGGATACATCACACTATGCATTTATCAAAATGCACAGAGTATTACAGCACAAAGAGGAATCTCACTGCAGGCAATTTAAAAATAAATAATCTAAAAGTTCTGGCAAATTTCAAGTAGAAGGCAGACTGTGGGAAAACGTTCTAACTGTACTACTAATGGATGGAACAACCTCAATAAAAAGGGTGGGGGAAATGTTACTGACCTAGGAAACACTGAAAATGAGTGGAGTCTGTAAAACTAAAAGTTATAGAAGTACTGTATTCTAGTTGATATAGTTGTTTTCCACACGGGTATGGGCTAATAATTCTGATAGTTCTATAAGTGAATTCTGGAATTAAAATATTAAGTAAATAGAATGTGGATAGTGGAAGCTGGGCTTCTCACCACTGAAGATGGAATTTAAAGATAAATAAAGGAAGGAGTCAACAGTTATCTGTGTGATATGGATTAGAGGTAAAAACATCAGTATGAACTTATATTTAGGTTAAAACAGATAAAGAAGGTTACATAGATAAATATTTATAGACTTGTGTATGCACACATATATTGTTCTGTTCTTTCATCTGGGATGCCTAGAAGCACCACCCCAGTAACAATGAACACACCTAGCACCCTGATCTTATAGTTTCTAAAACCACTGTCCAATAAAAGGGACAAGAACTACTTGGAGTAATTACTGATTCTAGGACTGGAGCAGAAAATATATAAGGTGAGCACGTAGCATCTTGAAGTGCCAGAAAGGATATACTAAAAACAAAAACACAATGATGAAGGGTTTATCAGAACAACTCAGGATCCAATTGAAAGAGCACTCAATGGCCCAAGCTGATATAATTTGAACAATAAAATTAGGATTGGGTTGTAACATAAAATATAAAATATCTATGAATCCATACTTATACAAATAAGTCATTGAATAATAATTATAAATAAATGAGGCAAGGGAGAAAAATCTACCAAAAGTAGAGAATGGGAAGGGTGATGAAAGAGTAATTTTAGAGTAGAGAAATCTGATAAAGACTACCTCAGCCATGGACCGAGTTCAACATTAATTGTAATGACTGATTGTGTTAGCATGTACCCTGGACATGATGTGATGAAATGGCACTTAATCTTTGTTGTCATCTTCCCAGTAGTCCATAGTCCCTGAATCATGGGAAAAATATGAGACAAATCCCATGTGATGGATATTCCACAAAATCCATGACTAGTATTCCTAAAAACTCTCAAGATAACAAAAACAAGAAAAGTCTGAGAAACTGCGGCAGTCAAGAGGAGTCTAAGTAGACATGATAACTAAACGTAATGTGGCATCCTTGACGGGATCCTGGAACAGAAAATGTACAAAAAAGGACAGTGGGAAAAGCTAAGGAAATTTTAATAAAGTGTGGACTTTAGTTAATAATAATGTATCAGTATTAGTTTATGGATAGCATACCAAAATAATCTAAGATCTCAATAATAGGGTAAACTGGGTGTGGAGTTTGGGGAAATCTGTGTACTATCTTCACAATTTTTCTGTACATCTGTTATAAAAAATAAAGTTCATTAGCACTTTTAAAAATTATTTTTTAACATCTTTATTGGAGTATAATTGCCTTACAATGTTGTGTTAGTTTCTGCTGTGTAACAAAGTGAATCAGCTATATGTATACATATATCCCCATATCTCCTCCCTCTTGCATCTCCCTCCCTCTCACCCTCCCTATCCCACCCCTCTAGGTGATCACAAGCCACCGAGCTGATCTCCCTGTGCTATGTGGCTGCTTCCCACTAACTATCTATTTTACATTTGGTAGTGTATATATGTCCATGCCACTCTCTCACTTCATCCCAGCTTACCCTTCCCCCTCCCTGTGTCCTCAAGTCCATTCTCTATGTCTGCATCTTTATTCTTGTCCTGTCCCTAGGTTCTTCAGAACCTTTTTTTTTTTTAGATTCCATATATATGTGTTAGCATACTGTATTTGTTTTTCTCTTTCTGACTTACTTCACTCTGTACGACAGCCTCTAGGTCCATCCACCTCACTACAAATAACTCAATTTCATTTCCTTTTATAGCTGAGTAATATTCCATTGTATATATGTGCCACATCTTCTTTATCCATTCATCTGTCGATGGACACTTAGGTTGCTTCCATGTCCTGGCTATTGTAAATAGAGCTGCAATGAACATTGTGGTACCTGACTCTTTGTGAATTATGGTTTTCTCAGGGTATATGCCCAGTAGTGGGATTGCTGGGTCGTATGGTACTTCTAGCACTTTTTAAAATGCAGTTAAACGGGAGTCAGAAGAATAAAGTATGAATTTCTATCTATCTATCTATCTATATTTGTATCTATTTATCTCTCTATCTCTCTCTCTCTCTATCTATAATCTCCATTCATTTTAAGGAATAGTGTTGATCCACAAGTTGCTCAGTCTAATGGAATAAAAATAAAATACACTATTATTCAACATTGTTTTGGAAGTTTTAGCCACAGCAATCAGAGAAGAAAAAAGAAATAAAAGGAATCCAAATTGGAAAAGAACTAAAGCTGTCACTGTTTGCAGATGGCATGATACTATACATAGAGAATCCTATGGATGCTATCAGAAAACTACTAGAGCTAATCAATGAACTTGGTAAAGTAGCAGGATACAAAATTAATGCACAGAAATCTCTTGCATTCCTATACACTAATGATGAAAAATCTGAAAGTGAAATTAAGGAAACACTTCCATTTACCATTGCAACAAAAAGAATAAAATACCTAGGAATAAACCTACCTAAGGAGACAAAAGACCTGTATGCAGAAAACTGTAAGACACTGATGAAAGAAATTAAAGATGATACAAATAGATGGAGAGATATACCATGTTCTTGGATTGGAAGAATCAACATTGTGAAAATGACTATACTACCCAAAGCAATCTACAGATTCAATGCAATCCCTATCAAACTATCACTGGCATTTTTCACAGAACTAGAACAAAAAATTTCACAATTTGTGTGGAAACACAAAAGACCCCGAATAGCCAAAGCAATATTGAGAAAGAAAAACAAAGCTGGAGGAATCAGGCTCCCTGACTTCAGACTATACTACAAAGCTACAGTAATCAAGACAGTATGGTACTGGCACAAAAACAGAAATATAGATCAATGGAACAGGATAGAAAGCCTAGAGATAAACCCACGCACATATGGTCACCTTATCTTTGATAAAGGATGCAAGAATATACAGTTGAGAAAAGACAGCCTCTTCAATAAGTGGTGCTGGGAAAACTGGACAGCTACATGTAAAAGAATGAAATTAGAACACTCCCTAACACCATACACAAAAATAAACTCAAAATGGATTAAAGACCTAAATGTAAGACTGGACACTGTAAAACTCCTAGAGGAAAACATAGGAAAAACACTCTTTGATATAAATCACAGCAAGATCCTTTTTGACCCACCTCCTAGAGAAATGGAAATAAAAACAAAAATAAACAAATGGGACCTAATGAAACTTAAAAGCTTTTGCACAGCAAAGGAGACCATAAACAAGACGAAAAGACAACCCTGAGAATGGGAGAAAATATTTGCAAATGAAGTAACTGACAAAGGATTAATCTCCAAAATTTACAAGCAGCTCATGCAGCTCAATATCAAAAAAAACAAACAACCCAATCCAAAACTGGGCAGAAGACCTAAATAGACATTTCTCCAAAGAAGATATACAGATTGCCAACAAACACATGAAAGAATGCTCAACATCATTAATCATTAGAGAAATGCAAGTCAAAACTACAATGAGATATCATCTCACACCAGTCAGAATGGCCATCATCCAAAACTCTACAAACAATAAATGCTAGAGAGGGTGTGGAGAAAAGCGAACCCTCTTGCACTGTTGGTGGGAATGTAAATTGATACAGCCACTATGGAGAACAGTATGGAGGTTCCTTAGAAAACTAAAAATAGAACTACCATACGACCCAGCAATCCCACTGCTGGGTGTATACCCTGAGAAAACCATAATTCACAGAGAGTCATGTACCACAATGTTCACTGCAGCACTGTTTACAATAGCCAAGACATGGAAGCAACCTAAGTGTCCATCGACAGATGAATGAATAACGAAGATGTGGCACACATATACAATGTAATATTACTCAGCCATAAAAAGAAATGAAATTGAGTTTTTTTTTTTTTAATTAATTAATTAATTTTTATTTTTGGCTGTGTTGGGTCTTCGTTTCTGTGCGAGGGCTTTCTGTAGTTGTGGCAAGCGGGGGCCACTCTTCATTGCGGTGAGCGGGCCTCTCACCATCGCGGCCTCTCTTGTTGCGGAGCACAGGCTCCAGACACACAGGCTCAGCAGTTGTGGCTCACGGGCCTAGTCGCTTCGCGGCATGTGGGATCCTCCCAGATCAGGGCTCGAACCCGTGTCCCCTGCATTGGCAGGCAGACTCTCAACCACTGCGCCACCAGGAAAGCCCCCAAATTGAGTTATTTTTAGTGAGGTGGATGGACCTAGGGTCTGTCATAGAGATTGAAGTAAGTCAGAAAGAGAAAAACAAATATCGTATGCTAACACATATATATGGAATCTAAAAAAAAAAAAAAATCTAAAAAAAAAAAAAGGTCATGAAGAACCTAGGGGCAGGATGGGAATAAAGACAGCAGACCTACTAGAGAATGGACTTGAAGACACAGGGAGGGGGTAGGGTAAGCTGGGACAAAGTGAAAGAGTGGCATGGACATATATACACTACCAAATGTAAAACTGATAGCTAGTGGGAAGCAGCCGCATAGCACAGGGAGATCAGCTCAGTGCTTTGTGACCACCTAGAGGGGTGGGATAGTGAGGATGGGAGGGAGGGAGACGAGATGCAAGAGGGTGTAGATATGGAGGAGATAAAGCAGAAACTAACACACCATTGTAAAGCAATTATACTCCAATAAAGATGTTAAAAAATTAAAATAAAATAGAAGGAAAATTACAATATTGTTAAAGTGTCAACACTATACTTAGCCAAATATATAATCCGTATATCTAGTCTCTAGACCCTCCTTTTTTCAAGAGTTCACATAGATCAAGACACGCTAGGTACTACCTGCCACCATCCTATCTTGTCCTGATATTTTTAAAAAATGCAGGAGATTATGTAGCATGGTTAATAAAATGGCCTTTTATTGATAAAAGTTGTAAAAAATTTTTATTATTCATGAGTGGATTGTTGAGAGAGATTTTCAACTTCTGTTAATTTTACTACTGAATATATATTTAAAACTAAAAACAAAAAGTAATAGGGCAGTGGAAATGAATAAGACAGAAATATAATCACTAGAGTATGAATTATTTGTTGAGGTAAACTGTTAATTTTTAAAGAGAAGAAAATGTGAATACTTGTGACTTTTGTTTCAGAGAAATGTGCATTAAATATTTGATTTTGAATATTTATCCAAGAAGTCAAAACTGGTGAAAGAAACTAACAATGTTTGATAACCTCTTGTGTTCCAGGCCCTGGGCTAGACATTTATAGTAACAACATATTATTTAATTATCATCTATCTTAGTCACCTCTGGCTACCATAACAAAATAACATAGACTGAATAGGTTAAACAACAGACATTTCCACAGTTCTTAAAGCTGGGAAGTCTAAGATTAAGGTGCTGGCCAATTTAATTCCCTCTTCCTGGCTTCCTGCCTTCTCTCTGTGCCCTCACATGGCAGAGAGAATGAGCCCTGGTGTCTCCTCCTGTTCTTATAAGGCCCTTAATCCCAAGGGGAGAGGCCACCCTTATGACCTCATTGCTAATTACTTTCCAAAGGCCTCACCTCCAAATTCCATCATATTGGGGCTTACGGCTTCAATACATGAATTTTGAGGGGACACAAATATTCAGTCTGTAACATCACCAGTGGCTTAAAGATGAAATGTTGTTTTGCTTTGTTTCTTCTTATTTTTACAGGTAAGGAAACTGAGGTTCAGGTAAATTCAATGAGTTGTGCAAGGTCTACCAACAATTTCAGGTTTAGCTCAAGGCTGCTGGCTAAATTGTGCTCAGATATATTATTCAGAGAGATAATTGTTTCAATAAACCTAAAGTCTCAGCAGCTTACTACTGTGGGAATTAGGTTCTCTTGCACTTTCACATTATAATTCAAGTTGGCAGGCACCAGTGTCTATCCTATCTGGTAGGTCTGACATCCCCAAGGGATTTGGGGTCCTCAGATAGGTCTTCTGCATTAGGTAGCAAGACTAGGAAAGAGAGAGAACACAGAGGATTAGGAATTGTGTTTTTGTTGCCAATGCTGTTGTTTAATAACCATTGTTGCCTACATTCTCCTATAGCCAGAATTCAGTTACAAGGTCACAATTCACTGTATAGGGGGCCTAGAGATATAGTCTTGCTACAGGTTCAGAAAGAGAAGGGAGCAAAAAGCGTAAGGTATAATAAATAACCAAACATTCTCAGCCTCACCACAGAGTCCTTTTAGGGGTGAGAAAAAAACTTATGTGAACATTTGTTTCTGAGAAGAGTCTCCTGCCACAAAGGAAGTCATTCCAGCAATACAAGCACAGGAGTACAGGTTAGGCTTTATAGTCATGATATCACCTACATGTAGACAAAAGTGAAAAGGAGAGACTTCCATTAGGAAGTCGTATTCCATCAATAGACAAGGCAAGGGAAATGAGAGTGTATGTGGAAAAGGGGAGGGGAGTGGGAACAGTATAAGAGCAGGAAATGGACAGTGCATAAGAAATGCTGATTAGCCAAAATAAGAACCACTTCAGATAAAACCTGAAGTGTTTTATTTAAAGGTAAGTTTAATTACCTTAAGAGGTAATTAAACCTTAGGGAGCAAATCATATTGATTGCATTGTGAAGCAATAGTCTGACTTTTAGCAACACTTCTTGGAGTAGAGTGGAAAAGAGAGTGATCTTTTAGCTGTATACCATTTCTGACAGTCTGCCATTCTTCTAGTTGGGAAAAATAGTGTTATCTTGAGCCAAGTCCTGAGGAATGTGGACCATTCACTCTGTCTTGGGAAGCACTATGTCTAGATAGCAGCATAGTCCCATTAAATAACAATCAGGGATCTGAACTTTCATTGAAATGAGGGAATGTAGGCTAAAGGTCATCTGTAACATTGCATAAAGACAAAGCATTTGCACTTGTTTCCTTTAAGTCTAGAGATAACCCAACAGGGATATTTGGCAGTTGCCAGAATTGGAGATCCTATTGTACTTTCTCATCCTTCATCTTGTCAAACTCTGATTCTTAATTCTTGCAGTCCTCAAAACTCCAACTTTCTCTCTTACTCAGATAAATCTTACCCTTGGCTTCCAGAGTAATACCGTAATGGCAATTCTGATTTGTTCTTTTTAACCATTCCATCTTTATGTTTTTTATTTTCTAGCTTGTTTTTTGTTTGTTTGTTTGTTTTTGCTGGTGCATTTAATTCTGCCTAAAATGCAGACCTTACTTACCATTTAAACAGAAAAATCTACTTTATGATATTCACCATCACTTCTTCCCTCCCTGTGTTTTTAACTATATCTCACATGGTGATTTAACTGACCAAATTTAAGAATTTTACCTTTATATTTCTCTGCTACTTTTACAGACCCTAACACTATCTACATGATAGAAGTTGCTCAATAAATGCATAAAAAAATAAATTGAATTAACTCAGGCTAATGGTTGCCAAGACAGAGGTCATATCCTATTTCCCGAACATGCAGTTATCTCTGAATTTCCATGTACAAGTTTACCTATAGGTGAATATTTCATCACCAACAAATGTCTGAAGACACTGAATAATAGTACAAATAAATTAACAGCTCTATGTTTTGCACAGTAATGGAGCCATAGGAAAGTCCTTTCACATATAACTTTAAAATCGTGCAGTGCAATGGTTTAAAAACTAAGCAAACATTTAATTTTAACTTTTCTGTTACTTATATCATATGACTCTGTAGTATCCAATCCCATCTAATCATTAGAATTATTCTGGGAGCATTTAAAAAATATGGATTTCTCTATTATAAATAACCCAAGAGGTTACAATTCAAAGCTCTTAGGTGAGACCTACGTATTTGTATTAATAAAATATTGAATATTCTCTAAGGATAGTCTGATGATTATCCAGGTTTGGAAACAATGATTTAATATAAATGCACCATTGTATAATTTGATATAAAATTTCTGCCTAAATTATCATTAGTGAGACAGTATCCTCTAATCATTGGGATGACATTTTATCTTTGGTAATTAACCCCCAAACAATTAAAAGTCATAGTAAGACTATTTCATAAATCATTATTTGAAAAATCAAGGGGGGTGCTTCCCCTCCACCCCCCACAGAGATATTTTGCTAAATCAGGCCTAGAAAATTTCAAACAGATATTTTTGGTAGTGCTCAAAGTAGCTGATTTCTGAAGATTTAATTAAAATCTTTACTGCCATTTCACTTTTGAAACTGTTCAAATTGTCCATTATTTCATCAAATTATTGGAGCAATGGAGAGTTAAATAGCTTGTGTGACCATATTTTCCACTTATGGAAAAGTTGGAAGGCAGAATGGTGCATTTTAAAGATAACCACACACACTGAATTTCAATACATATTCCAGCATCTAGCATTCTTGTAACTGTACAGAAGTTGCCTGATAGCTTCTAAGTTCATTATTCTCTTCAGTCAAGTGAAAATTTGGGTAGCTATATAAAGCTAGTATCTTTAGAGTAAATGATTCTATGCCCAATTCAACCATGTTTTAAGGAGAGATGTCAACTGGGGACTTTCCTGGCATCAGAGACGGGCATGCAATCCAAATACTGATAATGCAAGGGATTCTCACAGTTTATACAGATGCAAAAAGGAGAATTAATTATTTCCCCTTTGGTGATGAATATGTAAGTTTGGAATTTGTTGGCAGTCTTCCTTCCTAACAAATGGAAGAAGTCGACATGAAGGAGATGATGCTGCCAATCCAGAGAGGCAAATCTACTGGGCAAAGGGCGAGAGCTCTGAGGACTATCTCTTGTTTGGAGGGACTGTCAGGCCTCCAACTATCTTTACTCATTTAAGGAATTCCCTCTTTGTACGGAGTCTTGCAGATGGTCAGAATCCTCCCATGGAAAAAACCTCAAGGAGAAGAGGCCAATTTCTAGGCTAGTCTAATTGGATGCTTCTCTCCCAGTGTCTGTACTGGATATGGAAAACAGAGCAACTGTGCAAATGTTATTTGCTTATGCGGTGTTGGTGATGATCTTTAATTGCCAATGGTGGCTTCATCCTGGTAGAGTATAAGTGGCTTCCTAGAGAAACACTCTCATGAAAAAAACAGCTAAATTTACTGCTCTTTGGCCTTCTGGAATTTCCTCTGTTTCTGTCACATTCCAAACTTGAGCCTCTAAGCTACACTGAATACCAGGAGTACCTGATATCTTTCAAATAAATTTCCCTTTTCTCATTATTATAGCCAGAGTTGGTTTTCATAGCTTGCAAATAGAACACTAGTGGCATTCAAGTCTCAGGTTCCTTCATGAAACCCTGAAAGCATAGCTTTTCACTGCCTTTCCTGCAGTTATGTAAACCATGTAGTTTATTTTTCTTTTTTCCCCAAAGTCATCTAAGTTAATTCTGACACTTTCAAAGAGTTTTGATTAATACAGATGTACAAATATCTATGATAGAATAGTGTTATGGACACAAAACAAACTAATACATGCAAAATATCTAATAATTTTGGGAATATAATATGCCATCAATAGGTATTCCTTTCTTTGGAGTCCTCTTACTAATTTCACAGAAGAACTGGGAAAACGGTCTTATTAAAATTAGCCATGTAGAAAATTGTTACGTACCATCTGCCCTTATCTAGGGAGTTTGTCAAAATTGCTTGGAGCCCTTTAAAATTAAGTTTTGACCTTTTTGATATCCAGCTTTTTATATTAATAAGCTTCTCATAGGAAGAATTTTGTAGTATTCACTTTGCTTAGCATTTCACTTGACAGAAAACAACTAAAGTGGGTCAAATACGGCTCATAATTCCTCTGTAATGGGTACTACAGCAGTTGAAAGTCCATGAAAGAAAAGCCTTGCCCCAAACTCCTCATATGTAATTCATTCATTTTACAAAAAAGTCATGTGCCAGTCTGCTTAGCTCAACAACCAGCCACGCTATGAAGTGTAAATTATTGATTGCCTATGGAGCTTACCCACTATTTTTAGGTGGTTGCAAAAGTAGAGTTACGTAGAAGTCTATTGAACATGAATCAGTTTTTTGATAGAATGCAACTTCTATTATTTAAAGTGGTTAGCATATAGATGGAGATAAAAACAAGTGTTTAAATTTTTTTTTTTTGGAAAAGGGAGCTCCATAAATACTATCACAATAGCAGAAATCATGCACTGATCATTTGCTATGAATCACAATGTTTACCCATATTTTCTACAGAACTACATGCCCTCTCATTGTTGGTATTTTTAATCCCCATTTAGCAAAGGATAAAACTATGACTCAAAAGGTAATGTAAGTAACTTGCTCAAAGCTCCAAAGCTAATAACCATCAGGAATAGGAGCCCAAACCTACGCACTAAAAAGTTCCTGCTCTCTACAATTGGTTATTCAGTTTTCCCTCCAAGTATAAAACCATGTGATCAAAGTTATTTTGGAATCTCAGTATTTATCTGGAGATTATGTTCTACTTACATAATTTGTATAGTAACATCACTGAACATTTTGTTTTCTTCAGTGCCAATAAAAGAAATATATATATATATTTTTTTTTCCTAAAAGGTAGTCTTTAGGAACAAACAACAGGATGTAAACAAATGTAACCGAATATAACAAAATATTTCATTTGGAAAAGTAACTTCCATACTTATATGGTACATATAAGGTACTTTTAGAAACCTGACTTTAATCTAATTTCATGTTACTTACCACTGCTGGTTCAGATGTGACAGAATAATTATTTTCCCAACATTCTATTACATTTCCATAAACTGCTTCTTTCAGCAATAGCTGAGATGTAACATGAAAAGAGGTACCTGACTCTTTTAGAGGATGCCAGCATCTTTCATGACACAGAGGAGGTGCTAAATAAGACTTATTCAGCATTATTATTTGCTAAATAATAGCCAGAGGAAAAGTCACTGTAGGAGATAATATTATAGGAGAATGTATTAAGAGACTATATACAAAAGGCTCAGGCATTCTTGGGTCGGAGGCTACTTCTAAGAGAAAGAATAGCTGCAAAGCTCATTCATATTTATGGAAATGTAAATGGTTTGAAGTGAAATTGGCATTTTCCACTCATTATAAGTGTTTTATTGCGTATGTACTGTGTATCCAACACTGTTCTAGTCATTAGAGATATAACAGTTTACAAAACAACAAGAACACCACAAATGGTGTTCATGGAGCTTATATTATAAGGGGTACTGTAGCATACATCAGACCAGAGATAATATGCTGCTGTCAGGCAAAAAAGAAAAAAGAAAAAAAGAAAAAAAGTGTCATTGGCATAGCTGGCTTAGCAGGGCTTAGGTGGGAGTAGTAGTAAATTCCACTCAGTGTGAATGTGGGACATTCATTAGTGTACCTGTGCCTGTGTTAATGTGTTTAAAATTTATATAAAGAATTTGTTTCCAAAGAGGGTTACAATTGTCAGAGATATATTTATTATAATTTTATATACTTTGCTTTATTGACTATTACTTCTTCAGTTCATTTATTAATTTGTTCACATAGTATAAGGCTTTTGTTACTTTTTGAACCATTTCCCACTTAAGTTGCAGAGATTATAAATGAGTAGTTGAGCTTTATATAATGAATGCTATGTTTTGACTTATTTTGACCAAATATTGGGCTACTAGATTGTTGAAAGAGCCTGGCCAAACATATCCTGTATCTGAAAATCTACTACTTTCTAACATCTGTTGGGAGAAGAGTTACACATAGATGGTTAACCCCTTAGGAGGCACAGGTGAGCTCTAAGCCTCTGAAGTTCTAGGTCTGCCTCCTAAGATGATTGGAAAAGGCCTTCTCATCTAAGCCTCCTGGGTGACTGGAAAAATTACCTACTACCTCCAGACTTTATTTCACACATCTGTAAAGAGAAGGCAGTGATCTGCTACTATACTGTCATTATAGTGAGGATTAAGAAGTACTAAATATTTGACAAATACAAAAATTATTATATCAACCACACATTTAAAAAAAAGCTATGAATAAATATTATTCTTTCTCCCATGCCTCGTCCCCCTTCAAAAAGTACTCTCTAGCCTATTAAGATTTCATGAATTATTTTTTGTTTGTACCAAGCAACGTGAGCCATGCTTGGCTACACTGGAATGAGGGGAACAAACAAATGAAAACACAATATGATTCCAGCTTTTGCTTCCATACTGTCAATTTTTGTCTATGAGAAACTGAGTAATTTCAAACAATTAAAGTCAGTATCACCATTCTCAATCTCTTCTTTGTATTTATCATAATTTATTGGGAATTTTCAGGAAGGAGCCCCAGGAAAATCTACTTCATCAATTACAATTTTTTGTTTTCTATTTTCAGAGAGCACTTCTCCAACATTCTCTTGATCTAATTCATCTGTGGGTGTGATGCACGTAATTTTAAACTCCATATATGTCATTATCCATTTATACTCCTTTTCTTAGAAGTCTGTTAAACCTTATTTATATGAAGGATTAAATCAACACCACAAAATGATGCTATTTAAATTGCAAGTGCTCTTACTTAGTGCTTTCCAAATGGATTCAGGAACAACCAATATTACAGCCCAACTTCAACACTGTCATTGTTCACATACAAAAATAACCACACATGCAATTTGATTATACATGGATTACTTTTCCTAGGCTCCTCCATTCCTTGGGAAAAAAATCGTGTCCATTTTTGCACGATTTTAAATCTAGAAGGAATCTTAGTTAATATCTAGGACAATATAATCTTTCCCATACTTCTTTATTTTTTTAAGTTGATAAAATGGACAGTTTGATAGACTAATAAAGTGTTCTATGAATTTATTATATGAGACCATGGAAGTTTTCTATCCTGTGTTCTACTGCTGTGCTGAAGCGAAGTATTCCAGAGATGGGGAGTCCATGTTGCTCATATAAACTCATATGTTACCCCAATAAGTATGGCCCCAAAACCTAAAAATACAGCATATTAATGAAGCTAAGTTATATTCTGAGTTTTTGATTAAAGTCTCTCAATCTCTATCTCTCTATCTTTGCAGGAAATTCATTTTCCAGGCACTTCAGCCTGTCTTATTTTTATTCTTCCCTCCCTTTAATTTTTATTAATTTACTTATTTATTTTTTAGTTTGGAACTGTTAATAAGCACCGTCTTTATTTTCTATCTTATATTATTGTTACAAATTAAGATAAGAGAATGTGCTGATAGGAATAAAAATCATGTCTAGACCCCCATTTCTCATAGTACACTTTATTATTCATCCTAGAAGATCTTTAGCCAATATAAGTACAAAGGAGGTAGGAACTAGGGGAGTCGCCCAGCATCTAAAGTCCTTTCCACGTCTGCAATATCTGTAGAGGTAAGCTTCCATGGTTAGAGTACAGAACTCTAGAATGCCAAGGTAGGTTTTACCTCATGGATCAACTTGGGGCAAAAATCTGTGATGGTTGCAATAGCTTGAGAAAGGGTCTAAAAGTTCAAGAGTATTCGGGAGCACAGTGTCATGCATAATTCACCATATTTGCCACATTTGTGCCAGACATCTGGTGATCCTCACTGTTAGTTCCTGGTCTATATCTTTATGCCCTTAAGTTCTGCTACTGGCCTATAATTCCTCTAAAACTTGCCATGCTGCCTCTTCCTTTTAGACATCATTTCCCCATTGTTGTGGAGAGTCTGGAGTCACATGTTAGCTCACATTTCTTGTTATATCAAGGAATTCATGTCAGTCAAGTTACTTGCTGGGCTCTGTCCACTGTGTGAGCACTGAGTGCTCACCTGACCCAGGCTGGGACAGTCATGTCTTCTCTTTCAAATCTAGATTTGAGTCACAGTGACTCAATTAATCAATATTTGGGTCTATAAGGTGGGTGAGAAACAAATCTGGAGACCCTGTTGCTTAGAAGAATGTTGATTTGACAGTTCTGATTAGCTAAACTGAGAAACAAGCTAACAGCAGCTCATGAAGTCTAGAAATTTCCTCTTTTTAGCATGGCAGTTTTTTTGTTTGTGTTTTGACCAATGAGTTTCCATCATCATACAGACGCATCAATGTTCCCTGCCTCTTGTCTCTGTAATATACAGAATATCATGGATGCAGGGCACTCTCCATTGGAACTTTGGCTACAATGAATAAGCAGCCATGGCTGGACAAAGCTGTGGTTTAATCAGAGTGTGGGGGGATTGTGTCCACTCTATTACCCCTCTACTTGTATATTTTTTCCCCAAAACTCTTATGGTGCTAGTGACGATGTGTATTGGTGACTCCTCTGCATATGAGAGGCCTTATGGAAATAGACCTGTGGCAGGACTCTGTGAAATGCAAGGATAAGCTGGAGAGTGAGGAGGAAGTGGAGGACAGTGATGTAATGCAGTGATAGCAGACTCTCAGATGGAAACAAAGATAAGGCAGCCTATTGTCTCTCAAAAACTGAAAGACTAATCATATAATCCTCCATTCCAAATTTCAAGAGGACTGCTATTCCTGACCCTGGGTTCCATGCAGTTCCTCGTTCATAGCATCTTTACTTTCATTCTCAGATTATTAGAATAGTCATCCTTCATGGCTAAACTCAAATGTCAATGCTGCTTGCAGGCGTCCCCTAATCTCTCAAACCCAAATTAATCATTCTTTCATTTGCACTCTCTTAGAATTACGTTTATGAATTTCTTAAAGATTAATTTTACCCTACCATAATTTATTACTAATAAATCAGTCCTCCCTCCACTATAAAGTACCATTAAAATAGCGATTAGTTCTGGCATATAGTTGTGTATACTAAATGTCATTTATACAATAAAATAAAGATAACAAATAAGTACTAAAACCTTACTATTAAGCACACTGCTAGGTTTTAAAAATGTATCTTTAAACAGTTAATGCAACTACCTTATGAAAAAGTTCTAATTCCCATTTTGTTAATTAGAAAACAGAACTTTAAAAATACGTGCATATAACTAGTTAATGGTGGAACTAAAATTCAAATCAAGATTTTCCTAATGCCAATGTCCAGTGCAACTCAATAATTCCTGAAATTAATTTTCATTCCTGGTTTGATGGTCTAACCAAGATGAAAGGCTGACCTTGGATCATAAAATTTTGCTTAGATTAACATGAGATAAACTAAGCCATGGTTTTATTGATGGCTGTTAACAAGACTTTGATAGTCTCTGTAATCTTTCTTCTTTAGCAGCTTGGGAAATCTTTTCCGTAAACACTTCAAATAGAGTCAGGTTATTTCATCTCATAAACAATTCTGTGCATATCTATTTGAAAGAAAGAAAGGTCAAGTTTTTTTTAAAAAGCAGCAGTGACATAGACATTGTGTTATGTCTCTATGGGTTCGTTTGTGTCAAGTGCCCACTGATGAAAGTGAAGGTGATAAATTTATTTTCACAGTGGAGTTGGAAGCTCAGTGTCCACTGGGTGTTTATTCAGATTCTATTAATCTAATAAGTGTGATAATTCAAGTCCTGGCAATTTGAAATACCTCATTTTAATGATGTCAGAAAAAAATAGGTTTAATAATCCAACAAAGATTCTAAATAAGACGCAGGTTGCAGAAGAAAATTATTTTAGAAAATTAAACTATGCTTCAACCACATTTAACAAGCCATACATTCTACACAGGTATCATGCCCTCCTGTTTCCAACACTTTGCTCAAATGTTTCCACTTTGCTAAGTAAAATTTACCTTTCCAAGCACTACTCATACCTCTGTTTCTCCAAACACTATCTCTACTGCAAGAGCCACCCCAACTTGTCCTCCAAAGCCTCGCTATGCAGATCCAAAGGGATCAATCCATTTTTCACATTTCTAAATCATTATTTTCCCCTCTCTCTGATAAACTTGAAGGGAACTAACACAGTTTAAACAAATATCCTGAGCCTGGAACTGACTTTACTATTCCTTTTGACCATCGCAAATATCTGATGCTCAAATAAAGATTCAGAGAGATGACATAATCATCCAAAACACATTTTTTTTTAAATGTATGGATTGAGATTTGAATCCACATCTGAATTCAATGCTATTCATTTTGTTTTTGCCATCTTGTTGCCTGTGGGCTGGAACTATGTGCAACTGATGTGTGTATCTAACTACAACAGCACGTATCATAAGGTCCTCCACATGGTAGATCCAAGATAAAAGCAAACTAAGTGTGGAAACCCATTATTGCTACACATAAATATACATGGTTAGTCATATCTATTCATTACAGCAGCCTTGAAGTTCTCATCTAAATATTAAAGTTGATTTTCACCACACATTAGCAATTCACTGGAGTTAAATACACCTTCCCCAAACAAAATCCATATTTAAATATTATAAGATATTTAATAATTGACATATTTTATTACTTCAACAGAGCCAGCTCTTAGGACATAATTATGCCAAATTAGTGAAGTTGGTTTAAATGCTTGTGACCAGTGAGTACTCATTCGTGACCATGCTAAGAGCCCACCAACTCCCACCATCGCTAGAATGGGTAAGATACTGGGCCACCCTGTCCTTAGCATGCCCTTTAAATCATACGTTTATTTTTAGCAGATGCAAAGGCTGTCACAGAATGCATAGCTGACACTGAGATGACAAAGAAATCTTAAAATTCCCTGGTCCTCTTGCGAAACTAAACCTTACAAGCCCTTTGGGGGGTTAACGAAGTCACTGACAGTGCTGAGCCCAGCTGGGAGGTAGAGTCACATTGCCAGAAAATTAAGAGTACCACTCCACGGGCCCAGGCAAGCCTGTAACTAGCCTGACAAATCTAAGGCAGTGGATGATAGCACTTACAGGACCCTCAGGATCTCTGCAAATGTCGTTTTCTAGAATCCAAAAGAGAACTGCTCAAGGTTTACCACACACACTAACACGTGCCTCTCCATGACCACATACAAATATGGTCCAGTGCTCATTCTTTGTACCTCTTTTTTCCTCTCTTCCTCTTCCTCTGTTTCTTTCAGCCATGTTGAAAAGCCAGGTTAGATGGAAAAGCAAGTCTGGAGCACACAAAATTCATGCAAACAAATGAGGGTAATGTTTTCAAGAAAAACCTTAATTAGGATCTGTTGAAAAATAGATTGAAAAGTTTATCTACTAGATTTTTAGGAGTATTGAAGAAGAAAAAACATCTAAAGGCACAGAGGGCACTGCCTGGCACAGCATAGGATGCTCAATAATTGTTCAATAAAGAAACAAATGGGGGAATTCCCTGGCGGTCCAGTGGTTAGTACTTGGCACTTTCACTGCCATGGCCTGGGTCCGATCCCTGGTCGAGGAACTAAGATCTTGCAAGCCGCACAGCACAGCCAAAAAAAAAAAAAAACGAAAGAAGGAAATGGATGATGGTATAGTACTGAAGGAGTTTCATGTAGAGTTTTATGTTTATTTGTTTTATGTCCTATAGGTGATTATCTAACATTTGAGTTAAAATAATAAAGTCAGAGAATATTTTAACCAGTCGTATTTGTCTGCTAATGTTTCTCCTCCCTTGGAAAACTTAGTGTATTGTTCAGGTCCTACATTACAATATGTGTCATAACAAAGCTAACTTTTTTTCTTTTAAAACAGATCAAAAAGTATAAAAACCCAAATTTCTAAGATGAAGTTGTTGATTCAATAATAATGAGATACTCTATCTTCCTGAATCTTAGACAGATACATTAGAAATTTTAACTTCATGTGCTATATGATTTGTAAAAATGGGTTAAATAGGTAATAAATTATTATTATCTTCTTCAACCAAGGCTAGCTTGCTAGGGACAGTTTAGGTCTGATGTGGTGGCTCCATGAAGCCTTCAAGAACCTGGCTATGGATCTTAAAACTCATCACCCAAGGTGACTGCTGGAGCTCCAACCATCACATCCGTGTTTCAAACAGCATAATGGAAGAAGGAAAAAGCAAATTATGACAAACAGAGGTCAAGTATTTCCCTATACAAGACTCAGAAACCCCGTGACACTTCCATTTTCATCTCCTTAAGAAGAACTCAGTTACTGAGATAAAACTAGATGGGAGATGTAGTCTTTCTTCATGATTAGTCTGTGGCTAGCTAAAATTTGAGGTTTTTAATGTTATTATTAAGGAAGAAGGGTAAAACAAACTTGAGGTTGCCGAATAAATGTCTTAACAACAAATAACATAGCATATAATAGAAGGTTTGCACCTTGGGCATTTCATTCCACAGGGACAATGTCTGAAGGTGTAAACCTGTACTTCCGGTTTTCTCTTGGATGGGAAAGATTAAGACCCACACAATGGAACTGAGATCGATGTAAAGCTTTACATAACATGCCTTCTGTTATCCACGTTCATCCTAAAGGAAAGCATCCAAAGGTTAAAGCAGTATGCATCCCTTGGGCCAAGAATGAGAATCGTCAGCTGGTAAATTGGTGCTACCTGTGTCTTTTCTTCTTTGTCCAAAAATCAAGTATTCATTTTCCTGTTTAAATGCCTAGAGTTAGAGCATGTTTAATTCAGTAAAGATGTACAGGTTGGCCAACAAGATTTAAAACTGAATATTGATTGATAATTTACTTACCTAATCATTCTGCATTTAGCAAAGTTCTCAGAAACCCCCCACCCCGACACACACATCCACTTAATTACCTGAATGTCATCATTCTTTATTTGCCAAGGTTAGAATTGAATGCTATTCAGGGAGAATATGGTTTTCAGGTATTTGAGATAATCTATATCATTTAAAAATATTTTATATAACCTTTACTGTATCTAAGAAAACAACTACATGTTTATAGCTTCTACACAGGAGATAATTTGTGATAGTGGAACATAAGTGCAAAATAGTACTGCAAATTATAGGGTTATATACTTGCCTCTGCCTCTAACTTATTCTCATCCTTAGGCAAGTTAGATAAACTCTCTGGGGCCTGTTTCCTTATCTGTAAAATCAAGACGGTGAGTTGGTTCCCTTTGGGCCCTTTCGGCTATTACACCCCATGGACACATAGATTTTTTTTTTTTTTTTTTTTTTTATTCACACACACACACACTGTATTTTATTTTTACAAGACATAAATAGACTGACACCAAGCATTGTACATGGATGACCACAACAAAAGCAACAATGATTGCAATTACCAAACATGAAACACACTCATACTATGTCATAATATTGACATTCAGTCCAGTAATCCTCCACTGTAACAGCTCCTTTACTTTGCAGTGAAAATTGATTTGTATATTCTTTGCCTCTGAGTCCTTGTGGGATTTTTTTTTTTTTTTTAAATTCAGACAGAAAGTCACAAAAATTATACTCATCCTCATCAGTTCACTCAGTCCCATGTAATTAATTTTTTTTTCATCTTGATCTTTTGTTAGCACTTTTATGAGTTCATCAGTTTTTCATTAGAGTTCTGAAAATGCTTATTCATTCAGTTCAGCAGTACAGTCAGTTACCAGAAACCTGTACTTGTCAGAGTCTTTTCCATGAATTTCTTGAAGATGAAACCCTTTTATAGGAACATATTTGCAAAATCATCAGAGTACACCCAGGACTGTCTGTAAATGACAAAAGACTTAAAAATGACCACGGTTAAAGATTTGATGAAAGTTCATAATAATGCAGTTGACAAGAAAATTAATTATTTCTGAGATATACATTTTAAAGTAATAACTAGGATTATTACTTATAACATTATACCAGAACATATAAGATTTTTAGAAATTTCATGTAATGTCTGAAACATTTATATTAACATATTTCCATACATATTTCCATACAAATACAAATATAAGATTTTTAGAAATTTCATGTAATGTCTGAAACATTTATATTAACATATTTCCATACAAATAACCCAATGAAAGTTTAGTATTAGTTGTTTTGTTTGTTTTTTTATACTGCAGGTTCTTATTAGGCATCAGTTTCATACACATCAGTGTATACATGCCAATCCCAATTGCCCAATCCAGCACACCACCATCCCCACCTCACCGCAGTTTTCCCCCCTTGGTGTCCATATGACCATTCTCTACATTTGTGTCTCAACTTCTGCCCTGCAAACTGGCTCATCTGTACCATTTTTCTAGGTTCCGCATACATGCATTAATATACGATATTTGTTTTTCTCTTTCTGACTTACTTCACTCTGTATGACAGTCTCTAGATCCATCCATGTCTCAACAAATGACTCAATTTTGTTCCTTTTTATGGCTGAGTAATATTCCATTGTATATATGTACCACAACTTCTTTATCCATTCGTCTGTTGATGGGCATTTAGGTTGCTTCCATGACCTGGCTATTGTAAATAGTGCTGCAATGAACATTCGGGTGCATGTGTCTTTTTGAATTACGGTTTTCTCTGGGTATATGCCCAGTAGTGGGATTGCTGGGTCATATGGTAATTCTATTTTTAGTTTTTTAAGGAACCTCCATACTGCTCTCCATAGTGGCTGTATCAATTTACATTCCCACCAACAGTGCAAGAGGGTTCCCTTTTCTCCACACCCTCTCCAGCATTTGTTGTTTGTAGATTTTCTGATGATGCCCATTCTAACAGGAGTGAGGTGATACCTCATTGTAGTTTTGATTTGCATTTCTCTAATAATTAGTGATGTTGAGCATCTTTTCATGTGCTTCGTGGCCATCTGTATGTCTTCTTTGGAGAAATGTCTATTTAGGTCTTCTGCCCATTTTTGGATTGGGGTGTTTGTTTCTTTGATATTGAGCTGAATGAGCTGTTTATATATTTTGGAGATTAATCCTTTGTCCGTTGATTCATTTGCAAATATTTTCTCCCATTCTGAGGGTTGTCTTTTCGTCTTGTTTATGGTTTCCTTTGCTGTGCAAAAGCTTTGAAGTTTCATTAGGTCCCATTTGTTTATTTTTGTTTTTATTTCCATTACTCTAGGAGGTGGATCAAAAAAGATCTTGCTGTGATTTATGTCAAAGAGTGTTCTTCCTATGTTTTCCTCTAAGAGTTTTATAGTGTCCAGTCTTATATTTAGGTCTCTAATCCATTTTGAGTTTATTTTTGTGTATGGTGTTAGGGAGTATTCTAATTTCATTCTTTTACATGTAGCTGTCCAGTTTTCCCAGCACCACTTATTGAAGAGACTGTCTTTTCTCCATTGTATATCTTTGCCTCCTTTGTCATAGATTAGTTGACCATAGGTGCGTGGGTTAATCTCTGGGCTTTCTATCTTGTTCCATTGATCTATGTTTCTGTTTTTGTGCCAGTACCATACTGTCTTGATTACTGTAGCTTTGTAGTATAGTCTGAAGTCTGGGAGTCTGATTCCTCCAGCTCCATTTTTTTCCCTCAAGACTGCTTTGGCTATTCGGGGTCTTTTGTGTCTCCATACAAATTTTAAGATGATTTGTTCTAGCTCCGTAAAAAATGCCATTGGTAATTTGATAGGGATTGCATTGAATCTGTAGATTGCTTTGGGTAGTATACTCATTTTCACAATGTTGATTCTTCCAATCCAAGAACATGGTATATCTCTCCATCTGTTGGTATCATCTTTAATTTCTTTCATCAGTGTCTTATAGTTTTCTGCATACAGGTCTTTCGTCTCCCTAGGTAGGTTTATTCCTAGGTATTTTATTCTTTTTGTTGCAATGGTAAATGGGAGTGTTTCCATAATTTCTCTTTCAGATTTTTCATCATTAGTGTATAGGAATGCAAGAGATTTCTGTGCATTAATTTTGTATCCTGCAACTTTACCATATTCATTAATCAGCTCTAGCAGTTTTCTGGTGGCAGTTTTAGGATTCTCTATGTATAGTATCATGTCATCCGCAAACAGTGACAGTTTTACTTCTTCTTTTCCAATTTGTATTCCTTTTATTTCTTTTTCTTCTCTGATTGCCGTGGCTAGGACTTCCAGAACTATGTTGAATAATAGTGGTGAGAGTGGACATCCTTGTCTCGTTCCTGATCTTAGAGGAAATGCTTTCAGTTTTTCACCATTGAGAATGATGTTTGCTGTGGGTTTGTCATATATGGCCTTTATTATGTTGAGGTAGGTTCCCTCTATGCCCACTTTCTGGAGAGTTTTTATCAGAAATGGGTGTTGAATTTTGTCAAAAGCTTTTTCTGCATCCATTGAGATGATCATATGGTTTTTATTCTTCAATTTGTTAATATGGTGTATCACATTGATTGATTTGCGTATATTGAAGAATCCTTGCATCCCTGGGATAAATCCCACTTGATCGTGGTGTATGATCCTTTTAATGTGTTGCTGGATTCTGTTTGCTAGTATTTTGTTGAGGATTTTTGCATCTATATTCATCAGTGATATTGGTCTGTAATTTTCTTTTTTTGTAGTGTCTTTGTCTGGTTTTGGTATCAGGGTGATGGTGGCCTCATAGAATGAGTTTGGGAGTGTTCCTTCCTCTGCAATTTTTTGGAAGAGTTTGAGAAGGATGGGTGTTAGCTCTTCTCTAAATGTTTGATAGAATTCACCTGTGAAGCCATCTGGTCCTGGACTTTTGTTTATTGGAAGATTTTTAATCACAGTTTCAATTTCATTACTTGTGATTGGTCTGTTCATATTTTCTGTTTCTTCCTGATTCAGTCTGGGAAGGTTATACCTTTCTAAGAATTTGTCCATTTCTTCCAGGTTGTCCATTTTATTGGCATAAAGTTGCTTGTAGTAGTCTCTTAGGATGCTTTGTATTTCTGTGGTGTCTGTTGTAACTTCTCCTTTTTCATTTCTGATTTTATTGATTTGAGTCCTCTCCCTCTTTTTCTTGATGAGTCTGGCTAATGGCTTATCAATTTTGTTTATCTTCTCAAAGAACCAACTTTTAGTTTTATTGATCTTTGCTATTGTTTTCTTTGTTTCTATTTCATTTATTTCTGCTCTGATCTTTATGATTTCTTTCCTTCTGCTAACTTTGGGTTTTGTTTGTTCTTCTTTCTCTAGTTTCTTTAGGTGTAAGGTTAGATTGTTTACTTGAGATTTTTCTTGTTTCTTTAGGTAGGCTTGTATAGCTATAAACTTCCCTCTTAGAACCGCTTTTGCTGCATCCCATAGGTTTTGGGTCGTCGTGTTTTCATTGTCATTTGTCTCTAGGTATTTTTTGATTTCCTCTTTGATTTCTTCAGTGATCTCTTGGTTATTTAGTAACGTATTGTTTAGCCTCCATGTGTTTGTCCTTTTTACGTTTTTTTCCCTGTAATTCATTTCTAATCTCATAGCGTTGTGGTCAGAAAAGATGCTTGATATGATTTCAATTTCTTAAATTTACTGAGGCTTGATTTGTGACCCAAGATGTGATCTATCCTGGAGAATGTTCCGTGCGCACTTGAGAAGAACGTGTAATCTGCTGTTTTTGGATGGAATGTCCTATATATATCAATTAAATCTATCTGGTCTATTGTGTCATTTAAAGCTTCTGTTTCCTTATTTATTTTCATTTTGGATGATCTGTCCATTGGTGTAAGTGAGGTGTTAAAGTCCCCCACTATTATTGTGTTACTGTCGATTTCCTCTTTTATAGCTGTTAGCAGTTGCCTTATGTATTGAGGTGCTCCTATGTTGGGTGCATATATATTTATAATTGTTATATCTTCTTCTTGGATTGATCCCTGGATCATTATGTAGGGACACATAGATTTTTGTTGTCACTTTCAATCAAGTTTAATATTCTTCAAGAATCCATCTTTTTACCTTTGGATCATTTTGTAGGCCTTAAATTAATGTCTATAACTCTGGTCTCAATATTCCCCAGTCTTTATTCTAGTTTTATACTTAGAGTCAGCAAAGGGTCTATTTTTAGCAATTTCCCAAAGGAATTGGAAGAGTGTCTCATCTTTGGCTCATTACCTCTGAGAGCCTGTTCACTGATGCCTGCTGTTTTTACACTCTGTGCCCAGCTCCTGAATGTAACTGTCACCAAGGTCAATACAGGTTCATCACCTCTGTCAAATGGGGGAATCAAAATGAGTTTTCTCCTGTCGAAAGCTGACTTGGATTTGGGTCCCTAGGGCTGGACATTATTCAGCACTGACTAAAAAAGGAAAAGCCACACTAAACAGCTACAAAACACACACACACACAGGAGCTTAGTGGTTGCGCTTTCATTTCTACCTCTTTCAAATTAAAATTCTTAGTGAAAGGAAATCATGGCTTCCTCCAGACATAGGGTTTCAGAGTACTTGTGCTTATATCAGAAGAAGCCAAGCAGGTCCTCAGGTTCTTACATACTGTCTTCTTTCTATGAAGTGGCAGGCCTGGTATCCCAGTTGGAAGGGCAATGAGACAGTGGAGGTGGAAATAATGAATTAGAAGCAAATGACTCAGTAATGGTTCGGGTTTCCTTCAATAGTTAAGATAAAGTAGATTCTGCTTCCTATTTCACAGATGTTCAACTATAGCTCCATAATAAAGCTTAAAATAGTCTCAAATCATGAACATGTACTGGCCATGACACAGGCACTCGGCTGAGATCTTGGCAATCTTGGTAATACCCAATCACCCTCTTGCTCCATCTCTAATCTCCTATCTCTGTGAACCCCGATTTATTTCTGCTTTTGATGTATAGATTTGAATTGAAGACTATTTTCTAGAACACTGAACCTTGATTTTTTCTCAGATGTTGTTTTTGCTTGTGGATAAAATCAGGAGAAAGCTTTGACTATCCCCCAACTGTCTCAGTAAAAAACAGACATTTCACTTTGTAATTTGAAGTTTTCAAATTGATTTTCTAGGTAGAAATGCAAATCCATGAGATTCTTTTTTAATAAAACTTTTGCTGCCCTTTGTAGTGAAAGGGAAAAAAATATATTTACTTAAGGTATGCTGTGTGATAAGGATCAAACCAGATATATGATAAATACTGTTTCTCTAGTCTTCACATAAAGTAAATCATGAAGCTGCTTTACAGGTGATAAAACTAAGATGTTGGAAGATTATAAATTTAAGGTTTCTCAGCCCATAAAGGAGTATTACTATATTTCAAAATCATGTGTGGCTTGACACCTGGGCTCTTGCCATCAGCCTGGTTACGGTAGTTCTAACTTGCTCATCTAATGCCATTATCCAGTTAGGCTAACCTTTGAGGATATCACTAGCTACCTGTCCCACTGCTTGTTCCTTTTGCCAGTCTGCTATTACTGACAATTCTCTGGACTCTTTTCACTTCTCCCTGATGTTAACACACTCAGGGTCATGTATTTGATTCTTCCTATGACCTCTGGGGCCCGTATACTTGGCTTTTCCTAAAGACTTGGAATCACTTTGCATTGTTGGTACTTTGTGCTGTCTCAGAGAAGAACTCCTACTAGGCCAAGACTTCTCACCAGGCCATGAGTATGATCTACCTTTCGTTAGCTGGGACTTTGCTGAATCAAGGACCTGGACAGCTGAAAAGTGGGACAATTTACACACTGTCCATACACCTTCTCTCTTTATTTACTTTTACTTTTTAATCTTTTTAAAATATTTTTATCTCTATTTATTTATTTTAAGGATGTCAACTTGTCAACTTTCAGGTTTCTTTTTAGTCATTGTCTTTGGAAAGCCAAGAAATTTTGCAGACTCTGATACAGCTGAATATCATCAACTAGAAGTACCATTTTGGGGAAGAGAATTTATATATTTCACTCCTTTTTTATTTGTATTGAACTGCAAAGGGTGGAAAATTGAATCATATGCTACTATCCGGCCAACAAATGTGCCCATGCTAGCAATGCTTTATGATGGCTTTTCAGAGCGGTAGCAAGTCCAATCCATGATTAAATACAAATTTTAACCTTCTTGCTTCACACAGAAAATGAGATTTGTGCTGCGGACTTTTTTCTAAAATGTTGAATCCAGCAGAAAGTTTCATCTTGCCATCCAGTTTTCCATTCCACTATTTCTATTTGCATTCCATTAACATAACATTGAAAAATGGAAGCCACTAATGTGTTTTTTTCATAACTGAGCAGTGAGAGAAATGGAATATCCTGCACTCTTTTCAACTGCCTATTACTTTAGGATAGGGGCAGTGTGGCACGTTAAATGATAACAAATTGATTTTTCGTGAGCTTACAGTCTTTCTATATCCCCTATTTCTAACCATACATATTATATGAGGAGCATAGCATTCTGAAATGTATATTACCATTATGTGTAAACTCATATATCACTGAAAAGTGTGTACATGACATCTAATAAGTATCCTGCCTCTTTTGAAAGCCTCTTACGTAATAGGTCTTATCTAACATTCTATGTAGACATATTTCCCTGCCGTAATTCACACTGCATAGAGATTAATGCCCTAATCCAGCTTTAAACAAAATTTCTTTATAGTGTTAAGATATCCTGATATGAGGACAGGCATTTTAGAAAAGTCATGTTTAAATAGTTAAGGAAGCTCTAACATATCCAGCCTCTGAGGCTAAACAGTGGCTCTTTGATTAAAAAAAAAAAAAAAAAAAAAAGCACACTTGTACTGGCTCAAAATGCTCAGATATTTCAAATGGATATATTCAGGAATTTGCATAAGAAATTTTCTTTCAGAGTCACAATAGTATACCTGTAATAAGTTCCTGTGGATTGTGATAGTCTGGTAGAGTCCAAATGTACTGTATCAATGTACATTTTTTCCCAAAAATATATATTCAAATCAAATGTGTAAAAGACAAAGTGTGTGTGCACTGATTCAAATGCTGGTGGAGATATGAGTTAATTTATGTGAAATGACTCACTGAATGTGTTTAATCTTCTTAAGCAAGAAAATAAAACAATAACCAAAAAAACCCCGAAAACTGACCATGTATTTACCATTAACCTGGCTGCCAGCCTGTGATCAGTGTATCATTACTTTCTTGGTTCAATCATGATTACATTTACTTACTGAAATAGCCCTGCAGGGCTCTGGGTTTTTAACTTACAGTGGAATAGACCTGAGTTTGTAAAGAAGGTAAGTCACAGCTTTCGCAGCATGGCTGCAAGTCATATATATATATATATATATATTTAGCGTATGGGGGTATATTAGGACAGAGATACATGCTGAGAAGCCTTCCCCAGCTCCCACAGAAAGCATATAAATGAAGCTCTATGAAATAGTTCTAGTAATACATCCTGGTGGCTGACAGTGTCCTCCTAGAATAGGCCTCTCCAGACACAGATGAATGAAATGGTCTGGTGCTGAAGTCTGGGTCCCAGGAGCTAGCACTAGGACAGGACATCCTAGATCCCACCTCAGCCAGTCTAGATTGGAAAGATTTGGGGGGAGGGGAGAGTAACAAAAAGGTCTCTGATCAGAATATGAAACAAAATAACTGCAATAAAAAAGTAAGACGTTGGGCTTCCCTGGTGGCGCAGTGGTTGAGAATCTGCCTGCCAATGCAGGGCACACGGGTTCGAGCCCTGGTCTGGGTTCGAGCCCTGGTCTGGGAAGATCCCACATGCCGCGGAGCGGCTGGGCCCGTGAGCCACAATTGCTGAGCTTGCGCGTCTGGAGCCTGTGCTCTGCAGCAAGAGAGGCCCGCGCACCGCAATGAAGAGTGGCCCCCGCTTGCCACAACTAGAGAAAGCCCTCGCACAGAAACGAAGACCCAAGACAGCCATAAATAAATAAATAATGTTAGCTGTTAAAAAAAAAAAAAAAAGATTTCTCTCTAAAAAAAAAAAAAAAAAAAAGATTTCTCTCTAAAAAAAAAAAAAAAAAAAAGTAAGACGTTTTCTAAGTATAGTATGAAGGCTACAAATGGGGAACAAAAACAATGTCTTAGAACCAGGTAGAACTGGTCTCCCATCTTTTTTTCCTGGACTATCACCCTCTTTCTCCACATTACTAAGTCATCTGTTTGAGAATCACAGAATGTGAACAAAAGCAACCTGTCTTGAGTGATTTTCTATCCAGAGAAGGGTGAGGCTTGTTTAAATAAAACAGTGACTGAAGCATTCATTTTCACCAAGGCTGGTGTTCTCTGCATGGTCTTGAATGAACACCCATGAGTTCTTGTTCTCTGACTTTCACTTGGCAAGTTTCTTGTGGTTAACAGAGCCTTTCTAAACAGAATTGACTGTTTTTCTTCTTTCTTACTCCCAATCTCTTTCCAGTCCAACATCATCTTCTAAGACACCAGATAACAGTCTTTAATATCTAGTCACTCATGCCCTCAAATACTATAGTCTCAACAAAAGCTATACATGAGACTAACACTGAACATCTCGATGTATGTTAGGCTGGGCTCTATCAGAAGCAGATCCTGGGTGAATGATTCAGTAGTACTGATATGTATTAAGGAAATGCTCCCAGGAGGAACTAGGAAGGAAATGTGGAGGGCCAGAATAGGAAGGGGAAAGGCCAAAGGTGTGATTTCAGATGAAGTCCCACATGCAATGTGATCCCCAGTAGGGCTTAGAAGAAGAAGAAGAAGAAATTACACCTGAGTTTGTGACACTTTGAGGCAAAGGAGATGGGCTTTTGTACTCCCCTACCGACTTTGGTTATGGGATACCCTGTGTTGGGAGGAGAGGGTAGTAAAACTCTCAGTTACTTCTGTATCTTCCCTCGGTTTTGGAGTTTCTCATGCCCAGGAGTCAGCCTCAGAAGGTACCGGTGCTTGTTATTAACAACAAAGCAAATGGAAGTTGAGTAATGGTTTCAAAGGTGTGAGAAAATAGATCTCATGAATCTAAGATGGGTACCAACCAAGTTCCACGATTAGGTGTATTTAATTTTCAGAAAATAATATGAGTTCCAGGTGACTGAGAGGTGGGGGGGTGGGGCATACCAAACTATAATCTTTTACATAGTTATTGTATTACAATCCACATTTTCCAGAAGGGGAATGTGAGTCAAAGTGGGCAGTTGCCCCAAGCCACACAGCTTAGGTCAGGACCCACATACTGGACTAAATTAAGAACCTGGCATCTTTCTCCTAGTCCCCTGTGCTACTCTCCATATATGATGCTTGACATCCACTGGATATCTTTATAGTTGTCACAGATACTATTTAGAATCCTGAATGGCAATGATGTCCATATGGTATGAGTAAGAGTTAATCATATTCCAATCTTCTGATGAACTCTTACTGTTTCACTTCAGTGGGAAACAGACAGCCTGAAATGAAAGTGAATGTCAAAAGAGAGCTGCTGATTCTAAGACAACACTTGATGCTGAGAGCAGTTGGTTCTAAGTTCATATTGAATTTCTTTTCCTTTTTTTTTCATCAGAAGTTTTAACATTTGGATCAGGCTGTACATTATTAGCCACAGTCTATTTTAAACAGAAATATTGATTAAGCATACCCTCTAAACTGTTTTAACAGTAAAAATAAGCACTTTAATTATATTAAGCATTGATAGACACAAACTTTTTAGTGATTTCCATATCTCTTTCCAATCCTTATCTTCAGGATTTATATTCCTTGTAAATAACAGAATGATGATTTCTCTTTTACCAGAATTGTATTTCTGTCATGACACAGATTTTCTTGTTTTTACCTAAATTATCAAAGTTTGATTATATTCCCTGTTAAAATTTTCCTGCATCATTATTCTGCATATTTATGTCTGCTTCTCTGTTTGTTTCTTTTTGAATATTATTTAGAATTTTAATTCAGCTTGCCAACAACTTGGCACTTAAATAAATTTGATATATCCAGGAAAAAAGAAAACATTGGTAGACAGAGAGAGATCTTTGTGCAGAAAAGGCTGCTTTGGAATGAGAGTAGATCAGACCTACACTAAAATAAGTACCATTTTTATTCAAGTAAGTGGTGGGTTTAGCACCTTTATAGAAACTAGAATGAGATTCAATAAATTTAAGTACCTTGATGTGGATAGCCACAACTGTCACTTGCATTATTGGAACCAGACTAATTACTTCAACTACGTTTTTAGGCTCAAGTCTGTGAAATGCTTCAAATTCTTCTCATGTGGGATGTATGGTTCATAGTCACCAAGTTTAGAGAAGGAAGGAGCTTTAGGATCTAACTGGCCCAGCAGATCCCATAGTCCGTGTAGGTAAACTGAGATTCAGAAATGAGAAATAACTTTCCTACAGGGACATAACAAATGTGATGTCATCAGAAGTTCTTGCAAAGAGTGACCTTTCGAAGACGTATTCCTCCTACGTAATGGCAGACTTTACTAAATTTCATCATGATTACTAAAGCATCAAACCAATTGCAGGTTCATTCTCCTCCAATCCAATCTCCATATTGTACAAAGCTTGGTTTAAATACTTTAATACCTTTATTTGTAGTTACTGTGGCTCTTCCTTATCATGTACCTCTGTACCTTTCTTATCTCCCCTCCTAACACTACCCACCATCCCTCCATTCCAAATATACCAATAAACACATATATATCAAATGTTTAATGTTCCTTCTTGCCTCCATGCCTTTGTACTGGCTATTCTCTCTTATAAGCACTTTCTGTATTCTCTCTGGCTTTACCTGGTTAAGATAAATCTAATAAACATAGAAATGTTTCTGTCCTTCGTGTTCTCATAACCCCTGCTTATATTTATACCAGAGTGTATATCACTGACTATTGTGATATTCTACTGACATCTCTGTTTCCATCAGTAGGGTGTATATATCCCCAGAGTGAACTCTTATCCAAATCTCACTGGAACATAGTACCTGGCATATATGAAATGTTCTGTAAGTGTGTTGATTATTGAAAATATGAAAATGATAATGTTCACACTGTTGACATACCACTCCTCCCTGGAAGGTCCAAAAGAGTCACTTGAAAGTGACCATGAAATGTAGGGGTTGTGGGTAGTAAGTCTGATTAATAATCCTCTGACTCTGCTAATTCACTCTGCTTAGTATCTCCTGGTCTTTTGGAGTCCAGTGATAGAAGATTCAGATTCTGAATCTCATTGTGATAGTGATACTGCTAAATACACACAACCACCCCACTGGTAGGCTGATGGGTGCTTAAAGGCAGAAAAATATTGTTATATATATTTTGTACCACGCATTGTCCAGGATATTTTTGGTGCAAGCAACAACCAGTCAATTTGTAAAAGAGAAGTTCTGGCTCATCTGATTGGGAAGTCTAGAGTTTGTCACAAAGAAAGTCATTGCCATATTGAGCACCCCAAGTGGTATCCTTGGTATTTGCTCTCCCCTCTCAACTCTGATGCTCTTGGTTAATTTTACTACTTAGATGGGATCTCTCCACATGGTGATGAAGATATCCCACGATGAGCCTGTATTTGCCTACTCCCAATTTAGGAACTCCAGTAGAAAGATTCAATTTTCCTGCTATCTGCGACACAATCTTCCCAAGGAAAATCCAATTGATATGGCTTTGGCTATACTAACTTCAGAGACCATCCCAGATCACATAACTATTCCTGTTGCATAAGAGGTGAAGAAAAGGCAGTCCCTCTTAGACCACAACAGTGATATGAGGAGTGTTTCATCTTAGGAATGGATAAAGGGTGGTGTTTCACTAGGTTTATCTTATGACTAATAAAGTGCCTAACATATATTCTGAAAGAATGTGAAAGGAAAGAAAAGGAAATATGGCCAAGACTATTACCCTCTTATTGATAAATATTTATGACCTTGTCTTCAATTTGTGCAGGCGCTGTGCTGGACACTGGGATTAGAATGGTCCTATTTTCAAAGGGACTATCTTTGGAGATAGGGAATCTAAAGGCAAATGACGTCCTTGTTCCAATAAACAATTTCCCAAGCTCACAAATTCTTATATGAGTGTACTCTCCCACATACATATGTACAGTCACAAATACATGCAAAGTGAATTTCCACACACATCCATAGGATTCACATAATATCAGAGAGAAAACTCCCTGTCATAAGTGAGGTTGTTTAGTTTAATAAACACATACCATCTTGGTCAATTATCAAGATGCCTACCTGGGCCTATAATCATCTTTTTATATAGCACACAGTGGACTGTCATTTATTTATTTATTTATTTTGGACTGTGATGATGTCAATGAAAGCTACCCAAGGAGATATATTTAATGATTCACACTGAGATATGTTTAATATATCAGATATTGGTTTGGAAGCAGGTGAACTAGACGATATACAATCCTGAGCTAGTTATTAAAATGGAGGCTAGTGTCAATTCTATCTCTTACTAGTTATGGGACCATGAGAAGTCATTTTACCCCTAACTGCTACTATTCTCCATCAGTGAAATGAGGACAATAATATCTGCTTAATGGAGTTGCTATCAGCAAGGTATAGAACCAGTAAAAGAGTGAAAAGAACTACTACATTGCCTGTGTGTTTATAGATTAGTAATATTTTTATTAATTTCAAGATTATGGATAAAATGTTTAATTAATATTTTCTCTCACCTGTTGTTTATGTCTTAAATGTTTCTAGTGCAGGTTTACAAATGTTCTTTATCATGTTTCTCTTTCTGAAAATAAGTGAAATGGATTCAGAGAGAGAAAGAGAGATTGGAGTGGGAAGTTTGCGAAAGGGTAACTCATGCATCTGAGACACATGAAGTTCCAAATATTATTCAGCATCATTAGTATTATTTCACACTGGAGATGTTAAGAAGTGTTAATCATACTCACTCACAGATTAACCTAATCACAGAATATCTATGCTGGAAAGACCATTAGAAGCTCAGGATGGGGAAATGTACAGTACACCTCTTGTTTTCGTGGCAGACATATCTAATCCATCTTTACATGCTCTTCTTCACAGTTAGGTTCTACATCTCCATCCAGGGCTTTAGGCAATATGACTTCTTCTTCAGAAAGCCAAACAAATAATGCCCATCTGCTATACCAAACTGATCCAGCCTGTACACAGTATAGATGTAAATTCCAATACATGGAGAATCAATTGCCTGGAGGCCAACAGTAAGATACCACAACAACAGATGCAGACCCACAGTTAGAATAGAGACTTTCCTGATTCCCAGTTATGAGGAAAAGGATTTAAAACAACGTCACAAAACCAGAACAAATGTTTGGAACAAAAATGCTTGCGGTGACCTTCAGACATTTGTCCCTTGGGGCATCAGAGAAAAATCCTAGCCAGCTGCTGCATGAGTGTATCTTGGATAGCAATGTCTTTGCTAGTTACAGAAAGAAGAAATAAACAAAAGGCAAAGTATATACTGTAAATAAATCATGTAGGAAGGAAAAATGGTCAACCATAATTTGACTGAGAGGAAAGTAAGCTCGACTTTTTTTTTTTTAATTTAAAAGTTAATAAGGAAGGTTCTCTGAGCTGAGGGGTTTTCTGATAAGTTGGAGACATGATTTAATTACAACTTGGACTGTCTAGGAAGAATAAAGTGACCTTGATAATAGGTCCAACTCAATGTTTTACAATAATAGTGTTTTCTCTCTTTTTAAAAGCCTCTGTTAGAAGCAGATACTGTTATGGGTATCATCCATATGTCATATATCACCTAACAACTGTCCTATTTTAAAAATTTACAAATTTACAAATTGCACAAATAACTAAGCCTTAGATTGGAGAAATGACTCACCCAGGGTCATTTAACTGGTGGCAGAGCCAGGGATAGAGCAATGATCTACATGATTCCATTGCCTATGCCCTCCCCAACAAGATGAAAGCACTGAATCTTCATTCCCACCCTCCCTCTTTTTTTATTTTTGGTGCACATTACACTAGATTAGTTTATAATGTGTTCAATTATAGTGCATTTAATATACCATTTAATATAAATAGATGGCCGCACTTATTTCGACTTAGAACACATTGACACAAAAGAATACATACAGGTACCAATCTCTTAGTTATTTAAGACCAAATAAGAGATTACTGGTTGAAATTCTTTTCAAAAATTTTGAAATTTTAGGTGTGTAAAGTATAAATATTTAAATAAATCTAAAATTCTAAAATCCTCATTAGATACTAAATATGTACTATAAAGTTAGCTATTTTACACATTATTTTATATGTGTTATTGATTATGTGAACATTACCGGGTTGTTGTAATTTATAGAATGCCTCCTCACTAAACACACATTCATAGAACTGGTTTGAGTTTGCAGATGAGGCATTGCAAAGTTCATGGGCATGGATGTCATATAGCTCTGCCCACCTAACACATGTGAGAAACTCTCTTCTGTAAATGGGAGCAATGATGCCTGCATTAAAGAAGAGTGATATAGATAGATAGATAGATAGATAGATAGATAGATAGATAGATAGATAGATAGACGAAATGAGATAAAGTGTATAAAAGTATCTGGCTCAAAATGTATATTAGCTATCTTTGGGTTTGACCAGGGATTCTAAAGATAGATGAGAGAACTGAAATCCACAGAAATGGAGAAATGTTGCCACAGAGAAGAAAGGACATGGGCTTCACAGTGAGACAGAATGTGTGGTGGAGATACAGAATGGACATTATGTTTCCAGTTAGTGAATAAGGACTCAACAAGAAAAGCAGCCATTGTTAGAAAGGAACTCTCCAATGTTCACGCATAGGAGGTAGCAAATATTTACTACTGGACCCTATGTATTCTTGACACCAACCTCCTGTCCAGCTGTGCCTCCCACCATGTGAACCTAAACTATTAAATTTGTCTGCAATTCAACCTTATTCAAATTCGTTGAATGGGGTTTGTTCCCTTTGTCACATGGCCTTTGCGTATGTTGTGTCCTCTGTCTGATACTCATTTCATGGATCTACTCAACCATAACCTAATCAATTTTTACTGTACTTGTGCATCTCATCAGAAAAATTACTTCCTCCTAGAAGGTTTCATGGATTCCACTTCTGAGGCCAAATACTCTTAGAGCACCATGTGTTTCCTTCAAGCATTTATCAAAATTAGAAATCTATAGTTATTAAGATGAATATATATTAAAGTAAGTCCCATCGCTAGTCTGTAAGCTCCAAGAGCCAGGTCCTCAACTAGATGTTTCACTTTCTTATCTCCAAACACCTAACACAGTGACTAGTGCATAATATGCACTCAGTAAATCATTACTGAAAAAATAAAGGAAACAGATTTGTACCCAGTCCTCCCGACTAAGTAGGCTTTCTCCTGCATTTCAGTTATTTTTAATAGCTGCACTTTTACATCTTCAGAGAAGCGGCAGCCTTCTACTTCCTCCTACCTGCCTCATGGTAAGAGAAAGACTCTGATGGGCTGGCCAGAGAAAGCCAGGCATGGATACTACTTAACACATGAAACTAATGTTTTGTTGAATTAGCTGATTGATTAGCCAGAGGTATTTGTGAATGTAGATGTTGCTCTGATATCTGACTTGAAATATTTGTGGAAAGTTCATGCTCATTCACTGGTAAGCCCTCTCCAGTCAATCTCATTACTGCAGAGATAGATGTGGGGCAGAGAAATCAGGGGTATTGAGACATGTGGTATAACAGCTTCTACCTAATATTCTGAACAAATAAATAGATACAGGATCTAGAAACTAAATCTTGTAGTGTCATGAACCTAAATTATTAAAAAACAAAACAAAACAACTATCTGAAAAAGTGATCTCAATGCTGAAATCCCTTTTATTTTTTGAGGATGGGGGGAAAAGAGAAAAGTTTGCTAAATCCAAGAGGGCAAAGAGTGGAATTCTACAGTTCAGATAATTACTCCAACTCCATTGTAGCCTGTTGACAATATCTACTTAAATTCATCTTAGAGCTGAATTTGACAAGGTGTAGTGCTCTTTGAAAATAAAATGTTTCTAGATAGTTATGTAACTGGTCGATCCACAAGTTTATCTGCAGTATGCACTATAAGTGTTTCTAAATATTGCTAAATTTTTGCTAAATTGGAAGGCACAAGTTAGGTTTTATCACTCCCTGAACCACTGGCCAAATAGTGGTGCTTTGAAAATATTTTAACTCTTAGTTTTTATCAATTGATCAACTATAAGAAGTTTCTTAGATTAAGTGAGATCAAATGGGATTTTTTGTTTTTTGGAGTATAATTGCCTTACAGTGTTGTGTTAGTTTGTGCTGTACAATGAAGTGAATCAGCTGTATGTATACATATATCCCCTCCCTCTTGGACCTCCCTCCCCCACCCCATCTCACCCACTTAGGTCATCACAGAGCACCAAGCTGAGCTCCCTGGGCTATACAGCAGGTTCCCACTAGCTATCTGTTTTACACTTGGTAGTGTATATATGTCAATCCTAATCTCCCAGTTCATCCCACCCTCCTTTCCCCCGCCCCCCCCCGCCACACACACACAGTGCCCACACGTCCATTCTCTACGTTTGCGTCTCTATTCCTGCCCTGGAAGTAGGTTCATCTGTACCATTTTTCTAGATTCCGTATATATGCATTAATATACGATATCAAATGGGATTTGAGGCTGTCAGATTTCCATTTGGGTTTTTCAATTATTATTTAAATTGTGTTTCTGTGTATATAGCAATGTGTTTATTTCTTAGGCAATACATGCAAAAATGGTTTACACTGAATTTTCAAAATTAGCTGAGGATGGACAGTTCAACATTGTATCTTCCAAAATGAAGCATAAACTTCATAGTGATATCTCCAAATACTGTTAATGACAAATGGATTTCAACCTGATCTTATGCTTCTAGAAACATTCTGTGCTTACCTGTCTCTCAACAATACATTTTCTAAGTCCCATAAAGCACATTCATTGCAATAGTGGAAACGACTTTATGTCACTGGTATCACCCAGTTAAGTTCGACTAAAAAGGCTTCTTTCAATTCTTAAAGCCAAGTTTAAATGCCCCCTCCTCTTGAGGAGCCTCCTATTCAGGTCACCTTAAGGCCATGTGACCCTTCTCTGAACTCCCACAGTGTACTTCGTCATCTCTTTTACAAATGGTAGTTTTCACCTTTGGAGATAGTTATTTAGCTGGCTATCTTCTCTCTCGTAACAGAAGACATATGAGCTGAGGATTGCACGTCTCTAAAATCCTGAGGATTATTAAATAGCATGGATATACAGAGCGAGAACTTGAATCTCCCCTCATTTCTCTCCTAATGCCATGTGGACAAAAGGCAATTTGTACAATTTCTATTTAGATTTGCCAATGCTCAGAAACAGGACCAAATGCAGTCAGTATTTGGACCACATTAAGTCTGGAGAGTTATCCTGAATTTGGGAAAGCAGGAAGCCTCCTATTCCTCAATGGTGTTTTCTGTTCTAATTCATTAAGGCTCACCATAGTTTTAGCAGATATTTCTCAGGATTATTCACTTCCTAAAAGAGTGGCAATAGAAATATTCTTCAAGATAAAATACACCCTAAAAAAATCACAGTAAAAATATTTTTAAAAAACAGTTACAAAAAGATCCTTAAAACAATGCAACACCCCACAAACTTCATATATGAGAATACAGAAGCATATTAATGACAAAACAATGTTTTTATTGTATGTTAAGTTAAAAAGCATATTACAAACAGAATTTACACATGGTCTTGTTTTCTTAAAAAAAAAAAAAAAAAACTATGAGCATGTGTGAGTATGAATATTCACTAGAATACGATATTTAAGGGCACGGTACCAGGATTGGATATTCACTAAGCAGAGAGAGTTATTTACGAACTAGATATTACTAACTAGAGAAAGTTACTTCATCTCCCTCTGCTTAATTTTTATTATTTTTAAGGTGTAAATACTAAAAATACCTAGGTCAGAAGACAGAACTTCACCTAGAAGAAAAAGAAAGAAAGAAAGAAAGAAAGAAATTGTGAACAGAAACTTAGCAGAAAAGCATTCAGTAAATATTAGGCATTTTATATTTCATATATCGAGACTAAAAACATCTTTTAATAACTGGCTGTCAACGGTTATATTTAGGTGGTAAGTCTTGGTATTTTCTTTTACTTATTTTTCCTTCTGGGTTTTCTGATGCTCTCTAATGAATAGCTGTTACTTTTCCAACCATACAGATGCCTATAAAAAATATCCCCTTTAAATTTCTCTAATTCCACCTGCACTGAGGACCTTCATTGATTTCTATCAGGGCTATATGGGTACGTGGAAAATTTGTTACTCACAATCATACAATAAAATGCCTTCTGATATAAATTTCAAGCTCACGTGGTATTAAAGTGAACTGCTAGCAAGTGTCAGTCCAACTTTAGAACAGACGAAGAATGTTCAGTTTCTAGATACCTAATGGGCACCATATGCTATGCTGATGTGAGCAAACTGATTGTTCCTTAGGCAATCCTACTATGTAGAAGGCAGGGCAATCTATTCAGGGCAATCCCAGCTTACGAAAGGGAAAAATCTTGACACACTTAACTTCCCTAGGGCCTATGGATCATGTTTTGTCCTCTAATACCAACAGCACCTTGCACTATAAATTCACCAAGTATATATTCAATAAATATTTGTTGAATGAATGCTTGATGAACAAATATTGGGAGAAAACTATAGAAATATTTAAAGAGGCATCAAATCTGTAATGCTGACTATGTTAGACCTCTATTTTTAAACTCTTCCAAAATCTTTGGATGATTTATCCAGGCAGCTGTCCACTTCCCATATGACCAAGTACATGGAAGTAGAAGACATATGGCTAAGGTTAAATAGGCAGTCTTCAGCTTTATAGCCCAGTGAATATGATGCATCAGGCAAGGCCTGGTGGTAAGAATTCAGTGATCTTGGCCTTCCCATCACTAAGGCAACCTAACAAGAGAGACTGTCTCTGTAGTAATTAATTTGCGAATATGACATTGTCCATAAGCCTTTTTTGTATCCGGGACTTTATAATGTACCCATATTTATCTGAAAGTATTGATTGATTGCTTTAAAATTTCTACTGAGTACTTAGAGATCTAGTTTCCTGTGATGATTAATTTTATATGTCAACTTGACAGGGCCATGGAGAACCCAGATATTTGGTTAAACATATTTTATGGATATGTCTGCGAGGGATGAACATTTGAATTAGTAGACTCTGTAAAGTAGATTACACTTCCCAATGTGGTGGGTATTATCCAATCCATTGAAAGCCTAGAGTTGAAGGCTGAATAGGAAATAATTCTTTCTTTCTGCCTCACTGTCTTGAAGCTGGGCATCAGTCTTCTCCTACCTTTGGACTCAGACTCAGACTGAAATACCACTGATTCTCCTAGTTTTTAGGCCTTTGGACTCAGATTGGAATGATATCATTGGCTTTACTGGGTCTCCAGCTGGCCAAGTGCAGATCTTGGACTCCTCACCCTCTATAATAATATGAGACATTTTCTTACAGTAAATCTCTTTGTTTTTGCAAGGTGCTTTGTAAAACAGATCACATAATGCTAATTATTATGGACTAATCCCAAATTATTCTCATATGTATATATGGACTGCAATTGTTAATGGTGACAAACAATGCAAAGAACATGTGAGTAATGAAATACTTTAAAATGGTTATGATAACTGAGTTGAATAATCAAGAAAGTCCAGAATCATAAAGTTCATTGCATGCTTTGTATCACAATTTTCAAGTTATCTTTCTCTGTTCTGATGCATAGTATATCTGGTTTTGAAGTTTTCTGTTATTTATAGATTGTGTCCTCCAAGAAATCCCAAGGTATCCATTCTGAGTCCAAATGCTCAGAGAGTGGTATCCTGGACTGTTTTTGAGCCGGAGCTCTCTCTCATTTATATAGGTATCTCAAGAACTGGACACATAGATGTGCTGAGAGAATGTTGAACAGACAAAGTAACTTTCTTTTTGTTATTAGTCAAACTTTGTTGAGACTGTTTGCTTAACAACTTTTATAAGGCAGTTCCACTTTCATTGGAATTGAAATAATATCCTGTATTATGTTGCATTTCTGGTTTGGACAACATCCCTACTAGGTTGCTTTCTCTGCATGCATATTCTACCCCAATTACCACATTCTAGAGACAGAGTTCTTTTTTTTCCCCCCCTAGGTTAAGTTCTTTGTTATCTAAATAAGAATAAGGAGGAGGAGGAAGAGGAAGGGGGAGGGGGAGGAAGAAGAGGGGGAGGAGGAGAAATAAATTTCCTCAGTGACTGAACTAGTAATTCTGCTAACAGTCTTCATTTATTTTAGGTGCCTTGGTCCATTTTAGGTGCTAGGAGGCAGGTAGTAATTTGGTAAAAGAAAAATAAGCTCTCAGTTCTTTCACTTACAAAGGGAGTTATCACTGTGAACACGTACAGTATGCCAGACAATGTCTTAGAGACATTTTAACATGAAGCATAATAGCTATTTTATTGAGCACCAAGACTGTACAGGTAACTTTGTTTATGTATACAATATCTGAAATTCTCACCCCCAAATCATTTTAATTCTTACTCTTTTGCTGAGTAAACAGAAAGTGGTTACTATAATGTTAAGATCACATTGCTAGAAGTTGCTAAGATCAGTTTGGAATATACATCATTTTGTTGTCAAAACCCAATTTCGTTACATCATATGAACTTGTTTTGGCACTTGCTCAACTTGTCTGCTTTACTGCCTTCAATAGGATAAATTCTTTGAGTAAATTATTGGCAGTTTTCTCATTGGCAAGCTCACCAAGATGATGACTTGCCTGCATGACTTTGACACTGAATCTTTCTTTTATATCCTTTTATTTTGTTTGCTAAGAAATTAATAGATTAATTTGCTAGAAAAATATGAACATTAAGAAAAGCTATGGGTTCCTTTGCCAGGGTTTCAAAGTGATTTCATCTCTGTAGGGTGTTCAGGTCCATCCAGTTAAATCTTTATGTCAACAAAATTAGAATATGCCTCAGAGGTTATGCCCTTACATCTTTCTTCTGAAAAGAAAGTCTTGTGGCTTTGTGATTTTGAAGCAACATGCTTAATTATCCTGAACTCAGTTTCCTCTCTTGCATCAACCTCTCAGGACACTGGAGAGGATATTAGATAATTCACATGAATGTGCTTTGCATATGAAAGTTACTTGAGAAATATCACTTTGCTCTTTTTCCTCCTTCGTAGGACAACTAGGTAACTATCATTGGTAGGCCTGCCTTTGTAAGTTTGTGTGTGGTGGGGGGGGGGGCATGGGAGTATCACTATTCAAGTTGCTCTATAGCACAGAATATTCGCTATACATATTCATTTAATTTTTGATGTTATCCTTAGTGGCAAGAGTCATGTCCTCCATTTTACAAAGCAGTGGGATTCACACAGTTAGGAAGTGACAGAGCTTAGGTTCAAAAGCACATCTGTCTGCCTCCAAAGCATTTCTGTTTATCACACAATATCCCTCTCCATGGAAAGCATAGCCACATTTTTTAAAATGCTAGATCATAATTAACATGTTATTTTTTAACAAATCATCCAGAATTATATAAAATGAAAAACTAGTGTTTTTCAACAAATTCCACTCAGGTCATGTACTTTGCCAATGAAACAGTCAGTATCCATGCAATGTTCAGACTTCTTTCTTATGCATTCAGAACCAATTCTCACACTGATATCACTTCTTGTTTCTTTTAATACATTAGAGAATAATTGGCACTAAACTACTCATCTTATTTTCATTAAGAGATATTTGTTACTTTTCAAATTCCAAATCTACTCAAAAAGAAGTTACTCTAATTATAAAAGGTCACTTAATATAGACTAGACTTTCTACATATATTGATTTATTTAATGCTAAAATCTTTGCTTATTCACTGAATATTTATTGAGTACCTTCCATATTTCCAGTGCTGTTTTAGACCCGAGGGATATAATTATTAGCAAATAGACTTGGCTTTTGTCCTCACATCCGTAATAGGCTAACAGTGATAAAGACATCAATCAAATTAATTATGCACAAGTGTAAAATTCAGCTAGAAAAGTGTTGTGGTGATGTACGTGTTGGTGTGTGCCCCTCAAAAGAGGATTTTTCCTAGTCATGGAGATCAGGGAAGGTTTGCCTGAGGAAGCAGTGATGGAGCTAAGATCTTAAGAATTAGCAAAGTTAATTCGTTGAAGAAAGGAGGAAAAACAACTTTGAGAGAGTGGGAAGAGAATGGGAAAAGAGCCTGTGATAAGAGGGAACACGTTGAGTCAAATGACAGGGAGAGGGTGGAAGAAACATAGGTTGGCATGACACAGTATAACAGGAAGAAAAAGCCCATTCTCTTAGATCAGAAAAAGCTTCTTCCATTTAAATTGAGAAGTGACATTTAATGATACCTTCTCCTATTTTACTTTTTAAAAAAGTATCTATCAGAACAAAAGTGAAAGCTAGCTCTGATGCACAGTGTGTAAGCAGACTAACTGGGCAATTAAAAAAGTAACAGGAATAATGCAGTAAAAATGTGGGTGTTCATAAACCTAATTATATAGTGTTCCAAGTAAATGCCCTGGGATTTATATGACATCAGATATTTTTAGAAACCTCAGACCAGCAAATGGTGAGACTTAGAAAGCGAAAGAAGACTTAAAAATAAATCCTCTTCTACATAGTCTATTAAGGCTGTTTGCTGGATTTTCCTCTGGCGAGGAACACATACCTTCCAATGGCAGATGACTGGAGAAAATCTCCCGTTCACCCAGTGCATGCCAAATGAGAATTGTAATTAACTTACTCGGTATAATAGAAGAAAAAAAAAAAATCAGCAGGAAGGTGATAACTAATGTGCTTCACCCGGTGAATCTATCCCCAAGTCTCTTTCCCATCCTTGGAGTGCTGTTTATGGGGCTAGTTTTAATATTTTATGTTGTGCTATTTATACTTATGTAGCTGAATTTAAAAGATGAAGTGATGTGACTGCCATCAAACTTTAAAAAATTCAATTTGATGGAATTGACGATGTTTAGAGCTTCCTCTCAAGTACTCTCTGTAGCTCAGGTTTGGGTCCCTGGAAGGAATTTGCTCTCCTTTTATATGAAAACAAAAAGTGCAGGTGTGTAGTTGGGGATGCAACTGATCACCTGGTGCATGAAGAACGGCATCCTTAGACTCTCGAATCTGAATTGAAGTTGAAACAAGATGGACTATCAAGATCTGAGTTCTAGTTTCTTTATTCATACATAAATGTTTTCCACTGTATAGCTAATGACCATAGAATCAGTGAAAAGAGAGAAAACAAATCACCATAGTTAATACTGCGGTATGCTATATTTGAAAGTTGTTAAGAATGTAGATCCTAGGGGCTTCCCTAGTGGCACAGTGGTTAAGAATCTGCCTGCCAGTGCAGGGGACACGGGTTCAAGCCCTGGTCCGGGAAGATCCCACGTGCCGCGGAGCAACTAAGCCCATGTGCCACAACTACTGAGCCTGTGCTCTAGAGCCCACGAGCCACAACTACTGAGCCCGTGTGCCACAACTACTGAAGCCCGTGCACCCTAGAGCCCGTGCCCCACAACAAGAGAAGCCACTGCAATAAGCCCACGCACTGCAACAAAGAGTAGCCCCCGCTCGCCGGAACTAGAGAAAGCCTGCACGCAGCAACGAGGACCCAACGCAGCCAAAAATAAATAAATTTATATATAAAAAAAAAAGAATGTAGATCCTAAAAGTTCTCATGTCAAGGGGAAAAAAAACATTTTTTTCTTTTTCTTTCTTTTTTTTAAAAAAATTTTTGTATCTGTATGAAATGATGGATGTTAACCAAACACACTGTGGTAATCATTTCACAATATATAAGTCAAGTCCTTCTGTTGTACACCTTAAACTTTACATACTGCTGTATCTCAACTATATCTCAATAAAAGTGAGAAAAAAAATCACCCTTAATCTCTCTACCTAATCACAAGCAAGAGAAATAATAATAATATTAACTGGAATTCATTGAGTACTACTGTGAACCTGGTCTTTCAAGTAAATTATTTCTAATTATGGTACTAACCTTGCAAAGTAGATATAACTAATATCCTCCTTTTACAGATGAGGAAAACTATTCAGAGGGATTACATGACAAGCCACATATATCATAGAACCATTAAGGGCAGAACCAAGTTTTAAAACAGAACTACCTTACTTATGCTTTTACTGCAGCATGTGACTTTTTAGTCCTTTTTTCCCAAGTAACTATGTATCTTTTTAGCTGCATGTCTGTTCAGTTTTATTCTAAGCTTATCATTACATTATACATTAACTTTTACCCTTAATTTCTTAAATAGTGTGCTATTTATCTATGTTATTACATGATCTCTATCATCATCATTTATATACACTAAAAAAGTATATACTTTAGTTTACCTAGCCTAATTTATAATTTGACCATCTTGCTTATTTTCCTTTTGTTTCAATAACATGGATAATTATATAATAATATTTTTATATAAAGCTTTTTCTATATTTTGAATTATTTATGTGGGATGTCTCTCTAGATAAGAAATTACTTGGTCAAAAGGTATTATTAACCTTAGCTTTCTAGAATTTTTAAAATCTGGGGCCAAAATAATGAGACGTGCATATGACAAAATTTATAGTGATATTTGATTAAACTCTCTGATTCTGAGCTTTCCAAATCCATCTATCAAACGGGTTGTAAAAGTTTACTTCACCAAAGTAGTTTTTTCATTAAAAAAATCTGTTATTTGTACTGAGACTATAAGTAGTCATCCTGTCTAGGTTCTTAAATTTAAAGGTACTCATCCCTTTAAGAAGCTAAAGAGATGACCTATGTAATTTGCATTTCTCCTTGCCCATATCTTTCTCATTAATAATATTTTAAACTGCTTGAATTAATATGGGAGAATAAAAAGTAACTACTTAGCTAAAGTCACTAAAATACATGAAATCAATTTCTATTGCATAATGTAAATAAATGCTTTGCCCTATAATATTTACATTACTAATTTTATCACAGACAATGTAGACAAACATTAGGTATGCCAAACTACAGGTATTATTTAATTTTGAATATTTTTCAAGGGCATGTGGTTAGAATGTATATGCATAGCTTTGTGTATCTGTGGGTGCATGAATTCTCCCTTTAAATCAGATTCCTGTCTTCCTAAGATAAATCTGAATCAGTATCAATATATCGACTAATATCTTCTATTCATTCTGTAAATTCATGAATCCAGTAAAGTACCTATTCTGTACAAGACACTCTGTCACTTTCTGGGAACTACAAAGATAAACAATTACTTTATAATTACAAGTGTAAAATTTTTTTTGAAAATTTGTTCTTTGTGCAAGAATTTCAAACGCAATATTCCAATCTTCATATCCACACCACATATTGCTACCCTTATCACAGTTGAAAAAAATGGAATAGTCTCTTATTCAAGATAACATAGCTATGGACTTCCCTGGTGGCGCAGTGGTTAAGAATCTGCCTGCCAATGCAGGTGACACGGGTTCGAGCCCTGGTCCGGGAAGATCCCACATGCCGCAAAGCAACTAAACCCGTGCACCACAACTACTGAGCCTGCGCTCTAGAGCCCGCGAGCCACAACTACTGAAGCCTGCGTGCCTAGAGCCCGCACACCACAACGAAGAGTAGCCCCCCACTCGCTGCAACTAGAGGAAGCCCGCACGCAGCAACAAAGACCCAATGCAGACATTAAATAGATAAATAAATAAGTAAAAGATAACATGGCAACATAGCTAGTAAGTGGATAAATAAAGATATTTAAGTTAGAACTATATAGTTGCTAGCAGCAGAAATATAAACTGAACCATGGTGTGTGTGTGTGTGTGTGTGTGTGTGTGTGTATGTGTGTGTGCATTGGAGCTAATATCAATAACCTATTGGTGAAAATCAAGCCACCTCAAAACTTAGTGGCTTAAAACAGCAAACATTATTATTGCCCACAGTCAATAGTCACCACAGTCACTTTCTGGTGACCACAGTCAGAAAGGCCCTCAGGCAGGTAGATGATGTTGCTTGAATCCCATGAGCCCCAGATTAGTAAGTGCTGAGGGGGTAGGGGAAAAATACAAGAAGCATTTGTAACTCGTTGGATTGATTACTCTTGTGTTAAATTCTTTTCATTGATTCAATAAAACTAGGTTGAATATCTTTTAGATGACTGCTAGAGAGAATATAAAGGAAGATAAAATAGAAATGAAGGAGCTACAGAAAAATACCTTAGTGGTAGTGTAAGGTGAAAATTTACTGTTAGGGATTCAGAAAAGCACATGCAGATGGCTTTGTGATTAAACACTATATGGTTCTGAGGGCACAGAAGCCTGTGCGCTCTAGCTTATTCTCACACAGACAGGAAATGGACAGCCTCATTTTTTGACACTCCAATATAAAGTTTATCTTCAAGAGGCTGCTTCTTATGAAGCTCACAGATAAGCAATGAAGAAAGTTTGATGCCACTACACTTTGGGAATGATTACTAAGTATTTATTCTCACTCGGTTACTTTGTTACTTCAAGTGTTAACTTCTCCAGAGTTAATACTTCAGTGTATTTTCCATTCAATATTATTTTTTATCCTCTTAAAAAGAATTATGTTGTAAAACCACTCAAAAGCTGTTAAAACAACTAGTAAAACATTTCAAACTAAATGCATGCAAACCTTTTTATTTTGCAGGCACTGTGTAACAGTAAAACAATACTAATGATTGTTGGTCTGTGGTATACTAAGTAGTTCTGAAAGAGTTATCAAGGAAAAAATATAGAGGAGGTATTCCCTGAAGGGTATTAAGCTTAAAGTCCAATTAGCTAAATCTTCCTTTCAGGGGGAAAATAGGAAGCAATTACAGAGGACACAGCAGGATGCAAAGTTTTACAGAATTGTTCTTACTGTTAAAGAAACAATCCAACTAAATGGTTCTATTAAAACAAGAGGCCAGGCAGGTTATATTCAATTTAGGACCAGGATTCTTACCCATCTAGACCTTTAAAGAAAGGAGCTTAAATTTGTTAGGGGAAACACTGACTGAAACCTCCCACCCTGGCCAGGCAAAGACAGTAACAATATGCATGTGTTATTTTATGACAGAGATCCTGATAAGGAACATGGAACTAACAAGCCACCACCAACTGGAAGAATAGGGGAAAGGTCAAAAGGAGAGAGGAGACGCCAGTCCACATGTCCTACCAACCTCCCAGAATCCTTCTCGCTGGAATCCATCTTGGCTGAGTGATGCGCGGGCCACCAGAAAGGACCCTGAGGCAGAATGATTGGCCAGAGACAACCCGAAAACTAATCCTATCACCATAAAACCCGAGACTGCGAGCCACGTGCCAGAGCAGTCCTCCTGCGTTCCCGTACCCTCCTGCTCTCTGCCCGGGGCGCCTTCCCCAATAAAGTCTCTTGCTTTGTCAGCATGTGTGTCTCCTCGGACAATTCATCTCCGAGTGTTAGACAAGAGCCCACTCTCAGGCCTTGGAAGGGGTCCCCCTTCCTGCAACAAATGGCAACTCTGGTGGGATCTTTTCTTCGCTATGACTGACTTCCTGACCACTCGAGGTACTCGGGGACCAGCTCACCCACCGACGGACCAGACCCAGTGGCCACAACTGGGACCCTTTTGTCCCTGGTCTCCTCCTGACGCGGACGACTGGCCAGAGTGCCCCGACTGGGTAAGGAACAAGAGATTTTGTTGACTTCTTTCCCCTTCCCTCTCTCTTTCCTCTTTTCAACCCCTCCTATCCTACCCTTTTTTCTTTCTGTCCTGGTCCTGGATGCAGGAGTCTTGTGGAAGGGCCTCAGTCTGATCTGAGGGTCAGAGCCTGATCACCTCCTGTGGGCAGAGAACTCGAATTCTGGTTCTGGTCCAGTATCTGGTTTCTGATAGGGCTGAGTTCCCGTCCTCCCTGCCTAGAAGCCCAGGGAAAAGTCCCATAACACCTGGGTGTCTGCAGGTGGCAAGAGACATCTGTAAGGCCACCCTTTTTGTCCCCCCTCCTTCCCCTCTTACCTGGCCTCCTTTCCCCCCTTTGAAATCTTTGAAAACCTGAGATATTTCCATTTACTCTGTTAGTACTCAGATCTGAAGTTCTGTGTCTCTGTAGGAGGTTTTCTGAGAGACTGCAATATTGTATTTACGGGAGTGTCTGATCAAGACAGCCAGGCCTGTATGTGTTTTATACTTTGTATTCTGTGTTGTGATTTGTGATGGCCATTCTGCCTTGTGAAATGGGATAACACTGTGTGGCCACCATTTTGTTTAGACTCCAGAGAAAGTTGGTCTAGGTAAAACTCCTGAAAATTCCAAAACTGGTTCTTTTGCAAATACAGTTAGTAAAAGCAAACTTGTTAGTGAAAGCAAACTTGATCAAATGCCTTTTCAGAATTCTGACTCTGAGGGAACAGGTCCTACTAGGATAACTTGATTTTCTCTCCCTGTACCTTGAGATCAGGGCTCTCGGGAACACTTATCTAGACCACCTCTAATTCCTGAGATTGAGGGAAAAATGGGAAGAAGCCTTTAAAAATTTACTTATTCCAACTGTTATTTATAAACTAGTGTATTTTATATTGTGATATCTGATTCATGACTAAGTTTAGAAAAGGAAGCCAGATCTCTCATTGTGCCTGTCTGGATATATGTATGTCTCAGTATGTGTCTTTGTCTTTGGATAATATTGCTGAGGTTAATTTGTAAATGAGCTCTATTTAATTGGCTTAAAGAAAAGTAAGCACTTACAAATCAAACAATTCTAAATACAAGAGAAATTAAGCTAAATAAATTTCAGGTTCACGTGAACTGAGAAATATTCAGTATTAAATTCATATCTGGTATTAATGTTTAAGTTTGTCGATCTAATTAATATACACGTCTTTAGAGTAATTAAGATTAAGTATAGTACTTTTATTCTACCTAGCTTTAATAGAAGTTTAATAAGATCTTATTATATCTGTTGCAAATTTGTCAGCAAGGAAAGTAACTCAATGTGAAGAAACTTTTAAGGAAAGAAAACGCAAATGAGATAAGAGATTTGGGTGAACTTTTTAGGAATAAAATAAAATACTAAAACATTAATTACTGGACATTAGCTTCCTTTTACAGAGAAACAAAAGATTTAGAACTATTAATAAATATGTTTGGTGCCACACTGAGATGTTTTATATAAGAAAGCACATTTTTCAAGATTTATTATTTGGATTTATGTTTACCAATCTACACAGTGTTGATATAAAGGACAGTTCATGGTTGCTTAAGGAAAGTAGGATGTGTGTTTTTAGTAAAGAAGGTATGAGGAAAGGAATTGCATTTTATTAAGGGAAAAGGAAGTAGGTCTGACTTACAGGTGGCTGTATCTGGATGGAAAAATAAAGTGATGAATACAGAAAGAGATAAAAAAGTTTGTGGAAAGTGGACCCCGAGAAAACAGTTTTGTGCATGGTCAGGATTGACTAAGGTTAAAATAAATTTAATTGAGTAAATGAATTTTAAGCAGGTACAAAACTTGAATTTGGCTTTTCTCTCTCTTAAGAGGACAAGATTTCTTAAAATGTTGAACTGCGTTTCATAACAGATTTTAAGTTTCTTTACCTTTTAAGTGATCTGTTCTGTATTTGCCTTTGAAATCTTTATTGTTACTTTGGCTAAGTGAATAACTTTGTTTCACAGTGACCTGTCATCCTATCTGACTGAGTGTTCTAAACCCTTTTTGATATTTTTTTGACAAAACTTCCTAAATCAAATTCTAATGAAGTCCTTTTGACCTCTAGCTAACTTTGGGATGCTTCAAAGGGCCCCTGAAACATCCCAAAGAGAAATATTAAACTAATTAGGTTCACTTGGTATGTTAAATTACATGGGAAGTATTGTCAAATGAGTAATAAATCTTCTCAGGTTATATTGTATGGTAAATGTTACTAATATAGATATCCTAGATTTATATGGAGTTCCTAAAATTCTGATATGTCCTGGTCAGTATTCTAGTTATTATCTTAAAGTGTTGTTATGTCACAGCAGTAACCAAGTCTCTTTGTTAATTGCATTGTAATCAGATTTAAATGGGCCTTCTCAAGTCTTTTGTCATTATAGACAGTTAAGGTTTCACTCTAATGCCTTTGCAAAAATGCTTCCTCTTCAAGAAGATTTATAGAAAGGACTTTTGGATAAATACAAGTTTCTGACTTTCAGACCATAATGCTGAACTGGGTAAGAAATTGAAGAATTCTAATTAAAAACCTGATAGCTTCATAAAGCTGTTAACAAAAAGGATTAGTTACATAGGACTGAGTGAACTGGCGAATATGGTTATAATTTTTATGGTTTCTATCTGAAAAATTGCAGGTTTAAATCTGTGTTTTCCAGGTATACGGAAACCTTCCCCTCAAACTCATTATGACTTACAGAAATTTGGTAAATTATACTTTTGTAAGCAGAATTGAAACATTTATCTTTTTCTCTCTATATGCTCTCTCCAGAGCTTGGAAACTCTTAGGTTCCCAGCAGCTTTGTCAGATAAATTAGGAAGGCTACCTCACTAGCAGGTACAGAAATCCCAAGGTATTTTGGAGACCTCGAAAAGGGAGGAATTCACCTACATCTGTTAGGCAAAAATCTGTGATAAGCCCTTGGCATGATGTTCCTGGCCCTGAGAGGTCGTTTAAAAGTCTAGTCTGAGACTCCTTATAAAAGTTTCAGCATGTCTAGATGATCAATTACAGTTATATAAATCATCAGGCCAAGTATTGAGACCAGACTTATTTTGCAAACAAATTAGTCTTAATTTGGTTACATTCAGTAGAAAAGAGGGTAATTTTAGAGAGAAAAAGATTATGTTTCAATGAATGGTAAATCCAAGTTTTATTAATGGAGATCTGTATTTACTAAGACTCACCTCCCAGATAGTTCTTTGCTGTTATGTTATATTAATGTAAAGTTTAATTTAAGAACACTCTAAATTTTTTTCTGACATTTATCTCAGTAATATATATCTGAATGAAGATCAGATGCCCCATGACCTACAACCAGGGGATTATGCACACTGGAAAAGACCTAATTTACAGAACTATATCCAACCTGGATGGAAGGACCCTTATCAGGTACTCTTAACTAGCTCATGCACAGTGAAACTGAAGGGAATTGACTCTTGGATTAATTTCCACTCACAAAGGGCCCCTGCACTGGACTGGCCTATAGAGAGGACAGCTGACCTCAAACTCACCTTAAAACAACACACAAACAGAGGAGAAACTACACTCACACTAGGACAAAAAGAAGACAGCATCAGAAGAAGACAGCTTGCCCAAGATCCTCGACCTGACTCGTATGATCATTTACAATGTTTTCTTGACTTCTTGGACCCTTGCTTTATGAATCAAATGTTTTCCTATCATGGGCACAATCCTATGCTAGTTTTAAAAATCAATACAATTGTTGGGATTGTGGCCAATTACCTGTGTCCAGTACTTCTGGGTTACCTTGGTGAATTTCTCTACTCCAAGGCTCTAATTGGTTGGCCCTGAGGAAATTTACTTTAAAAGAAAAATTATAGTCATGTTCAGGTAACTATTGATATTACTAGGTGGAATTCCCTCACCTGGCCGATTAATAATGCCTGCTCTGACCGTGGCCATAAATATGAGTTTTCTATTACTCAAGCTCAATCAGAGCAACAAGCAAAGTTTCAGCCAAGGAATAAGACCTTCTACAATCATGGGATGGATTTATGTAGCTAATACCAGGCTATGGTAATTTAAGTTTAAAGGCTCCTCTATGTTGGGAACAATTAAATCATACTAAGGATAATCAGTCTAGTAACACTAGGAAACTGGGCTGGGTGCCTTATGGATAATGCCAATATAAAATTTCCCTTAAAGATAAGGATTGGTACAGAACAGGCTAAGTCAGATGACCTGGGATATACTGGGCTGCACCTAATGGAAGTTAAGAAAGATAAGTTAATTGTATACATTAAACATGTACAGTTCTTTGTATATCAATTATACTTCACTTAAGCTTTAAAAAAAGTCAAGAGAATGACAAATATAGTATTGTATTACAGAAAGAACAGGTCAATCTTTATTGAGCATAGCTACTCATTCAAGAAAAAGAGAGAGCCTACTATGTATCGCTCATAGTTCCTGATAAAATAAATTATGTTAAGACAAATCTTGCTGCTGCCTTAATGATTCAAAATATTTTCTCTGTCATTAGAAATCTAAAGGTAAGCAAAGTTGATCTCTTAGCTTTATTTTGTCCTGACACTTTACCTTTTCTAAGAAATTGAAATTAAACCTTCTGATCTTTCAGTTTCTTACTTTTAACTTTACCTCCTTAAATTCTTTCTCACCACACCATTAGAAGCAATCTCTGACTTGTTTGAACTTGACATCTCCTTTACTATTTTTCTTGTATTATTAGTCTTTCTTGAGTCTGTGTTGCTTCTTCATATAAGAAATCTCTTAAATGGCAGAGATACCTTGCTTGACTTATATATGGGATTCTTGCAATATGGGATAGTTTTAGTTTGATTCTTTTTTTGCTTGTTTTGTTTTGTTTTTACACTCATGCTGTCTTGAGTTTGAATTTAGGCTCCAAGATTTACCACTTGTATGAACCTTGGGCAATTACTTTTTCATAAACCTCAGTTTTTCAGTCTGTAAATGGAGATTATAATTTTACATAATCCATGTTTTTTAAAATATAAAATGACATTATACTTAAAAAGTGCTTTTAAAAATATCTATTACACACTAGTCATTCAACAAATATAAGACATTTATTTTAACTTGATAACACGTAATAATTATCCAGCACAGCAGCACTGCATTATATACAGAATGATAATAATAAATCAGTCATGGAGTATTTGGGGTATATTTTAGAATATGTTTTGGAATAATAATGCTATTAGTGGTATTTTGGTGTTGAAACTTAGGTCTGTCTGACACCAGTGCAATGCATGAATGTTTAATGCTTAATGACTCAAGTAGCATTTTTTTATAGGCCCACAATCCTTATATCCTCTCTCCATTGTATCATTGAAACTCCAACCATACCATGATGGGTCAGTCCTGGAGCAAACACTGTATCTTTATACCTCCAAAATCTTCACTCATGCTTTCCTCTTAGTATTTTCTCCCCTTCGCTCCCATTCATTTATTGAAGCTCATTCAAATCCTACCTTCCCTCTGTTCTCTCTCACTCAGAATAAGGAAATCCTGCCAGCCATCAGTCTTAAAGTCCTGCTTCTTATTAACATAGCACACTTTCTATATATCTGTCTTATATTAGGATATTATTTACATAACAGAATTCCCTATTAACCTTTAATTCATAGAGAAGTAAAGAAGGGACAGTGTATTACTGGCACTGTTTCCCATATTAAACCACACAGTGCATATATAAGGTAACCCACACTCAATACATTGAAAGGATACCCAGTTCATAAAGGTGTCAGAAAGTGTCAGAGAATGTGGCCACTGTGACATTTACCAGCTGGCATTTATTAGCTTTGAAGCACCAGAAGAAACGGAGATATCTCTGTTAGTATTATTGTTATGTGGAATCTCTCAAGAATTGCTTGCCTGCTTAGCGGCAGCACTGGACTACCTCCCATCCGTGTTGCTGTTATACATGCACAGATTAATTTCTGCCTGATGCTTTGGAGATCCATTAGATTGTTCTTGATGACTAAACTAACATAACCTGGAAGACTTTTTTACTGAATTTCTCAGATAGTCAGAAGACTTGCCAAAAGGGGTTTTATATGAGAGCCAAGGTTTTTTATTATAGTTGTGATTCGTCATATGGTCTAGTAAGACAAGACCTTTATTTCTGCTTTGTAGAAGCCACTACACAACAAAATGAGGAAATAGATCAAAGAATTTCTTTTGATATTTATTTTGAAGAAAACATTGGGATGTTCAATGGTGTATATCAAATACCCTCTATGAGCTACACACTATGCTGTTATTATCCATTTGTAATTTTACTTCATCCTCCTACCAACCATAAAAAATAGATAATGTTATTACAATTTTACAGAAAAGGAAAGTGAACCAATTAAATGGTTTGGATAACATGTGTCAAATTCCAAAGTCCATGTTAAGAAGAGGTCCTAGAATACTGCAAATGGTAAGATTTAGCCAAGTTTATTAGAAAAGAAATAGCATGTATTAGTTGTCTATTTAAGGATTTTGGGGGGAGATAATATCTTTCTTTTCTTCTTAAGTGAATATTCAGTGCCAAATGTGGAAAATATGTACAGTGCATTAATGTATAAAGATGAAAATGATAATCAGCCCAATGCTTCCATGCAAAACTAACTAAAGGCAGCCCTTGCTTTGAATGGTTTAAGCAGGCACAAGTTTCAGTTACAATGCCTTATTAAATAATACACTCATCCTGTAACAACACAGTTCAAATGTCATGTTACCATGGTATATTAACAGTGAGCAAGTGCAAAATGTACAAACTCCCCTGTTAGACTTGAGTCCATACATCAGTGCATATATAAATGTGCATCATGATCAGTGATCAATCACTTTGCTTCCCTCAAAGTCTGTCAGTGATTGAACACTACACATCCATTTTCACTTCATGCACAGCAAGGAAGCAAGTATTTGTGTTGCCTCCTTGTCTCCCAATGATGAACCCAGATAACGTTTTACAAAATTGGATAACTGAAAGAGAATTAGCCAACAAAGATGAATGTGCAGAAACAAAGCGAAACAAAACAGAACAAAAAATTATAATAGTGGAAGTAAAATTGGATGTGATTAGAACATGTGAAAAGGGTGACAGAAGAGCATAATGGGAGGAAGTTAACAAGTAGTATGTATACATTATGACAGAAACATTTACCACACTTACCAATAACTTGCAGGATTTCAATTGAACATAAATTGAGTTATAGAATAAATAGCTGACCTTGCGGATCATTGACATTGACACTGTTTGAGAGATTCTGGGAATGCAGCTGGAGGAGTTTAGTGAAGGTGAAGTTATTGACATAAATTAGGAAAGCTGTTGTGAAGAAAAAGATGAAGATGACCCAGAGGAAAGACACTGGCAAAAACTTCACATTAAAGGAACTCTCAGATATTTTATGACAGTGAAAGTACAAAAGATAAAGTGTTGGAAGATGATCCAAACTCAGATTTATAATACACTCTGTATGGTAAGTTATACTAGGAGAAGTAAGATTGCTGCAAAGTAGTCTATATAGTTGCTAGGTCAAAAGTTACACCCATATACTATTGTACTAATATGCCATTGTTCAACTCATCTGAGGCTCAGTATCAACAAGAAGACATTGAAAACAAAATCAAATATTCTATAATAGCAATTGGAATTTAAAATAACGTTTATAAACATTTTGATGACCTGTGTTGTCTTGAAGCAAAGATATTTTCCCCCATAAATATTTGCTGACTATTTTCTATGTGTATCAAGGACAATTCTTAAAAATATATATATTTTTTAATAAAAGAGGGGAATACTGCATAAATTTAAACAAACACTATCTAAGACCTTCTGCTCATAATGATATACTGACTTATCAAAATGAGTACTAAAGCATCTGGATCATCTGTTGACCTGTTTTTGTTTTGTTTTTTTCCCCTTGTTTAGTCCTTTGCCCAAATTTTAAAAATTGATTACTAAGTACTGTATATGATAACTGAAGATGCTCTGTAAAATATGTCTTATTGTATCAATGATATATTACATACTTATTAGAGCTGAGTATCCAGGTAATACAAAGCTGGGTGTCAGAGTTTTAAAGATCTGGTCTAGTTCATGCTTACACTGGCTCTTCATCCTTAGTGAGCTCTGAATTCCATCTATATTTCTCTCCAACACTAGGTCACTGCTAAAACTTCTGCTTAGCTTTTCAATCTCTATGTGGCTACTTTCTTTTTATCTCCTAAACTTTTTGCTCTGTTTGGAATAAATGAATTAACAAAGACTTTGGGGGAAATGCTAAGAAGTGGATCTAGATAATCTTAATAATCAGACTTTAATATAAAGGTGGGTAAATACTTGTAAGAAAAAAGATGAGAAAATGAAAAATTTAACCAGATAATTGTAACCCATTAAAAAAAAAGCAAAATTTTAAATTGAAAAACATGACAGTTGAAAATAACATTTCACTTGCTAGATTTCCCAACAAAAAGGACACAACAGATTTTTTTAAAAATAGTGAACTTAAAGATCAGGGAAGATAATATATTTAAATTGAATCACAAAGAGTAAAAGTGACAGGAAACATAGAAAAGAGTAAAAGATAAAAGGGTGGTGGTTACAGGTGTAAGTGTAATTAGAGTCACAAAAGGGGAGATGAAAGAGACTGGTGAAAAAGCAATACTTGAAGAGATAGTGCATTAGATTTTTCCAAAATTGGTAGACAATCCCAAACCCTCAGTTTCAATATGTTCTGGGAAATCCAAGCAGGGGAAGACAGAAAAAAAAAAAAGTATAGGTACATAACTATACTAAATACCAAAAACAAAAATAGGAGCAAAGAATAAGGGCAGCAAATAGAAAAACAGTAAAAAGGATGGCATATATTAATCCAACTATATCAGTCATCACTTTCAATGTCATTACTATAAATTAACTAAATAAAATACAGGGCTTATCAGATTAGGTCAGAAAATAAGGCTCAGCTACATGGTACTGACAAGAAACCCACTTTAAATATAGAGACTATTACTGATTAAAAGTATATTGATGAGAAAAGTGTACCATACTAACCCTAATCAAAAGAAATCATGAGTGGCTACATTAATTTCAGACAGAGCAAACTTCAAAGTAAGAAAATTTATTAGGAAAAAAGAAGGGCATTACATTATGATAAAGAGGTCAGTTTTCCAAGAAAACATAATAATACTTAATAAGTATATGCCTAACAGAGTGTCAGACTACACGCCATAAAAACTGATAGAGTCCACTATGTTACAGATACTAACACCCTTCTCTCAGAAATGGACAGATCCAGCTGGCAGAAAATCAGTAAGGGTACAGTTGATCTCAACAACACCATCAGTTAACTGAATATAATTGACACCCATAGACTACTTCGTCCGAAAACAGCAGAATACACATTTTTCTTCTCAAGCTAATATGGAACATTTACCAAGACAGATCACATTCTGGGTCATAAAGCACACCTTAACGAATGTAAAGGAATAGAAAGTATACAATGTCTGCTCTCAGAATACAATGAAAATAAACCAGAGATTAGCAACAGAAAGATAACTGCATAGTTCCAAAATATGTGAAAATTAAGCAACACACTCCTGAACAACACATGGCTCAAAGAAGAAATCACAAGATAATATTTTTAAAAAATTGAACTAACTGAAAATCAAAACACAACATCAAAATTTCTAAGATACAGCAAAAGCACTGCTTAGAGGGGAATTTATAGTGTTGAATATATATACATATATTAGTAAAGAAGAAAGATCTACAGTAAATAATCTAAGTTTCTACCTTAGGAAAGTAGAAAAAAAAGAGCAAATTAAGTCCAAGTAAGTAGAATAAAAAAATAATAGAAATTAATTTGATAGAAAAAAGAAATCAATAGAGAAAGTCAACAAAACCAAAAGTTAGCAATTAGAAAAGATGAGTAAGTTTGATAAGTCTCTAGCTTAGGCTAACTTATGAAAAACAGAGAAAACACAAATTACTAATATCAGAAATGAAAGAGAAGGCAGCACTACAAATTCCATGGAAATTAAAAGAATAATAAAGGAATTCTGTGAAAAACTTTATGCCCACAAATTTGATAACCTAGAGGATAAAATGTACCAATTTGTTAAAAGACACAATTTGCCAAAACTCACAGAAGAAAAAGACTGTGAATAGGTAAATATTTATTAAATAAACTGAGTCAATTGTCAATAACCTTACAAAACAGAAAGCATCAGGCTCAGATGGGTTCACTGGATAATTCTACCAAACATTTAAGGAAGAAATTATATCAATTCTCTACAATCTTTTTTTCAGAAAACAGAAGCAGAGGGAGTATTTCTTAACTCATTCTAGGAGGTCAGCATTACCCTAATACCAAAAGTATAGAAGGATGTTACAAGAAAAGAAAACTGTAGATCAATATCTCTCACGAACTTAGGTGTAAAAATTCTCAACAAAATATTATAAAATCAAATTCAACAATGTATAAAAAGAATTATATACCATGACCAAATGGGATTTACTCCAGGTATGTAAGACTAGTTCAACTTCAAAAATCAATTAATGTAGTCAATTACATCAACAGAGTAAAAAAGAAAAATCACATTATTTTATCAGTAGTTGCAGGAAAAACATTTCACAAAATTAAATACTCATTCATGATAAAAACTCACTGTGTAATAGGAATAGAGAGAAACTTTCTCAACTAAATAAAGAATATCTACCAAAAAACCTTAGCTAACATCATACTAATCATAACAAACTAGAAGCTTTCCTACCAAAATCAGGTACAAGAAAAGGATGTCCCATCTCACGAGTTTTTTTCAACATCATTCTGAAAATCCTTGCTAATACAATAAAGCATAAAAAATAAATTTAAAAATATGCAAACTGGGGAGAAATACATAATATCGTCATTCACAGATGTCATGACTGTTCGTGTAGAAAATTTTAAAGAACTGACACACAAAAAAACCCTACTGGAACTAATAAACAATTATAGCAAAGTTTCAGGATACAAGATTAGTATACAAATGTCAATAATTTTCCTACAAACCAGCAGTTAACAAGTACAATTTGATATTGAAAACAAGTTTATATTGGCACCCCCCAAAAATGAAATACTAAAGTATGAATCTAACGAAATAGATACAACATCTGTATGAGAAAAACTACAAAACTCTGATGAACAAAATTAAAGAACTAAATAAACAGATATTCCATGATCATAGCAGGATTGAATATTATGAAGATGTCGGTTCTTCCCCACTTGTACTATAGATTCAATGCATCCTAAACAAAATCCCAATGAGTTATTTGTAGATATCGACAAATTGATTCTAAAGTTTATATGAAGAGGCAAAAGCCCCAGAATAGCCAACACAATATTGAAGAATAAAAATAAAGTTGGAGAACTGATACTACCTAACTTCAAGACTTAACTACAAAGCTATAGGAATAAAGACAGTGTGGTATTGGTGAAAGACTAGACAAATAGGTCAGTGGAACAAAACAGAAAGCCCAGAAATATTACCAAATAACCATAATCAATTGATCTTTGATAAATGAGCAAAGGTAATATCATGGAGCAAAAATAATCTTTTCAACAAAGAGTACTGGAACAACTGGACATCCACATGCAAACAAACAACGAAGAATCTAGACCTTACACCCTTTATAAATATTAAGTCAAAATTAATTATACATCTAAATATAAAATGAAAAATTTTGAGGCCTATAAGAAAACATAGGAGCAACCCATGATGACTCTGTATATGGGAATGCCTTTTTAGATACAATACAAAAACACAAAGCATAAAAGAAATAATTGATAAGCTATACTTCATTATTTTAAAAACTTCTGCTCTGCAAAAGACAATGTCAAATATGAGAACAGAAGCCACAGACTTGAAGAAAATACTTACAAAAGATAAATCTGATAAAGGACTGTTAGCTGAAACATACCAAGAACCCTTAAAGCTCAAAAGTAAGAAAACAAACAACCTGATTGACAAATGCACTGAAGAACTTAACAGACACCTTACCAAACAAGGTATACAGATGGCAAATAAGCATATGAAAAAATTCTATACATCATATGTTATCAGGGAAATACAAATTAAAATAATAATGCAACACCCCTGCACATCCATCACAATGACCAAAATCTGAAAAACTGAGAACAACAAATGCTAGTGAGGATGTGGAGCAACAGGAATTCTTATACATTGTTGGTAGGAACGCAAAATTGTAAAACCACTTTGGAAGACAGCTTGGCAAATCCTTACAAAACTACACATACTCTTAATTATATGATCCAGCAGTCACACTCTTTGATATATACCCAAAGGAGTTGAAAGCTATGCCCACACCAAAACCTGCACATGGATATTTATAGGAGTTGTATTCATAATTGCCAAAACGTGGAAGCAAGCAAGATGCCCTTCAGTAGGCGAATGGATAAATAAGCTGTGATAGAGCCAGACAATGAAATATACTCAATACTAAAAAGAAATGAGATATTAAGCTATAAAAAGGGAATGGAAGAATCTTAAATGTATATAGTAAGTGAAAAAAGCCAGTCTGAAGAGGCTAGATTCTGTATGATTCCAACTGGAAAAGGCAAAAGAATGAAGAAAATAAAAAGATCAGTGGTTGCCAGGAGTTGGGGATATAGAGAGGGATGAATAGATGGAACATAGATGATTTTTAGGGCAGCAAAAATAATGTGTATGTTATTATAATGATGGATACATGCCATTATACATTTGTCTAAACCACTAGAATGTAAAATTCCAAGAGTGAATCCTAATGTAAACCATAGACTTTGGGTGAGAATGATGTCTCAATGTAGGTTTATCCTTGGTAACAAATGCACATTATGATGTTGATAACAGGGAGGCTGTGCATGTGTGGGGGCAGGAGATAAATGACAAATTTCTGTACCTCCCTCTCACTTTACAGAAAATAATGATAATGTCCTGTGAGATATAAAATACATGCCAAAATTAACTCAAAAGAGGTTTAAATGGAGCTTAAATGATCAAAATCTTACGTTTTCTTTTTAACAGTAAAAAATACTAATTCATACTAGATCTTAAAGAGGCAAGAATACAGAGTGTAATTTCTACAAAATATAACAAAAACTAGAGTAAAAGCATGAAAATTTAAGAAGGTATTAGGAATATTAAAAAGTGAAAAATATGGACTTAACTAATCAAAAAGAATGAAATAAAGAAAAAGGAAAAAGTAAAGATAGGACTAAAAAAATAAAACTTTAGATGATAGATTTAAGGCAAAACATATCAATATGGTTAATGTAAATTTATAAATTCTTCAATAAAGTAATAAAGATTGTCAGATAAGAAAATATATTTTAAAATATCAGCTACATACATGTTCTTTCCAAAAGTCACAATCTAAGTATAATGAGAGGAAAGATTAAAATGATTGAGTTTTGGTTTCTAATCTAAGATGTAAGGAGCTTAGAAGTCAACATTCCTATTGTCACAACAGGGAAAAAGCTGAACAAACTGAAAACCCACAACTCTTCTTAGATTCATAAGAAAACTGAGGTCACATTAATGAAGACAATTTATTTAACATACTTAGGCCTTGTATTTTTTCTCTCTTTTAAGAATTTAGGACTAAACAATTTCTAATGACCCAGTTGAGCACTGAAATACTGCATATATATGTGTGTGTGTGTGTGTGTGTGTGTGTGTGTGTGTGTGTGTGTGTGTGCATGCGCATGTGTCTTTGTGTGTGTGTGTGTGTGTGTGAGCACACAGCTGTGGCATATAGTAGTTTCTAGAAGACAATCCATTAAAATGTAAACCATGGAAATAGGGAGTTTAGTTTCCTAGAGTTCCATAAATATGAGGAAAACAAGAGCAACTCTAAATAGCATGTACATTAAAGCTTTATTTCTCCTCACCAGGAAAGAGAAAAAAAAAAAAAAAAAGGAAAATATATGCGCACTGACATAAAAAAATTATCTCTGTGGAGAGAATATTTACAGTGGCTGCTTTTGGATGCAGGGAGTGTTGAAGCTATATTTTTTCCTTTTTCTTATTTTTGTTGAATTTTTAAATTTTATTTTATTTATTTTTTTATACAGCAGGTTCTAATTAGTTATCTATTTTATACATATTAATGTATATATGTCAATCCCAATCTCCCAGTTAATCCTACCCCCCCCCACCACTTTCCCCCCTTGGTGTCCATACGTTTGTTCTCTACATCTGTGTCTCTATTTCTGCCTTGCAAACTGGTTCATCTGTACCATATTTCTACATTCCACATATATGCTTTAATATACGATATTTGTTTTTCGCTTTCTGACTTACTTCACTCTGTATGACAGTCTCTAGGTCCATCCACATCTCTACAAATGACCCAGTTTCATTCCTTTTCATGGTTAGGTAATATTCCATTGTATATATGTACCACAACTTCTTTATCCATTCGTCTGTCGATGGGCATTTAGGTTGCTTCCATGACCTGGCTATTGTCAGTAGTGCTGCAGTGAACATTGGGGCACATGTGTCTTTTTGAATTATGGTTTTCTCTGTGTATATGCGCAGTAGTGGGATTCCTGGGTCATATGGTAATTCTAGTTTTAGTTTTTTAAGGAACCTCCATACTGTTCTCCACAGTGGCAGTATCAATTTACATTCTCACCAACAGTGCAAGAGGGTTCCCTTTTCCCCACACCCTCTCCAGCATTTGCTGTTTGTAGATATTCTGATGATGCCCATTGTAACTGGTGTGAGGTGATACCTCATTGTAGTTTTGATTCGCATTTCTCTAATAATTAGTGATATTGAGCAGCTTTTCATGTCCCTGTTGGCCTCTTTGTATGTCTTCTTTGGAGAGATGTCCATTTAGGTCTTCTGCCCATTTTTGGATTGGGTTTTTTTAAAATATTGAGCTGCATGAGCTGTTTATATATTTTGGAGATTAATCCTTTGTCCACTGATTCATTTGCAAATATTTTCTCCCATTCTGAGGGTTGTCTTTTCGTTTTGCTCATAGTTTCCTTTGCTGTGCAAAAGCTTTTAAGTTTTACTAGGTCCCATTTGTTTATTTTTGTTTTTTATTTCCATTACTCTAGGAGGTGGGTCAAAAAAGATCTTGCTGTGATTTATGTCAAAGAGTGTTCTTCCTATGTTTTCCTCTAAGAGTTTTATACTGTCAGTCTTACATTTAGGTCTTTAATCCATTTTGAGTTTATTTTTGCGTATGGTGTTAGGGAGTGCTAATTTCATTCTTTTACATGTAGCTGTCCAGTTTTCCCAGCACCACTTATTGAAGAGATTGTCTTTTCTCCACTGTATATCCTTGCCTCCTTTGTCACAGATTAGTTGACCGTAGGTGCGTGGGTTTATCTCTGGGCTTTCTATCCTGTTCCATTGATCTATATTTCTGTTTTTGTGCCAGTGCCATATTGTCTTGATTACTGTAGCTTTGTAGTACAGCCTGAAGTCAGGAAGTCTGATTCCTCCAGCTCCGTTTTTTTCCCTCAAGGCTGCTTTGGCTATTCAGGGTCCTTTGTGTCTCCATACAAATTTTAAGATTTTTTTGTTCTAGTTCTGTAAAAATGCCACTGGTAATTTGATAGGGATTGCATTGAATCTTTAGGCTGCCTTGGGTAGTAGAGTCATTTTCACAATAATGATTCTTTGGATCCAAGACCACAGTATATCTCTTCATCTGTTTGTGTCATCTTTGATTTCTTTCATCAGTGTCTTATAGTTTTCCGAGTACAGGTCTTTTACCTCCTTAGGTAGGTTTATTCCTAGGTATTTTATCCTTTTTGTTGCAATGGTGAATGGGATTGTTTCCTTAATTTCTCTTTCTGATCTTTCATTGTTAGTGTATAAGAATGCAAGAGATTTCTGTGCATTAATTTTGTATTCTGCAACTTCACCAAATTCATTGATTAGCTCTAGTAGTTTTTTGGTGGCATTTTTAGGATTCTCTATGTATAGTATCATGCCATCTGCAAACAGTGACATTTTTATTTCTTTTCCAATTTGTATTCCTTTTATTTCTTTTTCTTCTCTGATTGCTGTGGCTAGGACTTCCAAAACTATGTTGAATAAGAGTGGTGAGAATGGACATCCTTGTCTTGTTCCTGATCTTACAGGAAATGCTTTCAGTTGTTCACCATTGAGAATGATGTTTGTTGTGGGTTTGTCGTATATGGCCTTTATTATGTTGAGGCAGGTTCCTTCTATGTCCACTTTCTAGAGAGTTTTTATCATAAATCGGTGTTGAATTTTGTCAAAAGCTTTTTCTGTATCTATTGAGATGATCATATGGTTTTTGTTTTTCAATTTGTTAATATGGTGTATCACATTGATTGATTTGTGTATATTGAAGAATCCCTGCATCCCTGGGATAAATCCCACTTGATCATGGTGTATGATCCTTTTAATGTGTTGTTCAATTCTGTTTGCTAGTATTTTGTTGAGGATATTTGCATCTATATTCATCAGTGCTATTGGTCTGTAATTTTCTTTTTTTGTAGTATCTCTGTCTGGTTTTGGCATCAGGGTGATGGTGGCCTCATAGAATGAGTTTGGGAGTGTTCCTTCCCCTGCAGTTTTTTGGAAAAGTTTGAGAAGATGGGTGTTAGCTCTTTTCTAAATGTTTTATAGAATTCACCTGTGAAGCCATCCGGTCCTGGACTTTTGTTTGTTGGAAGATTTTAAAACACAGTTTCAATTTCATGATTGGTCTGTTCATATTTTCTATTTCTTCCTGGTTCAGTGTTGGAAGGTTATACCTTTCTAAGAATTTGTCCATTTCTTCCAGGTTGTCCATTTTATTGGCATAGAGTTGCTTGTTGTTGTCTCTTAAGATATTTTGTATTTCTGCAGTGTCTGTTGTAACTTCTCCTTTATCATTTCTAATTTTATTGATTTGAGTCCTCTCCCTCTTTTTCTTGATGAGTCTGGCTAAAGGTTTATCAATTTTGTGTATCTTCTCAAAGAACCAGCTTTTAGTTTTATTGATCTTTGCTATTGATTTATTTGGTTGTATTTTATTTATTTCTGCTCTGATCTTTATGATTTCTTTCCTTCTACTAACTTTGGGTTTTTTTTGTTCTTTCTCTAATTCCTTTAGGTATAAGGTCAGATTGTTTATTTGAGATTTTTCTTGTTTCTTGAGGTAGGATTGTATTGCTATAAACTTCCCTCTTAAAACTGCTTTTGCTGCATCCCATAGGTTTTGTAATGTCGTGTTTTCATTGTCATTTGTCTACAGGTATTTTTTTGATTTCCTCTTTGATTTCTTCAGTGATCTCTTGGTTACTTAGTAACGTATTGTTTAGCCTCCATGTGTTTGTGTTTTTTATGGTTTTCTTCCTGTAATTGATTTCAAATCTCATAGTGTGGTAGTCAGAAAAGATGCTTGATATGATTTCAATTTTCTTAAATTTACTGAGACTTGATTTGTGACCCAAGATGTGATCTATCCTGGAGAATGTTCCATGCACACTTGAGAAGAAAGTGTAATCTGCTGTTTTTGGATGGAATGTCCTATAACTATCCATTAAATCTATCTGGTCTATTTTGTCATTTAAAGCTTGTGTTTCCTTATTAATTTTCTGTTTGGATGATCTGTCCATTGGTGTCAGTGAGGTGTTAAGGTCCCCCACTATTATTGTGTTACTGTCAATTTCCTGTTTTAGAGCTGTTGGCAGTTACCTTATTTATTGAGGTGCTCCTATGTTGGGTGCATATATATTTATAATTGTTATATCTTCTTCTTGGATTGATCCCTTGATCATTATGTAGTGTCCTTCCTTGTCTCTTGTAACATTCTTTATTTTAAAGTGTATTTTATCTGGTATGAGTATTGCTACTCCAGCTTTCTTTTGATTTCCTTTTGCATGGACTATCTTTTTCCATGCCCTCACTTTCAGTCTGTATGTGTCCCTACGTCTGAAGTGGGTTTCTTGTACACAGCATATATATGGGTCTTGTTTTTGTATCCATTCAGCGAGACTGCGTCTTTTGGTTGAAGCATTTAATCCATTCATGTTTAAGGTAATTATCAATATGTATGTTCCTATGACCATTTTCTTAATTGTTATGGGTTTGTTTTTGTAGGTCCTTTTCTTCAGTTGTGTTTCCCACTTAGAGAAGTTCCTTTAGCATTTGTTGTAGAGCTGGTTTGGTGGTGCTGAATTCTCTTAGCTTTTGCTTGTCTGTAAAGCTTTTGATTTCTCCGCTGAATCTGAATGAGATCCTTGCCAGATAGAGGAATATTGGTTGTAGATTCTTCCCGTTCATCACTTTAAATATATCGTGCCACTCCCTTCTGGCTTGTAGAATTTCTGCTGAGAATCAGCTGGTAACCTTATGGGAGTTCCCTTGTATGTTATTTGTCGTTTTTCCCTTGTTGCTTTCAATAATTTTTCTTTGTCTTTAATTTTTGTCACTGTGATTACTATGTGTCTTTGGCATGTTTTTCCTTGGGTTTATCCTGTCTGTGACTCTCTGCGATTCCTGGACTTGGGTGGCTTTTTCCTCTCCCATGTTAGGGAAGTTTTCGACTATAATCTTTTCAAATATTTTCTTGGGTACTTTCTCTCTCTCTTCTCTTTCTGGGACCCCTATAATGTGAACGTTGTTGCGTTTAATGTTGTCCCAGAGGTCTCTTAGTGTGTCTTCATTTTTTTTCATTCTTTTTTCTTTATTCTGTTCCGCGGCAGTGAATTCCACCATTCTGTCTTCCAGGTCATTTATCTGTTCTTCTGCCTCAGTTATTCTGCTATTGATTCCTTCTATGTATTTTTCATTTCAGTTATTGTATTGTTCATCTCTGTTTGTTTGTTCTTTAATTCTTCTAGGTCTTGGTTAAACATTTCTTGCATATTCTCCAACTTTGCCTCTATTCTTTTTCCGAGGTCCTGGATCATCTTCACTACCATTATTCCTTTTCTGGAAGGTTGCCTATCTTCACTTCATTTAGTTGTTTTTCTGGGATTTTATCTTGTTCCTTCATCTGGTACATAGTCCTCTGCCTTTTCATTTTGTCTATCTTTCTGTGAGTGTGGTTTTTGTTCCACAGGCTGCAGGATTGTAGTTCTTCTTGCTTCTGCTGGCTGACCTCTGGTGGATGAGGCTATCTAAGAGGCTTGTGTAAGCTTCCTGATAGGAGGGACTGGTGGTGGGTAGAGCTGGGTGTTGCTCTGGTGGGCAGAGCTCAGTAAAACTTTAATTCACTTGTCTGCTGATGGGTGGAGCTGGGTTCCTTCCCTGTTGGTTGTTTGGCCTGAGGCGACACAGCACTGGAGCCTATCCAGCTCTTTGGTAAGGCTAATGGCGGACTCTGGGAGGGCTCACGCCAAGGAGTACTTCCACAAAGCAGTTGGATATTAAAAGTGATTCATTTTCTGTTTTCAAATATGCTTGATGTAAATAATGATTTATTGATTATTAAAAAGCTCTGTTTGGTTCAATGAGTTATCAATGGTAGTTTGATCATTTCACTGAGCCAAATTTATTCTTAAGTAAAAGGCTACCTCTGTGGCCCACTGAAGAGCCACATCTTCTCTTGAGGGTGATTTTGTTTTGACTCTTTCTTAGTAAATAGAATGGCATATTCTGACTTTTATCCCCAGCCGCCATCTGGCCTTGGTGTAAGAAATCAATTCCACAGCAACCATCGAACTCTGGTGCACTGAAAGGCATGTCCAAACTATGCTTCTCTAAATATCTTTAGCACAACTGACCTTTTGTTCTTGCAGAAACTGGCTCAATTGGAACAAGAAGGAACCTGTCATGCCATTTCCCTGCTACAATATTCATTATTTGGGGGCCATGATCTTCTGTGTCTCTACAGAAGATTCTTGTTAACAAGCCTCAAGTCAGCAATCTGTTCTTTCCTCGTGCCTCTGTAACGTTTTATCAGGATAACTAATACTTAAATGAGCCTTTTCTCATGGCATAATCTCCTAACATTTTTGGACACTGTTCCCTTCAACAGTTACTTTTTGATGACAGGAAAGACTATACACCATAGCATGGCAACTGAAACATCCACAGGCCAGCCCTATCCCGCCTTCGCTGCTGAGTCACCTTCTGGGCACAGCAAGTAGCACAAAGGAGAAGCTTAGTCACCAGGAATCTATGCAGCTCTGGGTTCGATATGTTTACCCAGAAAAAGGTGAGTCAAGGTCCTTCTAGATTCAAATCTTCCAGGAGGAAGATTTTTTTAAAAATTTTATATATATAACAAATAATTTGAAAACTAGCTTTAAGCTCTTGACAAATATTGAAGAGAGATTATAAAATAACACATTTCAGGTCAATACAGACTTTAGTGAAAAGAGTGTTTGCATTTCAGAATTATTATATATTTGTATAATGCATCTTGTATCATATTTTACATCTATAGATTTGTTCATATTATGTTGAAATAGGCTACATTGAGGGAAGGGGTTAGGGACACACACAGCCTGAAATAAGAGTTGATCAAGAACAAGTTATGAGGTTTTACAGAAAGATTCAGCTGACTGAGGAAATACTGACCATGGGGCCAAGGTGTCAGATATAGAAGCATGATATCCTTTCACTGGGATTTATCTGATGAAGAAAAATTATAAAGTGATGTGCTTCTTCATATTTGTGAGACTTGGAGTGTCTTGCTGTGGCCTTTTTGGAAGTAGAGTTTATGTAATCTGAGGTCATTTCAGTTGTAGGAGCAGAGCAGAACTAGATTTTCTCTGTCTCAGACATCCTCCTCTTTTCCCATTTCCACATGTTCTGTGCCCAGGTCTCCATTTATATAGGTGACTGAGTGACAACGTGAAGAGGCTAATGCCTTTTCAAGAAGATTTTTATTAGCAGGAATAATGGGAAAGCCAATGGGAAACCTTTACTGGGGTTTCTACAGGAAAGGCAAGACAGGACACGGTAAATAGCTTAGGATTAGATAGTTTGAATAATGCACATGGACTCTGGGCGATATGGGTGGTCTCTAAGTGTCTGGTACCTGGCTCTGGGTTGATTTAGAGCAGGGAAAATAATGTTTTGGTGTGTGAAAGTTAGATAAAGGGGGTTTGTATGGAGTTTAGACTTGGGATTGGTTGGTCTGTATATGAAAGGCATGCTTCTTCAAGCCATTTGCTTTCGCTAAAAAAGACTGCCCTCGAAAGGCATTCTCCCCCTTGTCAGTGAAATGTCAGAGCAACAAGAATAGAGGAAATAAGATAATAGAGTCAGTATAATTGACCCCGTGATGAATGGATACCAAATAGACAAATACAGAATCTAAGAAAACACCCCACACTTCTGGGGGTGGGTACAAAGACCAAGATTTGAAATAATGGTAACCTAATTAATCTTTATTATAATTTGAGGTAGAGTTTACCATTATCAGAACTCTAAACATTTGTTGTTTATAGAGAACCAATCCCAGTGAATCTGGTATAATTGACCATTTGGTCTGTCTTCCATGATGGAGCCAAGAACCTTAAGAAATGTCTCCAGAAAGGGGAAAGGGGTGTTAAGGAAATGACAGAAAAGACGAAGAGGAGCAAAGGGAGAGGAGAAAAGGGATCAGAGAAAACTGGGACTCAGACATTCATCGTAAGTAGAATGAACACACCCAAAGATGATTCATGTTGTGCACCATCTTGGACGATGAGTGCTCCTGATGAACTGTGCTCCATTCCTGAGAATGGAATGCCCATTGACACCCTTCCATATGTCTGATATTCCTGTAGAGTTAAGGTAACAGTGGCATCTTTGAAAAACTGTTAGATTGTTACATGTAACCACATAGGACAGAAGTAAGACTTCTTGGTAAAGTCATAGGAGGTGTTTCTTTTGTTCAGTGGTAGTTTTAAAAGGGAGCACTATTACTTTGTGAAAAGAGAGGCTCTAATACCAGCCTTTTTAGGTATACTGGGGGAATTCAAGATTCAACTAAGACATTGGAAAGAGTGGCTTCTAATTTTCCACTTCTTTATCAGTAATTTGACCTTACGTCAATACTTTTATATAACAGTATGTGAATCCTTTTACTTATTAGGAAAAATAATAACTAAAATTCTTTGGGCTTCTGGATCAACAGAATAATAATTACTGCTGAAAACTACCTTATACCAAAGGAGGAACTGCGAAAATGTTTTCCTGGGGGGGAAAAAAAAAATCCAAGATCTCCTTATCTTAAGAAAATGTCTAAATAAGGAAACACAAGCTTTAAATGATACATTAAACAAGATGGACTTAATTGATATTTATAGGACATTCCACCCAAAAACAACAGAATACACATTTTTCTCAAGTGCTCATGGAACATTCTCCAGTATAGATCATATATTGGGTCACAAATCAAGCCTTGGTAAATTTAAGAAAATTGAAATCGTATCAAGTATCTTTTCCGACCACAACGCTATGAGACTAGATATCAATTACAGGAAAAGATCTGTAAAAAATACAAACACATGTAGACTAAACAATACACTACTTAATAACGCAGTGATCACTGAAGAAATCAAAGGGGAAATCAAAAAATACCTAGAAACAAATGACAATGGAGACAAGACGACCCAAAACCTATGGGATGCAGCAAAAGCAGTGCTAAGAGGGAAGTTTATAGCAATACAAGCCTACATCAAGAAACACGAAACATCTCGAATAAACAACCTAACCTTGCACCTAAAGCAATTAGAGAAAGAAGAACAAAAAAACCCCAAAGCTAGCAGAAGGAAAGAAATCATAAAGATCAGATCAGAAATAAATGAAAAAGAAATGAAGGAAACAATAGCAAAAATCAACGAAACTAAAAGCTGGTTCTTAGAGAAGATAAACAAAATTGATAAACCATTAGCCAGACTCATCAAGAGAAAAAGGGAGAAGACTCAAATCAATAGAATTAGAAATGAAAAAGGAGAAGTAACCACTGACACTGCAGAAATACAAACGATCATGAGAGATTACTACAAGCAACTCTATGCCAATAAAATGGACAACTTGGAAGAAATGGACAGATTCCTAGAAATGCACAACTTACCGAGACTGAATCAGGAAGAAATAGAAAATATGAACAGACCAATCACAAGCACTGAAATTGAAACTGTGATTAAAAATCTTCCAACAAACAAAAGCCCAGGACCAGATGGCTTCACTGGCGAATTCTATCAAACATTTAGAGAAGAGCTAACACCTATCCTTCTCAAACTCTTCCAAAATATTGCAGAGGGAGGAACACTCCCAAACTCATTCTACGAGGCCACCATCACCCTGATACCAAAACCAGACAAAGATGTCACAAAGAAAGAAAACTACAGGCTAATATCACTGATGAACATAGATGCAAAAATCCTCAACAAAATACCAGCAAACAGAATCCAACAGCACATTAAAAGGATTATACACCATGATCAAGTGGGGTTTATTCCAGGAATGCAAGGATTCTTCAATATACGCAAATCAATCAACGTGATACATCATATTAACAAACTGCAGGAGAAAAACCATATGGTCATCTCAATAGATGCAGAGAAAGCTTTCGACAAAATTCAACACCCATTTATGATAAAAGCCCTGCAGAAAGTAGGCATAGAGGGAACTTTCCTCAACATAATAAAGGCCATATATGACAAACTCACAGCCAACATTGTCCTCAATGGTGAAAAACTAAAACCATTTCCACTAAGATCAGGAACAAGACAAGGTTGCCCACTCTCACCACTATTATTCAACATAGTTTTGGAAGTGTTAGCCACAGCAATCAGAGAAGAAAAAGAAATAAAAGGAATCCAAATCGGAAAAGAAGAAGTAAAGCTGTCACTGTTTGCAGATGACATGATACTATACATAGAGAATCCTAAAACTGCAGCCAGAAAGCTACTAGAGCTAATCAATGAATTTGATAAAGTAGCAGGATACAAAATTAATGCACAGAAATCTCTTGCATTCCTATATATTAATGATGAAAAATCTGAAAGTGAAATTAAGAAAACACTCCCGTTTACCATTGCAACAAAAAGAATAAAATATCTAGGAATAAACCTACCTAAGGAGACAAAAGACCTGTATGCAGAAAATTATAGGACACTGATGAAAGAAATTAAAGATGATACAAATAGATTGGGAGATATACCATGTTCTTGGATTGGAAGAATCAACATTGTGAAAATGACTCTACTACCCAAAGCAATCTACAGATTCAATGCAATCCCTATCAAACTACCACAGGCATTTTTCACAGAACTAGAACAAAAAATTTCACAATTTGTATGGAGACACAAAAGACCCCGAATAGCCAAAGCAATCTTGAGAACGAAAAATGGAGCTGGAGGAATCAGGCTCCCTGACTTCAGACTATATTACAAAGCTACAGTAATCAAGACAGTTTGGTACTGGCACAAAAACAGAAATATAGATCAATGGAACAGGATAGAAAGCCCAGAGATAAACCCACGCGCATATGGTCACCTTATCTTTGATAAAGGAGGCAAGCATATACAGTGGAGAAAAGACAGTCTCTTCAATAAGTGGTGCTGGGAAAATTAGACAGGTACATGTAAAAGTATGAAACTAGAACACTCCCTGACACCATACACAAAAATATACTCAAAATGGATTAAAGACCTAAATGTTAAGCCAGACACTATCAAACTCTTAGAGGAAAACATAGGCAGAACACTCTATGACATAAATCACAGCAAGATCCTTTTTGACCCAGCTCCTAGAGAAATGGAAATAAAAACACAAATAAACAAATGGGACCTAATGAAACTTAAAAGCTTTTGCACAGCAAAGGAAACCATAAACAAGACCAAAAGACAACCCTCAGAATGGGAGAAAATATTTGCAAATGAAGCAACTGACAAAGGATTAATCTCCAAGATTTACAAGCAGCTCATGCAGCTCAATAACAAAAAAACAAACAACCCAATCCAAAAATGGGCAGAAGACCTAAATAGACATTTCTCCAAAGAAGATATACAGATGGCCTACAGACACATGAAAGAATGCTCAACATCATTAATCATTAGAGAAATGCAAATCAAAAGTACAATGAGGTATCATCTCACACCGGTCAGAATGGCCATCATCAAAAAATCTAGAAACAATAAATGCTGGAGAGGGTGTGGAGAAAAGGGAACACTCTTGCACTGTTGGTGGGAATGTAAATTGATACAGCCACTATGGAGAACAGTATGGAGGTTCCTTAAAAAACTAAAAATAGAACTACCATATGACCCAGCAATCCCACTACTGGGCATATACCCTGAGAAAACCATAATTCAAAAAGAGTCATGTACCAAAATGTTCATTGCAGCTCTATTTACAATAGCCAGGACATGGAAGCAACCAAAGTGTCCATCATCGGATGAATGGATAAAGATGTGGCACATATATACAATGGAATATTACTCAGCCATAAAAAGAAATGAAATGGAGGTATTTGTAATGAGGTGGATGGAGTTAGCGTCTGTCATACAGAGTGAAGTAAGTCAGAAAGAGAAAAACAAATACAGTATGCTAACACATATATACGGAATCTAAGGGGAAAAAAAAAAAAAAAGGACATGAAGAACCTAGTGGCAAGATGGGAATAAAGACACAGACCTACTAAAGAATGGACTTGAGGATATGGGCAGGGGGAGGGGTGAGATGTGACAGGGTGAGAGAGTGTCATGGACATATATACACTACCAAATGTAAAATAGATAGCTAGTGGGAAGCAGCCGCATAGCACAGGGAGATCAGCTCGGTGCTTTGTGACCACCTAGAGGGGTGGGATAGGGAGGGTGGGAGGGAGGGAGATGCAAGCGGGAAGAGATATGGGAACATATGTATATGTATAACTGATTCACTTTGTTTTAAAGCAGAAACTAACACACCATTGTAAAGCAATTATACTTCAATAAAGATGTTAAAAAAAAAAAAAAAGAAAATGTCTTTAATTTCAGCCATCTCTGTTAATTTCCAAAGACAGTTAAATTCCATCTGAATAGGTAATGCCAAGTAGCTGGTTAAGGGCAAAGTTAAGTGTCTCACTACCTATAAAAGTCTCCTTTTATTATGTCTCAGGAAAGCAATATAATATTTCTAATCTAATCAAAACTAATCAGAATGCGTTCCTCTTCATTACTATAAGCCAAGTCCTTATGTGGTTATAGATCTTTAAATGAATCTCATATTTGCGTTTATGTACTAGAAATAGAAATCCTAAAATGGAAGGCAGTATATATATATTTAAAGGATGTAAGAGCTATTAGTGATGATGTAAATTTTTAGCTGAAAATACTTGGATTTTTTCTAATGCCACATAAGAACTATAATTTTACCTGATGGAAGGTACCTGCTGTTAAAGAAAGATTACACCTAGGAAGACATTTTATTCAACCCACCAATTACATGCAAAAGATTTTGGTCAGGTACTTCCTGTCTGAATTAAATACCTGAATATGACAGTCTGCATTCAGACACAATATTGCTCTTTCTAAGAAAAATAATAAAAATGTTATTTAAATTTCCTCAGCTTGGAACTTAAGAAAGCAATGCCCAAGAAAAAAATTTAAGCAAAATAGTGGTTTTCCCAAGTACTGTTTATATTTTTCTTTCGGTCATCATTCTCCAAAATTTTGTCCTAACCTCTACCTCTAAAGAACATGGAAATGAATTGTAAGGGAAATAACATGAAATCATTCAATCATTCATTGATCAATGAGCCCTTATTATGTCCTAGACACTTAATGCATTATCTCCCTTAACTTTTGCAACTTTCCAAGGTAGTCTATCAACCCCCACTTTTGAAGGTGGGAGGAATTAAGAAATTGAAGCACTGTTCAAGGTCACAGTATTATGTGGAATAGCAGGGATTTAACAAAGTTTTGTCAGGTTCCAGATTTCTACTCTAGCTGCTAATGAGTTGCCATAAGTCCCTCTTTGAAAAGAGAAAGGTGAAAACAAAAAAAGAAGTCAGAGAAGAGAAAGAATATGAGAGCAGATTACAATCTTGCAACCCTGTAGTCTATTTTTCAACCAGCACAGAATCCCTCAGTAATTCTCAAACAATGATTCTGTGCTTAACTATAGTTAATGCCTAAGCTTAAAACCATTTTACTTGTAACTATTTTTATTTTAGTCTCTTTGGTACTTCCTTAAGCATATCTGGGGGACTTTAAGCTGCTGTTGATGGAATATCCCCATCTAAATTTTCCTTCAAGCCCTAATTGTAATTATTTTTATTTTAGTCTCTTTGGTACTTCCTTAAGCATATCTGGGGGACTTTAAGCTGTTGTTGATGGAATATCCCCAACTAAATTTTCCTTCAAGCCCTAGACTTTATCATGGTCATTTAAAAAGAAATGTCATTGAAGAGCTAAGTGAATATTCTTTAATGTTTTGCTTCCTCTTCTAGTCTGATGGCTGACTTTACCAGCTGGCCTACATCTGAAGTGTTGGCCTTGTTAAATATATCCCTAAGGTAGTTTATAACTTTGTCTACTGCTTGACCTCTCCATGCATTTGATGTAACATGGACTTATGATCATGCCATTGCCTCTGTATGTTTCCCGTAGAAGATACAAATGCTATGCCTTCAAGGTGGAAGTCAGGAAGGGCTATATATTTCGCATTTTCACTGTTGAAAATGATCACAGTGTTGGAGGGTGAGAGTCACCTTCTAATTTGGGACAGGTGGATGGACACAGCCATTAACATCCTCAGTTCATCATATGTAAAATGAGGATAATATCACCTACCTCATAGGGTGGCTGGAGGATCGAATTACTTAATAAAAGTAAAAGACTGAGAATAGTACCTTTTATATGAGTGCTATATAAATATTAAACATAATTGTTACATTCAGGGTAAATGAAAGTCTGTATCTGTATTCAGATGAGTACTGAGTACTATAAGGGGGCAGTTAAGATTTGAACTCACCTTTCCACTTACAGAATGATTGTTTAGAGTTTAAGAGAGTCTAGTTTTAATGATCAGGCTGAACATGAAGTCAAGGTGATATGGTGAACATCCTATTGGGAACATGAAGGCAGACTTTGTGCTGTTTTATGTATACTTGTTCTTAAAGCAAAAAGACATGTGCCATCACTGCTCTAATCCAAGGTATCTATATCAATTCCATATTTTATAAATGCCATATACCCACTGCTTTAAACCATTCAATAGTGACCTATTTCTCTTAGAATAAAGATCAAAATACTTAGCAAAAATACTTAGCACAGCATACAAGTCCCTACGGAATTGACTTAACTCCCTAGCTTCATCTCTTATAAAGCTGACTTGGTTTCTGTGCTTCAGCTACTGTGCTCTGTTTTGTAAGAACTCCGTGTGACCTCCCTCCATAGGGCCTTTGCTTATGCTATTTGCTCAGTGGGAAAGATCTTTTCTCCATTTTGTCTATTACTTATTTTCATTATTAATATTTCAGATTAAATATCATTTCATGAGGGAAGACTTCCTTGGCACCTGAAATGAAGCTAAGGTCTTATATGCCCTTATAAAACTTTGTCACTTTCCTTCATAGCAGTAACCATACTTAGAAATTATTGTTTGGGATAATTTGATAATTTGATTAAAATATATTTCCCCAATTTGACTCTAAGATCTCTGAAGTCAAAAGGGGTCTTATCTGTGTTTTTTCAACATTATAATCTCATTGTCTTTTCCCATAATGGATGCCCAATTAATAAAGGTATACATACACACACACACAAGTATGTGTTTATATGCACATATACACATTTGTATGTATGTATCTATTTATGTATGTATATATACACACAACAACCTTTAAGAATGCAGAATTTATTATTAACAAATTTATTAATTTATTCAGTGGATATTTGAATACATATTGAGCACCCAAAACATGCATGATACTCCTCTATTTGAGGGGAATACAGTCATGAACTAAAGGGACATGCTTCCCATATTCATGGAGCTTATTTTTTTTATGGGAGTGAAGGTAAGAAAAACCATATATAAAAATTAAAATGGCACTTCCCTGGTGGTCCAATGGTTGGGACTCTGAGCTCCCAATGCAGGGGGCCCGGGTTCGATCGCTGGTCAGGGACCTAGATCCCACATGCTGTAACTAAGAGCCCGCACACTGCAACGAAGATCCTGCACACGGCAAAGACCCAGCACAGCCAAATAAATATTAAAGAAAAATTAAAAATTGTAGATTGTTAATATGAAGAATGCTAAATCACATAAGGGAATGGTTGACAGAGGTGACTGGAGAGACCGTTTCTGAGGAGATGGCATTTGAGCACAGATCTGAATAAAGTGGCAGAGTCTGCCTTGTGGATATTCCATACCTAGTTACCTTTACATTCTTGGATGTTGTTCTTTCTTGCCTTAACTTTTAGTTGCTCTAATTGGCACTGTAATCCTAAAAACACTCAATCAGGCAAATTCATCTAAAGGTAGGCATGGATTCATTGTCTACGTGACATAAGCTAAAGCCCCTTGATGGTCTACTTTTGTCCAAAGATGAACCTTAATATAAAAGTGAAATTACCAAGAGCGAAATAAATTCAATGAGGGGTTGCAAACAATGATTTGTTTTTATGGCATCATATTTTCCACTTAAGAACAAAATGAAATGTGACTAGAATAACTATGTGTCATATCCGTAATAATCTCTTAGAGCTTTGGTTACTTAAATTGATTACTGAAAAGTTGACTACTACACAGTATTAATGAAACCTGAAGTATACATTATCCAGTGGAGAAAGCACCTCTTTATATAACAAAAATGAATTTCCAACCATAGATTGGAGATTTTCCTCCAGTATGAACTGTTACATTTCCTCCAGTATGAACTGTTACAATCACTCTCCATAGTAAAGCACATTTAAGGCAAACTATTTTACAATTATAAATATTTGAAAGTATATACTTGGAACTACTCACTTATGATCAGTCCTCATAAATTGACCATAAGAAAATCTTGACTTGCAATGTCCAATAATGTAGCCACTAACCACATGTGATCATAAAGCACTTGGCATGTGGCTTACAGTATGCTTGAGGAACTGCATTTTTCATTTAATATTAACTTTAATTAATTTAAATTTACACTTAAAAGTGAAGAAGAGTAATTTCTTATTCCATTGAAACATTCATTGGAACACTGAACGTAACTTTACTGGTTTGTCAGGACTGCATTTTACTTTATCTGATGCAACATGTACGGTACTGTTGCATTTGGGTGTGCATGTTAAATGTGTATGTCATTTTGAGTATAACACAAAACACATCACTGATCTAGTTGGAGTCAACAGATTGATTCAGTTCAAATGACTTTTTCTATGTATCAATCTAATGTCCTGTAATTTGTTTACTTGAATGCTTTATGCAGACAGCAGTAGTTAAAATGATAATAATGCAATTATAACTGGTAATTAAATTGAATACTATAAATAAATTTTCACTGGTATAAAAGAAATAAGTGTGGACAAATTTTTATATTAAAAACCAAAGCATTCTAATGATGCAGAATTGCGTGTAGATGCAGCAGAGGAGCTGTAATACACCAAGGATAGAAAAAAAAAAGAAAGAAAGAAAACTGGATGTAGGCATATCAAATATTTCACATTGACTAACAAATGCACTTTACTGTGGCAGAGCAAAAATAAAACTCTATTTTTTTTTTTTACTGTGTAAAAGGTATTTTAAAATAATAAAGTAAACAATATTACAAGATTTGTTTCAGTGACTTCAGATATCCTGTACTGCATAAGGAGCTTGGATATTGCCCCTCTGTTCTAACAATGAGTAAATAAAAAAATCAACAATTCTTCTTGAATCCATAAGAGAGGTAAGGACACAGGGCAAACCACTCCCCCAAGACTGTAAAGACAGATGAAAACAGGGAGTCACACCTTATCCAAGGAGACATTCATGAGCAGAAAACTCCATGGTAATCAGTGCCAGGGTAGGAAAACCTGAACTGTAATTGATGAATTGCTGGAATCTCAGTACAGACAGTCTGAGAGTTAAATACTCTGGGGGAACCAGTCATAGGGGACCCCCAAAATTTTTTTGAGTTTTATCTGGTTTTATCAGGCAGGTTCTCATAGTAAGAATTAGAGAAAAAAAATCTCCTCAGGCTTCCAACAGGGGAAGAGTAAAAGGAACCATTTTGAAACACACCAGAGCACTCTGTTCTTCTTTACAAGTACTGCCCTCAGAAGAAACTAGTTAACCAGAGCTTTACTGCGTGGGGGAAGGGATATACCCAACTCCAGTCAGCTCTAAGCTTTTACAAAGGAGATGAGAAATACCCAACGCCAGCCCACTCTACCCATCCTGATCTGCCAAAGGTGGGGCGGGGGTGTGGGTGTGGGATGGGGACTAATAAACACTTATAAAGTTCACAGGCCAGAGGCAGAGGCTCACAAAAACAGAGACCTAATCATACAACTATAAAATGCTTCGCCCCTTCCCCCACAACTTACCACTACGCTACTAAAAGCATATTTATGGTAGCTCCTTTTACTCACTGCATCATATCCAGCTATCAAGAAAAAAACTACAAGGTATACCAAAAGGCAAAAAACACCACTTGAAGAGACAGAGCAAGCATTAGAACCAGAAATGACAGGAATGTTGGAATTATTAGACTGGGAATTTAAAACAGCTATGATTAAATGCTAAGGGAACTAAAGAATAAAGTAGATTGAATGCAAGCACAGATGGACAAATGTAAGCAGAAAGTTGGAAAACCTAAGAAAGAACCAACAGAAATAATAGATATAAAAATCTAATATAAATGAAGAAGGCCTTTGAAGGGCTTATTGGTAGACTAGATATGGCAGAGGAATGAATCTCTGAGCTTGAGAAAGCCTCAAAAGAAATATCCAAAACTGAAGAGCAAAGAGAATAAAGACTGAAAAAAAAATACTACAGAATATCCAAGGAGTGTGGGACAGCTACAAAAGGTATAATATACATATAATGGGAATACCAGGAAAAAACAAAAAATGAAAAAAAAACGAGAAAGGGCTGGTAGAAATATTAAAAACAAAAATGACTGAGAATTTCCCCCAAATTAATTATTAAATTAATTAAATCAAAGATCCAGGAATCTGAGAATACCAAGCAGGATAAATGCCAAAAAACCCTTACACTTAGGCATACTATTTTCAAAATACAGAAAATCAAAGATGAACAAAAATACTGAAAAAAGTCAGAGGGGAAAAGCACCTTATCTACAGAGGAAGAAAGGAAATAATTACATCCAATTTCTCACAAACCATGCAAGCAAGAAGAGGGATGGAAGGAAATATTTAAAGTGTTGAGAGAGAAAATAGAAAAAAAATTAACCTTGAATTATTTACTCTGAAAAAATTATCCTTCAGAAGTGTAAGAGAAATAATTTCTCAAACAAAAATTGAAGGAATTTGTTACTAGGACATCTGCATTGCAAGAAATATTAAATAAGTTCTTAAGGGAGAAGGAACCTGATATAGATCACAAATTTCTATCTACATAAAGAAAGAGCATCAAAGAAGTAATTAATAAAGGTAAAATAAAAACATTTATTTTTTGTATCCTAAATTGATCTAACAGATACAAGTTTATTCAAAATAATAATAGCAACAATGTATTTGATTATGTATATTTATGTATATATCTTTGTGTGTATGTGTGTCACTCATACTACCCATGAAGCAGGATAGTGTTATTTTAGAGTGGACTTGGATTCATTGTAAATGTGTAATGCAAACTCTAGGACAACCAGTTAAAATTAAAAAACATATATATATATAAAACTAATATGATAAGAAAAAAGAGAAAATGTAATCATATAAAATGCTCAATTAAAACTACAAAAAGCAGAAAAAAGTAGAAGACACAAATAGAAATAAAGAAGAAGGGCAGCAAAAAGAAAAGAGTAAAAAATATGGTAGATATTAATCCAACACATAAATAATCAATTTGAATTTCAATAAAATAAATGCACCAAAGATCCAGAGTAGATCAAAAACAAGACCTGCCCCAACTATGTGCTGTAAATGGATGGATTAAGATATACCATACTAACACGAATCAAAAGAAAGCAGAAGTAGCTATATTAAATTTAGACTCAGCAGACTTCAAAGCAAGGAAAGTTAGTAGGGATAAAGAATGGTATTACATCATAAAAAAGGGTCAAGACTCCAATAAAACATAAGAATTATTAAGATGTATGTGCCTAACAATAGATTGTCACACTACATGAAGCAAAAACTGACAGAACTGCACAGAGAAAGGGATTAATCCACCATTATAGCTGAAGACTTCAATACCATTCTGTCAAAAATGGGCAGATGCAACAGGCAAAATGTCAATAAGGAAATAGTTGAATTCAGTCAGGTGGATATAATGGTTATCTACAGAGGACTTCATCCAACAGCAAAATACACATCCTTGCAAAGCGTACATGGAACATTCCCCCAAGATAGACCACATTCTGAAATATAAAACACACCTTAACACTTTTAAAAAGAGAAATTATACAATGTCTGCTCTCAGACCACAATGGAATTAAACAAGAAATCAATTACAAAAATATAGCTGGAAAGTCCTAAAATATGTAGAGATTAAGCAACACACTTATAACATGGCTTAAAGAACAAATCTCAAGAGAAATTTAAAAAATATTTTGAACTAAATGAAAAGGAAAACACAACATCCAAATTTGTGGGATGCAGCAGAATAATTGGTTAGAGGGAAATTTATAGCACTGAATACATATAGTAGAAAAGAAAAAAGATTGAAAGTCTGTAATCTAAGTTTACACCTTAGGAAACTAGAAAAAGAAGAGCAAATTAAATCCAAAGTAAACATTAGAAAGAAATAATAGTAGTAATTAGAGCATAAATCAATGAAATGGAAAACAGAAAATCAACAGAGAAAATTAACAAAACTAAAAGCTGTTTCTGAAAAAAAAAATCAATAAAATTAATTAGGTTTTGACTAGGCTAGCTAAGAAAAAAGAAATAGAACACAAATTACTACTATCAGAAATGAAAGAAAAGACAGAACTATAGAACCCAGGGAAATTAAAAAGATAATAAAGGAATACTATGAACAACTCTATGCCGACAAATTTGATAACATAGATGATGAAATGGACCAATTTGTTAAAAGACACAATTTGCCAAAACTTAGACAAGAAGAAATAAATGATCTGAATAGGCTTATATCTATTAAGGAAGCTAAATAAACTACTAATAACTTTCCAAAATAGAAAGCACCAGGCTCAGATGGGTTTACTGGTGAATGTTACCAAATATTTAAGGGAAAAATTATACCAATTTTCTACAATTTCTTTTGGAGAACAGAAGCATAGGGAGTACTTCTAACTCATGTTATGAGGCCAGAATTACCTTAATACCAAAACCAGACAAATGTTACAAGAAGATAAAATTACAGATGAATATCACTCATGACCATAGATACAAAAATCCTGAACAAAATATTCAGAAATTGAATCCAAAGATGTATAAAAATAGTTCTATACCATGACCAAGTGAAATTTATCCCAGGTATGCAAGGCTGGTTCAACATTCAGAAATCAATTAATGTAATAATCACATCATCAGACTAAAAAAGAAAAAGCACATGATAATATCAATATAAGTATAAAAAACATTTGACAAAATCAACACCTATTCATTATAAAAAACTCTCAGTACAACAGGAATAGAGGAGAACTTCCTCAACTTGATAAAGAGTATCTACAAAAAATAGTAGATACAAAAAATACAAAAAAACTTACAGCTAACATTACACTTAATAGAGATAAATTAGAAGCTTTCCCATTAGGTTCAGAAGCAAGGAAAGGATGTTCCCTCTAACCACTCCTTCTCAACATCATACTTTGAACCCTAGCCAATGCAATAAGAGGCAGAAATAAAATGTATAGAGATTGGGAAGGAAGAAATAAAAGTGTCTTTATACACAGATGATATGATAATCTACGTAGAAAATCAGAGTCACCAAAAAACTCCTGGAACTAATAAAGAATTACAAATGTACCAAATGTACCACTCTTGTGGGAGACGTTGATAATTGGGGAGGCTATGAATGAGCTGGGGAAGGATATATATAGGAACTCTCTGTACCGTTCTCTTAATTTTGCTGTGAACCAAAACTGCTCTAAAATAATTGTCTTTAAATATGAAAAGAAAAAAGAGAATGAGCATATATGGTTGCCTAAAATCGGAAACAAATATGAAACAAACACAAAAAAGTTAATGATCTGTAAAAGAATCTGAGCTTGTAATATTGGCCAGCCATAAAAATGCTTGGGTTTGTGCACAAAAAGAAGCAACCATTTTTTTGATAGCCAGTTAAAGAAATAATTATATTGACAATTTTACTAATGTTATGATAAAAAGACTAAAAATATATTTTACATAAAATGAAAGATTCTCAATTAAGCCAGCAAATAATTGCCTGTAAAATTTAAAATGTTTCTAACAATATCAATTATCAATTGACTCAAAATTTGAATAATTGTCATTACTTCTCCCTAGTTTTAGATTAGCCATGCAATATAAAAGACACTGCCCAAATAGTATTTGGGTACATTTTAATTTCAAAGATCTTCCAAATTCACAAGAAAATGTTGTCAATTCATAGTCTAAAATATGAAACTCGTGACATATATCCTTCTGAAATGTTTGCATCTGAGGAAGAGAAATCTTAGCTATATATTTTTCCTAAAACTCCTATGAAGATGAATGGTACTCCAGATATATTAGATTAAAAAAATAATTATTCTAATTTAAATTAGGAGACTGATGTTTCCCTTACTGTTTTATTCAACTGTATGATACATGTGGAAAATATTTGTTCTCAGTTTCCTGAGAAAGACTTTGTGAAAAGCTTCCAGTTTCCTGAGAAAGACTTTGTGAAAAGCTTCACAGATATAGTTCAAGTCTTTCAGTATACACATCCAAAGTAAACAAAAAATTTAATGGCCTCATGTTCTTTACCAAAAATGCTCATTGGTTTAAATGACTTACTGTACTATTAATTCAGGTTCAAGTTTTTCTTGAAATAAAGGAATGTTTGTTAAATATTCAATAATCAAAGACAAAATGTGGCAGCATGAATTATGTGTTTTCATCATTGTTAAGTTGCATATGGAAGAACTAAATTTGAAGCACCAAGCGGGGAAAAAGAAAAAGGTAATTTGTGACTTAGCTAGACAGGTAAGAAAATTTATATTAAAATTGAAACTTTTCACAAAACAAACCATGAACTATGATTTATGACATTTTATAAAATAAGTCAATATGTAGATTTTAATTGTAAACAACAGCATCACGCAAATTGACTACAAAACATGGAAAAATGAAGAAGACTTTCTGATATTGATAAATTTAGTGTTGTTTTTCATTCTATATAACACCCCTTTGAATTTGATGTTTATTAGCATAATGAGTTGACCCAAGTGTTAGTCAATTTATTTAACTTGGACAGATGTGGTTTTGAAATTAATATGCTTTTGCTTCAAAGTCAAATCAGTCCTTTTAAAAATAATAAACCAGTTTTGTCCATATTTATGTGAGTATTAAAATAAAAGTATTTTGGAGCACTCAGTCCAGATGGTGGAAAACTTTTAAGTGTGTTTGGAATATTAGAGTATGTGAATTGACTTTATCAACTGTAAAGCTTACGAAATCTATGGATAGATCAGTGTTTTTGATGAAAATTTAGCATTTAATTGAGATGTGCTATAAGCTTAAAATACATACTGCATATTCAAGAACTAATATGGATAAAATAAAATATAATATTTTATTCTTTTAAATATTGATTAAAATGATAATATATTGGATATAGTGGGTTAAATATAATAATTGTATATGTTTCTTTTTATTTCTTTAATGTGGCTACTAAAATTTTTAAATAACATATGCATCTTGCATTATTATTTCTATTGTTCAGCACTGGTCTAGACGTTATCAAAACATCTGATTGAAATGTGACAACTGATTAACTAAATGATTATTTGGTAATTTATACATCAAATAATTTGTTCATTTATAAATATTATTTTCAATTCAGATTGAATGTATCTACATTTCCACCAAGTTAAGGTTACTAGATTGCACATTACATTTTATTTTATTACTTTCCCTCTTTTTAGTATTAATTCTGATAATTTAATTCTCTGTTTCATCTACTACAATTGAGAAAACTGAGACATTAAAAATATTAAAAGGGGATGTAGTGGAAGCTGAATTTATATTGAAAGAAAACAAACACTGACAGAGTGGCAGACGTGACACATATCTTGTTAACTTCTTCTAATGACACAGCTGGATGGAGCCATTCAGTGGATCTTTAAAGTAAATAACTAAAGTGAATTGGACGTGCAATTACCACAGACTTAGGAATTGGCTAGATGCTCCCATCTTGGGTTGAATTTGTGAACCATTCTTTTCACAAGCATAGGAGACTTGATTATCATCATCACCATCATTTAATATTTTTTAAAGTTTTATTTATTTATTTTATTTATTATTTTTGGCTGTGTCAGGTCTTAGTTGCGGCACAAGGAATCTTTGTAGAGGCATGTGGGATCTTTTGTTGCAGTGCAGGCTTCTCTCTAGTTGCAGCGTGTGGGTTTTCTCTCCTCTAGATGTGGCGTGCAGGCTCCAAGGCATGGGCTCTGTAGTTTGCGGCACGCAGGCTCTCTAGTTGAGGTGCACGAGCTCAATAGTTGTGGCGCGTGGGCTTAGTTGCCCCTCGTCATGTGGGATCCTAGTTCCCCGACCAGGGATCAAACCCACGTCCCCTGCATTGTAAGGTGGATTCCTTACCACTGGACCACCAGGGAAGTCCCCATTTAACTTTTATTAAGGAATTATTAAGAAATTTTTATGTGTTGAGCTTAGTGCAAGTTCTTTAAAGAGATTTTCTCATTTAATTTTTACATCAATTCTAGGAGGTAAGTTCTCTTATTACTCCACCATACTGATAAGAAAACAGGCTGGGAAATACTAAGTCATTTGTATAATGTCCAAGAAGCTGGGAATATCAGTGGCAGTGTATGTGGACTTATTAAGGGAAAAAAGTGCCATAGATGATACTATCTATAGCTTTTTAGGCTGCACTCTTGGTACTAATGTTTATTTAAGATAACTATGATAAGTCTTCTTTTACCTAGGAAAATATATTGAAAATAAAATATGCTAAAGAAAAGAATGACCCAATTGCGACTTTAATCTTAGAGCAAAAAGGCAGATTTACTTTAAGGAAGATTCAGTCCAATTCTGCCTCTTTGCTACTCACTCAATCCAAAGAAGACGTAGACAATTTTGTTGTCTCACTCTCTGCTGAGCTCCCCACCTTAGCTAGAATGTTTTTCCACATGGTATTCTAGGCACCTACCATCAATGGATCAGAGTGAGCACTTAAGTTAGCATATATTTGCATTCCTGACTTAATATGACATGTCTATAAAAAATCCCAGCACCATTTAGAAGAAAGGAAAGGAAAATATTAAGTAATAGGGGCAATGAGAGAAGTCGACCTCTAGCTTCCAAAGCAGGAGACCACTGCAAGTTTTCCTGACACTCTCCTCTGAGAACCTTGACAGATGAAAAAGACATGAAAGGGCAAGAGTCAAGAGCCCAATGCACTGCAGATTTTAAAATGCAGAGGTATCCTAGCAACACAAAAGGAATTTTCTTCTTTTTTGGTGAGAGAGTGTTAAAGGCTAAAGCCTTGCACATATGTCACTTGCCTCTGGCCCACATGCTGTATGTCTATAATTAGGAGAACTGCTCTGCTGGGTGTAAATCCCACTTGCCCAATCCTTCCCCAAGGGGCCCAGCATCTGAAGGGATACTCCAATCCTCTCATCTTCTGTGAATGTGTGTGTATTTCATGCCAATAACATTCTTGGTTTTGGATCTTTATATCTGCTGTTTCTTCTTCCTGAAATTTTTCTCCCTATGATCTTTATAGGTCTCAGATTAAATGCCACAGAAAAGGGAATCATGAGCTCCATGCTAGAAGGGGTCTTACTTGTTGTGCTTACTGATAAATTGCCTGTTGGCTAGACCAGTGCCTGATAGATTCTAAACCCTCAAATATTTGAAAATATGTGAATGACTATGTGAAAGAGGGACATTACTTTGGCTGGTACTTTTTAAATTCCAAAGCTTTTTTGACACATGCAAAATTATCCAAAAGCCTTAGGAGATTAATATTTTATTGTTCTTAATTTTTAATTGAGGAAGTGAAGGCCCAAATTAGAAGAAAACTTGTCCAAAGTAACTCAGCAGGTGGGAGCACAAGACTTCTGATTCCATGCTCTATGCTCTTTCTATGATATCAAAGCAGTAGATGTTATTAGGGTTTTGTCTAGGTCTACTCTGTGGATATAGATTGATAACTGGAAATTTTATGACCCATGCACATGTTTTGGGCCTTGCTCTCAAATTTGATAATCTCATTCCCCCATGAGTCCTGAGACCCTAAAATATTAAACACTTGTAGTTCCCAAAGTGTATCTTATATCTCCCATTCTTTCATCGTTTTACATATATTACACCCTCCTTCCAAAATGTCCTTCCTCCTTTGCCTGCCATTCGAAGTTCTATCTCATGATATCTTTCTCTAGATAGATTTTGCCGAGCCCAATAACCACCTGTCCCTCATTTATCCCTGTCTGCTGTGTCTGGTACCCACTCCTACTATGGGATTTTCATGTTTTATTTTGCTCATGTACCTGCCTGATCTTCTCACTAGACAGAATGCATGCATTAGATATTTGTGAACACACAGTACCTAGGATTTTATGTTAAATAATTGATTTGGGGAGCATGGCAAACGCCCAAAATGTGATTATGTTATATGGAAGGACTTTTTTCTTAAGTATATAGAGAACCAGAATCATTCTCAACAAGGGAAGACAGAAATCTAACACATCCCCACTGAGTAACAGAGAAAAAACCTGGATGCTGTAAAATAGAGAAACATGTAAGATATAATAAAGTAGTAATTAACCTCTTCATATGTGTGCCCAACAGCAATCTTCCACAAGGGTCAGGCAATTTGCAATGAAGATGAAGTTTAGGACATAAAAGGGAGAGAAACTGATCTCATGAAAGCTCGGTTTCACAAACACCTTTGGGTATTTCCAATCAACACAGGTTGTTAACATGTGCATTTTAAATTTTTTATTTCTTTTTTCTAAAAATAGAAGTGACTTTAAAAAGTACTTGTAAGAAAGTAGAAGAAAATGCACCCATCTCTTATTTTAAGCAAGGTTATAATGGGAGCCTTATTTATTATAGTTATGGCTTGAATATATAGCCATATATATGGAAATCTATGGCAAAACTATAGAGAGAAGGGTGTGCAAAACTCAATGGCAGAGAAGATATTCTGAGTTCATCAGAATTCGTATCACAGAGAAAAGGGAAAAGAGACAAACATAAAATCATATTTGTTTGAGTGATATATCAGGCAACCCTGGGTCAAACACTAAACAATACTTACAACTGATACAAACAACCTGATTCTGTAAATTTCTTTCAAAATTGAAGAGCAGATTCCCTCAGGCTTTGAAAGGGAATTTTTTTCTAAATTAACGGGTAATTTTCTCCACTCCAATTGAGCTATATAATCAGACATGGTCAAAACATTGTACTAGGAAGCATAATATAAAATGAATTCAACAAAACCATGACTTCATGGACCCACAGCTGCAGAAAGGGGTCAGAAATGAAAATGGCAAATGTATGAGCTGGACATTAGCTGGATTTTAGTTGAGAAAAAAATCCATTGTTGTACTCTATTCATGTAGCTTTCAAATTATTGTGAGTAACTGAAAATACATTGTAAATTGTATATTTTACCATATTAGACCTTTAGAAATCTGAGCCCCTAGTAAGATGTGATTCACATGCTCTTATTTCTTACCCCTATTGCTAATTAGAACAAAATGAAACTGAGCAAATTAGGACAGCCAAAATGTCCTTCATAGTAAAGATTTAAATCTTGCTTCCCACCCATGCTTAGAACAGAACTAACACTTCCCTCTGGATGTATTTTGCTTGATGTCAGCTGTCTTAAAAATTAAACTACACAACCCACCTCCACCAAAAAAATGACAACTGACTTTCAGAAAAAGTATATGCTTGTTTCAATGCCAATCAAGTATATAAACAATTTTTGCTGTTAAAAATGTGTGTTTGTTCCTAACCCTGCTGGCTATGAGACTGGGTAGCTCTTCTTTTTTAGCCTCCAGAAATGGGAGAGAATTCCAAATTAAGATCCTGTACAATTGCTTGGCCTGGTATCCATGTATTCTTGGCCTTGGACAAGGATAGAAAAGCCAAATTCTTGGCTAAGTAAGTAAAAAAATTGACTTACTGAAAGAAAGGCCTCTCCCCCACCCACTTTCTAATTAGGGAGATGTGCCTAGTATTACAGGGATCCAGCTGTTGTCAAGGCCTCAGGTTGCTGGAATACAACTGGTGAATGACATTACAATGGACAACTTTTATTCATTCATTCATTCATTCAGTATATATATTTTGAGCACCAACTGAATTGAGTGCCAGACAATATTCTAAGCACTGGCAATGAAAAGATGAACAAAGCAGAAGTCCTCAGCACTCAGGAACTTGCGTTTATTATCTGGAAAGCAAACAATAGAGTTAGGTCAAGAGTTCCTGTTGGAAGACTTTTTACTTTTAAAAAATTTTCTCCATAACAATTATTAGAGTTTTTCATACTAGGATGAAGTAGCTAGAGAAGAACTTCCTGAGAAGGTAAGTTCTGAGCTAACAACTGAAAGATGAGACAGAACTGGCCATATGAAGACCAAAGAATGGAGGTGGGGCGAGTGGAGGTGGACTATTTCAGATAGATCAGTATGTAAACCAGACACTTCTCCAACCAGGAAATTCTTATATGTCAAATGCCAGAACATTTATGTATTTCACAAATATCTGTACAATTTCTTGATTATGCATGTTGTCTCACTTCTAGAACCAAGCATTTGTTGGCTTTCTCTTGTACATTTTCCCACTGCCTTGCTCTTTTTTTTGGTTAGTACCTACTGTTCTTTTTAGGTTTACGTTCAAATATCATGTACTGTGGAAGGTTTCCATGACCCTTGAGTATAAGCATATATGAGTTTCTTTTCTTATATTAAGCTCATTTCTCTATTTAAACTGTAGATAAATATGTATCATCATTCCAAATAACTAAGGAAGAGATATTAGTACTCTCACGTTCATTGCAAGCACTATTCACAATTGCCAAGATGTGGAAACAACCTGAATGTCCATCAACAGATAAACAGATAAAGAAAATGGGGTGGAGCTGGGCAAGATGGCGGAAGAGTAAGACGCGGAGATCACCTTCCTTCCCACAGATACAGTAGAAATACATCTACACGTGGAACTGCTTCTACACAACACCCACTGAACGCTGGCAGAAGACGTCAGACCTCCCAAAAGGCAAGAAAATCCCCACGTACTTGGGTAGGGCAAAAGAAAAGAGAAATAACAGAGACAAAAGAATAAGGACGGGACCTGCACCAGTGGGAGGGAGCCGTGAAGGAGGAAAGGTTTCCACACACTAGGAAGCCCCTTCGCGGGCGGAGACTGCGGGTGGCAGAGGGGGGAAGCTTCGGAGCCACAGAAGAGAGCGCAGCCACAGGGGTGCAGAGGGCAAAGCGGAGAGATTCCTGCGCAGAGGATCAGTGCCAAGCAGCACTCACCAGCCCGAGAGGCTTGTCTGCTCACCCGCCCGGGCGGGTGGGGGCTGGGAGCTGAGGCTCGGGCTTCAGAGGTCGGATCCCAGGGAGAGGATGGGGGTTGGTGGCGTGAACACAACCTGAAGGGGTTAGCACACCACAGCTAGCCGGGAGGGGGTCCGGGAAAAAGTGTGCAGTTGCCGAAGAGGCAAGAGACTTTTTCTTGCCTCTTTGTTTCCCGGCGCGCAAGGAGAGGGGATTCAGAGCGCCGCCTAAACGAGCTCCAGAGACGGGCGCGAGCCGCGGCTATCAGTGCAGACCCCAGAGACGGGCGCGAGCCGCAGTTATCAGCGCGGACCCCAGAGATGGGCATGAGACGCTAAGGCTGCTGCTGCCGCCACCAAGAAGCCTGTGTGCAAGCACAGGTCGCTCTCCACACCGCCCCTCCCAGGAGCCTGTGCAGCCTGCCACGGCCAGGCTCCCGTGATCCATGGACAACTTCCCCGGGAGAACGCACGGCACACCTCAGGCTGCTGCAACGTCACGCCGGCCTCTGCCGCCGCAGGCTCGCCCCGCATCCGTACCCCTCCCTCCCCCTGGCCTGAGTGAGCCAGAGCCCCCGAAGCAGCTGCTCCGTTAACTCCGTTCTGTGTGGGCGAGAACAGACGCCCTCAGGCGACCTACACGCAGAGGCGGGTCCAAATCCAAAGCTGAACCCCGGGAGCTGTGCGAACAAAGAAGAGAAAGGGAAATCTCTCCCAGCAGCCTCAGAAGCAGCGGATTAAAGCTCCACAAACAACTTGATGTGCCTGCATCTGTTGAATACCTGAATAGACAACGAATCATCCCAAATTCAGGAGGTGGACTTTGGGAGCAGGATATATTAATTTTTCCCCTTTTCCTTTTTTTGTGAGTGTATATGTGTATGCTTCTGGGTGAAATTTTGTCTGTATAGCTTTGCTTTCACCATTAGTCCTAGGGTTGGTCCGTCCAGTTTTTTTTTTTTTTTTTTAACTTAAAAAAAATTTTTTTTCCTAATAAATGTTTTCTTAATAATTTTTTCCTTATTTTCTATTTTTAAAAATTAAAAAAAAATTTTAATAAGTTTTTTCATATTTTTTTATTTTAAAAAAATTAAAAATTTTTTTTCTTAATAAATTTTTTTCTTAATAATTTTTTTCTTATTTTTTATTATAAAAAATTAATAAACCTATTTTTAAAAATAAAAAAATTTTTTTCTTAATAAATTTATTCTTAATAATTTTTTTTCTTATTTTTTATTACAATAGCTTTATTTTATTTTATTTTATCCTCTTTCTTTCTTTCTTTCTATTTTTTCTCCCTTTTATTCTGAGCTGTGTGGATGAAAGGCTCTTGGTGCTCCAGCCAGGCGTCAGGGCTGTGCCTCTGAGGTGGGAGAGCCAACTTCAGGACACTGGTCCACAAGAGACCTCCCAGCTCCACATAATACCAAATGGCGAAAATCTCTCAGAGATCTCCATCTCAACATCAAAACCCAGCTTCACTCAACGACCAGCAAGCTACAGTGCTGGACATCCTAGGCCAAACAACTTGTAAGACAGGAACACAGCCACATCCATTAGCAGAGAGGCCGCCTAAAATCATAATAAGGCCACATACACCCCAAAACACACCACCAGACGTGGACGTGCCCACCAGAAAGACAAGATCCAACCTCATCCACCAGAACACAGGCACTAGTCCCCTCCACCAGGAAGCCTACACAACCCACTGAACCAACCTTAGCCACTGGGGACAGATACCAAAAACAACGGGAACGACAAACCTGCAGCCTGTGAAAAGAAGACCCCAAACACAGTAAGATAAGCAAAATGAGAAGACAAAAAAACACACAGCAGGTGAAGGAGCAGGGTCAAAACACACCAGACCTAACAAATGAAGAGGAAATAGGCAGTCTACCTGAAAAAGAATTCAGAATAATGATAGTAAAAATGATCCAAAATCTTGGAAATAGAATAGACAAAATGCAAGAAACATTTAACAAGGATGTTAGAAGAACTAAAGAGGAACCAAGCAACAATGAAAAACACAATAAATGAAATTAAAAATACTCTAGACAAGATCAATAGCAGAATAACTGAGGCAGAAGAACGGATAAGTGACCTGGAAGATAAAAAGGTGGAAATAACTACCACAGAGCAGAATAAAGAAAAAAGAAAGAAAAGAATGAGGACAGTCTCAGAGACCTCTGGGACAACGTTAAACAAACCAACATTCGAATTATAGGGGCCCCAGAAGAAGAAGAGAAAATGAAAGGGACTGAGAAAATATTTGAAGAGATCATAGTTGAAAACTTCCCGAATATGGGAAAGGAAATAGTTAATCAAGTCCAGGAAGCACAGAGAGTCCCATACAGTATAAATCCAAGGAGAAACACGCCAAGACACATATTAATCAAACTATAAAAAATTAAATACAAAGAAAAAATATTAAAAGCAGCAAGGGAAAAAGAACAAATAACACACAAGGGAATCCCCATAAGGTTAACAGCTGATCTTTCAGCAGAAACTCTGCAAGCCAGAAGGGAGTGGCAGAATATACTTAAAGTCATGAAGGAGAAAAACCTACAACCAAGGTTACTCTACCCAGCAAGGATCTCATTCAGATTTGATGGAGAAATTAAAAGCTTTACAGACAAGCAAAAGCTGAGAGAGTTCAGCACCACCAAACCAGCTTTACAACAAATGCTAAAGGAACTTCTCTAGGCAAGAAACACAAGAGAAGGAAAACACCTACAATAACAAACCCAAAATATTTAAGAAAATGGGAATAGGAACATACATATCGATAATTACCTTAAATGTAAATGGATTAAATGCTCCCACCAAAAGACATAGACTGGCTGAATGGATACAAAAACAAGACCCATATATATGCTGTCTACAAGAGACCCACTTCAGACCTAGAGACACATACAGACTGAAAGTGAGGGGATGGAAAAAGATACTCCATGCAAATGGAAATCAAAAGAAAGCTGGAGTAGCAATTCTCATATCAGACAAAATAGACTTTAAAATAAAGACTATTACAAGAGACAAAGAAGGATACTATATAATGATCAAGGGATCGATACAAGGGGAAGGTATAACAATTGTAAATATTTATGCACCCAACATACCAGCACCTCAATACATAAGGCAAATACTAACAGCCATAAAAGGGGAAATCGACAGTAACACAATCATAGTAGGGGACTTTAACACCCCACTTTCACCAATGGACAGATCATCCAAAATGAAAATAAATAAGGAAACACAAGCTTTAAATGATACATTAAACAAGAGGGACTTAATTGATATTTATAGGACATTCCACCCAAAAACAACAGACTACACATTTTTCTCAAGTGCTCATGGAACATTCTCCAGGATAGATCATATCTTGGGTCACAAATCAAGCCTTGGTAAATTTAAGAAAATTGAAACAGTATCAAGTATCTTTTCCGACCACAACGCTATGAGACTAGATATCAATTACAGGAAAAGATCTGTAAAAAATACAAACACATGGAGGCTACACAATACATTACTTAATAACGAAGTGATCACTGAAGAAGTCAAAGGGGAAATCAAAAAATACCTAGAAACAAATGACAATGGAGACACGACGACCCAAAACCTATGGGATGCAGCAAAAGCAGTTCTAAGAGGGAAGTTTATAGCAATACAAGCCTACATCAAGAAACACGAAACATCTCGAATAAACAACCTAACCTTGCACCTAAAGTAATTAGAGAAAGAAGAACAAAAAAACCCCAAAGCCAGCAGAAGGAAAGAAATCATAAAGATCAGGTCAGAAATAAATGAAAAAGAAATGAAGGAAACAATAGCAAAAATCAATGAAACTAAAAGCTGGTTCTTAGAGAAGATAAACAAAATTGATAAACCATTAGCCAGACTCATCAAGAGAAAAAGGGAGAAGACTCAAATCAATAGAATTAGAAATGAAAAAGGAGAAGTAACCACTGACACTGCAGAAATACAAACGATCATGACAGATTACTACAAGCAACTCTATGCCAATAAAATGGACAACCTGGAAGAAATGGACAGATTATTAGAAATGCACAACCTGCTGAGACTGAACCAGGAAGAAATAGAAAATATGAACAGACCAATCACAAGCACTGAAATTGAAACTGTGATTAAAAATCTTCCAACAAATAAAAGGCCAGGACCAGATGGCTTCACAGCCGAATTCTATCAAACATTTAGAGAAGAGCTAACACCTATCTTTCTCAAACTCTTCCAAAATATAGCAGAGGGAGGAACACTCCCCAACTCATTCTACGAGGCCACCATCACCCTGATACCAAAACAAGACAAAGATGTCACAAAGAAAGAAAACTACAGGCCAATATCACTGATGAACATAGATGCAAAAATCCTCAACAAAATACTAGCAAACAGGGGCTTCCCTGGTGGCGCAGTGGTTGAGAATCTGCCTGCCAATGCAGGGGACACGGGTTCGAGCCCTGGTCTGGGAAGATCCCACATGCCGCGGAGCAACTAGGCCTGTGAGCCACAGTTACTGAGCCTGCACGTCTGGAGCCTGTGCTCCACAACAAGAGAGGCCGCGATAATGAGAGGCCTGTGCACCGCGATGAAGAGTGGCCCCCACTTGCCACAACTAGAGAAAGCCGTCGCACAGAAACGAAGACCCAACACAGCCATAAATAAATAAATAAATAAAAATAAATAAACCCAAAAGTTAAAAAAAAAAAAAAAAACTAGCAAACAGAATCCAACAGCACATTAAAAGGATTAAACACCATGATCAAGTGGGGTTTATTCCAGGAATGCAAGGATTCTTCAATATACGCAAATCAATCAACGTGATACATCATACTAACAAATTGAAGGAGAAAAACCATATGATCATCTCAATATAGGCAGAGAAAGCTTTCGACAAAATTCAACACCCATTTATGATAAAAGCCCTGCAGAAAGTAGGCATAGAGGGAACTTTCCTCAACATAATAAAGGCCATATATGACAAACCCACAGCCAACATTGTCCTCAATGGTGAAAAACTGAAACCATTTCCACTAAGATCAGGAACAAGACAAGGTTACCCACTCTCACCACTATTATTCAACATAGTTTTGGAAGTTTTAGCCAAGGCAATCAGAGAAGAAAAAGAAATAAAAGGAATCCAAATCGGAAAAGAATTAAAGCTGTCACTGTTTGCAGATGACATGACACTATACATAGAGAATCCTAAAGATGCTACCAGAAAACTACTAGAGCTAATCAATGAATTTGGTAAAGTAGCAGGATACAAAATTAATGCACAGAAATCTCTTGCATTCCTATATACTAATGATGAAAAATCTGAAAGTGAAATTAAGAAAACATTCCCGTTTACCATTGCAACAAAAAGAATAAAATATCTAGGAATAAACCTACCTAAGGAGACAAAAGACCTGTATGCAGAAAATTATAGGACACTGACGAAAGAAATTAAAGATGATACAAATAGATTGGGAGATATATACCATGTTCTTGGATTGGAAGAATCAACATTGTGAAAATGACTGTACTACCCAAAGCAATCTACAGATTCAATGCAATCCCTATCAAACTACCACGAGCATTTTTCACAGAACTAGAACAAAAAAATTCACAATTTGTATGGAAACAAAAAAGACCCCGAGGGGCTTCCCTGGTGGCGCAGTGGTTGAGAATCTGCCTGCCAATGCAGGGGACACGGGTTCGAGCCCTGGTCTGGGAAGATCCCACATGCCGCGGAGCAACTCGGCCCGTGAGCCACAACTACTGAGCCTGCGCGTCTGGAGCCTGTGCTCGGCAACGAGAGGCCGCGATAGTGAGAGGCCGGCACACCGCGATGAAGAGTGGCCCCCGCTTCCCACAACTAGAGAAAGCCCTCGCACAGAAACGAAGACCCAACACAGCCATACATGCATACATACATACATACATAAAAAGAATGTAAGCAGACAAGAATAGCATTAAAAAAAAAAAAAAAAAAAAATGAAAAAAAAAAAAAAAAAAAAAAAAAAAGACCCCGAATAGCCAAAGCAATCTTGAGAACGAAAAATGGAGCTGGAGGAATCAGGCTCCCTGACTTCAGACTATATTACAAAGCTACAGTAATCAAGACAGTTTGGTACTGGCACAAAAACAGAAATATAGATCAATGGAACAGGACAGAAAGCCCAGAGATAAACCCACGCACATATGGTCACCTTATCTTTGATAAAGGAGGCAAGCATATACAGTGGAGAAAAGACAGCCTCTTCAATAAGTGGTGCTGGGAAAATTGGACAGGTACATGTAAAAGTATGAAATTAGAACACTCCCTTACACCATACACAAAAATAAACTCAAAATGGATTAAAGACCTAAGTGTAAGGCCAGACACTATCAAACTCTTAGAGGAAAACATAGGCAGAACATTCTATGACATAAATCACAGCAAGATCCTTTTTGACCCAGCTCCTAGAGAAATGGAAATAAAAACACAAATAAACAAATGGGACCTAATGAAACATAAGACCTTTTGCACAGCAAAGGAAACCATAAACAAGACCAAAAGACAACCATCAGAATGGGAGAAAATATTTGCAAATGAAGCAACTGACAAAGGATTAATCTCCAAAATTTACAAGCAGCTCATGCAGCTCAATAACAAAAAAACAAACAACCCAATCCAAAACTGGGCAGAAGACCTAAATAGACATTTCTCCAAAGAAGATATACAGATTGCCAACAGACACATGAAAGAATGCTCAACATCATTAATCATTAGAGAAATGCAAATCAAAACTACAATGAGGTATCATCTCACACCGATCAGAATGGCCATCATCAAAAAATCTAGAAACAATAAATGCTGGAGAGGGTGTGGAGAAAAGTGAACACTCTTGCACCCTTGGTGGGAATGTAAATTGATACAGCCACTATGGAGAACAGTATGGAGGTTCCTTAAAAAACTACAAATAGAACTACCATATGACCCAGCAATCCCACTACTGGGCATATACCTTGAGAAAACCATAATTCAAAAAGAGTCATGTACCAAAATGTTCATTGCAGCTCTATTTGCAATAGCCAGGACATGGAAGCAACCTAAGTGTCCATCGACAGATGAATGGATAAAGAAGATGTGGCACATATATACAATGGAATATTACTCAGCCATAAAAAGAAATGAAATGGAAGTATTTGTAATGAGGTGGATGGAGTTAGAGTCTGTCATACAGAGTGAAGTAAGTCAGAAAGAGAAAAACAAATACAGTATGGTAACACATATATACGGAATATAAGGAAAAAAAAAAAAAGGTCATGAAGAACCTAGTGGCAAGATGGGAATAAAGACACAGACCTACTAGAGAATGGACTTGAGGATATGGGGAGGGGGAGCGGTGAGATGTGACAGGGTGAGAGAGTGTCATGGACATATATACACTACCAAATGTAAAATAGATAGCTAGTGGGAAGCAGCCGCATAGCACAGGGAGATCAGCTCGGTGCTTTGTGACCACCTAGAGGGGTGGGATAGGGAGGGTGGGAGGGAGGGAGATGCAAGAGGGAAGAGAAATGGGAACATATGTATATGTATAACTGATTCACTTTGTTATAAAGCAGAAACTAACACACCATTGTGAAGCAATTATACTTCAATAAAGATGTTTAAAAAAAAAAAGAAAAAGAAAATGGGTATAAATATGCAATGAAATATTACTCACCCTTAAAAAAGAAGAGAATTCTGCATTACGCAACAATGGGGATGAACCTTGACGACATTAAGCTAAGCAACATAAGCCAGTCACAGAAAGACAAATACTGCATGATTTCACTTATATGAGATATCCAAAATAATCAAATTCATACAATCAAAGAGTGGAATGGTATTTGCCAGGGTCTGAAAGTAAGGGGAAATGGGGAGTTACTAATCAATAAGCATAGAGTTTCAGTGAAGCAAGATGCATAAGTTCTAGAGATCTGCTAAACAGCATTGTATCTGTAGTCATAATACTGTATTGCACACTTAAAAATTTGTTTAGAGGGTTGATCTCATATTAACTGCTCGTATCACAATAAAATACAATTAAAAAATAAAAGATGTAAGGAGAAGATAATCAGTTTCAGGAAGAGCAGAAGACCTACAAGGAGCAGGGTGAAACCAGCGCACGTATTCACACAATCTTATGGAAAATGGTTCACAATGCACTGCAGAGTAAGACACTACTGAGGAGTCTTAGAAGAGTATATGACAGTGGATCCTTGTTTTCTATCTCCTGGAATTTGATAACTTTGGACAACCCTACTAGTGATAAGAATGTGGTGATCACTATAAGGAGAAAGAGAGTGATTGTGGCAGATTATATGGTGAGCAGGCATTATAGTGATGGTATGTTTGGGAGAGAAGTTGTAGTAAAGGGGCTGTCGGCAGGGAAGGAGATCCCCAATATCCTGTCTGCAATGGGGTCGCTTTACTGAGCTGGTTCTCTGCTCTTTGACATGGGTAGTCGGGTGTAAGAATGTTAAAAAGGTGGCTCGATGGAAAACTTTCAGACTCTCCCCCCTGATCACCATAGGCGTCAATTCAGAATCCCACTGTTTCTAAGATCTTTACATAGAAAACCCTACTTAGTCTTTTTAACATACCTATGAATGATGTGTGATTACCATTCCCAAATCCAGATGAGGGTCCTAAAGCAGAGAGGGGTTGAGAACTTGCCCAATGTCATAAAGCCAGTTAATGGTAGAGCTGGGATAAAAACTCGGGCAGACTGGCACAGAGTCCAAGTTCTTAAACATATCCCAAAACTGAGTCAAGAAACCAATGAATTAATGAATATTTGGGAATGATAAAGCATGCACCCGTGAGGCCATTAAACTATGTGGATTACATTATTATGAAAGAGATACATGTATAGGCCAATGGTTCTTAACTTTCTCAATCATAGTTTTGTCAGTTTTCCCAGGGGATATTTCTCAATGTCTGGATACATCTTTGCCCTTCTCATCTGGGGTCAGGGGCCTGTTACTGGCATAGGGTGGTAGAGGTCAGAGAAGCTGCTAAACATACTACAGTGCACAGGATAGTACCTCACAACAAATAATTGTCTGACCTAAAATGTCAATAATACTGCTGTTGAGGAATCTTATTCTAGACCTTATATAAATCATCTTAACTTTTCTGAACTTCAGATTTCTCATTTGTTAAGAGGGGAGAGCCATATCTACATAGGAGTCATGACAATCAAAAACCAGATAGATCATGACATCTACAACAGTGCCTGGCACACAGTTAAGAGCTTTAACATTTTAGATTTGAGCAGGCAAATTACATGTTTGTTTTGCTTTATCTTAAATACTTTTTTAGAAAGATCATTCTGATAGCAATGATAAGAATGAATAGATAGGTGAAATTTCACAGGTGGAAAGCAATTAGGAAGATGATACTGTAACTAGGCAAGAAATAATGCACATGTGAACCTGGGTAGGTGCAAGAGGGATCTTCAAACTCAACTAAGACTATTGACTCATCACATTGATTAAGAATATGAGGGGTTTCTTTTTGTTTGTTTATTTTGTTGTTGTTTTCACTTTTGCCACTTCATTTTTTATTATGAACCCGAGGATCATGTGAATTTAATCTTTCTTTGAAAACAATGATGCTTCATTTCTTATGGCTAAAAACATTTTAATCTATGAAATGAATTATATGTTCACAAATCAGACTGTCATCTTCAGGTGAACTGTGTATGTATGTACACACACACTCATACACACAAATCCAATTTGGAGTTGTAAATTATTATTTGAAAAGTGTAGGTTTCACATGAGAAATTTCATCAACTGAAATTGCCTTGTCGTTGAGGATAATAAGAATTAAATTCAGCTGCTGAAAGAAAGCAAAGACAAATATTGAAAGATGGGAGACTTTTGTAATCCACTGCAGAACTGAGAGTCTTCTGTGAGATTAGACTGAGGCATCATTTGCAGAAATCGCTAACTGTTTCAGTTTATTAAAAGATTAAGAGTAAATCTATTTGGGTAATATGTGGTTTGCAAGACAAGAAATTTCTTCAAAATCAATGCTTTTGCTTTTCCATTTCCTCTCAACTCACCGAGAGGTAATCAACGTGGGAGTAGCTCTGATCACACTAAGAGAACATTCTGATCTTCATTAGCGCAGGGTCGATGCAAGAAACTTTATTTCACATCAAAATCTAGAGATGGTTCCCCTAGAATTAAAACCCTTTTCTATTTCAACACATCGAGCCTCAGGGTTTCATAATCCCCATAATTAATACACTACTGTGCACACAACTTTCAAAACAGGGCTCTGGACGTTGCAAATAGAAGCTGCATGTTTGCAAATCGATAAATAGATATTTCCCTTCCTTTTATTTTTCATTTATTTCTCTCCCTTTTGTGGAATTAAGGAGGGGTGAGATGTGAGATGATGGTAGGAAATGTCAAAAAAAATTACATTTCCTTAGTTTTTAATTTTAATATTATCTTCTTTGTATGTAACACTGTATGAATTAAATGAAATGTAGATTGTTTCCCAGTGATTGTATTTATTTGGTTATTAATGCACTGATCAATCCACTCTTTTGTTCTCTCAGTCAATAAGATGTCTCTTGAGCATATGTGCCGGTCATCGTGCTGGACACAAAATGCTAAACCAACACAGGGTCTGTTCCCTCTAGGAACTCAAAGTCTTGAAGAGAAGCAGGTATAGAAACACAAAAATGTAATAATAACTGCGTGAGAAGTGCCATGATTAAAGTAAATACACAGAACTACGAAAGTAATGCGGAGGAACTCTTAGCCTGTCCTGTGTTAAATGTCTTTGAGAAAGGTTTAGTAAAGCAATGACCTGTTTTGAATTGGTTATGGTCAAAATATAAAGGGGGCAGAGACTTCCCTGGTGGTCCAGTGGTAAAGAATCCGCCTTACAATGCAGGGGATGTGGGTTCCATCCCTAGTAGGGGAACTAAGTTCCCATATGCAACGGGGACACTAAGCCCATGTGCCACAACTACTGAGCTCTCGAGCGTCAACAAGAGAGCCCGCATGCCGTGAACTACAGAGCCCACGTGCTCTGGAGCCTGCGCACCACAACTATAGAGCCCATGCGCCCTGGAGCCCGCATGCCACAACTAAAGAGAAGCCCGTGCGCCACAACTAGAGAGAAGCCCGCAGACCACAACGAAGACTGGACACAGCCAAAAAATATAAAGAAAATAAATAAATATTTTAAAAAATATATAAAATAGGAGTGGGAGCAGTAATGTGGAGTTAGAATTTTCATTATGTTCCTAGAGTTTATAGAATTTTATTTCAAGAAATAGTGTCAGTTAATCAAAAAACAAGGATGCTTAGTTTTTTTTGTGGTTGCATGGTATCCTTGTTCTGTCTCTTTTCAGTGGTGATTTCAGAGTGACCTTATCTCTCTCTTGTTCCATCATGGTTACATAGTAGCCTGCTTGAGTATTGTTCAAATTCTGTGAAAGTTCTTTATGTTCAGTTGGGAATACTGCTGACCTGTCAACTCCTAGCTGTCAGCAACCAGCTGCCAGCTATCAGGACTATTTTTCAAAATTTATCTTCTCAATACACTACATGTCGTTGAATTATTCCTCTATACAAAGATACTTATATTGTTCTCACTTTTTTTTGTTCTTTATCATATGCAATGCTGCAGTGAATATCCACATATACACTCAAAGATGGAATTTCTCATTAATAGATACATACATATTAGAATTATTAGGTCCTACCTACCAAATTCCTATTCAACATGTCAGAGCCAATATTCAATATTTAAACTCCCTCCAGCAGTGTGAGAAAGTTCATTTCATCTTATATTTGTCTAAACAATCAATATTGATAGTTTTTTTGCTTGCCAATCTAACGGTATATACATACACATATGCAATTATATTTATATGTGTACATAAACATATACATATATTTACATGTATATAGACATATATTTATTTGTAACTATATAACATATATTATATATATATACACTATATATATGTGTATATATACATATATATGTATATGATCATTGCTTTCATTACCATTCTGTTAAGCACTTATTTATATGTTAAATTTCCCAGTGGAATTTTTCTTTTCTGTGAATTACTTATTCCTTTATCTAAATTTCCTCCAATTATATTTCTCCATACTAATTTTAAAATAGTAGTTCTTATATTTTATGGAAGCAAATAAGTTGCTTGTAGCTAATATCTCCATTTAGTATATTTCTTTTAAAGTTAATTTATATTATTTCTTCAGACATTATTTGATGAAGGAACTTGGATAAAAAGAAGTTACAAGGGCTTCCCTGGTGGCGCAGTGGTTGAGAATCCGCCTGCCAATGCAGGGGACACGGGTTCGAGCCCTGGTCTGGGAGGATCCCACATGCCGCGGAGCGACTGGGCCCGTGAGCCACAATTGCTGAGCCTGCGCGTCTGGAGCCTGTGCTCCGCAACAAGAGAGGCCGCGATAGTGAGAGGCCCGCGCACCGCGATGAAGAGTGGCCCCCGCTTGCCGCAACTGGAGAAAGCCCTCGCACAGAAACGAAGACCTAATACAGCCATAAAATAAATAAGTAAATAAATAAAATTTAAAAGGCTTTATAAAAAAAAAAGTAAGTAAAAAGTTACAGTTCAAAAAAAAAAAAAAGAAGTTACAAGATCTAGAAAAACGTGTAAATTTTAAAAAAGAGTGTTAAGGGAATATATGGCATAATTTAGATAGATACATATACCAATAGATATTATATTGAGTCTTGAGGCGTAATTTAGATTTCTGTTTTGTACTTCTATGAAACTTACTGGATAAAATTTACTCCGTGATATTATAATGATCTTTGCCCATGACCCCTATGCATATTTCTTTCAACATTTCCCACTCATTTATCTACTACACTGGAAATGATCTCTAGCTTTAAAAATAATGTATTCCACATCTTCACAAGATAAAGGAAGATACAGTTGAGTTTTTATTTTTCAGTGTTTTGGATATGGAGTAGATGCTGAAGAAACATTTACTGAATACATGAAAATTGTTGAAATGTTAATGTCCCTTATTTGCAATTCTTTTGACTACTATTTCTTTTGAAATCATTTCACAGTGGACAGAAAGAATTTTCCTGCACATAATCTGTTTCATTTAGAGGCAGCTGACCTTAGACTTCAGAGTCAGACTATTCTGGTCTTAAAACCTAACTCTATCACTCTCAGCTATATAACCTTGAAAAGTAAATAGGCTTTTTAATATTCAATTTCCTCATCTATGAAAATGGGGAGCTGTTATGGTAAACTTTCAGTAAACACTCTTTACATGGCAGTGCAAGGAGGCCTTAAGCAAGTATCTTGTCTTCTTAGGAAACAGGTGAAACTGATATCTGTGACTATTGTGCATATTAAGCAAGGCTAAACTTGTAAACTTTGTTTAAAAGTATTTTTTTCTGGTCCTTACTACAAGGGGTTGTAACATGAAACTGGATGGAGAGAAAAACTTATAACAAACTACCTTTGGAATCTACTGTTTAAATAGCTGAACAAAATAATCTTCTTTTCTCAGAAATTATGTTTTAAGAAATATCAATCCGCTTTCTGATTAATACATTTGTCAGTGTGGTTGATGCCCCTTCCCCCTTTATTTCTTATTAACAAAATTCCAGTGTTATTTAGACATCCTGTGCCTTCCTCTTATCCCAGATAAGGTGAACTAACCTCATCTTTAATTCAGAGCTTATCTAATTCTTGTAAACTGATCATGGAAAAGCCCCTTCTCTTTGCTAGTAGAGCTGATTAGATGGCCCAATGTTGACCAATGAGAAATAAGATGAAGCCCAGATGTGGGTTTATGGTAAAGAATTTCATTTCTCTTAAAAATAGACACAAGACAGAGGAGATTACTCTTTCACTTTTGGTCACTGAAATGCAGGATGTGATTTATGAAACCATTGCAACCAAGTGGTTACTACAGAGAGCTAACCAGAGAAGAAAGTCCCAGTATTGAGGACAGAAAATCATGGGTTCCTGAAAACATATGAGGTAACTCAACTTTGAGCTAGGCTCCCATTCTTTAAAGTCATTATTATGTGAGCTAATAACTCTGTATTGTTGCTGTCTGTTGCATTGGTGTTTTCTGACACTTGCAATCAAAACCATCTCAACTGCTTATAAAATGGATATTCTATAACAGTCAATGCTTTCATTCATTCATCCAATCAATGGATAGTTGCTGAGTGTCAACTATGTCCCAGAAACCATGTTTGGCCTAGGGATTCAAATGAAGATAAGACATACAAGGTCACTGCCCTCATGCATGATGTAGGATTGAGTCTAATGTTTCTAAGAGGTGCTCCTATTAAACCTAAGGATTAGCTCATGAGCCGATATGATGATGTGTTAGAAGGAGAATGTGTTCTCTTCCATCTATCACAAGAACATGGTTCTACCAATAATTACACTCACAATTTCCTCTGAGAATAGAGCATCACAGCAATTGTGACAGGACAAGACCAGGCCCCAAATATGACATGGAATTGCAGGTATTACAAAGTGGGCATTCTGCACTCGCTCTACGATTTTTAGGTCTAATTTCTAAAGCCATGTAAATGCATATTGTTGTCATTTCACAGGAAACTTGCAGTAATTATCTAATTCTATTTATATTTGATATTTACACTTTAGTAACAGGAGTTCTATTTATTAGATCCTTATTAAACTTAATAAATTAAATGTCTTTTTTCCTTACATGATATACAGAAATGTTGGTGAGAAGGAATGTGTCTGGAAAGGAGGACATTTGAAAGCACTGGTATAGTATGGAGGGAGGGAAAAGAAATAGTTACTATATTTGAGTGCTTACTGTATGTCAGGCAATTACCTTAGCCTCAAAATAAGTATGCATGTTTATCCCCATTTTGGTTATGAGAAAACTGAGATAAAAGAAAAAAGAAATGACAGCCCTTCAGGCTGGGAACTGAAATTCAGATATGCCAAGCTCCATGCCCTCATATCAGGCTGACTCAAAATTCTCTTCATTTGGAGGGTGCAATAATACTATTTCATGGGCTGGATTGGAGCTTTACTTTTTCACTAGCTATAGGAGAAAAGTAAGAAAAATGATTTCTTACATAAGTGAAATCTCAGTGGGAAGGTTCAAGCCAAAATCACAAACTAAAATGCCTACAAAGGGCAGGAAGGCATGTGAAATGCATATTTGTGAAATACACAAAACAGTGAGGCAGAGACCTAGGCTAACTGGAGAACACATGTGCCAGAGAATTATTGCCGTGGAAAAATGAAAGCTCACTGTTGCCAGATGTCAACTTTTTTAAGGCAAGCCAGAAATATAGGTTTTTATGTGCTATAGTGGACAAGTAATTCATGTTTATAAGACTGTACAGGCAAAAAAATTTCTACTGAATTCTGATAGACACATTTAAGAACATACATACACAGCCAATAATTTTTGACAAGTATAATTACTACATACAAGGAATTCTTAGCAAAGCTGTTTATAAAACACTTAAACAATATTCCCAAAAACTTCATCGAATGCCATATTGCAGTATGAAAATTATTTTTGACCTAATTACTGTCACTAATTAAATTGAATATCAGGTATCTTGTAAAAGTGAGGCAAGGCTAAAATTTTTTTCAAATACAGAGTTTTCTATTATCTCCACTCAGAGAAATTTATGAGGTAATACTGAATATTTATTAGAAACATCAAATAAATCCTAGCTCTGCTCACGATTGGTAGAAGTTAATATTGTGTCTTTTGATGAGCATTTCTTAATTTTTTCATTTTATTTGGAAATATTTTAAAATAACTTTACACTTACAGAAATGTTGCAAAAATGAAACCAAGAACTTCTGTATACCCTTTCTCCAGTTTCTCTTTCCCTTCCTCCAACCCTGCTCTCTCTTTCTCCCTCTCACTTCTCCCCTTCCCGAACATTCTCATGCACACGTATTCTTTTCTGAATCGCTTGAAAATACATCACATAAACAATGTCACTTTATCTCTAAGAAATTCAGAGTGCATTTTCTAATAATAAGTACATTCTCTTACATAACCACAGGATTATCAAAATCAGGAAATTAATACTGATATAGTATTATCATCCAATCTCCAAGCCTTATTCAAATTTTGCCATTTGTCCCGCTACTACCTTTATAACAAAAGAAAAAGAATCTGGCCTGTTATCAAACTGAAGGTCATGAGGTGCATTTGTCATATCATTTATGTTCTCAACCTGAAACTTTCCTCAGTCAGTCTTTGTTCTTCATTATCTTGATATCTTTTAAAAGTACACATTTTTATTTGAAAATATCAAAGAAAATCATATTGAGAGATAATTTTAAAATCTCTTAATTTAGTTGAATGCATTAATATTTTACTCTATGATTAAAACTTTTGGGTCCTATTTAAGTACACCTTTCTTACCACCAAATCATAAAGATATTTTCCTATGTTTTGTTTAAAAGTTTTATTTATTTACTTACTTACTTATTTGTTTGTTTTTTAACCTTTCAAATTTAGATTAACGATTTATCTGGAATTGTGTTTTTGTGTTTGGTATATTGTAAAAGTCATGATTCAATTTTTCTTTTATCTATGTATGTATATGCATATGTGAGTATCTATGTATAAAAACATGGTATACAGAAGTGTGTGTACATATTGAGTATATATATATATATATATATATATATATATACATGAATTGTTAGATAGATAGTAGGTACACATGGAATTGTATATACATACTTTATCCAACACCATTTATTGAAAATAGTCAAAAACTTAATCAATGACATATCATTTCCATATATGGAGTATGTCCATTTCATCTACATTTTCAAATTTAACAGCCTAAAATTGTTAATGTTATTATGTTATTAAGTATTCATTAACTACATATCTGTAGCAAATGACTTATGTTCATGTTCTTCCATTTTTAAATTCTTGATAAGTTTTATTTCAGGTCTGTCAATATTATTAGTCTTTCCAAAGCTAATCAACAACTAATTCACTTTGGATCTTGTAAATCCTCCATATATTTTGCTTTGTGTTCCATTTAATTTTGCCCTCACCTTTAATATTTTTTTCCTTATACATAACTTGAAATCATTTTGCTAATCTTTCACAAATTTTGTTCTGATGCTTAGTTCATTAGTTTTATTTTTTCTCTCCCTTTTGTAACATAAAGGGAAGGCTTTAAATCGTGCTGCAAGTACTGCTTTCAATGAAACAATTTTTTGATATGTTTTTCTCTTTATAATTCAAGTCAACATATAACCGATTTTTATTTATTTGCTCTTTTCACTCATAGATTATTAAGCAATACATTTCTAAATTACTAACACAAAGCAATGTTAGTTTTATTTTTATATTTGAATTTTGACTAAATCTTACTATTGACAAACTGAGCTGTTTGGGAATTGCTTTATGACCAAATACATGGTCAATTTTTTGTGAATACTTCAAAAGAATGTATTATATTATTTATAATATCTTGTCAAGTTTTTCTATTGCTTTTTCAAATGTTCTGTTAAAATATGCCCATTAGAATTCCCATTTTTTTGTCATTTACCCATCTTTGTTTATATATTTTGAGGCCATATTACTAAATGGAAAAAAGTAATTAAAATTGTGATTTTTAATTCACAACTTATCATTTTCAAGTAATGGTTACCTTTATCTCTGTAACAGATTTTGCCTTGACTTCCATTTTTCTGTTAATAATATAGATATATGAGCTTTAATTTGGTTAGTTTTGACATGTATTTTTTCCCTTTTCTTTTTGGTCGTAAGCCTCCTAATTATTGCCTGCTCGCAATTGCCCAATAACATTAATTTTGGGGTCCTCCTAGAAACTTAGATTGATATGTCTTTCTCTAGAGAGGTTTTGTGTTTGCTTCTGCTGAGTACCTAAAGGCACCTAAGATCCCTTCCACTTGGTACTGCTTTCAACCTTGTTTAAAGATTGAGGGTCCTGGGACCATCAAGGATATGACTTCTCAGGATAGATAAAAGCACTATGCCCAAAGGATGTAAGGAGTCAGTTATAGATCTGACTTCCTCTCACTCTGAGAACATAGCCTTTAAGACCCCAGATCCATATGGGATGGTTCTCCCGTAAGTCTCTCCCCTGTTCAAGCCCTGAGTCCTAACCTCTGACTCTGGCTCATAGGGGCCACAGAGCCAAAAACACTTGTTTATGATGAATACTTTAGGTTATGTGGAGCTTTGGTGCTCTTATATTCTGTATACCTTTCTGATTATAGGCTTTCTTTCCAGAATTGGACTAGAAATTCTGCTATGTTTTTTCAGATGCTCAGGTTTTTGGGTTTTTTTTTTGGTTTTAACTTAGCATTTGATAGCTGTTGTTTGACTTAACCTAGCCTGACACTTCCACCACCATAAACAGAAGTCCTTTCACATAGATTTTCTACTCCATGTTTTCTTGACTCACTCCTGTGGAAATAAATTGTGATTTTATATAATGCTAGCTCATCAACTTCAATATCTTCTTACGTTTACAGCCAAAAATGTTTCCCTAAAGGAGGTGTGAATTACATGAGGACTAGAACTGTTGAATTGCCATAGGAAAAGCCCACAGACAAATTATGACTAAATTAGGGTTAGTTATTTCAATTTGGAAAAGGTTGTTTACTTTTTTTTCCTGACATCTACACACATTCACATTATCACTAGGTTTGTCGATCAAATCCCACTTTATGAGATAAAGGCCAATACTGTGACCTTCCATCCCAAGCCACTAAACCTGTAAAATAACTCCAGCATATTCACTTTACTTTTTTTTTGAAGAAATAAATCAATGCATAGCATAATGTCTGGTACATATTAGACTTTTAATATATGTTTGTGGAAGTGAATAAAAATGTTAAATTGTACCTAGCAAGTGTCAGATAAAAATTTAATGGTCAGCTTGTTAACTGTTGTTTGATGTTTATAATTCATTTAAGACAATGAATACCTAAAACAATCATAAAAGGAAGATATTAAAATTTTGCACAAACCTATACCTACATTTATATCTATATGTATATCTATATATAATGTACATATACATATATGTGTGTATATATGTGTATATAAATATTGCTCTCTAAATTTTTGGCAATGTTTTGTTTTGTTTTTACAAGAGTTCTTAAACACATGAATTAACACTGAATGTGATTTCTGCAAAAGTGAAAATTGAATTCTCTCTAGGGAGTATGTTTATCCCTCATATCAATCCTCAGCTTTTAAAATGGAACGTTAACATCATTTTGGGGTGCACCAAGGTGTGGCGTGTGTGTGTGTGTGTGTGTGTGTGTGTGTGTGTGTATGTAATACATTTCAAAATGATAGACAAATTGAGCAACACGTCATTGTTTTAGTCATGGTTTTTAACAAAGAAGTGGTTGCTATGCTGGATATTGCCCACTGCTCTTCCCATGCCTCCCTTCTTTCTACTACTCACTGTCCTGGGAGGCTTAATAAAAGAACTGTATCTGCAGACTCCCTGATATGTTGCTTTGGTTTGTGTCTGGATGAATGTAAGCACTGGTGGGCATGGAGGGAAAGAAGACAGTGAATGTATACATTGTCTAGGCTGTGTCACTCACCCAGAAGTCATTGATCCTCTCCCAGGCAACTTTCTCTTCACATCTCTGGTTCTGGGTTCTTGGTACCTATTCCCTCCCCCAATTCTTCAGGCCTCGCAGTAGTCACATCTCTGTTTTCACTAATCTTGGGTTTCTGCCCTATTTTTTTGTGTTCTCCTGCTCTCCACCCATACATACATTTATGAATAGTCCTTTATTAAACTTTCCTCTACTTACATTAATTTGAGTGGTTCATTTGTTTCCTGTGGCCACCCTAAGTGATGCAAGAGAGTAGGTTGTCAGTTACCCAGGACCCATAGTAATTGGCCAAAGTCTTTAGTTAGTCCTTAGTTAGTATGCAAAAAACATTATTTAATTTGCACAAAAAAATTTCATTCTCAATGCAGATAGCTCTGGGCCACTGATTCCCCACAATGTTACTCTAACATGACACTGTGAAAGGTGTCAGCAAACAAAGCTTTGAATATTGGCTCTGCTCACTTGTTAGCACCTTGGGTAAGTTTCTTAACCCTTCTGAGCCCCAGCATATCATCCTCAAAGGGGGCATATTAATGCATGTCTTGTAGAATTGATTTAATGTGATAATTAGATAAATTATGATACTTAGCACACGGTGCATCCTCATTTAGTATCTTAGAAATTCAGACTAATCCATAGTAACAGAAAACAGATAAGTAGTTCCCTGGGGAAGTGGGAAGGGAGGGATTTCCAAGGAGCTTGAAGAAACTCTTGGAGGTGATAGATATATTCATAATCTTGATTGTGGTGACAGTTTCATAAGTGGACACACATGCCAAAACTTATCAGACTGTACATTTTAAATATGTGCAATTTATTGTATGTCAGCTACATTTCAATAAAGCTGCAAAAATTGCCATTAAAAAAAAGAAAATAGAGAGGACCCTGTTGATGGAGGAACAAGAACAATGTTCAGTAAGTGATAATAGAGACTCTTGTAAGGGCTTTGCTGATAAACAGGAAAACCAATGATCAAGGGAAGGAGAAAAAAAAATACATATATATATATATATATCTCACAGTTCTTTATCCATTCATCTACTGATAGTCATTTAGACTATTTCCATATCTTGGCTATTGAAAATAATGCTGCAATGAACATGGGAGGGGGTATAAATATCTTTGTGAGTTAGTGTTTTCATTATGTCATTTTAAGAAAGTTTTGGATGGCAAAGGTCTTACAGTGCTCACCTATACAAAGAATCCCTTTCAGTCCAGACAGTGTCCAGGTTTGTTTGTTTTTTAACTATCTCAAAGGCAATTTTGTGAGACAAAATTAATTTTAGAAGACTGTTTCCAAGATCCAGAGACTGGTATAAATTGAGACTATGTATTAGTCACAAAAACCTAACTCAAATTTACTTATACACTAGAGAGACTTCATGGATTCATATATCCAAAATTTCTAGGAGCTTCAGACAAGGCCAGATCCTGCTCATTCTGTCATTAGGATTTGTCTTGCTCCATCTCTCATCTCTGCTTTTCTCTGCCATTGCTTGACTCACAGGGAAGACTTTCCTACAAAGAAGCAAGAATGCTTCCCACCTCCTAGGTGCAGGCTTTTGTTCCTCCTACCTACAATTGCTAAGTAGAAGAAGGCACCTCTTTCTGAACAGCACAATCGACAGTTCTGAGGTAGACTATCTTTGGCCAAACTTAGGCAATATTTCCATCCTTGAGCTACGCCAGGATTATCTCTGGGCTCTGATTAGGAAAAAAAGGAACTCTTACTTTGCCTACATGTAAGAATAATCCCATAACCAAGGAAGTGAAAGAGATGCTGAGCTGGTAATATAAACAACAACAACAATAAACACACAAACAAAAACATGCCCATCACATGGCATTCTTGTTGACAAAATAACTCTATTAAAAATATTTCTATAAAATGTTGGTCTATGAAGTAGTTTAATTCTACTCAATTAATTCCATTTTGAGTAGTTTATTTACCACTATAAAGCCCTGGGGTCAGACTCCTTGTTCATTCTTCTGAGCAAGGTATCAATTAAACTTGTAAATACTGTGTGAAAATGGTTAAGAAATTCCGGAGCCATAAGATACAGCAAACACAACTGATTCCCTTTACTGTCAAATCCAAGTTCTGTTCATGTTCAGTAACCCTGAGGTGGACCAATAATACCATTATTGTAAAAGTCAGCAGTCTTGATACTTCTGGTTTCAGCTCCAACACATGAAGAGCTGGCAGGCATCACTCCTGCCTTAAAACAGGAAAAAGCTAAACAAACTGGAAATCAGTGACTTTTTTTAGACTAACCAAAGAAATAAGAATATAGGGCAAACTAATATTCTGAATTCAGGAAAGACAGGTGAACTCATGGAGTCACAGTAGAGATCAACCTACTTGGAGCAAATACCACTAGAACCATAAACTAATAGGACAATTCAAAAGATGATTTTGACTAATTGTTAGAGGTGAAGAGTGGATGTGGGGGAGAGTAAGAAACTGCTGGGGGAGGCAGTCTTAGGGAATCCCACATTTTTCAGGGATTTATCTCCAGGAACCCTACCAGGTTCTCATAGTGAGGAGTCAAGAAAGATCTCTTGTGATTCTGAGAAGGAGAAAGGAAGAATAAACATTGTGAAATATTCCCTGAGCATTCTCTATAACAAAGGGATGCTTCTCCAGAGAAAAGACTTTATCACAGCCTATCCCAACTGGGAAAAGGGTATTTCTACCATTACAACCTACAGTAGCCTATCTGTCTCAATGATTGTGGACAAATATGAGAACTACTTGTGAAGGTCACAGCCTAGGGACACAAGTCTACTAAAGGCTGATATTTAATCATAAGATTGTTATAAATCTTTATGAAATAATTTTAAAATTCATAAGGGAAAACAAAAGACAGAATAACCTACAAAATACTAAAGAAAAAGAAATGGGAGGAGGAGGAAGAGAAGAAAGTTGGAGGACTCACACTATCCTTTTTCAAGATTTACTATAGAACTATGGTAAACTAGACATCATAGTGTTGGTGAAACAATATCAACGAAACAGAATAGAGACCACAGAAATAGACCCATACAGAAGTAGTCAAAGTGATGTTTGACAGAGCAAAGTCCAATTAATAAAAAAATTACAATCACTTTAACAAATAGTAATGGAACAACTGGATATCCATGTGCAAAAACTGGAACCCAGGCACACACTGTACATCTTTCACAAAAATGAAATAAAAATGGATTATAGATCTAAAGGTTAAATAGAAAACTATAAAACATTTAGAAGAAAACAAAGAAGACAGTCTCAAGGACCTTAGGGTTGGTGATGAGTGTTTACATGTAATAGCAAAAGCACAATCTATAAGAACAAAATTTGATAAGATGGACTTTATTAAAATTACACATTCTGCTCTGTGAAAGACATTGTTAACAGAATGAAAAGGAGCAACAGACTGGAAAACATTATTTGCAAAATCATATCTGATAAAGGACATGTATCCAAAATATAGAAAGAACTCTCAATAATCAACAATTTAAAAAAATGGGCAAAAAGTCTGAACAGACACCTCACCAAAGAAGATATGCAGATGGAAAATAAGCATAATTTTACATTAGGGAACTGCTAGTTCAAATAACAAGAAGACATCACTTGACACCTATTAGAATGACTAAGATCCACACACTGCCCCCCCCAAAAAAAGACATAAAGCAAAACAAAAAAAACCCTGACAATATCTACTGCTGAAGAGAATGAGGAACAGTAGTTACTCATATTCTTTGCTGGTGAGACTGCAAGATGGTAAAGCTGCTTTGCAAAATTGTTTGGTAATTTTTATAAAGTAAAATACAGTCTTAACTTATGATTTAGCAGTCATGCTCCTGGGTATCCATCCAACTTATGTGAAAACTTATGTCCACACAAAAACCTGCACAAAAGTGTGAATGAATTCAGTCTAAAAAGACTACATACTTTATGCTCTCAATTGCAAGCCATTCTGGAGAAAGGAAAACTATAAGAATGGTAAAAAAAATAATAATCAGTTGTTCCCATGAGTTTGGGAGGAGGGGTTGCTATTGTATAGATGAAGTACAAAGGATTCTTCTGGGTGAAACTTTTCTATATGATACTTTAAGGGTTGATTCATAACACTGTGCATTTGCCAAAATCCATAGAACGTAGGACAAAGAGTGAACCTTAATGTATGCAAATTTTAAAAAATCATTTAGAATGTCATGGGTTCCTTGGATGGAATACAGAATGTGATAAAACAACCTAACTATATTACACATATATGAAGTAACCTCACTACAGGATGTGGGGAGAAAGGATGCTGACCTAAGTAACTTTGGAAATGAGTGGAGTCTTAAGACTAAAGGCAAAAGAAACTACATAAGCAGTATACTGAAGCTGATAAAATGGTTTACCATGAGGGTATAGGTTAGCAGTTGTGATACTGTCTTACATGTATAATGGAAATGAACATTTATGTAAATAAATGCCCAATGGTGGGAGCTAGATTCCTCACTGTTGGAGTGGGAGGTTACTAATAAACAAGAGGAGGCTAAAATGATCCATGTGGTAATGAATTTAAATTGAAGGTACCGGTATGAAGCCGTGTTTAACTTAATATAGATGTACATGTGTACAAATAGAAATATTTATAGATATATGTATATATACAGTTTAGTATACACACATATAAGTCCATGTTCTCTCATCTGAGAGGGTCTAGAAGCATCTCTACTAGAGTAGCAATAATCACACATAGCACCCAGAACTTGGTTTCAAATACCATTCTTCAATAAAAGAAATAGGCTCCTTGGAGAAGTTGCTGATTATAGCACAGGAAAGGACTTATACAAGGTGAGCTTACAGCATCTTGTAGTAAGAAAATGTAAGATAGTGCTTAAAAAGAAAATCCCTCAATGGTGGTAGTGTTTCAAAGGGAAACAGGAGCCAAATGAAGAGTTCCCAATAGCAAAAGCTGGAATAATTCGACAAATAAAGTTGAATTGGATTATAAACCAAAGTATAAAATAAAAAACAATGAGTTCATACTGATATAAATAAATAATTTAATGAATAAGTAAATGGGAGAGAAGAGACGAATATCCCGTAGAGAAGAATTTCAAATAAGTTTTAGATACTCTGCCCTCAGGAGGTGGAACACACCTCCCCACACCTTAAATGTTGGCTGTACACAATGATTTCCTTCCAGAGAGAACAGTATGAAAAAGCAGAGGAAAAGAAAAACTACAGTGGAATTGCCTAACATACTACCTTAGCCAGATGATCAAGGTTAACATCAATGGTAATAAATCATGTTGATATGTGCCCTTGTTATGTGATTAAATGTCATTTTCCCCTGTGATATTCCTCCTCCAAACTCATAGTCCCAGTCTAATCATGAGGAAAACATCAGACAAATCCTGATTGAAGGACATTCTATTAAATACCTGACCAAAACTTAAGGTCATCAAGAACAAGCAAAGTCTGAGAAACTTAACAAAAGGAGCTTACGGTGCATTATGAGTAAGTACAATGTGATACTCTAGATGAGATCCCAGAGAGTAAAAAAAAAAAGGACACAAAGTAATAACTAAGGAAATATGAATAAAGTATGGACTTTAGTTATATCAATATAGGCTCATTAATTGTGACAATCTTGCCATAGTAATGTAAGATGTTAATAATAAGGGATACTGGGTGCGAAGTTTGTGAGAACTCTTTGGCAAGTTTTCAATAAATCTAAAACTTCATAAAATTAAAAGTTTATTTTAAGAGTTTAGTGGATTATTACTAAAATCTTTATGATGCATGGTATGCAGTTAACAATACATACTATAAATTGTGATGATATGAGACAATCTTAACCACTGTTATTTCCTTTAAAAATGAAATCTTCTATAATCTAGAAAATTCAGCCATGAAGTTAGGAGATAATCCTGGGGTTCTGGGATGTTACCCTTTAAAATCAAAACAGGTTTGTTGCATAAATTTAATTTATACCTGCCACCTTCACATTCCTCTGTCAACTAATCTCATATTACAGTAGAATCAAATGTTAAAGGGGACCCAAGTATTTTTTTCAATCATATCCTCTCAATTCTCGTGCTCATAAATTTTACACTAAATTGTCTTTATTTTTTGTAGTGTTATTTTTTTACCATCCCAAATTTGTACATTTTGAGTTGTACTCCAACATGCATTTATTCTATAGCTGTTATTCTTTCTTTCATTATTTACATGTAGATGTTTCCTCACTGTCTCTTACTTTCTTTTAATCTCAGTTTAAATACTAAATTTCTCATAAATTCATTGCTTTGTGATGTTTACATTATTATTTGCATGCAGGAGAGTCTGGAACTTATACTGTCTAGTCTTGGCCAGTTTTTAAAACCCCAGATTTGATTTCAAACGGTCTTCCAGCCATCTTCACCTGGGTTTCCAGTAAGTACTTCACATTTAACATACGACACTCATTGAGACAGCACCCTGTCCATTATCGATGGCATTTAACGTGTATCCAAAATACACTCGTTGTCATAGATATGTCTTTCTGAACTCCTTGATTCTTTCCAACTTTCTCCTTATGTCTTTCCTCCTTATGTTTCTATTTCAGTTCCTGGACATAATCCTCAAGCGTCATTCTATTGCTTTGTTTTCATTCAATTGACTCCATTCACAGTTTTAACTTTCCTAAAAATTCTCTTTATAGCTTTGTTTTTCTACTTCAGAAATAAATGTAGCGATTGCCTTTGAAATGCTATCCCATGCTGCTGATTTTTGTGATATGTATCTCACTTAAAAAATGTCTCAGAGGATACAGTTACAAAGATTTAGAGATGAGAGGAATAAATGGTAAACTCCCTGCTTCATCCCTTATTCCAGAGAGTAGGTAGGTGATGAAAGAAAAGAAGTTAAATATGATCTTTTACATAATTAGGTGGATGGTACATATTAAGAGAAATACAGAAGGTGAAGAAACAGATGTGGAGCAGGGAAAAATAATATATAATTTTGCACATCTTCCTCCCATGTGGCTAAATAGAGTTCAACACACAATGATATCTGCAAAGATACTGCAGATGTATAGGTTCTTATTTGGCAGTGTTTTCATTTTATTACTATGCTTATATAAATACATTACTAATATTATTTTATATAAAATATTATATAATGAATAAATACATGACTAAGTGATCTCCAAAATGAAGCCATTTGTGTACAATTTCCACAAAAATAAATTTACATTAGAAGCCTTCTTACTGTGTGCATATATGACAATTGTGCTCAAAGCTTCCTAGATCCACAGCTACACAAAATTTTCTTTAGTTAACCTAACAGGCAATTGCCCACTTAATTATCTTAATTTTCATTTGCTTTCTCCCCAGTCACTCTTATAGATCTCCATCTGTTATTTAGGCTCAGTAAGAGGGAGTACCAAAAATTGCTGTTAAATAACCAGCTCTAGATCCCTATTTTTACTTTGGTTTCAATTCTCAGTTATCTTAAGAGTAAAACAATTGCTCTATAAGTAAAAAGAACTTTATATTTTATTGGTTCTCCTTAAAAATCCAAATTCAATCTCTAACAAAAAAAGGTTCACTATATTTACTACAGAAATGACATATTAATCTAATCCATTTCCTCTACAAGTTGTCTTTGCCCAAGTTCAGGTCTTCTTCCTTTCACACTTGGGCAGCTGGCCATGAGAAAGTATCTACCATGGTTCACTCACTTATTTTTCACTGCCAGAGTCATGAAAGGGGGCTCAAATCAACGGATAGAAAGGCACCCTATTACAAAGATATAAGGCATTTTCAGTTTAACACATGAATTCAAAGAAATCCTAATAAAAATACCATAAAGATATTTCTCTAACAAATTTTAAAAGTCCATTTGGTAAAAACAAAATAGACAAATAGGCTATTGGGAGGCAGGACAAAAAGAAGGATAGTGTAGAAGGAAGAGCTTCACCATATATAAGTAATAAAACTATAAAACATACACTTGAGAACACACATATTTACACACATATATAATTTGGTCTTGGTACATAAACAGAATTAGCTGTTAATGTGACATACTGAATTCAGCATATGATAATGCCAACATTTTTAAGTCAGCAAGAGAGGATGTGTTTTTTAATAAGTGCAACTGGAATAACTGGTTAGGATTTTAGGGAAAAGGCGGCAGTAGAATACATTTCAGTAAACATAAGTTTGAAGGAAAATATTAAACCTTAAATGACTAAGAAAATGTGATATATTTATATCAAAGTCTTACTTTGAAGAAAGAGTTTTTAATAATGACAGAAAACAACAATGATATATAATTTGATTTCATCAATATGTAACACTTTCATTTGTCAAAAATACTATTTATCAAGGTAAAAAAATGAAAAAAAGCTGAGTTTTAAAAAAATAGGTAATGAGTTAATTAATATCTATGCACCTCCAGACGCACACATATACATAGCAATAAATTTTAAGTCGATGAAAGGTGTGTGTGTGTGTGTGTGTGTGTGTGTGTATGTGTGAGATATTCTCATTTGGATATTTAGTTTACCACTCACTACTCTGTCCAACTGATATTTCTTTCTCAAAACTATACCACTAATCTTGAGAATATCCCTATTAATTAATGGGAAGGAGAAGATACATTTTACATCTGTTGAGCCAACTTAAAAATGTCATAGAGAAATCCTCAGTAAATTTTTAAATTTAAAAACAAACCAGAAATGAGATTTAGGAAGTTTCTCTTGGAAAAATCTCTGACCTAATGTCTTAGTGTACTGATAATTCTAGAGTGAAGGACAATGAGGACGCATGAGAAAAATAGTAGCACCACACCTTAGACACAAACAAGAAAAATGTTAAAACGGCCCTCAGGGCTATTCAAAGAAGAATAAGAAGTCAAAATTTTAAGATAGGATGTATGCAAGAATACTAAAATAACAAGAAGTTGGGGGATAGGAAAAGGAGAGAAAAACCAATGAGAGGCAGAGGAAAATGATGAATACATTTTTAATATTAAAGATTTTTAAATGACCAATGAAATTTTAATTTCAAAAATTAACCTGGACAGAAATTAAAATTTCAGAAAATACTTTTTGACACTTTTGAAAACTGTTGAGAATATGAAGTTTTTAATAATAGAACATAAAATGAGATGCAAAAATAGGCAACCATATAGCAACAGGAGAATAGTAAGGTAACAGAACTAGAATAGAGAAGAGAAAAATTCAAAAAAGTAGACATTAAAATGACATTAGAAACTGCTAAAAACAGTGTAAATAGAGCTCAAAATGGAGAAAATACACAGGAAAAAGACTAAGAACAAGAAGTACTAAGCCCTCCTGCTATTTCCAAATTCAAATACACCAGCTCCCTCTTTCTTTTTTTCCATTCAAGAAACACCATATCTAATAAATTCCATACAACTACTGAACAATGGTATTTCCAAATGCATTTTCTTTTCATAGGTCTTGCTTACCACTCTTCAATGAGCTAGCTTCTGTTCACCTCAGATCTCAGATTGAATATCAGATCATCAGAGGAGTATTCCCTTACTGCCCTGTCTGGGTTGCATTCACCTGTTTGGTACCTCACACTCTTCTAATACCATGCACTTACCAGTTAAAAAAAAAAAAAAAAAATATATATATATATATATATATATACACACGTGTGTGTGTGTGTGGTGCTTGTTGTCATTGAGATTTTACATGCATTTATTTTATTATTTGATTAATATCTGCTCCTCTCTACTACACTATGCATTGCTTGCCATATATCTGCAATGTGCCAGGACAAAAGTAGGAGCTCTTTAAATTCTATTAAAAACTTTCACCTGGTAATATATATATATATATATTATGGATCTCCTAGAGCGGCCTAATGTATGTATTTTCTGAATCTACTTGATTCAGGAAATCTATTCTGTGTTCTTCTTTTTTGGTTACTTAGCCAAGTTCAGATATTTTCTATTCTCCCTGATGCACACACGTGTGGGTTTGTGTTGTTTGTAAGTGCATCTGTGTATGCGTTTTTCAGTAATCTCACAAACAAATGATGATTTAAAGTAAAAATATCACTGGCCTTGGAGTCCAACAGTAAGAGTAAGGGCCATTATTTTAATTCACATCTCACATCATGTGCTTGGGCAGCAAACTCATCAGCTATCATTATGATTAACACCTTTATTATTACTACAAGAAAACAACAGTAATATAAAAATCCTCCACTTATTGAATGCCTGGCATGAGTTGAGCTCTGTACTGAGCACTATGAGCTCAGGATTTATAAGCCCAATAGCAGCCTCCTTATTGCCTCCATATTACAATTGGTTAAAACCCACCATCATAGATGTAAATAACAGCCTGGTCCACACATGAGTCAGGATTTGAACCGGTTGGACAGAGTCAAAAGCCCTCTGCTTTTCACTGATCACTGCTGCCTCTCTGAACCTCTTTTCCCAGTGTAAAAAAGAGGTGAGAAAGCCTGCCAACAAGGTGTTTCTAAGGATCACATGCGATACAAGAATGTAGCTATTCCAGGGTCTGGAACATAGTAGGGATTCAATAAACATCTCTTGAGGAACAAATTCTCAACTGAGGGACATATCATTGAAGTGTTAACTATATGTATTTTTTGACGTTACCAGGTTGAAAACCCCTCAATGACAGGAATACTTAGAATTTCCAACAACATTCCAAATGGAATGGCAGAGAAGTCAATACTTGAAATCTAACTGAGGCAGCAGTTACACAGTCCAGTTGTTCAACAAATATTCACCAAGCACTATGTGCAAGGCAATCTTTTAGACCCTGGAGAAATCAAAAGTTATCTACAACTCATGAAGAGAAAGACTATTTCAAGGTTCAAAAACAATGTTGTAAGGACTAAAAAGGTGGGAGATAAATGACATATTGGCTACATCAACTTAGTTTTTTTTTTTAATAATAAAACTGCCAAGCTATAATTTAAAACATTATTTTAAAAAGTCTCTTATCGCATAATTGTTTTCCAAGAGAAAAGTTATGTAAATAATATTTTTCAAATGGACTTCCACCTATTATGTAGATAGTCTGACTATTATACTTAGTTTAGCTTTGTCAGGTAAACAGATGGTATTTGTTCTTGCCTCATTTGCTTTCCTCAATAGTTATTCAATGAAAATAAATAATTCACCTAAATTGTCACAGACTGAAATTCAGGATCTTTGCTCACTCCAGACATGAGTTTAAGTAGTAACAGTATAATTACTTGCTAATTGTTCTGTGATTACATTTACCTTTAGCTATCACAACTTTAAAAGGTACCCTAATTGTAACTCAAATAATAGCGTTCCTCCATCATGCTATCTTCAGCTTAACTGCAATGGAGAATAGAGGTATTTAATTGCTTTGAAACATGATCATCTCATTCTGGACATTAAAGAATTTTAAAGAGAATCAGTTATTAATGAGGAAAGCTTATGCTATTTGCTCTTGTCCAAAAGGGTTTTATCAGAAGACTCAAGTAATGTGTTAATGTAAAATGATGCTCTAAAATTACACATCTAATTGCAAGCTTGTTTCGATCTTTTCTTTGTGTAAAGCCCGACTGGTGACTGAAATCTTTTTAGAGTAATGGTAATTGGGACAACATGGATCACTGACAAGCACAACTAACATTGTTTTTAACTGTCAATACACCAATGCCTTCTTAATGAGACAATTTTTAGCCCGAGGGAGAAGGATTTAGTTAACCAAATGGAGGAACATAAACTGCCAAGTATTTTCTTAGCCTAGTTTATCTGACTCTCTCTCTTTTAATTTTAAGAAAAAGAGTTAGTAGATGGTTTATTCTGGTGGTTAGGCTGTTTATAAGCTATGTATATGCTTTAGTCCTATGCCCTGCTTAGCTGAGGTCATAGGTTCTGCTTGTCCCAGTCACAGAGATAACCCTGAACAGGAAAAAGGATACATTTGAAGTTATCCTCGTCCCCCTGGGTGGATATGAGACAACTTTGGGGCCTGAAATGAAATTTTACTTCTCACAAATCACCATGTCTCACTCCTTCCCTTAGCTCTAGTTTCTTGTAGGGGAACCTGAGTTAGCTAGTCTTTTTGAAAGATCTCAGCTTTTTTAAACAGAAGGTGGGTGGGAGATTGGTCTATTTTGACACCAGTGTGTTAAAGAAGTAATGGTAACACCTCAGGCAAAGCTTCTGTGGTGGTAGCTGATATTAGCAATGAATGCTTGAGAAATGTGAATACAGGATTAAAATTTGAGACTGTATGACTATTTTGTTGCCTCTCTTTTCCAGGAGGTCCAACTTCCTCTGATGCCACCTAGTGGTGTGTGTGTGTGTGTATGCCATATTTAGTGGTATATATTATATATGCTGATTTATTACAGAATGTGATAAGGCAATGAGTTGCATTGAGGTTATAGACAGGGACTTTGGAGTCAAACAGGTGTAGGTTCATATAATCGTAGACAATTACTTTTACCCTTTTGAAACTCAATTTCTGAAAATGTAACATTCAGAGAATAGAAGCACTAATGCATAGTGTTATTGTAAAGACTGATTGGGATAATGTATGTAAAGTACTTAAAATAGTGCCTGCCACACAGAATGCACATTATTATAATATTATAATTAAACTTGTGCCATGCTCTGAATGCCTAGTGTCAAGACTATTATTCTCTAAGTTCTGAATCCTATTTTTGGTACATCTGAATCTTTTGCTAAAATGTGAATAGATTTTACAACACTGTATACAATGTGTGTGTGTGTGTGTGTGTGATTTATTTAAAATGGTAAACTGCTCTGATTCCAGGTATTTCCCTTTTCCACAAGTATTCACAGCGCCTGTAGTCTTTAAATGATGATTTTTGTTTTTGTCTTCTTCACAGATGAACAATTTCTAAGCTTTATTTGCCAAAAAAAAAATGTTAATACTGGTGAACCTGCAGCTTCGTAATCTGATTATTATATATAAGTGAGGCAATATATACTAAAATTCTAGTTCTTATCTAACTTTTTAAATTAACTACTTGATTAAGATAAAATTTATATACCTAAAAGTCACCCATTGTATGTGTACATATACATAGTAAATTCATATTCAATAAATTTATACATAGCCAATATCCAGTTTTATAATAGTTCCATCACTCCAAAAAGTTACTTCACGTCTATTTGAAGGTCAATCCCCACTCTCACCCCAACCTCAAGCAACTGATATGCTTTCTATCTCTATAGTTTTGCCTCTTCTGAAATTGCATATAAATAGAACCAAATAGTAAGTAGTTTTTGTACCTTGATTTCTTTCATTTATCATGCTTTTGAGGTTTGTCCATGTTGTTGTGTATATCTATAGTTTTTCTTCCCTTTGAATTCCCAAGTATATTACCTTGATGGATATACCTCATTTTGTTTATCCATTTAAGAATTGATGGATATTTGGATTATTTCCAATTTGAAATTATATAAATAATGTTGCTACAAACGTTTTTTCCTCTACCTTTTTTCTGTGAATAAATCTTTTGAAATCTAACAAATTTAGCTCCTGTTTTCAGAGAAACATAAATGCGTACCTTGCCAGAAATACATGGATTCAGTGTCAAGTTTCACAGGCTCCTAGAACCCCAGAAGTCATCTATGGTTCCCTGGATCCCAGACTAAAAGCTCATTCCTAAGAACATGCAGATCATCACTTTAAGATACAGAGAAAGTTTCTTGTTTCCTTGTATAAAATTATAATTATACTGTGTTTTAGAGAAAAAGGAGCAATTGGTTTCCAAAGAACTAAAGCCATTTATCAAGCTAATCATGATAAACCACACATAAGCAGAGTGGCCGGGGGATAAGAAAGAGCTGTAAGCTGCTGTGACATCTGCTATGTTGGCAATGTACAAACAGACAAGGCACTAGAAATCTATACCCTAGAAAGCACATAATGTGGTAAAACAGCAAGACGTGTCAGCATAATGACTTGACCTCAAGTCCTGAATCCTAAAAAAAGAGGAAGAAGTGACACACATCATCAACAATCAATGATCACTGTTTGAGTGCATGTCCATGATGTATGTGAACAGCTGTGAAGGAGATAAAGAAGTGCCAAGTACGGTGCCTGCCCACAAGGAACTTGGAGTTCACTGTTGCTCAAAAAGTACACAGGAAAACTCTTCTTACTGAGCTTTCAAGAAATAGCGTCTAAGTGCCAATTTCAACATCACTGGAGTCATTTTAAATTTACTTCCTGTAAGATTTATGGAGCTGAGTTGCTTCTAAAAATATGACATAATTATGTGGATATGGTGGCTAACACAGATTAGGCATTTAATTCATTATGGCTGTTAGAACTTGTCCCATTCCATTATAATCCTGATGTAATAGCTGGGGAATCTAATGTATAAATAAATAACGGCAGATAATTGATTAATGTTATAGTGAAGGCATAAACAACACGCTTTCCCAGCAGAAAGGCGAAGCAGTTGTAATTCTGGCTGGGTAGGGTGGGACCAGATGAAGTACTGAAAGAGCAGCAAAGATGGACTGGGATTTGGAAGATAAGCAGAAGCTGACAGAGTGGATCAGCAGTAAAGGTTAAGCAAAGAATACGTAGGCAGAGGAAGAGCAAGTAGAAAGACATGGGCACCTGGAAGTGCATAAAATAGTCAAGGAGCAGAGAGTTTTCAAATGTGGCTAGAACGGATGCAGAAAAACAAATAGGGTGGAGTTTAGGTCTGCCTGAAAAAGCAGGCAGAGGGGACAGTCCAGTGAGGCTGATCCCTGGTCATGCCCTAGACTATTGTTTTTTAGGGAGATGTTATGGTAGCCTATATTTGCATGATATTTCATGCTGCAGAAAACTTCTCATTTAAAATTATCTCATTTGCTTCTCAACACTACCTGGAGATGAAGGTGACAAAGGAATCTTTGGCCTCATTTTTAATCAGGAAACCTTTCCGGAGAGGTTAATTGATTTTCCTAACTCATACAGGCAGGTAGTTGTCTGATTTAAAGTTAGTACTACTAACTGTAAATGTAATGGTGCTTTTCAATTGCCCTTGGTTTTTGAAGTCAGCCTGAGTATTACTATGGAAAAAAGGAAGATTTCAAACAATAGTGGTGATGATAACTATATTAATTCCCAAGATTATTATTGTGTTTATTCTCTGGGTTATTTATTCTCAAATATATTAGATTTTATACTGTATTAATCTCTATTCCAGGTTGAATAAATTACTTTTTGGTCTGAAATCAGAGTGGACCTCATGCCAGACACTTTACTAAACAATGAGAAAAAGAAGATGAGGCATCTTGAGCCTTTTTTCAGAAGCTTGCTGTCGGTTAGATGGTTCAGAATGACCATATTATTAAATAGAATTATTACGCAAATTGAATATACTTATTATACAACATTTCCCCAAACTTGAATTTGAATTGTTTCTCAACAACCAAGGGGTCATAGACAATCAAAACTATCAGTTAAAATCTTTCTCTCTCTCTCTCTCACATACACACACACACACACACACACACACACACACACACACACACACTATTCTAAAGATCACTAAAACATAAATACATCATTTTTGCTCTGTAGCATCTCAAGGTATGTATCACATTGTAGTCGAGTAGCAATTACTATGGAAATGTTCAGTTCTAGTCTTCGTAGCACAGACGTCTTTTTACCAGAAATGGCTAATGCTGCCTGATGGGCTGCTTCCTGTGAAAGCTGCCCCCTGCCTCCCTTCAATCTTTCCATACAGATACACATGTTCTGGTGCATTTGTCAAACTGAAAGAAGACGGGGCATATCGACAAAAAGAACTTATGTTGCTTTTTTTTTTTTCTTCCAAAGGATAGAAGTCATTGAAACATTTATGAGGAAATAAGAAAATAAAATTATTTATAAACTAAAAAGTTTTTGCAAATTTAAGCAGCCACTTTTGTTACTACTCTCAGTAATATTAGAATTCAGAGAAGGAAGAATTCCAAATTTCTTGAGTGCTCTTACAGTAGTTTATGTCATTGTTTCATCCAATCATCATCTGAAGACAGGTTATATGAAAGGATGAAAGTACCTTTTAAGGCATTTGACAACAATTCCATCTTCTAACATTCATGTAGCTCTTCTTTTGGACCCAGGATAGTGCTAAGTGTTTAGAATATTGAATAATAAAGGACTCCCTATTCTCAAGGTTTTCATCCTGGAGGACAGTGTGGGGAGAGAAACAAATAAATGGGTAATTGCCTTAAAGTGTGTCAGATTATGGTAGAGTTATCGTTGGCTACTAAGACTACAGCTCTGCCGGATATTTAGGACAAATTCATGTAAACGGAGAAAGTCTGACCCTTTAAGAATCAGTTGGAATTAGAGACCTAGAAATTTTGAGCTGAAAAAAGAAATTTCCAGAGAGTGAATCAACTAGCAAAGAAATTGTTTTTTCCTCGGTTAAGTTAAATGGCTGAGCAAAAGGTCCTCAGAGATGGGACATAAGGAGTACTAAAGAGGAGGCAGCAAAAGGAGATTTTTTACAAGCTTATGCATTAGGAATTGTAATTCACCCAGTCATTCGATGCATTTTTCTTAAACTCCTTCTCCCCTAGTGGCTGGAAGTAGAGTGAGATTAAAATAGATATGGCCCACACCTCCTCAGAGGATATGGAACTGTCTAGTGGAGGAGGCACGCGATTCAAATAATCACACTAATAAATACGTAATTAATGCCATTTTATAAGGTGCATGAAAACAATTTTAGAGAGACATGTAAGACTTTTAGTCTTCAGGTCTTATGGAGTCATCAAAGCATGGGAGAATAATGGTCAAATGTTCTTCCAGACTATGTTTTTTAACACCACAGATGATAAAGTGGAGTCATCAGAATTGGACTTGGTTCAAGCCTCCTTCACCTTAGCTGATCTTTCAAAATCAGAGGGATGAAGAGACCCAAACCATTTTAGTAGAACTCTCAGAAGGAAATGCAGTTGATGGTACACAAGGGACAAGTGAGAAGGGATTTACTGAGCTTATACCAACACTGACAGAAGCAAAATTCATCCATGCCTTCCTTGCAAAAAGCCCAAGAGAGGACAGTGGAATGTTGAAAGTAGAATTCAACTCAGCTTTCTCCCTCAGAGCGGAGAAATACAAAAGTACACCCTTGAATAACTAATATATTTTACAAGATTTAGTTCAGTTTTAAACATAGACTAGAAAGCTCTCAACAAAGTTAGCATTTTTCCAATTTAATATTTAATTTAATATTTTCTCACTTGGGTGATAAGTGAGTTGTTTACAATACTTCTGAAGACCTACTCTTCATTTGCTTATCAAAACATTCAATGAACAACTCCAACATATCAGGCACTGCAATAGGCATTTAGTAACAGTAGTGAAAAAAAGAGGAGTCCCTGTCCTTACCTGGTGGATATTGTCTAGTACAGAAGCCAGACATTGACTACATTGTGACAGTGGTGAGATAGGATTTCAGGTACTAAAGGATAAGGTAAGATAGAGGGAAAACACATAATCAATGAAAGTTTTCATCAGGAAAAAAAGCAAAGCTTGAAGCATCTGCAAAATTAAGCATAGGGTAGATATGCTGTCATGCAGAAGGGCAGGAATAGATTCAGACATTCTAATGTCTTCCGTATCCAGGAGAAAAAGATCTTCCCCGATGGCCATAGAAAGAACAATGATCATCATCAGAAAGTTATTATTAGGGAGGAGAGAAGATGGCGGAAGAGTAAGACGCGGAGATCACCTTCCTTCCCACAGATACAGTAGAAATACATCTACACGTGGAACTGCTCCTACAGAACACCCACTGAACGCTGGCAGAAGACGTCAGACCTCCCAAAAGGCAAGAAACTCCCCCGGTACTTGGGTAGGGCAAAAGAAAAAAGAAATAACAGAGACAAAAGAATAGGGACGGCACCTGCACCAGTGGGAGGGAGCTGTGAAGGAGGAAAGATTTCCACGCACTAGGAGCCCCTTCGTGGGCAGAGACTGCGGGTGGCAGAGGGGGGAAGCTTCGGAGCCACGGAGGAGAGCGCAGCCACAGGGGTGCGGAGAGCAAAGCGGAGAGAATCCCGCACTTCCCGCACGGAGGCTCGGCGCTGACCAGCACTCACCAGCCTGAGAGGCTTGTCTGCTCAGCCGCCGGGGCGGGCGGGGCTGGGAGCTGAGGCTCGGGCTTCGGTCGCAGGGAGAGGACTGTGGTTGGCGGCGTGAACACAGCCTGAAGGGGTTAGTGCACCACAGCTAGCCGGGAGGGAGTCTGGGGAAAAAGTCTGCAGCTGCCGAAGAGGCAAGAGACTTTTTCTTCCCTGTTTCCTGGTGCGCGAGGAGAGGGGATTCAGAGCGCCGCCTAAACGAACTTCAGAGACGGGCGCGAGCCGCGGCTAACAGCGCGGATCCCATAGCAACAGGGGCGCAGAGGGAAAAACGGAGAGACTCCCGCACAGAGGCTCGGCGCCGAGCAGCGCTCACCAACCCGAGAGGCTTGTCTGCTCCCCCGCCGGGGCGGGCGGGGCTGGGAGCGGAGGCTCCGGCTTCGGTTGGATCGCAGGGAGAGGACTGGGGTTGGCGGCGTGAACACAGCCTGAAGGGGTTGGCGCACCACAGCTGGCTGGGAGGGAGACCGGGAAAAACTCTGCAGCTGCCGAAGAGGCAAGAGACTTTTTCTTGCCTCTTTGTTTCGCGGCGGGCAGGGAGAGGGGATTCAGAGCGCCGCCAAAACGAACTCCAGAGACTGGCGCGAGCCGCGGCGGTCAGCGCGGACCCCAGAGACGGGCGTGAGACGCTGGGGCTGCTGCTGCTGCCTCCAGAAAGCCTGTGTGCGAGCACAGGTCACTCTCCGCGCCACCCCTCCCGGGAGCCCGTGCAGCCCGCCACTGCCAGCGTCCCGTGATCCCGGGACAACATCCCCGGGAGAACGCACTGCGCGCCTCAGGCTGCTGCAACGTCACGCCGGCCTCTGACGCCGCAGGCTCGCCCCGCCTCCTCCGTACCCCTCCCTCCCCGCGGCCTGGGTGAGCCAGAGCCCCCGAAGCAGCTGCTCCTTTAACCCCGTCCTGTCTGGGCGGGGAACAGACGCCCTCAGGCGACCTACACGCAGAGGCGGGTCCAAATCCAAAGCTGATCCCCAGGAGCTGTGCGAACAGAGAAGAGGAGGGGAAATCTCTCCCAGCAGCCTCAGAAGAAGCGGATTAAAACTCCACAAACAACTTGATGTGCCTGCATCTGTTGAATACCTGAATAGACAACGAATCATCCCAAATTCAGGAGGTGGACTTTGGGAGCAGGATATATTAATTTTTCCCCTTTTCCTTTTTTTTTTTGTGAGTGTATATGCATATGCTTCTGGGGGAGATTTTGTCTGTATAGCTTTGCTTTATAATAGCTTTATTTTACTTCACTATATTATAGCTTCTTTCTTTTCTTTCTTTCTTTCTCTTTCTTTTCTTTCTTTCTTTCTTTCTTTCTTTCTTTCTTCCTTCCTTCCTTCCTTCCTTCCTTCCTTTCCTTTCCTTCCTTCCTTCCTTCCTTCCTTCCTTCCTTCCTTCCTTCCTTCCTTTCTTTCTTTCTTTCCATTTTTTCTCCCTTTTACTCTGAGCCGTGTGGACGAAAGGCTCTTGGTGCTTCAGCCAGGCATCAGGGCCGTACCTCGGAGGTGGGAGAGCCAACTTCAGGACACTGGTCCACAAGAGACCTCCCAGCTCCACGTAATACCAAACGGCAAAAATCTCTCAGAGATCTCCATCTCAACATCAAGACCCAGCATCACTCAATGACCAGCAAGCTACAGTGCTGAACACCCTATGCCAAACAACTAGCAAGACAGGAACACAGCCCCATCCATTAGCAGAGAGGCTGCCTAAAATCATAATAAGGCCACAGACACCCCAAAATACACCACCAGACGTGGACGTGCCCACCAGAAAGACAAGATCCAGCCTCATCCACCAGAGCTCAGGCACTAGTTCCCTCCACCAGGAAGCCTACACAACCCACTGAACCAACCTTAGCCACTGGGGACAGATACCAAAACAACGGGAACTACAAACCTGCAGCCTGTGAAAAGGAGACCCCAAACACAGTAAGATAAGCAAAATGAGACGACAGAAAAACACACAGCAGATGAAGGAGCAGGGTCAAAACACACTAGACTTAACAAATGAAGAGGAAATAGGTAGTCTACCTGAAAAAGAATTCAGAATAATGATAGTAAGGATGATCCAAAATCTTGGAAATAGAATAGACAAAATGCAAGAAACATTTAACAAGGACGTAGAAGAACTAAAGAGGAATCAAGCAATGATGAAAAACACAATAAATGAAATTAAAAATACTCTAGATGGGATCAATAGCAGAATAACTGAGGCAGAAGAAAGGATAAGTGACCTGGAAGATAAAATGGTGGAAATAACTACTGCAGAGCAGGATAAAGAAAAAAGAATGAAAAGAACTGAGGACAGTCTCAGAGACCTCTGGGACAACATTAAACGCACCAACATTCGAATTATAGGGGTCCCAGAAGAAGAAGAGAAAAAGAAAGGGACTGAGAAAATATTTGAAGAGATTATAGTTGAAAACTTCCCTAATATGGGAAAGGAAATAGTTAATCAAGTCCTGGAAACACAGAGAGTCCCATACAGGATAAACCCAAGGAGAAACACGCCAAGACACATATTAATCAAACTGTCAAAAATTAAATATAAGGAAAACATATTAAAGGCAGCAAGGGAAAAAAAAACAAATAACACACAAGGGAATCCCCATAAGGTTAACATCTGATCTTTCAGCAGAAACTCTGCAAGCCAGAAGGGAGTGGCAGGATATACTTAAAGTGATGAAGGAGAAGAACCTACAACCAAGATTACTCTACCCAGCAAGGATCTCATTCAAATGTGATGGAGAAATTAAAACCTTTACAGACAAGCAAAAGCTGAGAGAGTTCAGCACCACCAAACCAGCTTTACAACAAATGCTAAAGGAACTTCTCTAGGCAAGAAATACAAGAGAAGGAAAACACCTACAATAACAAACCCAAAACATTTAAGAAAATGGGAATAGGAATATACATATCGATAATTACCTTGAATGTAAATGGATTAAATGCTCCCACCAAAAGACACAGGCTGGCTGAATGGATACAAAAACAAGACCCATATATATGCTGTCTACAAGAGACCCACTTCAGACCTAGAGACACATACAGACTGAAGGTGAGGGGATGGAAAAAGATATTCCATGCAAATGGAAATCAAAAGAAAGCTGGAGTAGCAATTCTCATATCAGACAAAATAGACTTTAAAATAAAGACTATTACAAGAGACAAAGAAGGACACTATATAATGATCAAGGGATCGATCCAAGAGGAAGGTATAACAATTGTAAATATTTATGCACCCAACATAGGAGCACCTCAATACATAAGGCAAGTACTAACAGCCATAAAAGGGGAAATCGACAGCAACACAATCATAGTAGGGGACTTTAACACCCCACTTTCACCAATGGACAGATCATCCAAAATGAAAATAAATAAGGAAACACAAGCTTTAAATGATACATTAAACAAGATGGACTTAATTGATATTTATAGGACATTCCACCCAAAAACAACAGAATACACATTTTTCTCAAGTGCTCATGGAACATTCTCCAAGATAGATCATATCTTGGGTCACAAATCAAGCCTTGGTAAATTTAAGAAAATTGAAATCGTATCAAGTATCTTTTCCGACCACAACGCTATGAGACTAGATATCAATTACAGGAAAAGATCTGTAAAAAATACAAACACATGGAGGCTACACAATACATTACTTAATAATGAAGTGATTACTGAAGAAATCAAAGGGGAAGTCAAAAAATACCTAGAAATAAATGACAATGGAGATACGACGACCCAAAACCTATGGGACGCAGCAAAAGCAGTGCTAAGAGGGAAGTTTATAGCAATACAAGCCTACCTCAAGAAACAGGAAACATCTCGAATAAACAACCTAACCTTGCACCTAAAGCAATTAGAGAAAGAAGAACAAAAAAAACCCCAAAGCCAGCAGAAGGAAAGAAATTATAAAGATCAGGTCAGAAATAAATGAAAAAGAAATGAAGGAAACAATAGCAAAAATCAATGAAACTAAAAGCTGGTTCTTTGAGAAGATAAACAAAATTGATAAACCATTAGCCAGACTCATCAAGAGAAAAAGGGAGAAGACTCAGATCAATAGAATTAGAAATGAAAAAGGAGAAATAACCACTGACACTGCAGAAATACAAAAGATCATGAGAGATTACTACAAGCAACTCTATGCCAATAAAATGGACAACCTGGAAGAAATGGACAGATTCTTAGAAATGCACAAACTGCCGAGACTGAACCAGGAAGAAATAGAAAATATGAACAGACCAATCACAAGCACTGAAATTGAAACTGTGATTAAAAACCTTCCAACAAACAAAAGCCCAGGACCAGATGGCTTCACAGGTGAATTCTATCAAACATTTAGAGAAGAGCTAACACCTATCCTTCTCAAACTCTTCCAAAATATTGCAGAGGGAGGAACACTCCCAAACTCATTCTACGAGGCCACCATCACCCTGATACCAAAACCAGACAAAGATGTCACAAAGAAAGAAAACTACAGGCCAATATCACTGATGAACATAGATGCAAAAATCCTCAACAAAATACTAGCAAACAGAATCCAACAGCACATTAAAAGGATCATACACCATGATCAAGTGGGGTTTATCCCAGGAACGCAAGGATTCTTCAATATACGCAAATCAATCAATGTGATACACCATATTAACAAACTGAAGGAGAAAAACCATATGATCATCTCAATAGATGCAGAGAAAGCTTTCGACAAAATTCAACACCCATTTATGATAAAAGCCCTGCAGAAAGTAGGCATAGAGGGAACTTTCCTCAACATAATAAAGGCCATATATGACAAACCCACAGCCAACATTGTCCTCAATGGTGAAAAACTGAAACCATTTCCACTAAGATCAGGAACAAGACAAGGTTGCCCACTCTCACCACTATTATTCAACATAGTTTTGGAAGTGTTAGCCACAGCAATCAGAGAAGACAAAGAAATAAAAGGAATCCAAATCGGAAAAGAAGAAGTAAAGCTGTCACTATTTGCAGATGACATGATACTATACATAGAGAATCCTAAAGATGCCACCAGAAAACTCCTAGAGCTAATCAATGAATTTGGTAAAGTAGCAGGATACAAAATTAATGCACAGAAATTGCTTGCATTTCTATACACTAATGACGAAAAATCTGAAAGTGAAATTAAGAAAACACTCCCGTTTACCATTGCAACAAAAAGAATAAGATATCTAGGAATAAACCTACCTAAGGAGACAAAAGACCTGTATGCAGAAAATTATAAGACACTGATGAAAGAAATTAAAGATGATACAAATAGATGGAGAGATATACCATGTTCCTGGATTGGAAGAATCAACATTGTGAAAATGACTCTACTACCCAAAGCAATCTACAGATTCAATGCAATCCCTATCAAACTACCACTGGCATTTTTCACAGAACTAGAACAAAAAATTTCACAATTTGTATGGAAACACAAAAGACCCCGAATAGCCAAAGCAATCTTGAGAATGAAAAATGGAGCTGGGGGAATCAGGCTCCCTGACTTCAGACTATACTACAAAGCTTCAGTAATCAAGACAGTTTGGTACTGGCACAAAAACAGAAATATAGATCAATGGAACAGGATAGAAAGCCCAGAGATAAACCCACACACATATGGTCACCTTATCTTTGATAAAGGAGGCAAGCATATACAGTGGAGAAAAGACAGCCTCTTCAATAAGTGGTGCTGGGAAAATTGGACAGGTACATGTAAAAGTATGAAATTAGAACACTCCCTGACACCATGCACAAAAATAAACTCCAAATGGATTAAAGACCTAAGTGTAAGGCCAGACACTATCAAACTCTTAGAGGAAAACATAGGCAGAACACTCTATGACATACATCACAGCAAGATTCTTTTTGACCCAGCTCCCAGAGAAATGGAAATAAGAACACAAATAAACAAATGGGACCTAATGAAACTTAAAAGCTTTTGCACAGCAAAGGAAACCATAAACAAGACCAAAAGACAACCATCAGAATGGGAGAAAATATTTGCAAATGAAGCAACTGACAAAGGATTAATCTCCAAGATTTACAAGCAGCTCATGAAGCTCAATAACAAAAAAATGAACAACCCAATCCAAAAATGGGCAGAAGACCTAAATAGACATTTCTCCAAAGAAGATATACAGATGGCCTACAGACACATGAAAGAATGCTCAACATCATTAATCATTAGAGAAATGCAAATCAAAACTACAATGAGATATCATCTCACACCGGTCAGAATGGCCATCATCAAAAAATCTAGAAACAATAAATGCTGGAGAGGGTGTGGAGAAAAGGGAACACTCTTGCACTGTTGGTGGGAATGTAAATTGATACAGCCACTATGGAGAACAGTATGGAGGTTCCTTAAAAAACTACAAATAGAACTACCGTACGACCCAGCAATCCCACTACTGGGCATATACCCTGAGAAAACCATAGGTCAAAAAGTGTCATGTACCACAATGTTCATTGCAGCTCTATTTACAATAGCCAGGACCTGGAAGCAACCTAAATGTCCATCGACAGATGAATGGATAAAGAAGATGTGGCACATATATACAATGGAATATTACTCAGCCATAAAAAGAAATGAAATGGAGGTATTTGTAATGAGGTGGATGGAGTTAGAGTCTGTCATACAGAGTGAAGTAAGTCAGAAAGAGAAAAACAAATACAGTATGCTAACACATATATACGGAATCTAAGGAAAAAAAAAAAAAAAAAAGGCCATGAAGAACCTAGTGGCAAGACGGGAATAAAGACACAGACCTACTAGAGAATGGACTTGAGGATATGGGGAGGGGGTGGGGTGAGATGTGACAGGGTAAGAGAGTGTCATGGACATATATACACTACCAAATGTAAAATAGATAGCTAGTGGGAAGCAGCCGCATAGCACAGGGAGATCAGCTCGGTGCTTTGTGACCACCTAGAGGGGTGGGATGGGGAGGGTGGGAGGGAGGGAGATGCAAGAGGGAAGAGAAATGGGAACATATTGTATATGTATAACTGATTCACTTTGTTATAAAGCAGAAGCTAACACACTATTGTAAGGCAATTATACTTCAATAAAGATGTTTTAAAAAAAAAAAAAAAGAAAGTTATTATTAGATCATTAGATTATCTAAAGATCATTATTAGAAAGGTGGCAGATCCACATCAATATAAGGAATAATCTTCTAATAATTAAAACCACCTGATAATGAAGAAGTCTGAGTCTGGATGTAGAGAACTTGTTACTGGAAGCATTCACACTCAAGCTGGAAGAAGAATTCTTCAAAATGGGTTCTGAGTGTATAGATTCAAGCAGACAGGGGCCAGACAGTGCACATATATGAACTCAGATAGGTGAAAAAAATTAAGAAAGATGAACCAATTGGGGAAAACACACATTATATAAAGCATTCATTTTTATACTGTATTCGTTCTACATTTATAAAGTGTTTATGCAGAAAGCAGAACAACTTTAAGGTGTTAGAAGACTTTAGTCTGGTGTACTGTCCCACCAGCAGGAGGTTAGTGACCCTTACTAGGTTATATGAAATGTGAAAAGACAGCTAAAATAGAGCATCAGAAGTCATATCTCCTTCACACCCTGATATCAAACAGTTTTATAATTCTCTGATAAAATTCCAGGATTCTGAGAAGTACATTGCTAAGCACAAACAATTTCCTGAAGTCCTTCAAATTATACCTTGTGTGTAACCACTGATGTGGAAAAAAGGTCCCAGAATACTCACTAGTTGTGATGCCCCAAGTGTCCGAGCTCATTACTGAATCTTAGTTTCCCCACCTGCAATTCGGAAAACCGCTTTTTAGCAGAGAGAAATGGCCAAAGTCCTGAAAGTTAGCAGTCTTGCTGAAGGAGCCAGAGCTCTGTCTGGGCACAGAGCAGGTGTGGGGAAGATAAGGCATTTTGTGTTTTTGCCCCAGTGATCTGTGCACTGTCATTGCCATCGTGCTCCTATTGTCAGATACCACTCTTGTGACTTCTCACCACCTTGCCCATATAGTTTTCAGATAGGACTAGATAAGAACTTGCATGACCCCATCCCCTACTTGTTTAGATCATAAATGATCACCTGATACAAATTAGGTCAGTCATAATATCCAGACTCCCACTGACCACTTTGCTCTAGAACTGGACATGGGCTGGGTGGATATCTCCCTTCCTTGGGCTGACTGGACACAGGAAAAAGAGACTAAAGTTATACTAATAAAGAATTGCCAGGGGCTGTGCTTTCCATCATATTAAAAAAGAAAAAATAATACCCTGCCATGTACAGAAAGATGCATAAAACTGCCCTGCAGACAGAATCCAAGACATAAAACTGAGAGCTCCCAAAATGCCAATATCTCCACAACAGTTGCCCCAGTGGCCGAGCCCACCCACTCCGATATGGGTTGGTGGTTTTATGAGATTATTCAGTATCCTCTCCATGAAACTCCCTTTTTCATGTAAAGTCCCTAATTTTATTATCTATTTTACAAAGTCCTAATAAGCACATCAGTATTATCTTCTTCAGAATGTGCTTTTTGGTGAATAAAACAAAAAATGACATGGTTTTCTTTTTTCTTCTTCCTTTTTTTAATGGAGACCTCAAACCAAAAAGAAAAATAGAATGTCCCCAATAACTACATGACATGCTGCAATTAGCTCATTTTATTAGAAGCATTCTATTAACTGATATGTTTTGCCCATTCTCATTCCAGTCCCTGTGAAGCCACTGGCTGCACATGAGTCATCCACTCGGATGGCTCCTTAGGAGCTGAAGGACTAAAGTCTGTGTTTCTCTAAAGGTCATCACCTGGATGAGTCAGAGCCTTGGCAGGATACCTAAGAGATATGGAAAATGTAATTAACAAAGAAATCCAGGACCTCTTGCCCTTATATTCTTTGTACCATGTGGACAATTGACACTTAGTAATACCTGGGCAGATGTTATGGGAACAGATGGCAAACTCAGGGGAAGTGTGGCATACTGGAGAGAGCAAGCACTTCAAAGAAAGAGAGACCAAGGTTCAAATCTTGACTTGGCCATTCTCATTTGAGCCAATGATTTAGCTTCTTTGAACCTAAACTACTAACTATTAAGTATAGTCATTAATTGAATAATACATAAAGCACCTTGACATTTAAGTGAGATTACGTATGGGAAGTGCCTTGCACACATAAAGATGTGATTAAAATGTTACTTACTTCCCCACTGGATCCCTCTAAGACCTCCTCTGCGACAGGCTAACCAGAAGATTAGACGAGATGGAAAGGAGGAAAGATATGAAGGAAAGGGTTATATAAACTCATGTTATCATTAGTCCCAATTTATCTGGCTAAAAGCCTAGGCAAGGATAATTGCGTTTCAAATGCATACATGTTCTCAGCTGTAGCTATTAACTTTTACCTTTCTGTTTGCAAGATAACTTTCCATAGGGTGTTTTAAGAATATATGACAGCTTTCCTGCAATATTTTCCTCACTCAAACTAGAGACCTATCCTCAAGCCACTTTAGGGCTGAAGAATGGACAATCAAATAAGTACCTGGTACCAATTATCCATTTTAATAACATAAGAAAATGGTACACTAGAGGGAAAGGATTAAGGATAATACTTACAAATCATATTTATTGAGCACTTACCATATGCCCATCACTTTCCAAGCCATTTCTATCAATATTATATTTTTAAAACCTTTCTAAGAAAAATACCTGGGGATTTCATCTTACATTTGTTATAAATGGCACATATGAGACATAGAAAGATTTTTAAAGGTCATCAGGAATTGCGATAGGCATAGGAAATAGAGACTTGAATAAAGCAGTGTTCTTGATGTCAAGAGGCCCAAAATGAAGAGTAAAAACATAATCATAAAATAATAATAGTAGCTGCTGCTTATTATGCAAATGCATGTCATAACCTATTTGGAATGTTTTTCATATTTCCCTGTTTTACTGAAGAATAAACAGAGAAGTAGAGAGTAGATTATATGGACCAACTCACTGTTTTAGAATCCTGTATGCATAAGTAATACCACTAGATATAAATACCATTTAGATATAAATATAGATATATGGCTACAATGCTAGGCATAGGTATACAATTAAGGATTTAAATATCCTATTCTATGTTATCCCTGTCTACTGGGCAGTTAGTTCTTCAAGCCCTGATAATTCTTTGTTAGTTTCTTAATAAATATTTGCTGAATTCCCAATAGAATCTGAGAAAACTAAGACAAATAAAATCTTGACAAAGTTTCTGAAGAATTTACCCAAGAATGCTCATGGAGCAATCAAACTATTGGAATGAGGATACCTGGAAAAGTGCAAAGAATTACACTAAAGTCATAAAAAATGGCACAGGTCCATACTAATATCCTAAATTATACTAGGGCCTGTATCTCTCAAAAATGTTACTTCTATCTTGTAGGTGAACTGTCCTTCTGGATTTGGTTTCTTTATGGGTTAAGCTAGATGATAGAGTTCTGTATTTGTTTCATATGTTGAAAAAATATTTTACAATGCATTATTTTATTTTGTGTTATTCCTCTATGATTGTTCTGTTAGCCAGTAATATTAGGTTTTGCTGGCATTGTTGGAACTGTGGGGAACGGGATATACTCTCATTTAGTTTGGAGCAGCAGCTCCACAGAGCCTGCAGAGCCCTGATCCAAGTGAGGTTTTGCTGGACACATCTGGAGTGGTGATGGTGGAAGATGACAAGGCACAAGATTTTAAAGCAATCACCAAATATAGGTCGAATAAGAATAGTTAAAACAAAAAAATAATAGTCCTGAGATAGCTCATTTACCAATGTGAGGCAACTTGAGAATTACCTATGTTGCCTACGAAATGGACATTTTTTTCTTCTCTCAAAGAGGGACTTGCTTATTGTCAATGTCAGAATTACCTGAGCTGTTGGTTAAAATACAGATTCAGAGGATTGGAGGCTATGAAGGTGTAACGTACGATAGATATCCATGTTAGTGAAATGTTTAGGAGATAAGGCAATCCCAATAGTTATTTCCTTTGTTTAATATTGTATTACAATTCCTAGCACAATACCTAGCACATTACAGATGAAGGAGGAAAGGAAGGAAGGAAAGAAGGAAGGGAGGAAGGGAGGGAGGAAGGAAGGAAGGGAGGCAGAGGAAGGCAGAGTGCAGAGGAGGGTTAGGGATGGGGAGAGGAGGGAAAGTGAGGGGAATGGGAGAATCTTCCACATACCAAGAAGCCATATTATTTTTGTCATTTTTTCTTTTTATATTTCAAGTTTGCAGGTTCAGTTTTTCAACTGGACACGTGTGTATGTGGATGGGTGTGTGTATGAGGGTGTATTGGAGAGGATGTGGGAAGGGATTCCTCTGATTAGATATAAATAATATATAGTTATTAATAATTAATAATAAACGATAGGAGAAAATGATTCTCTATCCCACTCCAGCTTACCTGTGTTTTAACATTTTTTATTTTTTGATGTGGACAGTGGGAAATCATTTGGACCTTTACATTCAAGAGCCCAGGCCCAAGATGTTTGTGCCAAAAGTCAAGCTTCCATAGCACCCTCTACAACCTCTTTTGTAAAATCCATCATGCTATTGATTATTTGGGTCATTTTAATATTTACTGCTATACCATTACATGAATAAGGACCTAGTAGCTTACTTGGTGATAGTATAGGCACTAGATAAATAAGTGTTATGTGTTTGTGTGAAAAACTAATGATTTAAGGATCACTACTGTAAGGCAGTGACTTCATATCTACTCTCTATTTTTGAATATTATTATCTTGTTCACCATTCATTCCTCCCTGAAGTTCAGAGTGAGCTAGAAGGACTATCATGACAGAATGTTTGTGGATTCAAATGTAGAAGGCATATGGTTCAACAAAGAAAGAAACAACTTCATGGGGGGAAAAATGATAGATGAGAGGAAAGAATTAAAATATGCTCCAGGGTATTAAAAATAAAATTGAAAAATGAGATAATAAAGAAACTGGGGGAAACCTTACTTCCCAGACACTGCTTGAAAGTAGAAGGTTTTTCAGTGGTTATTTTGGGTTTGCCTCTCCGTTGGTGATACTTTTGCTATTGTTGCTTTTGTTACTGTTGGTATTTCTTGTTGTTGTTGTTGAGGTAATTCTGGTAAAATTATGTTGTGGTTTTCCCTCTACAGTCCTCTCCCTTATATGGTGCTTCTTTATGCCTTATTTATTTATTTTTTTTTGGCTAAGCATGTCTTGAATTCATACTTAGAACTACTTTGTGCTTTATGCCATCTTGCAGACGCTTCTGTTATCACATGGATACTGTATAATCTTCCTTGTAATTAGGATACAGTTAAATTTGCAGCTTGGTTTTACAGCCAATTGTTATCTAGGTTCTGTGTAGTCTTGGCAACCTTATCATTGATGACTCAGGTTGTGCATTGGGAAGGACAGTGGTGCCAGAATTCCCCAAACATTCTCATACTAGTAAGAGGTTTCAAACTCATTACCAGTGTGCACACCAAAACACAATATTCACAGGAGAAAGGTTAAACCACAGCTGAGGTTGAGCCCCTTCCAGTTAGTACAATGGTGCTGCATTACAGCACATGCCAGGATACCTTCTTGTGATTCTCCTGAAAACTGTGCCTTTTTAAAATTTTAGCCTGAAGCAGATTTAAATAAAGTGAAGGGAGAAGAGGAGAAAACCAAAAGCAACACAATTATAAGATCAATTTATATGTTGTAATCGCAGGTTAAGAGAAGTGTGCTTTAATGGTGATGCGGAAAGGATTGGGATGTTCCAATACTGAGACAAAATCTAGCTGATTCACTTTGTTATAAAGTAGAAACTAACACACCATTGTAAAGCAATTATACTCCAATAAAGATGTTAAAAATAAAATAAAATAAAATAAAAACTGCAATAAGGTACTAAAAAAAAAAATTTAACAACATTTGCAGAATTCTATTCCTGTGAATCGACCTTCAGTATGATTTTATCTATTTAGTTTTTGGCCAAGCTTTCAATAAATCATTTATTTGTTCAACACAGATTTATATGTCACATTTCTTACTTGGCATCTCTGAGTGTGTAGACAAAAAGAAGACTTAACATGGACAAATACTATTCCTGACCCTTAATCCCTCTAACCCATTCCGAACCTCTCTTTTCTCAATCTTTCCCATCAAACAAAAACTACTTGTTAGCTGTTTACCTGGATAATAAATGATTTTCCTTTGCATCTTTTCTTTTCTTCATACCTCACATCCAAGATATCCACAAGTCCTGCCCACATTTCTATTACTATCTCCTGATTCCAAGATACTATACTCTCTCTTTTGGACCTTGAAAGCCTCCTAAATACCCTCTTGCATCCATTCTCATTACTACTATATTCCATTCTTCATGTAGCAAAAATATGCTTCTTTTTTAAGAAATCATAATTCTCTTTTGCTTAAATTTTCAATGGTTTTCCAGCAAACTAGAATAAAATCCAGATTCCTTTTCTTGGTTTGTATATATGGCCTCTGTCTACTTTTTCCCCTTAATATCATACCCCCTGCTTTTGCCATTACTCTTAAGCTATACTCACATTATTCTCTTTATTAAACACGTCAAGCTTATTTTTAACCTAGGGCCTTTGCAACAGTCCTTCCCTTTGCTGGAATTCTCTTTATGTAAACTTGGCATGATTGAGCTCCCTTTAAAGATCCATGCTTAGATGTTACTTTTTAGAGAGATTCTCTTGGCTATTCAAATTAGAATAGCAACTTGGTAATCCTCGTTGCTTTACTTACTGCATAGCATATTTTTACACTAGTGAACAAAGAAGAAAATGACACATACTCATTTATTGCCAGTCTACCCTTTCTAGGTTGTAACCTCCCTGGGAGTAGAAACTGTGTTTATCTTATTCCTGCTAAATTCATAGGATCTAGAATATTTCCTGTCATCTAATAGGGGTCATGAAATATATGTTGAAAAATATGTATTCAAGAGATATTTAATTGAGGGAAGCAGGAAAAACTTTCTCAAGAAACCAGTAGTGGCACTGGGGTCCAATAGCTGAATATAAGTTAACTAGAAAAAAGTTTGGGCATGGGAGAAGGTTGGTCATTTTCCTAGGCATCCAGGGGGAGATAACAGCATGTATAAAAAACACGAAGCAAAGGAGATGATGGTCCAGTTGGGGAACTAAATGAAGGACTGTGGGGTGTGAACACAGAGGAGAATGAGAAGAGAGAAGTTCTAGGTGAGAGCAGAGACATGGCTAGGGTACTGGGAGCTGGAGAAGAACTTGATGCTTACCTTGAAAGCATTAGCAATATGGGGATTACTGGCATCTGTCTTTACTACCCATCTGGTTCTTGGGAAGCAAAGCACTTATATGAACATAAAATGTCAATAAAAAAGTGTGCAGAGTATAAGATGGTCATAATGTTTTCATAGAGATGGAAGCGAATTTATTATACTTGGAGTTTTCAGGCAAGATTTAAGAGGGAAGATGATTCTCAGCTAATGGAGAAGGATGGACACATAGGAATGTATTTGGAAGAACAGGATGAGAGGGAGACATTCTAAGTGAGTAAAACAGTTTTCATGAAAGCAAAGTACTTTACTACTAGTAGTTTGAAATTGGTGGAGAATAAATTGTGAACAAGAGGTGCCAAAAGGTAACAGTGCAAGAACAACCAATGTTGGATAATGCAGGGTTTAGTGTTATTTGCTGAAGAATTTGGATCTTACCCTGGCCAATGTTTCTCAAATTCTTTCATTCAAATATTGCAAATAGAAGATGAGCTAGAATGCATATCCTCTGGGGTCTAGAGATATAGCCCAAAATGCCACCAATAAGGTCATTTGTTTTACACAATGTCCTACTTCAGCTTAAAAAGTGTGTGAATGTTATATTCCAAACATGATTAGTTGTTTTTATTATAAAAATAAACACTGTGTCCAAATATTTGAAAAAATAAATCCTGAATCAATTCCTTATCCTATACTATGGATATCCTTGGCAGACCACTTTGTACCCCTAGTGTTTGGGCCCTCAAGTTAAAGCGACACCTAACAAACAGCCTGTCACTGGGGGTCTTTAAACTGTAAGAGTGGTGTGATCAAATTTGTTATTTCAAAAGATCACTCTAGCTGAGAATGTGGAGGTTGGATTACAGGAAAAAGTAAATAAGTACTCAATAAATATTTGTTGAATTGCTCTAACTCTCACCAAATCCAAGTTTATACAATCATATGCAATCACATTTGTATGGCTTATCCAGGTTCAAGTACTTCCTCTTGAGAAATAAACATAGGGTTTTGACCTAAGTCATCTGGGATCACAGTCTGTGCTAATCAAATGCACCAAAGACTTGCTTATTTCCCCCTCTACAATCTCAGGATGAGTAAAAAATGATTATCCACCACATCTTTGACCTAGTAAACAACAGGAGCTTATCACAGAGTAAATGTTGTCTAATTAAGTCATTTCTTCAAGCATTCATTTGGGAATAGAGTCATGAAATTATTTTGAAAATGGGGACAATTTTTCCAATATGCAAGAATTTTCCCAGTGTGTAAGATCTCACCTAAGCTAAAGACCAAGACTCTGATAGCATTAGGAGTGACTACGGAAGGGAGATGTCAGCTCAAAGAAGAACTGAATTTTCTCTTCCCTGATCTTATTCTCACCAACCCAAAGGCCTCGTCACTTGTAGCTTGTTTTTTTGTTTGTTTATTTTTGTTCTTGTTTTTGTTTTTTAACCTCAGGACTCTTTTCTCCAAAGTGATTTCCTTGATGATCACTTAAAAAGAATTCTGCTGGATCTGAAGTGAGTTGCTGTTTTAGAAAAAACTGCTTGATGCAAACCACCTGGAGTTGGAAGGGGATAATCTTTCCCAGGTGGGGAAGAAGCAATGGGAGGCTCAAGCCTTAGAGGGGAGTGGTCTGGGATTATTTGAGGTGATCCTGGAGAGATTTGGAAGCGTTTCTATTCTGCAGGAAGTATTGTGGATAGTGTGGTCTGGCTGACAGAGGACAGGCGGTATGAGGAGCTCTTTGTGGCTTCCCCAAGAATTTTATAAAATACTGAGAAATGAAGAGGTAACTTGGACAGTGACGGGTAAGGAGACCAGACTTTCTTGGAGCATCTTGATAGAATCCACCCCTCCCCTTTTTCTCTATTAGGCTGGCAACTTAACACGTTGAGTGTGTTTTCCGTTATATATAATGTATATTATAGTCCCTACTGTTCAGGAATGTTATAAGGTTATTAAAAAATGCCTACTGTACAAGAACTTTTATGTGACCTAGATATTCTTAATGTTCCCCTAAAATTGAGTGAACTTTAGACACGATTCTTCCCTGACTATAGGCCCCTACCTCCACTTTCTTAGAGCTGTACTTTAAAAAACTTGCAATTGTAAAGTCTTTCTCTTTCCCTGTGAGATGTAAATCTTCTCCCTGCCTCTTGCCTGTTTTAAAACCCAGGAATGTCATTCTGAAGGACCTGGGAGTCATTTCTTGAAATGCAATCATCAAGAAAACTAGTGTCCCTATCCCCCATCTCTCTATGGGAGGAAGGGGCCTAAATTTCACAAGTGACAATTAGCAAACACGATTGACCTGAGCACATTGGCCAACCTCCCCTCCAACATCCTCCAGTACTTTTCCACTAGATCACCCCAGCCCTTGAAAACCCTTCACCTTTCATTTCAGCAGAGTAGGGTTCAGTCTCCCTTCCCTACTGCAAAAGTCTTGAATGAAGTCTTCCTTACTTAACTGTATCTGGTGCAATTTTTCTTTGACAAATGCACATTCATTCCTTCTATTTCAAAAATGTTTACAGTTCTATGGAATGCTTCCTTTAATAGTGCTACTTGAAGGGTTCATGGATTTTTATTCATTCCTTAACTATGTACAAAGTTGCTGGCAATATTAAAGTAAAAGTATTAATCAGAATCCGACATAATGTCAGTAAAAGCAAAGTGGGTATTAGAGACATTTGGGCAGTTAGGCAGGTGGCAATTTCATGGGCAATATTTCCTATTGTTTATCTACTGTGAGTTTGTTCAGTGATAATGAATGTGAAATAACTGACAATATACACTAATAGAAAAGAAAGGGAAGAACAAGCATTTTCATAATATTTGTGTGTGTGGAAGTGTAATGAATATATCAGGGAGGACTAATATTTTCTCCTCTGAGTTCCAAAGGAAACAATTTGGATACCACACTACTTATCACCAGTTAATATAGGATGTTTTGTGCACTAATTAAGGGTGGTAGAATAGGTAGGGGGTAAGGATGCTTCTTAGCATAATAAGGGCAAGGTTAAAGATGAGTAGTTTCTATGAAATATAGCGCTATTAGAAGCTACATTGAATTACCATACAGACTCAGTAGAGGTTTGGGAAGAATATTATTTCACATTTTGGCAAGATATGATTTTAGATACTCTAGAGGATAAACTACTACAGCCTTGAATGGAAGCTCCCCCGCACAACATCCTTCCCTTGACACCTGGCATAGCCACTACCACTATCTATAGGAAAGCAATTTACCATTTAACCTTCCAATAGCAAGGCCCAACTCCACACTTTTATTCACAGAGTAGCAATAACTTGACAGCTCCAAACGACTCCATAAGCCCTTAATACTTCAGGCTTTGCAACTGTAAAGATATACGACAAGACTCAATCCTGATCACTTCTATAGGTTGGTTGAAATATTCTAGAAAGTGGATGGAAAAAGAATTTAGAAGAAGAGTTGTGTGGGAAGTGAAAAAGAATGGGTGAAATTAAGAAATAAGGGGATATCCTTGTCAGATATCATAAAAAGGTTCAGGATTGAATCAGGGGTATAACATAGGTTCCCTCTAAACAAAATCATAAAGGCAACCAGTTAAACACATTGCATATACCTGCCTAAATTTTACTGGGTGCAGAATATGTACATATATTAGATAATGATACTATTAATATGAACAAGGAAAAGAGAGAACATCCTTCCTTAAGAATCAGTTAAGCTGATATTCTCAATTTTTCTACTACAAAAGGTAGTTGGATACCTTTTTATTTTATTTTAACATCTTTATTGGAGTATAATTGCTTTACAGTGGTGTGTTAGTTTCTGCTGTACAACAAAGTGAATCAGCTATACATATACATATATCCCCATATCTCTTCTCTCTTGCGTCTCCCTCCCACCCTCCCTATCCCACCCCTCTAGGTGTTCACAAAGCACTGAGCTGATCTCCCTGTGCTATGCGGCTGCTTCCCACTAGCTATGTATTTTACATTTGGTAGTGTATATATGTCCATGCCACTCTCTCATTTCGTCCCAGCTTACCCTTCGCCCTCCATGTGTCCTCAACTCCATTACCTATGTCTGTGTCTTTATTCCTGTCCTGCCCCTAGGTTCTTCAGGACCATTTTTTTTTTTTAGATTCCATATATATGTGCTAGCATACAGTATTTCTTTTTCTCTTCCTGACTTACTGCACTCTGCATGACAGACTCTAGGTCCATCCACCTCACTACAACTAACTCAATTTCATTTCTTTTTATGGCTGAGTAATATTCCATTGTATAGATGGCCACATCTTCTTTATCCATTCATCTGTCGATGGACACTTAGGTTGCTTCCATGTCCTGGCTATTGTAAATAGAGCTGCAGTGAACATTGTGGTACACGACTCTTTGAATAATGGTTTTCTCAGGGTATATGCCCAGTAGTGGGATTGCTGGGTCGTATGGTAGTTCTATTCTTGGTTTTTTAATGAACCTCCATACTGTTCTCTATAGTGGCTGTATCAATTTACATTCCCACCAACATTGCAAGATGGTTCCCTTTTCTCCACACCCTCTCCAGCATTTATTGTTTGTAGATTTTTTGAGGATGGCCATTCTGACTGGTGTGAGGTGATACCTCATTGTAGTTTTGATTTGCATTTCTCTAATGACTAATGATGTTGAGCATCCTTTCATGTGTTTGTTGGTGATCTCTATATCTTCTTTGGAGAAATGTCTATTTAGGTCTTCTGTCCATTTTGGGATTGGGCTGTTTGTTTTTTTGATATTGAGCTGCATGAGTTGCTTGTATATTTTGGAGATTAATCCTTTGTCAATTGCTTCGTTTGCAAATATTTTCTCCCATTCTGAGGGTGGTCTTTTCATCTTGTTTATGGTTTCCTTTGCTGTGCAAAAGCTTTGAAGCTTCATTAGGTTCATTTGTTTATTTTTCTTTTTATTTCCATTTCTCTAGGAGGTGGGTCAAAAAGGATCTTGCTGTGATTTATGTCATAGAGTGTTCTGTCTACGTTTTCCTCTAAGAGTTTTATAGTGTCTGGCCTAAAATTTAGGTCTTTAATCATTTTGAGTTTATTTTTGTGTATGGTGTAAGGGAGTGTTCTAATTTCATTCTTTTACATGTAGCTGTCCAGTTTTCCCAGTACCACTTATTGAAGAGGCTCTTTTCTCCATTGTATATTCTTGCCTCCTTTATCAAAGATAAGGTGACCAAATGTGTGTGGGTTTATCTCTGGGCTTTCTATCCTGTTCCATTGATCTATATTTCCGTTTTTGTGCCAGTACCATACTGCCTTGATTACTGTAGCTTGATTACTGTAGTTCTCGTTGTTTTTGGTGTCTACCCCCAGTGGGTAAGGTTCGTTCAATGGGTTGTGGAGGCTTCCTGGTGGAGGGGACTGGTGCCTGTGTTCTGGCGGATGAGGCTGGATCTTGTCTCTCTGGTGGCAGGATCACATCCGGTGGTGTTTTGGGGTGTCTGTGAACTTATGATTTTCAGCAGCCTCTCTGCTAATGGGTGGGTTTGTGTTCCTGTCTTGCTAGTTGTTTGACATAGGGTGTTCAGCACTGTAGCTTGCTGGTTGTTGAGTGGAGCTGGGTCTTAGCACTGAGATGGAGATCTCTGGGAGAGCTTTCGCCATTTGATATTACGTGGGGCCGGGAGCCTTCTGGTGGACCAATGTCCTGAACTCTGCTCTCCCACCTCAGAGTCTCAGGCCTGACACCCAGCCGGAGCACCAAGACCCTGTCAGCCACACGACTCGGAAGAAAAGGGAGAAAATAAATAAAATAAAATAAGAAAAGAAAAAAGTTATTAAAATAAAAAATAAATATATTATTAAAAATTAAAAAATAAAAAAGTAATAAAAAAGAAAGAAAGAAAGAAAGAGCAACCAAATGAATAAACAAATCCACCAATGATAACAAGCGCTAAAAATTGTACTAAAAACAAAAAAAGAAAAATGGACAGACAGAACGCTAGGACAAATGATAAAAGCAAAGCTATACAGACAAAATCACACAAAGAAGCATACACTCATGAAAAGAGAAAAAGAAAAAAAAAATATATATATATTAAAAAAGGAAGAGAGCAACCAAATCAATAAACAAATCTACCAATGATAATAAGCTCTAACTACTAAACTAAGATAAACATAAAACCAGAAACAAATTAGATGCAGAAAGCACACCCTACGTCTACAGTTGCTCCCAAAGTCCACTGCCTTAATTTTGGGATGATTCGTTGTCTATTCAGGTATTCCACAGATGCAGGGTACATCAAGTTGATTGTGGAGATTTAATCCACTGCTCCTGAGGCTGCTGGGAGAGATTTCCCTTTCTCTTCTTTGTTCACACAGCACCTAGGGTTCAGCTTTGGATTTGGCCCCGCCTCTGCATGTAGGTTGCCTGAGGGCGTCTGTTCCCCGCCCAGACAGGACAGGGTTAAAGTAGCAGCTGATTTGGGGGCTCTGGCTCACTCAGGCTGGGGCGGGGGAGGGAGGGGTACGGAATGCAGGGCAAGCCTGTGGCAGCAGAGGTCAACATAACACTGTAACAGCCTGAGGCGCACCATGTGTTCTCCCGGGGAAGTTGTCCCTGGATCATGGGACCCTGGCAGTGGCGGGCTGCACAGGCTCCCAAGAAGGGAGGTGTGGATAGTGACCTGTGCTTGCACACAAGCTTCTTGGTGGCTGCAGCAGCAGCCTTAGCGTCTCATGCCTGTCTCTGGGGTCCACGCTGACAGCCGCGGCTCAAGCCCGTCTCTGGAGCTCATTTAGGCGGTGCTCTGAATCCTCTCTTCTCATGCACCCCGAAACAATGGTCTCTTGCCTCTTAGGCAGTTCCAGACTTTTTCCCGGACTCCCTCCTGGCTAACTGTGGCGCACTAGCCCCCTTCAGGCTATGTTCACGCAGCCAACCCCAGGCCTCTCCCTGGGACCGAAGCCCGAGCCTCAGCTCCCAGTCCCCACCCACTCCCGGCGGGTGAGCAGACAAGCCTCTCGGGCTGGTGAGTGCTGTCCAGCACCGATCCTCTGTGCGGGAATCTCTCTGCTTTGCCCTCTGCACCGCAGCTGCTGCGCTCTCCTCTGTGGCTCCTAAACTTCCCCCCTGCCCACCTCCTATCTCCATCAGTGAAGGGGCTTTCTAGTGTGTGGAAACTTTTCCTCCTTCACAGCTCCCTCCCAGAGGTGCAGGTCCCATTCCTATTCTTTTGTCTCTGTTTTTTCTTTTTTCTTTTGCCCTACCCAGGTACGTGGGGATTTTCTTGCCTTTTGGGAAGTCTGAGGTCTTCTGCCAGCATTCAGTAGGTGTTCTGTAGGAGCTGTTCCACATGTAGATGTATTTTTGATGTATTTGTGGGGAGGAAGGTGATCTCCACCTCTTACTCCTCTGCCATCTTGAAGGTCCCCCCTGATACTTTTCATAGGAGGTAAAAATAAAAGGAGTCTACCACCAAAATTACATGAGTATCACATATAATTTTGGAATGAATTAATTCACACTTTTGCCCATATTTGTTAAGCATCTATTGTGTAGTAGGCACTCTCCTTGGTTCCTGAGATACATCAGTGAAGACCCACAGTTTTTATCTTACTCTCATGGAGATTATAATCTAGTAACATGTATGGGAAGACAGATAATACATAAGTTAACAGATAAATATATAGAGTGTTCCCTGGGATTAGGTGCTAATGTTTTTGGGAAATGCAAGGTAGCCAGAGTGGCTAGAGTAAATGAGTAAAGGAGAGAGTTGTAGAAGATAGGGTCAAAGTGTAGAGGGAGACCAGACCCTTAAAGGAAAGTATAAGGGTTTTTCCTTTACCCAAATCAGACAGGAAGTTACTGGAAGGTTGTGCAATGGAAATAACTGATGTGTTTTAAAAAGCTCATTCTTGCTTTGGGATTGAAAACAGGCCACTGGGTGTTGAGGGGAAAAAAAGACAATTGAACTCCATTTGGAGGACAGAGAATATTATGAGAAGTGGTCAGATACCAAATAAACTTGGAAGACAAAGACAGCTGATATGATTTGGTGATGGATTAAATGTGAGGGGAATAGAAAGAGAGAAGTCAGGTATGACTTCAAGGGTTATGGCTGAGAAACAGAAAATTAAGTTATTATTAACTGAGAAAGGAGACTGGGGGAAGAGTTGACGTGGAAAGATGAGAAAACAGGCATTCAGTTTTCAACAGGGGTAAGAAATCGGATACAATTGTTTTGAGGTCAGTGAAGAGATCCCAACAGGTAAACATACAGATATCCATATACAGATAGTATTTAAAGTCATCATGCTGGATGAGATGAGATCATCACCCGACAGTAGGATGAAGTAGAGGATGTTTAAGATTTGAGGAAAGAGGAGTATGATATAGGAGATGGAAGAGCACATAGACTAGGGAAATAGAGTAGGACTGCCTGGCAGCACTGAAGCCTGGCTTGAGTTAAGCATGGTGGATTTAAAGTGAGACCTTTCAGCATGGTTTTGTGAGCCTCCTCTCCCCCCCAACATTTACATGAAGCTGCAAGAATGCAGATGAACTGAACTAATGTTGGGACTTGGCAGAATAGTATTCAAAAGGGGGAGAGAACTAATGGAGTTGATGGTATAATGATAATGATTGACCATAGAATCTAAAGTTGGGAAGAAGTGAAGTGAGAATGTGAGGAGATGAGAAACAATTAAAGAGTAATAGTGTTAAAGTATTAAAAACCTAGGTGGGGGGAAGAATTATTGGAGTTGGTATATTTGAGGGACTGAATTAGAATGGTCAGAAGTTGAGATGCTTGAAATTTCTGTTAAGGAAGGAATGTGTACTTTGGTCATATCAAAGTCAGAGTTATGAGCATGTAAGTCTTCAACCTATGTAAGGCTGAAGACTAGATTATAGGATAAGTGGAAAAACTGAGAGGCCAGGGTCTTGAAAGGATTATCTACATGGATATTAAAATCATTAAGAATTTTGAGTGCAGTTGTGTTGGGGATAGAGACAGTGAGCCAGGGGTTAACATCTTCAAGCAATGAAGGGGAATGATGAGTAACCTGAAGATGACTAACACAAAGGATTAGAGTATAGCTTGATATGATGACATGATGTTTAAGTTTGGGGGCTTTGAGGGAGGGCATGGGATAATTGCTAGGAAGCAGCCATAAAGTTCACTGAGAACTACCTCATCTCTCTGTCCAATAGTATAAGAGATGTGAAAGGGGTCATCAGGGAAGATCCTAAAAGGAAAGTGTAATGTTTGGAGGAGAAGTAGAAGATATAGAGAAGACTGCTGAAGAAACTCCGTGGGTTTCTGAGGGGAGAATAAAAAGGTTTCAGGTAAAAAAAAAAAAAAAAAAAAATAGACTGCAAGACAAGTTTTATCTGTTCCTAATAGAGGTAGAAACTGAAACTCTTAAGAAATTACTTGATCAAAATCATAAAACTTACACAATTTGAGACAGAATTTAAATACCACTATTACTCTAAAGCTCAAAAAGTTCTAGAACCTTTTCCTATCATGATTCAGAAACTATCTAATGCAGTTAGGGAAAAACTCATTTTGGTGTGGGAATTACCTCTAACCATGTAATACTCTCATTTCCCAAACTTATTCTGCATGACATGTCAGAAACTAGGACATGTCTTTACCATTTCTCAGATAATCCTGAAAATTATATTTTTTTGCCTAGCTTATATTGAATATTTGATTATCTTTAAGGATCTGCAACATGGTATGTAATGAAAATGGACAGAAGTGGAACTCCTAGATTCAAATCCCAACTCCAGCTTTTTATTAGATATGAGGTTTATATTAGTCAATTAAATCAATGATATTAATCAATTAACCTGAGTCTGTTCCCATGTTTGTGATATTGGAATAACAATACTACCCTGTGGTTATACTAAAATAGTGTTGAGGGGGGTTAGGAAAGGAAGTTCAATTCAATTTTTTTAAAATTCTACATTATAATAAAGAAAATATAATTCATTATTAGTGGGGAAAATCTGTTTTTCCTTATTCTCCCAGAGACAGTAGAGGAGGGAGGAAAAAGAAGAATGACATTTTAAAGCTGTTTCTAGATTTTCTGTACCTAGATTTGTGTCCTACCTTGCTGGATCTAGAATAGATTTTCTGTCCTTTAAAGCACACAATAATAAATGTTCAGCTATCCAAGGTAAGCCTAGGGATGAATAGGAAGTGGAGAGGTAATTTATACTGCATAATAAAAGGCGGACTTGAGGTGTGGTGGAAAATGGGAAGTAGGAATCATTGAGAGAGAGATAGACAGAGAGAGAGAGAAGAAGACAAGCAGTATGGTGGAGAAGACAATGGAGCTTTATGAATGGGAAGTTATGAATGGGATTTTAGTTGTTTGCATTTCTCTAATGTAAAATGGCTCACATATATCAAGCTTTTTATTAAAGTCAGCTGCAAACTCATGCCTTATTAGCAGGAAAATTAAACCAGTTGTTGGGGGAAGGACTAAATCATCTTTTCAAAGACATAAATTATTTAAAGAAAGAGTGCTTGAATTCAACGCTACCCTACCCCTTTCCCTACTCTACGTTACCTGCTCCCTTCCACCACTGCTGTGGTCTGAGATCCTGATTCTGGCTTTCCTCATTATACATATAGCCCTACCCTTAGAGAATTAACAGCTTCTTTGCATTTCAGGAGTCAGCTTAAAAACACCAAAACAGCTTTATGATGCAAGGCTATGATGCAAAATAATTTAATCTGATGTTTTCCTATTGAAAAAAAAATGGATAAAAGCCTAAAGTTTTAATTGAAGTGAGAGTGGCTCAACTTGGATAAAGAAGTCATGCTCTGGAGAAATGGAAGGGGATGGGTTGTGACATTCCCATGAATGACAGGGGTCTTGGAACAAATAATAAGCACTGCCAAAGAAGAGAAGAGTGGATAATTTCATGGAAGGCTCTAAGGAGTTAGACATTAAAGATGGTGACCATGGAAGCAGTGGGTAATATTCTCTGAGGTTGTTAGCAGAGAAGACCTCTGTGAGGTATATATACATAACCCACCTGTAGAAGGAGTTGTGGACAGATAGTTGTATAAAAACTAGGACTAGGCAGATACATTCCATTCAAAAGGATGGAAAGTAATCATTGAAGCCACCAAGACTGAATGCCAGAATCAATTCCATGTACCCCTGAACAGGTGCACCTTAGGAACACTGCATAATATAGCCAAAGAGAGAGGGAGCCCTGATAGTGGGCACAATTAGAATCAGGAAACCACTGACAAGTGGGGTCTGATCCAGTTATATTTGATGTTGAAAAGTAAACCTATCTGATATTTATGGAACTCAAGTGTCAATAACACAATGAAACGAGGTCATACAATTCATTTGTATATGGAAAGTTAAGTATCTTATTGTGGTACAAGATGGGGAAATAATTAACAAAAGTAGGTGTACTTTTATAGCTTTATAGTAAAGACCACAGAATGTAGTGTGAGATTGCCTGAATTAGAGTCCAGATTTAGAGTTAGTACCTACCTCAAAGGGATATTGCAAGCATTGAATGAGATTATGTAAAATAGTTCATCCTAGTTCTAGGCACATAGGAGGAACTCATTAAGTATTACCTTTATCAATAATACCACTCTGAGTGATTTTGTTAAATTTGCCAACCACATACAATTTCTCACTATACAATAGAAATAAAACCATCCAAAGTTAGGAAAAGTATAACCTTATTATATTTGGGCCTATTAGTTGGAGATTGGTCTGAATTTATCTGGGGATAAACAAATCCCTCAGCTGAGCTTCTTCCCCCCTAATATGGGAGTTGCTTGGAAATATCTGGTGGTGTTGATCTTGATCACAGAATTGCCCTCACCAAACCATTTGTTGCTCTGATTAATAAATACACTATCTGTTTTTTAAAAAACCTCAACCTTTTGTATGAACAAAGTTTAGAGATCTGTAACATTTAAACTAATTAGATTTTAGCAGGAGGTCTTGGCTTTGTAATATTTCGCAAGATAGACAGATGCTTCCTTACCGGTGACAGTTGTCTTCTGGGGCAATTAGTCAGCAACCAATTGAAGACTTTTAACACTAGCATTTTTCTTTCAGCTTTCAGTATCAGGCATTTAAACATGTTATGAGTGTTAATTAACTTGCACTTTCAGAAAAAAATATAAAAGGGCTTCTGAGAAGTAGTAGAAGATGTGCATATTCAGCTGTTATATTGGTATTAGGCGTTTGCATAACCCCTTATTCTTAGACATATTAACCCATACTCCAAATTGGAATCATAGGGGTGAGATGCAAATTAAGAACAGTTAGTTTATTAATGTTATAAAGTTGGTGAAATCAAGGGTGTGTTTCATGTAATGACTACTAATATAACTAGTAAGACTAACACTACTGGGGATACCATTTTTCATGCCTCATATAGATTGTTTTTTACAAACAATATCTCTGGCTCATGCTTTCATTCTGCAATTGAGGCATTATTATCCCCATTTGGCACATGAGAGATTTAAAACTCATAGAGTCCAAATAACTTGCCTCAAGCACACATTTATGAAAAGTGTAGCCATGATTTGAATCCCAAACTTCTAATTCTGATGTACTTTCTACTACCCCCATTCTGAGTCACTTAATAGATTTGAATGAATGCTTTTACTGGTGATAGTTGGAACTGTCAGCGACTCAACAGGAAACAGATGCTATGCTCAAATGAGGACAATTTGAGGAAAGTTTATCTAAAAAGGGACTATATATTGAATCGCGGGTGGTAGGATAACCATTATGAATGTTGCAAAAACCCTGGGCTAGTAATAGAAGAGCTGTTCCTATCCCTGGACCTGAAGGGGCAAGGGCAGTAAGTAGTTACTGAAATATAGAATTGTGTGAAAAAGGCCACCTTGAGAAAACCAATGGCTCTGAGCAGAGGACACAGCAAGCCCAAGATGACCCTGCAAAAAGAAATCTGGGGACCTAAATACACTCATCTCAATTTCCTTTCTCTCTCTCATCTCCTGCCAGGCCCCCTAATGTCCTAATCCAGCTCCAGAACCAGAGGCAGGGGAGTTCATTGATGTACTTCATAGAGGTCTTTGCAATAGGCAGCGGAGTAGAGAATGGAAAAATTATATGTGAAGATAACAGGCATAAGAGTGTTGTTTACATTGAGCTAAGTGTGACCAGAAGAGAGGCTGCCTGTTTCAAAAGTAGTTTTTTTTTTTAAAGCATCTCTGATCTTCAGTCTCAAAACTCATTTTTGAAGATAATTCTTTTTTTTTAAAGATTTTTTGATGTGGACCATTTTTAAAGTCTTTATTGAATTTATTACAATATTGCTTCTGTTTTATGTTTTGGTTTTTTGGCCGCAAGGCATGTGGGATCTTAGCTTGCCGACCAGGGATTGAACCCACACTCCCTGTATTAGAAGGCAAAGTCTTAACCACTGGACCACCAGGGAAGTCCCTGAAGATAATTAGTGATTAAATAATATGGTAGTTAAATAATAGACAATATAATTGTATGTGTGTGTGTATTAAGTATGTATATGTATATTTTTTTATTTTGTTTTTTGGAACTTCAGAACAACCATCTGTTATAACAAGAATATTGCTTTCTCTCCACTTATGATTCAGTGTGGTGCCTTCTCTCTGCCAACAGCTATTCCCAGTAGTGAAACAATGGTCTGTTGCCTACCAAAGGCCAAGAACAGCCCTTGAAGCTGTTAGATATCACTACCAGAGTTGAAGTTAGGATTGCATTTGTGAAGGAACCAGGCATGGATGGGAGGGTCAGAAGCATGCAACTGGGACTGTAGCTTTACCTCAATACAATCCTCATCTAAAATTAAGAAAACAAAGTTTAGAAACCAACTAATCAACAGATGATAATAATAGATTCCTCTGACATCTTCTTTATATGTATTCTTATTTGTTGTATCTCTCAATCACTAAAGTATAAGCTTCAAGAGAGTAAGGACCTTGTTTGTCTCTTTAAAAGTGAACCCTCTTTTTGGACTCCTCTAGGAATCCTCTAGGTGAATCCACTTAGAAGTGTGGATTCAATATAAGTACTCAATAAATATTTGTCAAATTGACCAAAGAATGAAAATTAGTCATCACTTGAACATTAGGGGAAAAACAAAGTATAGTCTGTTTGCAGAACTTCTTATATGATTTTAGTTATGAATGATACCTGAAAAACATAAAGAGATTTCCAATATTGGATGATATTTTAATTAAGTTTACATTACAAGAACAGTTTTCATTTTTATTTTTTTTGGCCACGCTGAGTGGCTTACGGGATCTCAGGTCCCCAACTAGGAATTGTACCTGGGCCACAGCAGTGAAAGCCTGGAATCCTAACCACTAGGCTACCAGGGAACTCCCATAAGAACAGTTTTTTAGTTCCCATTTCACAGACAAATCAACTGAATCTGAGAGAATTTAAGCAGTTCTCACAGGGTGATGTTACTTATAAGTGACCACAATCCAGTTGAAATCCAAACACAGCTCTACTGGCCAGAAAATAATATGTAATTTCTACTCTGACCGCGTGTAGCAGAGGTTTCCCAGGTGAGGTTGCTAATGAGCTTGGGTTTGAAAACTAAGAGCACACGCCACTATAAGCAATAGCACATTCAAAGGCAAGAGAAAAGTGCCCAGAGACAAAGGTCCGTAACTGCTCTTTAGTGATTCCAAGGTTGATCAATTTCACTCAATTTGAATTGACTTTTAACCAACTTCAATAACCTCATCATTTTCCTGTTATTCTCCCCAAATGCTGTGTCCATACCCAAATCAGAGTGCCTACAACCTTTGCTCTGAGTCTTTTCTGTTGATTGGGAAGGAACAATACTGCAGGGCAATAAGAATTCCACAAAGCTCCTGATTGTAGAATGGGAGCCCAGCACAAAGACTGCACACCCAAGGTCTCTGCCATCTTTCATACATTCCAAGTGTGAACCAAAGATCAACTTCTTGAAGGTCTAATCAATGTTTCCTGCTGCCAGAGTCATGTTAGCATAAACAACCCTGTTTTAAATGTCCTGTTTTTGGGGGAAAGAACTTCTTTAAAATCTCATAATCTGACCACAGGCCACACTTCTTAGACTGAAGCTTAAAATAGTTCCAAACAAAGAAGAAAACATAGTGTAAGTTCTATTCAGAAACCATTGCCACCACTGCCGCCACCGCCACCACCGCCACCGCCACCGCCACCCTACATGGTGCCTCCACTCACTGTCGCTGGGTTCCAAATATGTTGCCCAGGATCTAAAAGGCTCATTCCAGTGAGTAACTAAGATTTAATATTAAAAGCATAAAGAGAATATCAAGGTTGTTGTTTCTTAAAAGTGAACCAACAGCTTATCTCAATCAAAAACATCTGAGAGCCCTATTAAATATGAATATCTCTGGGACCCACCCAGACTTACTAAATCTCTAGGATTGAATACTAGAATCTAAATTTTTAACAAGGTCCTCAGATGATTCTTACATACATTAATGTTTTAAATCTAACTGCTCCTTGTATCCCATCTGCACTCTCTTGTGCAGTCCTGTGCTCTCAGGGAGCTCACTACCTCTAGAACTACCAAACCCATCCTTGTACAGCTTTTTCTATTAGGACGTTTTTTTGTACCAGCTGATAATGTGTTTTTCTGTAGCTGCCCACACATTAGGTCACAACAAAATCACTTCTGACAGTTTTATAATGAGCGTAGAACTCAGCGTTCTGGAATATTTCTCTAAATTGTACAAAGCTGGGGAAATCTAGAAGAAATGCTATAAATGAGAGATCTTAAAAACAACAGAGATTCCCATTGACAGGAAATAGGGCTGCATTATTCTACAGTAGAGCCAAATGGAAGTAGAAATCCTATCACTGGCTGGTTCCCCTTGCCAACAGATTCTCTTTCCTTTAGTCTGAACTTCAACATTATGAAAACCACAGAATTCTAAAAAATGTAAGTGGGTCCTATCATCTCCTCACTTCTCTTTTCCCGCTTGTCATTTAAAAAGTTCGTTGGCCATTAGATTATTGATGGAAAAGCTCCAGTGGTTCTGATTGCTATACTTCATTGCCTAGTGTCGAATTCTCATACAACCTCCTCTTCTGCACACCACATGATCTAGAATATGCTAGAGTGAGTTTCTCAAATTTCTAGTCATATCAGTCTTTTCCTAACTCCATACCAATGAAACAATTCCTCCCTTTAATTGAAAAAAAAAAATGTTTCCTACTTCCCTTCCTCCTCCAACAACCATACCTGTCTGCTACAGACTGTATGTTTGTGTTTCCCCCCAAAATATATATGTTGAAATTCTAACCCCCAATGGGATAGTATTATGAGGTGGGATCTTTGGGAAATGATCAGGTCATGAGGGTGAAGCCCTCATGAACAGAATTAGTGCCCTTACAAAAGACACACCAGAGAGCTTTCTTATCCCTTCCACCATGTAAGGACACAGCAAGAAGGCTGTCTATGAACCAGGAAGCAGGTCTCTCCAGAGACTGAATCTGCCGGCACCTTGACCTTGGACTTCCCAGCCTCCACAATGATGCAAAGTAAATTTCTGTTATTTTCAAGCCACCCAATCAATGAAATTCTGTTATAGCAACCCAAATTGACTAAGACACTATCCCCTTCACCTTCAAAATTTGTGCACTTTCCAAGGGCCAGCTGAAAAGTCTCTTCTTAGTGAAATCTTCCCTAAACATGTGTAATGATTCTATGTTTTAGCAAAATCTGTATTTGTATGATAGGCTGGACTCCTGCCAACTTCAGTAACAATGTTCATCATTTTCCTAGGTAATAACAACTATAGTTACAATTGCAATTCCTTCTTCTGAATATATTCCCCGTAGGAAAGGGTGTTGATGGAATGGTTAAGATGGCAGGATTGGGTGTCTTACTTCCTGTGTTCACATACAGTGTTCATCATTGATGGCTGCATAAAATTGAGCAAGTTTCTTAATCTCACTGTGCTTTGTTGTCCCCTCTTCTACAGAGAAAGATAGTAATAGAATCTACCTTGAATACTGGGTGATTTATGTATAATAAGTTTATACTTAGTATACTGATGTTTAAATACACTTATATTCAAGTATAAGTAAATAAATAATGTGAGGTTTAACCGTTTGCCATCTGAGTAGTTCTTGGAACATTTAAGTTAAGCACTTGATTAATTCTAATCATTTGAAACATTAATAATGTTAATATTATTTCAACTTATTTTTTATTACTCCACTTCACAGACAAGAAACTGAGACTCAAAGAAAAAGGCTCTCTTGACCTATGTCTTATAAATAATAAGAGGTAGGTTCTATAACAGATACTTTAATACATGTGTAAATGTTCTTTACGAATGCACATTCCTCACCATGGATCCAGCACTGAGTTTATTTTCCACGTGAGAATCCTGGATATAACTTCCAAGCACCTGCAATTACCATCTCTGCCTAACGCTACAGAACTTCTCTGCCAAAAAGCTCAGATTTCATCATGCAAACTGTAAAATAGGTTAGGAATAAGTATAACATTCTGTCATCTGGCACCTAATTTAGGATATTAGTATATTAACAACACTAAATATTGTCTATTAGCCTGTTACTCTTTTAAATTTTATTGCACTGAATCATCAGGAATATTACACTGTTAAAAGATGCCCTATAAATTGAATATGCTTCTCTTAAACTTATGACAGACCATGTTTTGATTAAATCATGATATGCCAAAAATATAAGTAAGAAATGTATATATTTTTAGGTAATTAACAGTTGGAATTAGGGATGAATAGCACTTCCTCCCCCTTACCAGTTGGCTGGTGATTATAACTGGTATTTTTGTCCAGGCCAATTTTTGTCATCAGTCTTTCTTACAGAAACTAACAGCCACTTCATCTTTTCAGCTGCTGTAATTCATCCAATTTCATATAAGGACTATAGCAGATGAAATTGAAATCAGAGAAGAAAAACACCACTTCCCAGAGTTTTGGGCCCCACTCACATTGATCAAATGGGTTGTAGTCAGATTATTTTCACAATAATTGATTAAGAGAGTTAAATAAATGTCTTTGCCTTCTCTTGCTATAGGAATTCTCCAAAATTTGTTTTTGCTGATTCTCACATGCCCCCCCCTTCTTTTTCTTCTCAAATATGACAATGACAAAGCTACTCCTCACTTTTACATCCTTAAAAGCAAGGATCATATGATTGGTCTAGAAGCTGCAGTAGCCTGAAATTCTCTTTTCCCCAAGTCGGACAAGACAGACCTTTGGATTAGTACTGGGATTATTATGATAACAATATTCATCCTCAGTCAAGTGGCAACTCTCAAAAGGACAGAAGACTCCATTCATAAGAATATTTATTCTTTCAGAAGCATTTGCTTTACAAGGCACTGTGCTGAGCACTTAATGTATGGTCATCATGAATCCGGACAAAACCTTGCTAATTAGGTATTACTATCCCCACTTCATAGAGGGGAAAACTGAGGATATGAGTGGGTAAGCTACTTCTCAATTTCATACAGCAGGGACAAAGCAGAGCTAGGGATCAATCCTGGCTGAGCTTACTTGACTCAAAAACTTATGTTCTTTTACACTTTCTACCTATATTGTGTGCTATGCCAAGGATAAAAAAACAAAACCTGCAGAATTAACAGTGAAGTTAGAATGAAGGCCGTGAGGGCCTGAACTAAGGGAGCAGCGACTGAAACACAAAACCTGAGATGGGTGAGACAGGAACTTAAGAGTTGTTCACATTTATTTAATGTTTCTTGTGGACTACAGGCTGTTTTACACACTATCCATCGTTAATTCATGAGATATGGATTGAACCCACATTTGAATCCTAAGTTACCAGGAGCATGATGATTTATAAATAGCAAACAGCAAGTAGAAACAGGAAGAAAAGAAGAATAATTTTTGTTTAGCCTTTCCTCAGTTAACTAAGATATGTTTATAAACTATGTGTCCAATTATAGGGGCTAAGGTCAGTGTAAAATTTTCAGGATGTTCCAATAAGTCATACAACAGTAATTTAAAAGACACATAAAATTAATATTAATTAAAAATCAAAGGAATAGGGACTTCCCTGGCAGTCCAGTGGTTAAGACTCTGTGCTCCCAATGCAGGGGGCCCAGGTTCAATCCCTGGTCAGGCAACAAGGTCTCGCATCCTGCAACTAAGAGCCCACATGCCTCAACTAAAGATCCCACATGCCACAACTAAAGATCCTGCACGTGGCAGTGAAGAACAAAGATCCTGCGTGCCGCAACTCAGACCCGGCACAGCCAAATAAATAAATAAATAAATACTTTTTAAAAATCAAAGGAATAAAAAACTCATATAATATAAACTGGTTTTTTTTTTCTGGTTGATCTAATATAAACTGTTTTGATTTAAATTTTAAATTGACCCACAAATAAAACTAAAGGCTGGTGCTAATCTTTTATTTCATTTTACTTTAAAGTAAATAAATAAATGTTATTTTATTTTGTATGAAGGAGTAATGGGATCATGTGTTATACTTTCTCTATAATTTTTCAGCATAGTTATATTACTTTTAACATGCAAGAGTAATTACTTTAAAGTAACTTAAAAATATTTACGTGTATTACTATGGTTTGTAATTACTGTAACTGAATTTATTCCTTAAATTTTAGGCCTGTAGCTGCTCTTGGTTCAAATCAAACTTCTGGAGAAAAGAGTTCACTGTGTATTATAGTTGGGCAGTTACAAACTCCCTGGGTTTCCTATGATAACTTGCCCCACAAGGTAACTCAGTCTGTCCACAAGGCCCAGCTCATCAAGAAGACTGTACAACAAGGCCTCAAAGATGGAAGTCAGGGCTGCTGTGGATACTCCAGACTGTCACATAGACCTTCCCCTTCTCTTATTTCAAGAGGCAGCAATGTGGAACCCGTATGTGAATGTTGTCACATTCAATTGTTTTTATTTTTTATTTTTATTTTTAATTATCCAGGTGGCTCTACCTAATGAAATAAGCCCTTTTATTTATTTATTTATTTAATTTTCTTTATTAAAAAAAAAATTTTTTTTTAAGTCTTTTTTCTTTTTAAACATCTTTATTGGAGTATAATTGCTTTACAATGGTGTGTTAGTTTCTGCTTTACAACAAAGTGAATCAGTTATACATATACATATGTTCCCATATCTCTTCCCTCTTGCGTCTCCCTCCCTCTCACCCTCCCCATCCCACCCCTCTAGGTGGTCACAAAGCACTGAGCTGATCTCCCTGTGCTATGCGGCTGCTTCCCACTAGCTATCTATTTTACATTTGGTAGTGTATATATGTCCATGCCACTCTCTCACTTTGTCACAGCTTACTCTTCCCCCTCCCCATATCCTCAAGTCCATTCTCTAGCAGGTTTGCGTCCTTATTCCCGTCTTACCCCTAGGTTCTTCATGACCTTTTTTTTTTTTTCTTAGATTCCATATATATGTGTTAGCATACGGTATTTGTTTTTCTCTTTCTGACTTACTTCACTCTGTATGACAGACTCTAGGTCCATCCATCTCACTACAAATAACTCAATTTTGTTTCTTTTTATGGCTGAGTAATACTCCATTGTATATATGTGCCACATCTTCTTTATACATTCATCTGTTGATGCAGAGAAAGCTTTCGACAAAATTCAACAACCATTTATGATAAAAACCCTGCAGAAAGTAGGCATAGAGGGAACGTTCCTCAACATAATAAAGGCCATACATGACAAACCCATAGCCAACATCGTCCTCAATTGTGAAAAACTGAAACCATTTCCTCTAAGATCATGAACAAGATAAGGTTGCCCACTCTCACCACTATTATTCAAGATAGTTTTGGAAGTTTTAGCCAAGGCAATCAGAGAATAAAAAGAAATAAAAGGAATCCAAATCGAAAAAGAAGAAGTAAAGCTGTCACTGTTTGCAGATGACATGATACTATACATAGAGAATCCTAAAGATGCTACCAGAAAACTACTAGAGCTAATCAATGAATTTGGTAAAGTAGCAGGATACAAAATTAATGCACAGAAATCTCTGGCATTCCTATACACTAAAAAAAATCTTTTTAAATTTCTTGGCTGTGTCGGGTCTTAGTTGCGGCATGCAGGCTCTTTGTTGTGGCACAAGGGCTTCTCTATAGTTGTGGCGTGCAGGTTTTCTCTCTCTAGTTGTGGCACGTGGGCTCCAGAGCGCACAAGCTCAGTAGTTGTGGAGTGCAGGCTTAGCTTCCCCGTGGCACGTGGGATCTTAGTTCCCCGACGAGGGATCAAACCTGCGTCCCCTGCATTGGAAGGTGGATTCTTTACCACTGGACCACCAGGGAAGTCCAACATTCAATTGTTTTTAATAAGCCCATGTGTGCTTTCATCTTAACACTGTAAAAACATGTTACTTTGTGAAATCAAATTTAAAATTGAATCCACAATTGGGAAAAATCCCACCTGCCTAAAAAATACATAAACACTATAAAAGATTATATTCTCCATTTATAGACAACAGCATTGCACAGCTAAAAAACCATGGGCTTTAGAGTTAGAGGAAGCTAGATAGGAAACCCAAGTGCATGAATTAGCAACTGGGTGTCTTAAATTTAGAGTGCTTCAGAAACAGGACTCTGGGATAAGTATTAAAGTACAAGTTGGTAATTTGGGAAATGATCACAGGGAACATCATAGGGTGAGGAAATGACATAGAAGAAGGAAGGAAATTGATTAAGGGAGCCTAAAGAAACAGGTTACTACTATAGGCAACTGGGGCTCAATCCCATTGGAAAAACCTGGGAAATAGTAGAGAAGGTGCCTTGGAGTTATCCCACCCAAAGAGCAAGAAAGCTGAACTGTTATACACCTATTCCCCTTAGTCATTGGTGACAAGCTGTTGAGAGGATATGTTAAGTTGTGCATGTGAATGCTACCTGGCACAAAGTCTGTGCTCTGCAGATATTTTCTTTCTTCACTCAAGGTACAAGGTGTTGACTCTGTACATTTTTTGTAGGATGGAATCAGGGACATCCCTCCTTTCTCTTCTTTATTTTGCTCATCCTGGCCTAGTAAATTCCTAAAATGCTCTGAATGATGATATCAAAGACATCATTTCAAGATTTTCCTAAGTGGTACATAAACAATGAGTCTGTTTGTGTTACTGTCAATAGGATTGCTTGTTTAAGATTATCTAGGGAAGTGAAATTGTTATAGTATCACAATTCTCCAAATTATTCCTAATATTATCTAATCACTGTGATATTGGACAAATTGATTCCTTGCTTAGAGATATACATTTCTCATCTAAAACAAACAAGCAAACAAAAATGAGACTGTTAACCTAGTATTAGTGTCAACAACTATAAGTCCCCCTTCTTTCTAGGTTTGATGGCTGACATCACACTAAAAATTTAGTATCTTCAACACAGCACTCCAAGTTGGTAGCAAAATGAAAGCTTTGAACCTACAGTGACCATAATTTCCATTCAATATTTAAATTACAACTGAGATTATCGTGGGATCTTATAGTCTAAAAATCTGAGATTTTCTGTCTTATTTTAAGTCTGAGAATATCAAAATCGACCAATTTTTTGTTCAAATAAAATTCTACCTGAATTGCAACAGTATAAGGTCAGAAAAATAAAGCTGGTCCAGTCTAGTCAGGGATGTAGATCTGTAACTCTATGTTTAAGCATCTGAGGCACCCTATGTAGTGACCCTAAGGCACATTTGAAGAATCTGAAGCCCTAGAAATTTATTAAATTAGCCCTAATGAGTGCAGGTGGCTGGACCTGCTCATAGCTAAGGTCACAAATAAGGCCAGGAGTGAGAGTGGACATTGTGACTCCTGAATGACATTATTCCCAGGACTCAGGGTCCAGTGCATATAATTAGCCTGGACACAGCTCTCTGGTGAAGGAAGTCCCATAAATCTCCTTAGTGGGCTTTCACAACACAAACCACTCTTGGTTAGAATTGCTCCAGCAGGATTTAGAGGCAGGGAATAGTACATTCCCTAACACATTACTGTGAAGGTGGATTATTCCAGAAAGGTATGTGCTGTCTTAGATATGTAATTTCATAGTATACACCCTCCAAACACAGTATACTATAAAGGCAGATCACCAAAAAGCACTCAGAAAAGCGGAAGGGAGGGCATTTCTGCCCTCTACATCCCTGGGTTCCACATCTGCAGATGCAACCAACCACAGGTGGAAAATATTTTTTTAAAAATTCCAGAAAGTTCCAAAAAGCAAAACTTGAATTTGCCATCCACTGGCAAATATTTACATAGCATTTACATTGTACTAGGTATTATAAGTAATCTAGAGATGATTTAAAGTATATGGAACAATGAACATAGGTTATATGCAAATACTACATTTTATATAAGAAACTTGAGCATCTGTGTATTTTGGTATCCACAGGGGTCTTAGATACCAAAGGACAACTGTATATTGAAAACAGAGAAAGTGAGGCTAAATAAATAAATAAATGATGTGAAATACAGTAAAAGGAGAAAAGGTCATTATTGTATTATGGCAACTATTACCAATGTCAAAGCTGTAATCAGAAAAATCCAGTGTTAGATAACTATGCTATTAATTCTGATTTCAACAACATTTATCAATTTTGGTGATTACACTCCTTAACCCTGAAAAAGCAGTATAAAATTTTTTTGTGTATCCTAAAATTATTGGAAGGGGATTGATTTACAAAGATGAAATGATTTACATATAGACAGTGTAAAACTGTTTGCATTATTTTCCCTTCTCCTGAATGGCAGCTTCACCTATATTTCAGTAAAGTCCTGATTAAAATACAGTGTTTTGTCAATAGAAGGCCAAGAACTTTTGTATTAGTGAGAGTTCATCAAGGTTAAAGCTCTTTTTTTGTTGGTGGGTTGATCTCTTTTGATTTCCCACCAGTTTTATACAATTTAATTCCCTGTAATTATATAGAAAACATAAAACTTTGATTTTCCATATTTTTAAACATAAAGATTTCCATCGATTACCAATATTCAATACACTTTAGCACTACCAACTATTTTGAAATCTGCTGATTGTTTTAATTTAGCTCATTTGATAGGGTTTGACAATATTTTTTTATAGACTTGCCTGAAGTTGAGAAACATTAATATTCTGATTATTATGTATCTTTCAATTTTCTCATTAAATAAATTACATCCAACTCCTTACTTATTCATTTAATTAATTATTTGATTATTTTAATATTTGTTTTCCTAATAAATATTTATTGAGCCTTGACTATGTGTCAGGCACTGAAAATATAATATAACTAAGGTAAGCCAGGTAACTGCATTTATGGCCCTTACATTTAATTGAACCGACTTATTTTGTTTTCTTTTGTTGGAAATATTACTCTTTTCATTTTATAGAGAGACTATTTTTGTGTGAACTGCCTTGCCAACTCCAATTATCCAGGCATCCTTACAAAGCTGGCATTATTATACCTATTTTCCTGGTATGGAAACTGTAGGCTCAGATAGGTGAAAGGATGTGTATACAATAAAACTGCCAAATTAATGACTAAGCTATATATGGAACCAAAGTCTTTCTGGCTGGCTGTAAAATACTGTACCTATCATATCACACTACTCTTAGAGGTTTCCAAGGGAGGGAAATGATGGCAAGATAACTCAGCGGCTGAAATAGGTAACTGCAGCTTAGCTTAGGAACAGAAATGCTTACAGATCACTATTGCAGTTCAAAGCTATGACATGGCATTAATGAGAGCATTCCTCCACTTTTTATTTAACATACTATAGTTCTGAAAAGTGAAACTGACTCTTTTGTGGTCACCTCCAGGATTGTGTGTTCTTCCCCTCAACCACATGTGAGTGCAGCATAACCTCCTCACCACCTCCACAGCACATCTGACTTGATTCATCCAGAGCTGGGCCCCTAGCCAAATTTTTTTTTTTTAAACACAAGACCAGAGAAAGTGTTGGGTCAGTCATACAATACAAAATTAGAATTTGTCAGTGGTCATATTTCCCAGTATGTGAAACTTCAGAGAAAAAAACATATGCAGAGGAAAAAAAAAAGTGTACCTGTAGAGAAAAAAAATGTGGCATAGAGAGAGAAGAGACAGAGACAGGGATTGAGCTAGTGGCATTCAATCATCATTCCAACCATTCTGGATGTCCAACATTTTGGCTTGACTTTGTCTTAGACTGTATGAACCTCTATTTAATTTTTTGGTTTTGATACATCTCATTTGACTTTTTAACTTTCATTTGCATCTAGGAAATTAGATAATCCTCACTACTACTTAAACAGTGTATTAACATACCCAAATTATTCTCAGATCTGTCACTAATCTGAGTGAGATTACTCAAGTAATTTCATTCTCTGGATATCTCTTTCCTAACCTGCAAAATTCTTAGCCATGGCTACTTCATAGTGATATAATAATTAAATTGGATATTGCATGTAAAAGCACTTAATAACTATATATTACTTGCCTATACACATGTAGAGAATAACAAAAAATTAAGCAGGCAAATGTGTTGGACATCTTGAATGGTTCTCCATGGCATCACCTGTAAAGCAATTGGAGAGTATATGTTTGCTTGCCTCTTCAGGCAATTCTGCACTCAACCTGTACTTCAGTCATACTGAATTACTTACAGTTCTCTAAACACATCCTTTTGCTTTGGCATACACTATTCCCTCTTTCTGGAATGTCATTTTCCCTTAATCCTATGCAGATGTATTGAATTTTTTCTCATTCTTCGAGATCAAATTGTTGCCCCCTTTGTAAAGCCTTCTTTCTGTGACTTCCTTCCTTATAGGAAGAATGGGCAGTGCCCTCCCTACACCATTTGGAAATGACTCTTCTGTAGAATTCATGGAATTAATGGTTTATTTCTAATTGTGTCATCTTAGTTAGAATCTTTGGAGTCAGAGGCCATGTCTTCTTCATCTTTAATGAACCATTCAACATTTAAAATTCCTCATCTTTAACTGCCTACAAAAATAGGCATTAAATTAAATATAGATTCTAAGATGAAAATTTCTCTCTTGAGCCTCCCTTTTCATTTTTTCCCTCAGAACGCTCCCTATAAAGTGGTGATACCACCGTATTTGTTTTAATTTCCTCAAACATTTTCTTCTGCAAGAGCATTAATATCTTTTGAGGATCTACATCTTTTGTTTAACTTTAAAAGAACTATGTCCCCACTCAGGGATGAATGATAAAGGGTCAACAAAGAGCAAATATCCTTCATATTTATATTTGAGACTGCTGCTTTCTTTAACTTGATCATATTTTAGCAATTCTATGTCAGTTTGATTATGTACCCCGAAAGATCAAGAGTGATCTGATCCACATTTTCTCAAAAAATTATTATCACTTATCAGAGAACTTAAATGAGTTTGTCATCATCTGAAATAATTGTGACCACACCCTAATGCTGTCCACTTTTTCAATGGAATTGCTTTTCTATACCCAAACTCTATGTTAGATAATTTGGGAAATTCTATGCTAGTTAATTTGAGATACTGGTATGTAACTATTTATATAAATTGTATTATTTCATCCTCCAACAGTACTGTGAGGATTTTCAGATCAAGAACCAGAGAATTTACATGTCATGCTTGAGGTCACATAGCTTTGTTCCTTCTAGAAAGGATAGATACAAGGTAGTATCACTGGTACACATTCCCAATAACCCCAAGGAAGAGCAATCCTTTTGCTGTTTCTCATTCTTACTAAAGTCTTAAATTTCTTATGTGCCCCTTTTCAACTTGTTAGCTTCTACCTGCCTCATGAGTCTTCGGTCAGGAATCATGTCCTTGACTGTTAGGCTAGGTGTGACACTCTTCTACTCAGCTTCCGTGTCTACTTGTGCTCCCTGGGCTACAATCTTCTTAAAACATTAAAAAAACATTCCATGGATTTGTTTATATTATGGTCTTACCCCCAGCTGTTGAGCTACTAGAGGCTATGAACCAACCCTTAATTATATTCTTTTCTTCTCAGTACTTGGTACAATGTGTAGCATATTGATTGCATTGAACAAATATTTTCAAACAAATGAAATGATATATCTTTAATTCCCAAATAGTTGCATTCTCAAGTTTGCAATACTCAGTCATATTTTCTGATATGATTCTATTATGAGATGTGACCTTGTGACCAGAAACCCCTCAAGACAAAAATGTTTGATTGCCTATCTGCTTACCTGGTATCTAGCACCTAAGAGTTCAGAATGTCTTCTACTCTTCTGTACTAATGCCTGTGACAGAATTAGGCCTGCTTAACCTTTTCAACTGAATCTATCCTCATGTACCACTTAGCCTTCCTGAGCAGAGGTTCTCCAAAGAAGATGGAAAAGTCCTACCTAAATATATGTCCAGCCATAGGAGAAGGAGAAGATGTATTACTCCCTTTTCCCTGCCATTTAAAATTCCAATGAAGTGGTCCCATCATATGACTGACAAAGAGCAAAATGAAGTAGCATCAAAGAGCTCCTACTTGAGGTTAGCGCTGGGGTGGGCTGTAGGGCTAATATAAACTTTGCTACAATATTTTGAACCTCTACTATGTGACAGGTGCTCTATGCATTATCACAGAGTTCTTATAAAACACGGGGGAAGGAGATAGTATGTCTTATCTGCAGCACTAAAGGTAAAAACTTAACTGGGCTTCACTGAGGATAAGCAGAAGTTCCAAACAGACTGGATATGGCTATGCTGGAGAATTCCATGTTCTGTGTCCTCAAAGCACATAGTATATATCACTTTGTCCAAAAGCTATCCACATGGCTACAGCCAGGAAAGCTGAATAAAAATATGCAGGATTGTTCAAATTACAGATTCCTGGCTTCCTTCTTACCGAATCAGCTCCTGGGATGTCTGAGGAATCTATATTTCTAACAATTTACTAGATGACCCTAATATATACCCAGGCTTGGTGAAACAAAATTGTATTAATGATATTCTCTAAAATAAACTTACCTTCAGGCAGGACAATTTGGTATAATTAATTTAAATTGGTTCCACAAGCATTAGTGGAGGCCCAATATGTGCCAGGAATTCTGGTGGGTTGTGGCAACAAAGAAACTAAAAGAGACACTGAAACTGAACCCAAGGTGCAACCCAGGAAAAATAGGGAGCTGGCACAGAAACAAATAAATTGAAATGTGCAATGATAACTCAACAGTAAAAAGACCAGAGGGTGAAAGTGTGAGAAAAGAGAGAATAATTATCTCTACTTGATGAGGAAGGCTAGGAAAGCATCCACATAGGAGAGGGTGTATTTATTAAAAGAACTTCTTTCATATACTTGCAAGGAAGACAGTAACTATATGGTGCATTTCCAGCCCAAACCTTCATAGTTCACCAGAGAAACAGGTTGAATTTTTGAATTTCTCTCTCTCTCTCTCTATATGTTATTATCTGTTTGTTTGCTTGTTTTAAGACCCAGCATATTCAGGGGATACTGTGGTAACTCATAAGAAAGCACAGTGATGTCCATGAAGGTGAATTTATCCTTGTTATTTCTTCTATTTGGGCTTTTATTTTTATTAGATAGCTTTTATTTCAGCACATGGATATTACAATACTGTAGGATGAAATTTATATTTTATTCTATGTGTTTTTTTGGTTTATTTCTTTTCTTCCAAAATCTCAATATAACTCGTGAGAAAATATGATGAAACCGTGGAAACCTCCCTACTCCTGATATTGTCTACCAAAACTACCTTTATTGTTTCCTCTGGAACATCATGGGAGTTGAAGTTTAATGATTCCAATTTAAAACTGGTCTAGAACAAACTGCAAATGCAATCCGTGAGAACATTTATCTGAATTAAGTTTCTTCTATTTCCCTCTGACTGTATCTTTATGGAGGTTTTTATAAATGACAGGAAAGTAGATTTCCAAATATGGGGATTTTTGAGAGCATTTACTGAATCGTCTCCATTTACTGACAATACCAATGAGGCTCAGAGAGGGCAAGAGATGTTCCCAAGGGTACACAGTACCCCTAGCTCTCAAATTTGTCTTTCCAGTCTCAACCTATAATCTTTCCATTTCATCTCACTATCTCTTTAAAACAATATATTGGAGGTAGTAGAAATTCTTGCAAATAATTTTTTTAGGCCTTCCCAAAGGATGTATACAGGAACAAGGGCATTTAGACATAGTGGGCTGACTGCTTGACAACAAAAACACTGTGGCATTTATTAATTATTAGTAGATTTTTAAAAAGTGCCATGGTACACCTCCCTGAACCTAAAACATACATCCAGGGAGAGGTTGGCTTTTTTTTTTTTTTTTTTTTTTTAATTTATTTTTTTAACATCTTTATTGGAGTATAATTGCTTTACAACGGTGTGTTAGTTTCTGCTGTGTAACAAAGTGAATCAGCTATACATATACATATATCCGATATCTCTTCCCTCTTGTGTCTCCCTCCCTCCCACCCTCCCTATCCCACCCCTCTAGGTGGTCACAAGAGAGGTTGGCTTTTGATTGTTTTTCTCTTTGATTATGTATGATGAGAAAATTAGTACTATCACTCTCACTCTCTCCACACCCCCCAAATATATATTATTTATTTATATATATATTTTATATGTTTTACATATATATATAAAACATATTTCTTTATGTTATGGTCCTGATATTTCCCTTACATTGTTCCTTGGGGCAAGTTATTACTATTTCTCTGTGTTTGGTATTTATTCTTTACCTTGAAGAGTAAGGTACCTCTTTAAGTCAAACCAGCCACATCATTGCAGCTCCAAATCATAAATAGAAGACAAACCATCACCATGAAAAACTAGGGGGGAAAGCAAAAAAACTGTATCACATCAGCTGTGGAAGAAATCTCTTTTAGCCTCTTATTTTTCATGGAAGCAAATGGCAGTGGTGATAGATAAGGGACTGCTATCATATACCTATTTGAACAGGAGTAGAAAGACGTGGTGGTTATACCTGAGGCCTAGCCTTTCATCCTAACATGTCAATAGGACACATATGTGGCCCTATGGGTTACACTGTAGCTCAAATCAGAGAGAAGCAGTGGGAAGCCCCACAGAATTTCACAGATGTTCTCAGGCTCTACACATAAGACTGGTAAAGTGAAGAATAGTACCTGGGCACAGCTCAAGAGGTAAGCCCAGGTAAGCTCACCTTAATTAAGTCAGGCAATTACTAAGTTCTCCTTTATGGACTATTATTGTTGTTTTTCATTTTTAAAATCTAAATATGTCATACTCCCCTGTACTATACTTCACTAGCTTATGAACAATGCCAAATGCCTTCATACTTATAGGGAAAGCTTGGGAATATTGTCACATGTATGTGACACTACCTTTAATCTTAGAAATCCCAAGATTGTCTGGTTTCAAAAGAAACAAACAAAAACAAATGGTAGTCATGGGCAGGAAGATGGAAAAATGTTGCAATTGAGACTAAATCACATTTTCAGATATCTCAGAGAAGGGAATGAGTTAAGCCATTAACAAAAATCACTTCACATATGGAAAAATTTATCAGTGAGGTATTGTTATCCTTCCACTTAACAAATGGAATAAGTAGGGCTTTGCAAGCTAAGTGTCTTCCAAGCTCCCAAAAGCCAGTACGAGTGGGAAGCGTGATTCCTGCCCAGTGTTCTTTCCACTGCATTGTGCTAATGGCCAGACTGGAATGAAATTTAAATGTCACATCTCCTCCACGACTCATAAGATGCCCACTGCCATGATAGGTTGATTTATTGTATGCGGCCAGAAAAGAATCTATAGCATGATAAACTATAAAAGGCAACTATTAAAAATGACCATATGTTCTCATTTTATAGATGAGGAAATGGAAACAGAGAAGGGGAAATGACTGCCAGTGGATCATTAATAGAATTTATTAAACTCAGTTCTGATTATACAGGTCTCCTTTTTAATATTATTCAATGACTTCCCATTGAATTTCAAGTAAAGTCCAAATTCCTCACCATTACTTAGGAGGCCCTTTGAGATTCTTTTCTGCCTCTTTTTCTGTGCAACAGTTATTAAGTCCTCATTTAGATACCTTGCTATATCAATTATTATTTTTCTAGGACTAAGGTTTTTAAACATATAGTACATTCTGACTGAACTTATTTCCCTCCATCCTTCCTTACTCACACAGTTCCTGAGCAACACCTTTTATATTTCCAAGTTCACCTGAAATGTCCTTCCTAGGTTGAACAGGATTTCCTGCCTAGGTTAGTTTCTAATATCACCTATACTACTTTTTTGCATTCATCAAAATCAAAATTAGATGATTATATTTTTAAAATTTATGTGTAAAGTCTATATTGCCTTCTTGACTATAAACTCCATTAGGAAATAGATTATAACAACATATTTTGAATGTTAAATTGAGACTATTAGGAGTGACAAAGATTTGAAAGGCAACTTCATTTCCTCATGGAATGCTTAAATTCTATCTGCATATGACTTCCCCAAATAGTTAACTCTTTTTTTTTTAACTCAGTATCATCTTTTACAATGCAGACTTTTTTTTTACAGCTACTTATCACAACTTTTCTACCTATGTTTCATTAATGTTGAAAAATTTAAACACTTTTATAATATATCTGAGCCTAGAAATACTACAAGGGAAATTTTTTAATATGAAAATAAACATTTACACAAAAATATTTAGTGGTGGTTAAATGAAATTTATTATTTATCATATATCATTAAAATATCAAAAGACTCAACTTACAATACTGCATTAGATTTGTAATGGTACATGAAATACAATTAAAATAAATACAGAGATCTACAAAAATGGCCAGTGTAACAGAAAATTTCATAGATGAGGAAGGCCCAAACTTTAAAGTGCTTTGTATCTTTGGAATGTGATCTCAAGTGAGCCCAACGGTCAATCAGACTAAATGTTGTCCTTCTTCTATGTCTTTATCTCCCTTCCTTTGGTTCAATGAGAACAATGAAAACCTCTAAGTCAAACCTAGCTTTTCCTTCTAATGAAAATATTTTTGTTTTTCTCATTTCAGTGGATCTCTGTCCTCCACTGACTATCAAATAGGAGTCTCAATATATTCTTCTCCACCCAACCTTTCATTCACAGCATTCGTAAGACAGCAGCCTTATGTCTAGCAGAACAGTGTCATAGGATTTTATCGGTTGACCTTCACTTTCAGAATTTTACATCCAGAGAACAATGTCAGTTGCTATCAAACATCTATCCAAAAGAATTTCATCTGCTTAAGAATTTTGCTTTACATGACTCTGCCATCTCAGGTGTCAGACCAGAGGATTTTTAATTAAAAAATGTTAAAGATAAAAATGTTTAAATTCCAACATTTTAAAATTATAATACGCCTTAAATAATTCTATATTTATAATAGCAGTCTTTCCCTAAAGGAAATAACTTCTTCTTAACTTTGGAACCTTCCACTTGAAAACCACATTAAGTTATCCCTGTCTCAGTTCTCTGCAGAAGAATGCTGACCACTTCTCTTTTAAAAATAGAAGCACCTGACCCCTGAATGTTACATGATAAGGCCAGGTAATCATGAAAAAGAGGAAAACTGATAAAAGCATGATTAATAAAATTAAGTACCAATTGGATAATTAAAATTCTTATTGTTAATCAAATTACATTTGTTGTGCGTATACACTTACGTAAATGTGTGGGTGTGGGTGTGTTTTTATGTGTATGTGTTTCTTTTAATGACAGCCAAACCATCCACATTACCCTTTCTGTAAAGGAAAAATAAATGTTTTTAGCCCATGTAATGATTATCTCATTTCATCCTCCCAATAATCCTGTGAAGTATTTTCATAAGCATGAGATGAAGAAACTATGGTTCAGAGATATTAAAAAGTGACCCAAGGTCACATGTCAAATGGGTGATTAAATTCAAATTTGAAAGCAGGATTATAGAAATGGGGAGTCTGTACTGTCTCCAGTCACCTCTGTGTCCTTTAAGCAGTAAAGAGCCATACGTGTAGACATTCATATTCTCTTTCCTTGACACTTAATCCAATCAATTAAAAAACACCCCAGAGTTCTATGCAGAATTTTCCAAAGGGTAATGTATTGATTTTCTAAACGTGGAAAAAGTTGTTATCAGACAATATGAAGAAAAAAAATGGAGAGGTATATCTCATTATTGAAAGCTGAAAGTTTCCACGACAGTTATTTCCCAGAAATAGTGAATGAGCAAGCCATAATACCATTAACTAGTTTTATGTACTGTGTTCTGCACTGCATTACATTCCAAAGCTTAAAGTATCCCAAAGCTCAAGCCAAGCTTTAGCAAATGAAGAGTTACAGAAATCTTGATGCTGTTGCACCAAATAAAAACAATTTCAGGAACAATGTAGAAAAAAACCCAAAAAACAATGAAAGAGAAAAAAAAAAAAGAAAACAAAGGAAGGAAGGAAAGGAAAAGGAAATAAACTGGAAAAACAAAGTCTTGTGTTCAAGAGTCTGATCTTACTGCTTGATTCTCAGGAAATGAAAGAGAAAAATACGGCTAGATTTCCTTTTATCATTTATCATTTCTAGCTAGTATAGATCGTTGGAACCAATGGAGGGAGTGATGACAAATAGCTGTCAGAAGGGATGATAACAACTGATAATGACTTCCAGACTCACATTTAGTAGAACTGAGAAAGTGTTATCATGTTGAACAATGGACAAATTTTAATATATCTGAAATATCTAGTAGGCACCTATTTGGAGGAACATTCTTGAAACACAGTCATCCTGGGTATTTTTTATCTTGTTTTCCTATTCAAAAATTAAGAAACTGGACAATGGGGGATTTGAAAATTACTATGCAATGCTTACTTATCTTATGAAAACCCTCAGAACTTCCTCAATGAAGCATACATACAGCTTCCCAGAATAGATACAGTGATCATTCTTCTTACTTATTCTTTTTCTGAACACACTGAGTTTTCTTTTTTCCATATAACACCTTAACATTCATTATTTCATTCATCTGCATATTTATTGTGTGCTTACTGTATAGCAGATTCTGTTTTTATTCTAGGATTTTACTTGCAAGTAAATAAAAAAAATTACTCTGGCTCAATCAATATTTTAGTGAGGAGACAAACAATAAACAAATAAATAAGGAAGATTATTTCAGATATTCAAAAGTGCTATGAGGAAGATAACACAGAGTCAGTTAATACCAGGTAACTGGGAAAGAGGTGTCATTTGATAAAGTAGAGAAGATTCCAGTGACACAGTGACATTTGTGTGGGGGCCAGAATGACTCGAAGGAGGCCTCTGATGAATTGGGTCCAGAGTTTTTCAGAAAGAGAGCAATGGACCCTCAAAAATATTGAGTTGAAAAAGAGCATGGTTCATGTTCTCAGAACAGAAGGGAAGCTATTGTGGCTGAAATTTTCTGAGCATGAAGGGTTAGGTTTTAGAGTAACCCATAGGTTAGATCCAGTAGGGGTACGACACACTTATTTACTTCTGTGTAATCCACTCTGAATTCTCTGGATTCTTATCACCTAACTTTTATTCTGTGGATCTCAAAAGTAATGTATTTTATATTAATCTGAGCCGTCAATATTCACTTGGAATAAGTCCTAGCATTAAATTGCCTAGTATTGTCAGGGGCATATCTATATGCATCCTTTTTCACATGAGCATCTGTCAAGTGAAAATGTGCCAGGCACCATGCAGTTTCAAAAGCAGTAAGGAGAAACTGAAATAGACTGAGACAGAAGTTAGAGACCTACTTTCTAACCCCTTTCTTCCACTATCTCTGTGATTTTGGTCAAACGATCTACCTTCTCTTCACCCAAGTTTTCTCAACTGTAAAATGGGGATAACACAGGTGAATCTGGCTGAACAGATCATTGTGTGAATATATGAAGGACCTTGAACAATAATAGGCTAGGCCCTGAGAAGGCAGACTTGGATAAAGGAGAATGCAGGAAAGGAAAGAGCCAGCAAGGAAATAATATATAGGACTGGGTTGGAAGAGGAGGAGTAAGCTCAAAATTTGTAGTCATGTCAAAAGAACACTGAGGGCGAACACTGCTATACACTTGATAGGAGAATCTAAGAATGACCGGCGAGTAGCTATGATTTAGTTTGCTTCGTTGTTTTTGTTTTCTGTTTGTTTGCTTATTAATGAGACAAGGTTATCCTATATTCTATCCTAGCATAGTACTTGATACATAATAAGCTTTAATAAATAAGTGTTTGTTAGATGAATGAACAAACACAAATGAACAGGTAGATGGGTACACCCACATAGACAGTTAGCAAAGCCTTAGTGCTTGACGTAGTCATCCTCTCAAACCTTTCTGTGCTTAGGTATGCAGTAGAAACTGAGTGAGCCAGATTCATCCTATTGTCTAGGACCTAGAAGGTTCTTCCACAATATCAATTTGGCAGGGTCTTTGATGAAAACTAAACATGTGGACACAGAGGGGGAAGGGGAGGGTGGGACGAATTGGCAGATTAGGTTTGACACAAATACACCACCATGTGTAAAATAGATGGCTAGTAGGAACCTGGTGTATAGCACAAGGAGCTCAGCTCGGTGCTCTGTGACAACCTAGATGGGTGGGATGAGGGGGGGCGGTGAGCAGGAGGTCCAAGGGAGGGGATATATGTATACATACAGCTGATTCACTTCCTTGTACAGCAGACACTAACACAACATTGTAAAGCAATTATACTCCAATAGGGACTTCCCTGGCGGTCCAGTGGTTAAGACTTCGTCTTCCAATGCAGGGGGTGCAGGTTCAATCCCTGGTTGGGGAGCTAATCCCACATGCCTCACGGCCAAAAGACCAAAACATAAAAAGCAGAAGTAACATTGTAACAAATTTAATAAAGACTTTAAAAGTGGTCCACATCAAAAAACAAAATCTTTAAAAAAAATTATACTCCAGTAAAAAAAAATAAAGAACTATATAAGTAATTAATGTAATTACTGACTGAGCACAGCTCAGAAAATGGAAGTTCTCTTAGGTTAGAGTTTTTCATAGTGGGTTCCTGGATCATTTGCTTCAAACAACCTTGGGAGTGTCTTCAAAAGCAAGTCACAGGGCTCCACATCTACCAGACTTATAAGAACTTCTTGGATTGGAGCTTAAAAATCTGTAGTTTTTAAAAGTCCCTTAGTTGATTCACACGTTCCCCAAAGTTTGATAAGCTCTGTTTTAATGTCGTAACGGCATTTTCTTTTCCATTTAAGTTATATTTGTGGGGGATATAAAGTAAGGTATATTATTGACTTCATTGGGAAACAGAATTAGATATATATATGGTTCTCAAATTATATCCAAGAGAATTATTTCGATAAAATAAAATGTGAGAGGTGGAAAAAAGCAGAGAAGCAATGCATGTATAAAGATGTAAGGCTTTTAAGATGACAGAAAATCTACTGCTAGTCAACCATGTGATGCAGCTAGTTCAAAAGCTAATTAATCTTCAGCTACAGTAATAGAAATTGCATACTCATCAGAACTAGGACAGTGATAGTCCCATATTTGTCAGACTACCACAGGAATGCTATGTTCATTTTTAGGTGTTAACTTTTAAAAGAATATTAAACAAAATTAAATTGCCCAGGCTAAAAGACCATGTCCTAGGAGGAATAACCAAAGAAACTCAGAGTATTTGACTTAGATGAAAAAATATAGACCATTATGAAGTTCACCTTCAAATTACTGGAAGGCTGCCCAGAGAGAATAACTAGATTCTCTCTGGGGGAGGGAGTGAAGACAGGGGGTGAAAGCTGCAGGGTGATTATTTTGCTTCAGTATAAAGATCTGTCTATTCTCTTGTCTGTTTAAAATGCTATACTTAAAGTACAGAAATATTATTTAAAATGTGGGAAAATGGTATACATAATTCTTTCCTCTAATATACATGTTCATAATGGCATAATCTCTTCTGATTTTGTCCATAAGCAGGCCTATGTAAAAATAGCTGTATCATGGTACGTGCTCTTGCATGTCATTTAACATTACATTCTGAGATTTTTATGTGGATTTGTATTTATCATTTTGATGGCTGCACAATAGTCTACCAAGTGATATATACTAAAATAAGCCATTTTCCTGCTAGTAACTATGTATGTATGAAGAGCTCTAGACAACAAAAGGTAAAAGAATGAAATGGAGCACCTCAAAATAACAGAATCTCAAGGCTCAAGAAATAGTTTGAGGTCATTTCTGCAGAAATCATGTTTCATAAAGAAGAGATTCTGAGTAGTAGGGAGAGCTACTTTGGGACCCTGGTAAGTAGAAAAACCACTTCTGCCTCTTGGATCAGTGCTCTTTTTCCATCACCAGATTGGAAAGGACTGGTCTTTCTTCTTTAAAAGTACTCAAGTAGGTGACAGTGACAACTTTCAGGGACATCATAAAGGAGATTCAAAGTATCAAAGAGAAGACATGCAGTGCAACCATTAAGAGCCTTTCCAACAGAAAGATTATATGGCGTTGCATCATAAGGCCTAGTCCCAAGAAAGGAGAGATTACTATATCATAGAGTGATCTATGTGATCTCATAATATTCCTTGGAACAGATGACTGAACTGAACCAATAAAACTATAGAAAGTCCTCAGCTACAATGTGTGCTGAGCTGTATACATTGCTGTGGTATTCAAAATTGTGCATGCTTATGAATCTGGCACAAAGGCATTACAATTGGGGTATTCTAAATGTCTAAATCTTCATTTTCTCGTTGAAGCCTTAAAATAAAGCTGTAGCTATTCCTGTTATTGTTCCCATTTTGCAAAGGTAAAAAAAAAGATAGGTAATCAGGATAGGCCACCAAAATACAACCTGAGACAAATAAAAGTTCTCTGTATCTTCTGAATTTTCATCCTTCTGTCCAATCATCTCAAGCAAACACATTTAGTATGAAAATAATCTTTCTAGAAAGACTTCGGAATGTAACAAATGAGAGTTTGAGGTATTTCCCTGGGGCTAACACCAGGTGTCTTGGTAGGCGTGGCATTATGCATGTCAGATGGATGTTTTTATACTGTCTTTTTTTTTTTAATCCTATTTTTGTAAAAGTCCCAAAAAACGAAACTAATTAAATACAGTATTTCTACCTTATTTGCTGAAGATATCTATTGCCAGATTTGGTCAGCTATGTATGGCTGTCTATAATTTCTCACTGAAGAAGGTAATTTATTCATGACACTAGTTGATGATGAAGTGATTATTAAAGCTACATGGTGTGTCATTCCTTTCAGTTTCTGTATTATTTTACACTGAGTTTGCATCTGTATTTTCTGGATCTCTGTGGCAGGATAATTGTATGGCCACATGTAAATCACCCCATCCCACCTCTCTGATTTTTGAATGAAAACCAGGGATGGAATTACTGTAGATCCATAACCATTTTATACTCTTCATAAAAGGATTTTCAGAGCTTAATATGAACTATAAGGTGAAGATTAATTTGAAAGAGTAGTTTTAGGACATGTTATCAGAAATTAACTTTAATGGTAAGTTTGGAGGGTTTTAAACTTAAGCCAAATGAAATCTGCACTATTATGCATTTATTCTCTTTACTAACTTCTTGTTAGACACTCTGTGACTTCTCCTTTATTTTATGACAGGATACTTGAAAGGTTGATTTGTATGAGTCATAGACAATTATTATTAGGCACTATAAAAAGATAATAGATTTCGGAACTTCTTTTTTATTTTTTAAGTCTTAAAATACTACCATGAACTCTTGCACTATGGAATATAAAATAGGGTTTCTTAAGTGTCTGACTTTCAGCATCAACCTAAACTTCAAAAGTGTAGCAAAAATGAAACCCCATATTGACAAATTTAAGTCACTTTTTATAATGTATAGATTATTGCCCTTGTGTGTGATGAAGGAACTCAGGAATACAAATTGCCCGTTCATAGTCACAGCATGATTTTGATCTTCAGGAAGGATTATCACCCAGTGTGGTGCAGAAACAAAAATGTGGCTTTCAGGGGAGTAGCTAAATAATGGCATTGCCTTTCTTTCTATTGTTCAGGCCAAAAACCTAAGTATGATTCCTCTCTTTTCCTCATACCAACATCTAATCAGTTAGAAACTCTTCGGGATTCATGCTTCAAACCATATACAGAAGAGGATATCTTCCCATAACTTTCACAGCTACATCATGATCTAAGCCACCATAGTCTTTTGCCTGGAATACTAAATTGGTTTTCCTGGTTTCACCCTTGCCACTCTACAATATATCTTCCATTCAGTAGATGGGGTGAATGTGAATAAAATAATGTCCCTTACCTGCTCAGAAACCTCCAGTGGGTTCTTATCACACTCAAAATAATATTAAAATTCCCTGCATAGCCTACCAAGTCAAGTATAATATCATTCCTAACTACCATTCTGACCATATCCCCCAAAACTCTCCTGCTCTTCTATTCAGCTCTAGCCATACTCATTGTATTTGCAGTTCTGGAAATACAAAGCTCATGTCTACATCAGGGCCTTTACACTTGCTATTTCCTGTCTGGAACACTTCCTTGCCAGATATCTTTGCAAGTTAAACTCTCTTCTTTCAATCAGATATCCAGTGAAATGCTACCTTCTCCAAGCAGCTATCCCTTGGCAGCAAATAGAAAATAGCTCCCTTCAATTATCTTTATTATCCTGTCTAGACCCTTTTCTCACTTTATCTTCATAGCATTTACCACTACATTAGATGTGTTTAGCATTATTCTCCCTCAATATAAGCTCAATAAAGTATCTTTCCCCCAAGACCAAGAGGAGTGCTTGTCTGTCCATAGTGCATGCCAATTTAGTGAATGGTTGAATAGTTAATGAACAAATTGACAGTTTATATAAATGTATGAAGTAGCAACATGGATCATTTTTTTCAAACCAACCAGACTTCCACATAACCGTGACTTCATTCCACTTGATCACTTTCTCTGGCTTAACTGGTTGAAGGCTCCTTTTACTCAAAATTGCCATGTACATTCTCTAACATCTGAAAGTTCTTGAACTAGTCAACCCTCCCCCTAGTCTGAACACCATTTTCCAAAGTGAAACAGACTGGTAAGGTCTAGAACACAGCTCTAATACTCATGGGCTTATATGGTATGACAGAAGTCTCACATGAGTAAAACATACCCAGACAGAAGCTTTTAAAGGAGAATACATAAAATGGGAAAAATCATATTCATTTGTGATGAATCCCAATTTACAGCTTGTGCTGTTTAAAACAGGGTACCATATTTCCTTCAATTACCACAGTGACAAGTTACAATATGAACAAAAAGATCAAATCAGTAATGGGCTCTAAGGATGAACCAACAGTACTACACTTGCCTTCTCATATAAATCATCATCATCATTGTCATTATCATCATCCTCATCATCATTATCATCATCATTATTCTCACTAATTACATAGCAAAATTCAGACATTAAGTTTATTTCTTTAGAGAAAATAAGCCTCATTGATTCCTATATAATCTCATATAGCCTCTAACTAAATTGCCTCCTATAGGTCATTTATAATCTTTTCTTCAGTGCATCCAGTGGTCATTTTCTTGGTCCCCACCTTTGGAACCTTAGGTAGTTAACCTTACTTCTTATCATAACTATTACTCCTTTTGTTCTTTGACACTCGAGTGTCTTGAGGTCTCTGTCTCTCAATTCCTTGACCATTTTTCATGCTCTGTCCTTGTTATATTTATATGAGATTCCACCTGAATGGGAATCCAACAGGATTTTTTTTTTTCTTTGCAGAGTTAAATCCAGGCCTTGAACTCCATGATGACTGAGTTACCACTCTCTGAGTCTCTGAACAGTCAATCTATCTTCTCTTCAGAATTTCCCCTGTTACTTGTATTGGCATCAGTTCTCTGAACAGGATGCCTGTCAGTATGTACAGCCATGAATGCTTTAAGGCAGGGCCTAAAAGTTACTACGCAGAAACAAATACAGAGGTTGCATTTGATAAATGGTTTAATATTCATTGCTCTAATTATGAGCAAGCAAGAGACAAGCAAAAGGAAAAGGTCCAAGGAAACAGGCTAGAGGAGAAGAAAAATAATTGACTATTTGCATTGTTCCAAGTGATACTTTAAGTGTTTTAATTTTGTTTTCTTATTTCTGTTATAATACTAGAGATAATTGTTACTATTTCCTATTTTCAGAACAAAAAATTGAGCCTCACTACCTGCAACTAAAAGCTATATGTTGTTAGGAGCATATCCAAGACTTCTGGATAATGATTTCAAGAAGAATAACTCTGAGCAGATCTGTCCCCATGAAGAAAGTGTCAAGATTTCCCAAAGTCTATATGTGTCGCACAGCCCCTGTTTGTCCCTCCAGACCCACTCTTTAACCCTCTCCAAGGGGCTCACTTGCCTTATTTACTGTTCCCTGTACTGCCAGTGGTGTCAGTGGAGGGGATGGTGGGTTGCCTTGTTAGTGCTGGGCAGCAGTGAATGTTCTAGAGAACCTAGGCTTCCACCCTTGCCAGGCTCTGATGAGGCACCCTAACCTTACTGCTGGGAGTGGTTTCTGAGAAGCCATGTAGGCAGCAAGGACCTCATCCCCACCTGGTTTAAGGAGTGCACCCACTCACCATGGGGGAATGTCAGAGGAAGCCTAGTGGTGAATGGGTGTGTGCTTCCTTAAATCCAGGTGGAGATAAAAGTCTCGACTGCCCACATGTCTTTTCCAACACTACTCTGGCAGTGGGGTTTTGGTGTCTTGTTACAGTCTGGTAAGGGTGGAAGTCTAAGTTCCCCATTGGAAACCTTCTGGTGTGGACTGGGGTGGGCCACAGTTTTTCCTTGGTGTTTGGCTGAAGCAGAACATTATTGCCTAAACATTTTCTATTTTGCTAAGCTACCCTTTTCCTGGTCCTTTGGCTAGAAGAAGAGGCTGTTATGGTGGCTTTTTGAAAATCTGTGCCCATTGGGATTTCTGGCTTCCTGGCTTCTTCTACTCCATGCTTAGGATATATGAGACAAAATGAAAACCGAGGAAGCTCATCACTGCACCGTTCCTTGAGTCCCAAGGTCTGTAGCTAGCGTGTCTTCTTTCATCTTTTGGAGGTTCCTTATGCTTCTTTTATATAAAATGTCCAGAATTATTAGTTACACTTAGCAAGAGGAAAAGGGAAATATGTATCTACTCCATCTTCCTGGAAGCAGATGTCCCTGCCACATCAATTTAAATGAACTTTTAGGGATTTCCCTGGTGGTCTGGTGGCTAAGACGCCGCGCCCCCAATGCAGGAGGCCCAGGTTCGATCCCTGGTCAGGGAACTAGATCCCACACACCGCAACTAAGGGTTTGCATGCCTCAACTAAAGATCCTGCACGCCACAACTAAAAAGATCCTGCATACTGCAACGAAGATCCCGTGTGCCTCAACTGAGACCTGGTGCAGCCAAATAAATAAATAAATATTTAAAAAAATAAATAAATGATCTTTTATAAACCCTTCTTCAATTATCTGGTCTGTGTGAACCATCTGTTTTCTGCTAGAACCCTAACCGATATACCTTATTTATTTATACTGGTATTTTCTCTTTTCTAAAGAATGACTTTCAGTGCAAAAAAAAAAAAAAAAAGTGTCAGATTAACATTCCTATTTCTGATAAAAACCTAAGACAATAAATAATTTAAAAGTGACAAAACATTAACAATTTCCCCATATTTGCTATCTTATTTATTTCTGGTCTTTATAGCAATTTATAATAAAATCTTTAAAACAAACTAAGCAAAATTACCTGTGCTTTTAACTGGATCCAGCTAGGAAAGTTCTAGCCTTAAAAACTATCCACCTCAGAATATGAGTGGGAAAGAACAAGGGTGCACAGCAGTGTTAGGATGACTGGGAACAAGAGGAGATGGAAACACATTGAGCTTGAGAATTATCCCCCATTGCAAACAATGATTACCATTGTCTCACCATTCAAAGCACACTATGACAATTTATTTCTCATTCTGAATTTTGTATTTTTGAGTGTACAAACCTGGTCTCTGTTTTTACATTGCCTAGACTAGTCCCTCACAAAGAGAAGGTGACTGGGTAAAAGGTTTAGGCTGTATTCCCTACACACCCACATAGCGACTTGTACATAAGAAATTTCAAAAATGCTGGATGAAGGAAGATTGCATGGTATATTGTTTCTTGAAAGAAATATCTTTAGAGGAAAAAAATGTATTTCCTTGCAAAAGCCTTAATAGAGTCAATAAAAAAAAATATTATATCACATTTTCAAGCATTGTCCAAGGATAATAAAGTAGATACAATACACATAAAGCCACATAATTACAGTAACAGAATTAATGTCATCTTCTGGAAGAGTACACACTGTTTCTCTATCATTCTCATATTTTGAAGCTTAATTTTGACTGGATTCCAGAGAATCTTTTTCTTCCGTGGCCAATAAAAAGTAGTCTTACTTATGTCATTTTTTTTGTGTGTGTGCATTATAAGATAGAGCCTTACGAAATCATGTTTCTGAATTACCAGTTAATAAAGGTCAATCATCCTGGAATTTGGCTGAACCTGATTTCATTAGGTATGATATGGTAATATAGGAGATGAAGGAAGCCCATCTTATTAAGATCAGCAATTTGAAAGCAAAAAATCATTTTGGGATAGTAGCATGCAGAATTCTTCAAGCTACTGAAGTATACAGAAGATGTCAAAATAAACCATGGTGCCCTAAATGGAGAATTCATCCTATGCAAGAAAGATGAATTTATGCTAATTGTTCATTTGGAGTGGATAAAATTGCCTTCTACTTTAGAAAGCACTGACCTCATCAGAGATTTGTGAAGTTGGAAGCTGAAGAAAGTGACTCTTATTTTTAAAGAGCAGAAAATAATAAGGAAAATAAATCAGGGCCCCAATATGCAAGAATCAGATGCTCCCATAAATATATTCTAATAAATATCAGGAACATATATAAAAGAATTCTGACTAAATACCAGTGGTCACACTCATAAATTGTTTTCATACATCATGTTAAGTATTTCAGTTCCAATATGTGTGTATTTTTTTTAACTGTAGATCTTCCATAAAAAACATAGAAAGCATAATCAAATTAAAAGCAGTATAGCCATGGATGAACTGAACTGAGGAGAACCAAGAATACAGGTTCCTTGCCAAAGGCTGAGAACATATTATGTCAGAATTCTAAATTGCATTCTCCATTATTTCAAACACTTTTCCATTATTGTGCAGGAGTAATAATACTGTTTACCCAAATGTTTAGGGGAAAATATATATATGTAAGTCACTTTTGAAAAAGAAAAATTACACAATTTTATTGTTAGACAGCCATCATGAAGGCAAGGTGCTGCCAAACAAGCACACATGTGAAGAAATATGTGCAGGTATGTTCAGTGGGGTCCTCAACATGTTTACTAAATGGGCTCCCATCATGCCTAAAGGATGAAAGTATTAAAACATCTTTTATGCAAGAAACTGGTAGGTTACTTAATCCATTCCCCGTCCATTTTACAGGTGACAAAATTGGCAGACTCACAGAAAAGTGTTGTATTTGCAAAAACAACATCAATACTTGTTTTTTGTTATTGCTTATCCTGCTTTTCTTTTCACTCCAGGACTTTTCCTCCCCCAAAAAAGAAAGACGTAAACTACAAATTATTTCTTGTGAACTTTCACAAGAAGGTGACAATCAAAAATTAAACTGCTTACCAAACTTCACCAGCCCGTCCTCTCACAGCTCCAAAGGAAGTTCACTTAAATTATAGACTCACAGTGTAGAGTCAGGGGGTCGGGAGGAATATATCTCTACATTTCTCGCCTCCTCATATGTGTGCGCTGTCCTACCATGAAATCATAAGCAGAGTGAAATGGCAAGAAACGCATTATATAAGATTACACTTTTAAAAAATCTACTTCAAAACAGAATTTATGATGTTTGCACCATCGCTGGGCAAACAGAAATGTGGCATGTTTCTATAGGCATGGAAATGATTTAGTTGCTTAATTCTTTTCCTATTGGCATGTATTAAGGTGTTAAATTCCACAGGTGAGGCCATGAATGTGCATCATAATAATACCCACCTCATAGCCTCCCAGAGTTATACTCCTGCACTATGCTCCTGCAAATGGGATTCAGCTTTGTCTGGACATGAAAACATATATTAAAATTTTTCTGTGGAAAGGAAGGAATAAAGGAAGGAAGAAAGAAAGGGAAGAAGGTAGAAAAACGGAGGGACGAAGGGAGGGAGGAAAGAAGGAAGGAAGAAAAGGAAAGAAAAAATACCTTACAGATTGTTAAAAATCATGTGTTTTAAAAATTAGAAACACATTACCAGTGGAAATTATTAGACCACATTACTCCAAAGTATGTTTGGATTCAAATATCAAATAAAATCTTTATAAATGTACTACATGTTTCATTCATGTACTGTATACATTATGCTCTAATGGTTATGCTAGTGTAACAGCATAGAGAAGAGTGTTCCATGATCTCCAACTTCACTAATTTTTTGAATTCTCTTTAAGAGAAAAGAATGATTTGATGTGACTTACAGAGCAATTAGGGTAGAGTAATCATTCTCAAAGTGTAGTCCCTAGACCACATTAGCTTTCCCTGGGAATCTGCTAGAAATGCCATCTTAGGCTTCCACCCTGGACCCTAGACATATGAATCAGAGTTCTGGGAGTGCAGCACAGCAATCTGTCTTTTAACAAACCTCCAGGTGTTTTGGATGCATACTGGAACTTGAGGACACTTGTTTACAACCATATAGAACATTCTACTTTATAAAGTTACTCTCTTAGATAGTTTCTTAAAATATGTGATGAGTATATGATATGGCAAGGATCTGTGATTTTCTAAGCACAAAAAAAGAGAAAGAAAATCAATTCGAGACTGATCACGATGATTTGCTTCCATGCATTGTTAATTTCTTTCAAGTTTCAAAGGTGAAACTCAAATAATTATAGTAAAAGAGCAGAAGGACCAAAGTTTTGCTTCATCATATACACTTGCCAACAGGTTTCCCTACTCCAGAAGGACAAAGTCAGACAACCTGGTCACACAGGTAGAAATGGGCTTTTATTTATATAGCGTGTTTTCACTCTTATATTCCTATGTCTCCATTTGACAGCTGAAATTGCAAGTGTTTGTGCCTACTAAATGCCAGTAATGGTTAAAATGCAAATAGTTGAAAAAAAGCCAGCAGTTTTACATGCTAGCAGTCACTGATAGTTTGAGAAAACAAGAAACAAGTGTGCCCCTTATCTTACACCATGGACAAAAATTAACTTAAAATGGATTAAAGACTTAAACATAAGACTTGAAACCATAAAAGTACTAGAAGATAACATACGTTGTGACCACCTAGAGGGGTGGGAGGGAGATGCAAGAGGGAGGGGATATGGGGATATATGTATACGTATAGCTGATTCACTTTGTTACACAGCAGCAACTAACACAACAATGTAAAGCAATTATACTCCAATAAAGATGTTAAAAAAAAAAAAGAAAGAAAGGTATCCATCTACCTTTTGTAGTAGAAAAATTGAGAATATCAGCTTAACTGATTCTTAAAAAAAAAGAAAGAAAACATACAATAAAAGCTCCTTGATGTTGGCTTTGTCAGCGATTTTTTTTGGATATAACGCCAAAAGCTCAGGAAAGAAAGCAAAAATAAACAAGTGGGACTACACTGAAGTAAAAAGCTTCTGCACAGAAAAGGAAACCATCAACAAAATGAAAAAGTAACCTATGAACTGGAAGAAAATATTTGCAAACCACATATCTGATTAGAGTTAATATCCAAACTATATAAGGAACTCTTAAAACTCAGTAGCAAAAAAACCCCCAAACTACCTCATTTAAAAATAGGCAGGGACTTCCCTGGTGGCACAGTGGTTAAGACTCTGTGCTCCCGACACAGGGGGCCCAGGTTCCATCCCTGGTCAGGGAAGTAGATCCCCCATGCATGCTGCAACTAGGGAGCCAGCAAGCTGCAACGAAGGAGCCCTCAAGCCGCAACTAAGCGGCCCACCTGCCTCAACTAAGGAGCCTATAAGCCGCAACTAAGACCTGGTGCAACAAAATAAAAATAAATTAATTAAAATAAAATAAAATAATTAAAAAAAAATAGGCAAAGGACCTGAATAGACACTTTTCCAAAGAAGACATACAAATGGCCAACAGGTGTCTGAAAAAATACTCACATCACTAATCCTCATGGGAATGAAAATCAAAACCACAATGAGATATCACCTCACAGCTGTTAGGATGGCTATTATAAGAAAAAAAAAGAAAGAAAAGAAAAGAAAAAGAAAAAGACAAAAGATGTTTTAGCAAAGATGTGGAGAAAAAAAGAACACTTATACACTGTTGGTATGAGTGTAAATTGGTACAGCCATTATAGAAAATGGTGGAGATTCCTCAAAAAACTAAAAATAGAACTAACATGATCCAGGAATCAATCTTCTGGTTATACACTCAAAGGGAATGAAACCAGCACCTCAAAGAGGTATCTACATTCCCACGTTCTACATACTGATTGTAGCATTAGTCACAATAGTCAAGATATAGAAACAACCTAAGTGTCTATCAACAAATGAATAGATAAAGAAATTGTGGAATACTACTCAGCCTTAAAAAAAGAAGAGTGAGATCCTGCCATTTTCGAGAACAGGATGGATGAACTTACAGGACATTATGCTATGTGAAATAAGTGAGACACAGAAAGAAAAAAAACTGCATCATCTCACTTACATGTGGAATGTAAAAAAGTCAAATACATAGAAGCAGAGAGTAGAAGGGTAGTTACTAGGGGCAAGGAAGTAGGAGGAATGGGAAGATGTTGGTCAAAGGGAACAATGTTGCAGTTATGTAGGATGAATAAGTCTAGATATCTAATGCACAGCATGATGATTATAGTTAATAATACTGTATTGAATACTAGAAATTTGCTAAGAGCAGACATCATGTGCTTTCATTCATTACACACAAAAACATGGAAATGGTGTGAGGAGATGCTATGTTAATTAGCTTGACTATAATCATTTCACTATGTATATGAGTATCAAATCATCATGGTGTACACCTTAAATATACACAATTTTTATTTAAAATAGAGTTGAGTGTGTCTTTGATAGGTGTATTTGAGATCATTCCCTTTTAACAGTAATAACCCTTGAGTGAATATTACATATGAAGACTGAAAACTTAGGCATTAAGAAATAATGTTTTTGAAAATATTATTATTAAAAATCACACTGGTAAATTGGCACATTATCTAAGCAAATTCATCAGAAACTGTTCCACAGGTCCAAAACTGAAAAGGAGGTATTTTCATTTTCGTTTGGTTTAATATCGTCTACATTAATTTATTCCAAATTGATGAGTTATTTGGGAAATAAAAAGAAAAGCTAATGTACATTTTCTAGTCTATCAATAATTGCAAGAAAGAAGTGGAAAATTTAATCACATAAGCAACTATTTTATGTTACCATATTAGCCTGAATTATTATTTTAATTGAAAGTACAATTGGCCATTAGAGAACTATATTTTGTGAACTTGGTGAGTCACATTAGTTCTCTGAGCCTTGGCATTCTGTCTAAAATACAAGGAGATAAAACTAGATACTTAACTTCTATAAGTGATGAATTTCTACATTGAGGGATGCCCTCAATAATTATGGTGAAAAATTTAGAAGCCCACAGTGGGGAAAGAAGATGGGGACTGGACTGAGGGGGTCTCTACCCAAACCTTAACTCAAGTTAACAAGTTAATATGAATTTCATGGTTACCAATAGTCATTTCTATTTCTCCTGTCATTTTAATTTCTAAAGTTCTGTACTTTCTTGATACTGTTTTGGTTGTTAGGGATGTTTCTTCCAAATGGCATTATGCAAAGCCTGATCATACTTTATACTTGATAGATTTTGTACATGGCTTGGAAACCAGAGTAGGTTGTTTTTTGTTGTTGTTGGGGTTTTTTTTCCCCCAAATTGAAGGCAAATAATAGTGTTCTGGGTTTATGTGTAGACTCTAATCAATTTGGTTTCCCATAAGAATAGACAGTGGAAATTAGCACAAGACAGATAAATTTCCCCTAAGAAAGATACATTAAAAAAAAAAATTCAGTATAAATGAATGATGTGTCACAACGTATCCCTCCTGAGATGTTTTTAAGAGTGAGGTGTAGCATCAAAACACACAAGATAATTTTATTGTGAATATACATACACTCATCACCTAGATTCTATAATTGTCATTTTACTATATTCCTTTTAACACTATTAATATTTCTATCTGTTTATAGATTGCTTTATTTATCCATCAAATAAATGCATTTTGGTGTAAATTTTTACAATTGGACACATAAATACTTCAGCATTCATGTTATTGGCTAGTGTGTGACATTTATCTACTGTATTTTTTCCTTTGGAGGCAAACTTTATAAAACTGAGAACTTAAATGAACATTTGCTGACATTTGACAAAGGCATACACCTATATCAAATTATAGAACATTACCATCACTCAAGAAAATTCTCTCAATCTCTTCTATAATCCTCCAGGAACAGCCAGCATTCTGATTTTTTTCCACCATAGATTTATTTCTCCTTGCCCTAGAACTTCATATAAATAGAATCATACTTTATAAGCTCTGCATAAGCCTGCTTTCAGTCAGCATAATATTTTGAGATTCAACCATGTCGTTGTGTGCATCAGTAATGCATTCCCTTTGATCACTGATGGTATTTCACTATATCAATATAACATTTAAAAAAAAAATCTATTCTTTACTGATGGATACTTAGGTAGTATTTCATTTAGGGCTAATATGGATAAAGTTGTTACATACATTGTTTTATAGCCCTTTTTGTAACCAGTACTTTTATTTCTCTTGGGTGAATACCTTGAATTGCCTTTACATAATGAGGTGTATGCTTAATATTGATAAGAAATTGCCAGACAATCTTCAAAAGTGGCTGCACCACCGTACATTTCCATCAATGATGTATAAGAGTTCTAGGAATACCACACTTCCGCCAACTTTTAGTAGCAATCAGTCTTTTTAATTTTAGCCATTTGAGTGGATGCAAAGCGCTAACTCATTATGATGTTAATTTTCACTTTCCTGATAAATATGCTACTGTCTTTTTAAATGTGCTTATTATTGGCTATCTGCATATCTTCCTTTTTGATGCATCTGTTCAAATATTTCCTCATTTTTTATTTAATTGTCTTTTCATTATTGAATTACAGTTCTTCATATAGTTTGGATACAAGTCTTTTGTCCTTTTCCAAAAATATAAATTGTGAATATTTATCACCTGTGAATTATCTTTTTTCTAAACGTTATATTTCAATGGGTTTCTTTTATGATGAAATTAGACTTATCATTTTTTCCTTTTATGGTAATTACTTGCTGTCCTTTAAAAGAAGTTTGACTACAAAATCCATGGACATATTCATATTCTCCTGTATTTTTTCAAAAGCTTTTTGGGTTTAGTCTTTATGTTGAGGTCTATGATCCAGTTCAATTTAAGCTTGTGTATAATATGAGGTTGGAGGTCGAGTTTCCTTTTTTTCCCATATGAATATTCACTTGATCCAGCACCATTTGTTGAAAGGATCTATCTTTACCCATTGGATTACTTTATGCACTTGGTGAAAATTTAAATAACGGTATAAGGTTGGGACTATCTCTGGGATTTTGTTTTCCATTATGTTTGAACTATGTATTGATCCTTATGCTAACATTATAGTTCTAAGATTACATTTGCTTTATCATAAATCTTGAAGTCAAGTAATATAATTTCTCTAGCTCTGTTCCTCCTCTTCAAGTTTGCTTAGAATATACCATGCCCCTTATACTTGCAAATAAATTTAAAAATAAGCTTGTAAATTCTTACAAAAAAATTTTTTTAAAAGTCTGTTGGGAGTATGATCAGAATGCCACTGAATCTATAGATCATTTGGAAAAGATTGGCATATTAACAATATTATGTTTTTCAATCCATGACCACGGTATATCTCCCCATTTACTTTGCTTTTCTTTATTTTCACTCAGCACTTCTTTTTTTCAGCCTAGAAAGCTTCATATGCTCATTAAATTTATCCCAAATTTTTATAATACTTTAAGTAGAGATATTTATTCTTAATCATATTTTCCTATTGCTGCTACAATATAAAAATACATTAATTTTATATACTAACTTGTAATTTAGGACTTTGCTAAATTTAATTATGAATTCTAATTTTTTGAATTTCTTAGCATAGTCTACATAAGCCATCATGTCAAAAGCAGAGACAATTTTACTTTTTCTTTACACATTTTTATATCATTAGATTTATTCTCCTGCTTTATTTCAATCACTAAGGCCATCTTATACAATGCTGAATAGAAATGGCTATAAAATATGTAGGCTTTTGTGTCAAGCTTCTTTCACTTAGCATACTGTTTTCAAGGTTTACACATATTGTAGCATGTATTCGTATTTTATTACTTTTTATAGCTGAATAATATTCCATTATTGCATAAAGTACATTTTGTTTAACCATTCATCAATTTGGTTTGCTTCTACTTTTTAAAGTGTTATGAATAATGCTGCTATGAACATCTACATACAAGTTTTGCATGGACCTATTTTTTTTCTTTCAATTTTCTTGGAGATACATATATCTATATCTATATCTATATCTGAAAATGCTGGGTCAGATTGTTAACTCTATGTTTAACTTTTGAAAATTTCCATACTATTTTCCAAAGTGGCTCTATCATTTTACATCCCCACCAGAAATGTCCGAAGGTTTCAATTTCTTCACATCCTCAGCAAAACTTATTATTATCCGTCTTTATTATTATTGCCATCTGAATGAATCAGTGAATGCAAAGTGTTGTCTCGTGGTTTTGATTTACATTTCCCTAATGTCTAATGGTGTTGAACATCTTTTCATGTGTTTATTGGTTATTTGTATATCTGCTTTGGAGAAATGTCTACTCAAATCCTTTCACCTGTTTTTAATTGAGTTATTTATCCTTTTAGTGTTAAGTGGTAAGCATTCTTTATAAATTCTGGATAAAATTTCCTTATCTTCTATATGATTTGAAAATATTCTCTGTCTTTCTGTGGGTTGTATTGTATTTTTATTTTTACTTTTAGTGTTAGATGATACATATTTCTCTATTACTTTACTTAAAAAGATAATAGATTTTAATTTTTAGAGCAGGTTTAAGTTGACAGTAAAAATGAGCAGGAATTATATAGAGAGTTCTCATATACCCCTTCCCCCACTGAACACAGTTTCCCATATTATTAACAATTATATTTGTTACATTTGATGAACCAATATTGAAACATTATTTTTACCTAAAGTACATAGTTCACACTAGGGTTCACTTTGCATTGTGCAATTCTATGAATTTTAACAAATCCATAATGTCATGGTATCCATCATTACAGTATCACAGTATCAGCCAAAGTAGTTTAACTGCCATAGATATCCTCTCTGTTCCACATATTTATCCCTCTCCCTTTCCTCCACCTCTGAACCACTGACAACCACTATCTTTTTTACTGTCTCTATAGCTTTGCTTTTTACAGAATGTCATATAGTTCGAATCATACAGCATGCATCCTTTTCAGACTGGCTTCTTTCTCTAAGCAATATCTGTATATCTGTATATCTGTTAAGGTTCCTCCATGTCTTTTCAGGTCTTGATGGTTCTTTATTTTTATCTCTGAATAACTTGATTACTTCCAAATTTTGGCAATTATAATAAAGCTGCTATAAATATGCGAATGCAAGTTTTTGAATGTACGTAAGTTTTCAACTTATTTGGGTAAATACCTAGGAGGAGGCCCATATGCTAAGATTATTTAGGTTTGTAAATGTGGGTGGTCTTTTTACCTTTTTAATAGTGTTCTTTGATGCACAAAAATTTTCAATTTTTATGAAATTCAAGCTTTTTTTTTTCTTTTGTTGCTTGTACTTTTGGTGTCATATTGAAGAAATCATTATGTACTCCCATGTCATGAAGATTTATACCTCCTATATTTTCTTATAAGAGACTTAAAATCTTAGCTCTTACATTTAGGTCTTTGATTAAGCTGGGCGTAATTTTTGCATCAATAATCAGTTGGTCTAAAATTTGTCAGTGTAGGCTTTGTATTTGTGAATGTTATGTTGTGGAGACTATAGATCCTATTGTATTCCTCCAAAGAGGATTGTGTGTTTTGTTTTGCTTGTTTAACAGGTAATTAGGGACTTCCCTGGTGGTGCAGTGGTTAAGAATCCGCCTGCCAATCAAGGGGACACGGGTTCAATCCCTGGTCCAGGAAGATCCCACATACCGCAGAGCAACTAAGCCCATGCGCCACAACTACTGAGCCTGCGCTCTAGAGCCCGCAACGCAAGCCACAACTACTGAGCCCACATGCCACAACTGCTGAAGCCTGCGTGCCCTAGAGCCCATGCTCCGCCACAAGAGAAGTCACCGCAATAAGAAGCCCGTGCACCTCAATGAGAAGCCCATGCACTGCAACAAAGAGTAGCCCCCACTCGCCGCAACTAGAGGACGCCCGTGTGCAGCAACAAAGATCCAACTCAGCCATAAATAAATAAATAAATAAATAAATTTGATCAATCCTCAAGATGGCGGAAGAGTAAGACGCGGAGATCACCTTCCTTCCCACAGATACAGTAGAAATACATCTACACGTGGAACTGCTCCTACAGAACACCCACTGAACGCTGGCAGAAGACGTCAGACCTCCCAAAAGGCAAGAAACTCCCCCGGTACTTGGGTAGGGCAAAAGAAAAAAGAAATAACAGAGACAAAAGAATAGGGACGGCATCTGCACCAGTGGGAGGGAGCTGTGAAGGAGGAAAGATTTCCACGCACTAGGAGCCCCTTCGCGGGCAGAGACTGCGGGTGGCAGAGGGGGGAAGCTGCGGAGCCACGGAGGAGAGCACAGCCACAGGGGTGCGGAGGGCAAAGCGGAGAGATTCCCGCACTTCCCGCACGGAGGCTCGGCGCTGACCAGCACTCACCAGCCCGAGAGGCTTGTCTGCTCAGCCGCCGGGGCGGGCGGGGCTGGGAGCTGAGGCTCGGGCTTCAGATCGCAGGGAGAGGACTGGGGTTGGCGGCGTGAGCACAGCCTGAAGGGGTTAGTGCACCACAGCTAGCCGGGAGGGAGTTTGGGGAAAAAGTCTGCAGCTGCCGAAGAGGCAAGAGACTTTTTCTTCCCTGTTCCCTGGTGCGCGAGGAGAGGGGATTCAGAGCGCCGCCTAAACGAACTTCAGAGACGGGCGCAAGCCGCGGCTAACAGCGCGGATCCCATAGCAACAGGGGCGCAGAGGGAAAAACGGAGAGACTCCCGCACAGAGGCTCGGCGCCGAGCAGCGCTCACCAACCCGAGAGGCTTGTCTGCTCCCCCGCCGGGGCGGACAGGGCTGGGAGCGGAGGCTCGGGCTTCGGTTGGATCGCAGGGAGAGGACTGGGGTTGGCGGCGTGAACACAGCCTGAAGGGGTTAGTGCACCACAGCTGGCTGGGAGGGAGAGCAGGAAAAAGACTGCAGCTGCCGAAGAGGCAAGAGACTTTTTCTTGCCTCTTTGTTTCGCGGCGGGCAGGGAGAGGGGATTCAGAGCGCCGCCGAAACGAACTCCAGAGACTGGCGTGAGCCGCGGCGGTCAGCGCGGACCCCAGAGACGGGCGTGAGACGCTGGGGCTGCTGCTGCCGCCTCCAGAAAGCCTGTGTGCGAGCACAGGTCACTCTCCGCGCCGCCCCTCCCGGGAGCCCGTGCAGCCCGCCACTGCCAGCGTCCCGTGATCCCGGGACAACATCCCCGGGAGAACGCACTGCGCGCCTCAGGCTGCTGCAACGTCACGCCGGCCTCTGACGCCGCAGGCTCGCCCCGCCTCCTCTGTACCCCCTCCCTCCCCGCGGCCTGGGTGAGCCAGAGCCCCCGAAGCAGCTGCTCCTTTAACCCCGTCCTGTCTGGGCGGGGAACAGACGCCCTCAGGCGACCTACACGCAGAGGCGGGTCCAAATCCAAAGCTGATCCCCAGGAGCTGTGCGAACAGAGTAGAGGAGGGGAAATCTCTCCCAGCAGCCTCAGAAGAAGCGGATTAAAACTCCACAAACAACTTGATGTGCCTGCATCTGTTGAATACCTGAATAGACAACGAATCATCCCAAATTCAGGAGGTGGACTTTGGGAGCAGGATATATTAATTTTTCCCCTTTTCCTCTTTTTTTTTTTTTTTTTGTGAGTGTATATGCATATGCTTCTGGGGGAGATTTTGTCTGTATAGCTTTGCTTTATAATAGCTTTATTTTACTTCACTATATTATTAGCTTCTTTCTTTCTTTCCGTTCTTTCTTTATTGCTTCATCAGTCCTAATCCTTCCTTCCTTCCTGCCTTCCTTCCTTCCTCTCCTTTCCTTCCTTCCTTCCTTCCTTCCTTCCTTTCCTTCCTTCCTTCCTTCCTTCCTTCCTTTCCTTCCTTCCTTCCTTCCTTCCTTCCTTTCCTTCCTTCCTTCCTTCCTTTCTTTCTATTTTTTCTCCCTTTTACTCTGAGCCGTGTGGACGAAAGGCTCTTGGTGCTTCAGCCAGGCATCAGGGCCGTACCTCGGAGGTGGGAGAGCCAACTTCAGGACACTGGTCCACAAGAGACCCCCCCAGCTCCACGTAATACCAAACGGCAAAAATCTCTCAGAGATCTCCATCTCAACATCAAGACCCAGCATCACTCAATGACCAGCAAGCTACAGTGCTGAACACCCTATGCCAAACAACTAGCAAGACAGGAACACAGCCCCATCCATTAGCAGAGAGGCTGCCTAAAATCATAATAAGGCCACAGACACCCCAAAATACACCACCAGACGTGGACGTGCCCACCAGAAAGACAAGATCCAGCCTCATCCACCAGAGCTCAGGCACTAGTTCCCTCCACCAGGAAGCCTACACAACCCACTGAACCAACCTTAGCCACTGGGGACAGATACCAAAAACAACGGGAACTACAAACCTGCAGCCTGTGAAAAGGAGACCCCAAACACAGTAAGATAAGCAAAATGAGACGACAGAAAAACACACAGCAGATGAAGGAGCAGGGTCAAAACACACTAGACTTAACAAATGAAGAGGAAATAGGTAGTCTACCTGAAAAAGAATTCAGAATAATGATAGTAAGGATGATCCAAAATCTTGGAAATAGAATAGACAAAATGCAAGAAACATTTAACAAGGACGTAGAAGAACTAAAGAGGAATCAAGCAATGATGAAAAACACAATAAATGAAATTAAGATGGGATCAATAGCAGAATAACTGAGGCAGAAGAAAGGATAAGTGACCTGGAAGATAAAATGGTGGAAATAACTACTGCAGAGCAGGATAAAGAAAAAAGAATGAAAAGAACTGAGGACAGTCTCAGAGACCTCTGGGACAACATTAAACGCACCAACATTCGAATTATAGGGGTCCCAGAAGAAGAAGAGAAAAAGAAAGGGACTGAGAAAATATTTGAAGAGATTATAGTTGAAAACTTCCCTAATATGGGAAAGGAAATAGTTAATCAAGTCCTGGAAGCACAGAGAGTCCCATACAGGATAAACCCAAGGAGAAACACGCCAAGACACATATTAATCAAACTGTCAAAAATTAAATATAAGGAAAACATATTAAAGGCAGCAAGGGAAAAAAACCAAATAACACACAAGGGAATCCCCATAAGGTTAACATCTGATCTTTCAGCAGAAACTCTGCAAGCCAGAAGGGAGTGGCAGGATATACTTAAAGTGATGAAGGAGAAGAACCTACAACCAAGATTACTCTACCCAGCAAGGATCTCATTCAGATTCGATGGAGAAATTAAAACCTTTACAGACAAGCAAAAGCTGAGAGAGTTCAGCACCACCAAACCAGCTTTACAACAAATGCTAAAGGAACTTCTCTAGGCAAGAAACACAAGAGAAGGAAAACACCTACAATAACAAACCCAAAACATTTAAGAAAATGGGAATAGGAACATACATATCGATAATTACCTTGAATGTAAATGGATTAAATGCTCCCACCAAAAGACACAGGCTGGCTGAATGGATACAAAAACAAGACCCATATATATGCTGTCTACAAGAGACCCACTTCAGACCTAGAGACACATACAGACTGAAAGTGAGGGGATGGAAAAAGATATTCCATGCAAATGGAAATCAAAACAAAGCTGGAGTAGCAATTCTCATATCAGACAAAATAGACTTTAAAATAAAGAATATTACAAGAGACAAAGAAGGACACTATATAATGATCAAGGGATCGATCCAAGAGGAAGGTATAACAATTGTAAATATTTATGCACCCAACATAGGAGCACCTCAATACATAAGGCAAGTACTAACAGCCATAAAAGGGGAAATCGACAGCAACACAATCATAGTAGGGGACTTTAACACCCCACTTTCACCAATGGACAGATCATCCAAAATGAAAATAAGTAAGGAAACACAAGCTTTAAATGATACATTAAACAAGATGGACTTAATTGATATTTATAGGACATTCCACCCAAAAACAACAGAATACACATTTTTCTCAAGTGCTCATGGAACATTCTCCAGGATAGATCATATCTTGGGTCACAAATCAAGCCTTGGTAAATTTAAGAAAATTGAAATCGTATCAAGTATCTTTTCCGACCACAACGCTATGAGACTCGATATCAATTACAGGAAAAGATCTGTATAAAATACAAACACATGGAGGCTACACAATACATTACTTAATAATGAAGTGATTACTGAAGAAATCAAAGGGGAAATCAAAAAATACCTAGAAATAAATGACAATGGAGATACGACGACCCAAAACCTATGGGACGCAGCAAAAGCAGTGCTAAGAGGGAAGTTTATAGCAATACAAGCCTACCTCAAGAAACAGGAAACATCTCGAATAAACAACCTAACCTTGCACCTAAAGCAATTAGAGAAAGAAGAACAAAAAAACCCCAAAGCCAGCAGAAGGAAAGAAATTATAAAGATCAGGTCAGAAATAAATGAAAAAGAAATGAAGGAAACAATAGCAAAAATCAATGAAACTAAAAGCTGGTTCTTTGAGAAGATAAACAAAATTGATAAACCATTAGCCAGACTCATCAAGAGAAAAAGGGAGAAGACTCAGATCAACAGAATTAGAAATGAAAAAGGAGAAATAACCACTGACACTGCAGAAATACAAAAGATCATGAGAGATTACTACAAGAAACTCTATGCCAATAAAATGGACAACCTGGAAGAAATGGACAGATTCTTAGAAATGCACAAACTGCCGAGACTGAACCAGGAAGAAATAGAAAATATGAACAGACCAATCACAAGCACTGAAATTGAAACTGTGATTAAAAACCTTCCAACAAACAAAAGCCCAGGACCAGATGGCTTCACAGGTGAATTCTATCAAACATTTAGAGAAGAGCTAACACCTATCCTTCTCAAACTCTTCCAAAATATTGCAGAGGGAGGAACACTCCCAAACTCATTCTACGAGGCCACCATCACCCTGATACCAAAACCAGACAAAGATGTCACAAAGAAAGAAAACTACAGGCCAATATCACTGATGAACATAGATGCAAAAATCCTCAACAAAATACTAGCAAACAGAATCCAACAGCACATTAAAAGGATCATACACCATGACCAAGTGGGGTTTATCCCAGGAATGCAAGGATTCTTCAATATACGCAAATCAATCAATGTGATACACCATATTAACAAATTGAAGGAGAAAAACCATATGATCATCTCAATAGATGCAGAGAAAGCTTTCGACAAAATTCAACACCCATTTATGATAAAAGCCCTGCAGAAAGTAGGCATAGAGGGAACTTTCCTCAACATAATAAAGGCCATATATGACAAACCCACAGCTAACATTGTCCTCAATGGTGAAAAACTGAAACCATTTCCACTAAGATCAGGAACAAGACAAGGTTGCCCACTCTCACCACTATTATTCAACATAGTTTTGGAAGTGTTAGCCACAGCAATCAGAGAAGACAAAGAAATAAAAGGAATCCAAATCGGAAAAGAAGAAGTAAAGCTGTCACTATTTGCAGATGACATGATACTATACATAGAGAATCCTAAAGATGCTACCAGAAAACTCCTAGAGCTAATCAATGAATTTGGTAAAGTAGCAGGATACAAAATTAATGCACAGAAATCGCTTGCATTTCTATACACTAATGACGAAAAATCTGAAAGTGAAATTAAGAAAACACTCCCGTTTACCATTGCAACAAAAAGAATAAGATATCTAGGAATAAACCTACCTAAGGAGACAAAAGACCTGTATGCAGAAAATTATAAGACACTGATGAAAGAAATTAAAGACGATACAAATAGATGGAGAGATATACCATGTTCCTGGATTGGAAGAATCAACATTGTGAAAATGACTCTACTACCCAAAGCAATCTACAGATTCAATGCAATCCCTATCAAACTACCACTGGCATTTTTCACAGAACTAGAACAAAAAATTTCACAATTTGTATGGAAACACAAAAGACCCCGAATAGCCAAAGCAATCTTGAGAACGAAAAATGGAGCTGGGGGAATCAGGCTCCCTGACTTCAGACTATACTACAAAGCTTCAGTAATCAAGACAGTTTGGTACTGGCACAAAAACAGAAATATAGATCAATGGAACAGGATAGAAAGCCCAGAGATAAACACACACACATATGGTCACCTTATCTTTGATAAAGGAGGCAAGCATATACAGTGGAGAAAAGACAGCCTCTTCAATAAGTGGTGCTGGGAAAATTGGACAGCTACATGTAAAAGTATGAAATTAGAACACTCCCTGACACCATGCACAAAAATAAACTCCAAATGGATTAAAGACCTAAGTGTAAGGCCAGACACTATCAAACTCTTAGAGGAAAACATAGGCAGAACACTCTATGACATACATCACAGCAAGATTCTTTTTGACCCAGCTCCCAGAGAAATAGAAATAAGAACACAAATAAACAAATGGGACCTAATGAAACTTAAAAGCTTTTGCACAGCAAAGGAAACCATAAACAAGACCAAAAGACAACCATCAGAATGGGAGAAAATATTTGCAAATGAAGCAACTGACAAAGGATTAATCTCCAAGATTTACAAGCAGCTCATGCAGCTCAATAACAAAAAAACGAACAACCCAATCCAAAAATGGGCAGAAGACCTAAATAGACATTTCTCCAAAGAAGATATACAGATGGCCTACAGACACATGAAAGAATGCTCAACATCATTAATCATTAGAGAAATGCAAATCAAAACTACAATGAGATATCATCTCACACCGGTCAGAATGGCCATCATCAAAAAATCTACAAACAATAAATGCTGGAGAGGGTGTGGAGGAAAGGGAACACTCTTGCACTGTTGGTGGGAATGTAAATTGATACAGCCACTATGGAGAACAGTATGGAGGTTCCTTAAAAAACTACAAATAGAACTACCATACGACCCAGCAATCCCACTACTGGGTATATACCCTGAGAAAACCATAGGTCAAAAAGTGTCATGTACCACAATGTTCATTGCAGCTCTATTTACAATAGCCAGGACCTGGAAGCAATGTAAATGTCCATCGACAGATGAATGGATAAAGAAGATGTGGCACATATATACAATGGAATATTACTCAGCCATAAAAAGAAATGAAATGGAGGTATTTGTAATGAGGTGGATGGAGTTAGAGTCTGTCATACAGAGTGAAGTAAGTCAGAAAGAGAAAAACAAATACAGTATGCTAACACATATATACGGAATCTAAGGAAAAAAAAAAAAAAAAGGCCATGAAGAACCTAGTGGCAAGACGGGAATAAAGACACAGACCTACTAGAGAATGGACTTGAGGATATGGGGAGGGGGTGGGGTGAGATGGGACAGGTAAGAGAGTGTCATGGACATATATACACTACCAAATGTAAAATAGATAGCTAGTGGGAAGCAGCCGCATAGCACAGGGAGATCAGCTCGGTGCTTTGTGAACACCTAGAGGGGTGGGATGGGGTGGGTGGGAGGGAGGGAGATGCAAGAGGGAAGAGTAATGGGAACCTATTGTGTATGTATAACTGATTCACTTTGTTATAAAGCAGAAGCTAACACACTATTGTAAGGCAATTATACTTTAATAAAGATGTTTAAAGAATAAATAAATTTATAAAAAAAAAAAGAAAGGTAATTAATTTGGTTATATTAGAACCGCAAACACTCTTGGGGGTCATTTTAAATATTACGTCACTTCCTTCATCTTTAGCTGTGCTGCTTGGCATCTACCTCTCATATGCAGGCTTCCAAGATCAGCCAGATATTTGATTGGAGTAGACACAAAATTTGTTCCCCCACCTGTGACTTGCTCCTTTCATGGATTCCCTTCCTCCAATTTCAGCTGTTATGGTTACTCAGGACTCTTTTCTCTAGTTTTTCAGGCCAAAAAGACAGGTGGTTTTCTCTTTTAGCCTCTTCATGCAGGACTTAAGTTCAGTCTTTCCCCGGGCTAAATCTCACTGAAAAATGAAACTCTCTCAATTACTTGCTATCACAAGTGTCGAGTGCCCTCTGAAATGTGCCTATATGGTATTTGCTCCCAAGTACTGTCATTTGTTTTGGTATTTTTGTTCAGTTTATAGTTATTAACTGCAGAGTGTTGGTTTAGTAGGAGCTTCCTTGGCCATATCAAGGGCAGAATTTTCAAACACAAAGTTCAGTTCTTAATGAAGTTGGTTATTTTTAAACTCCTTAAACTAGTTCTGCCTTTTCTTGTTGGGTTTTATGGGCCTTAAATCTCTCTAGTCTTCAGTCTTGAGTTCAGTTTGTATTTAGGCTTATTTAAATTTCTCTAAAACATGTTCTTATATAAGCTTTCCTCCAAGTGATCCATCCATTGACACATTCATTCATTCATTAAAGAAGTTTATATTGAAGATAATATCTTCTTTCAGAATACACCTTTTGAGTCTTATTTAATGCAACTCAAAAGTATAGCTGTGGCTTCCTTCCTGACTTCAAATTTCTGAGAACCAAATTCTCTCTGCCACAATAGTAAATTAAAAGTAAAAGAGAATAAGACAATAATTTCTGTAATAAGAATTTTTATTATTTGAGAGAGAGAGAGAAGAGAGTAGTTTCTTTGTATTTCAAACTTTGATCTATCTTTGCTGTCCGAATTATTGTAACTTTTATTTTGTATCACATTTATATTTTGTTTTAAGTACCTAAGGGATTTATATTTCATTTTATGTGGCTTTTGCATCGACAACCCTGCCTCTCCACATACCACCAATTTAGAAACCATTTAAATATAGTGTCCAAATTTGATAATTGTCTAACTTAATTGCAGGTATTTAATTTAATGAGTCAACACAGGAATAGCTGTATATTCTTTAAGAAATGCCTGAATTAGCTGGAAGGAGACACTGCATAATGATATGCAGTCCATAATTGTGCAACGAAGGAACTTCTATCAGATTGCACTCTTGCTAGGAAACTGATCTTATCCCTTGACAAAACAGAGAATTCCATTCTTTCAAATGGCCAGACTTAGAGCAAAACTGTTTCCTACAGCACTGAAATGAGAGCAGCAGCCTACATTTTACAGAACAGAGGAAGGGTAGATGTTCCTAGATTTAAAAAGTAGAAGAAAGGCTTTCCTTTTCACTGGGTGTGACACCATTGCAAAGATCTTTGTAAATTCAAACAAAAACAAACAAAGCTAAAGAAATAGTAGATGAAGCCTCTGCTTTTAAAGTCTGAAATTTAGAAATGAGGGGAAAGACTGAGAGTCTTCTATACTTAGAAATAACAGTTTCAGGGAGAAAAGGAAGGAAAACATGCTTGCAAAGTTCATTGCCTCTAGAGATTGGCTTTGGAACACATAAGGAATCTATGCATACTACTGACTTCAGTGACTAAAGAAAGTGATCCAGACCATGAGAGAACAATTCAGTTAGCCATGCTTGCTATGAATTTCACAAACTTCTTTAATCAATTGTTGAAAGCTGGTATCAGAACCTTATATGATACATTGTTTGCAATTGTTCTTCTGTGTATGTGCATGCACGGACATATAAGCTTTTCAAGTTTACTGATTAGTTAACCAAATATAGTTTGTATTTGAGATGTGAATTTGGTCTTTCTCAAAAAAAAAAAAAGTGCTTGCTGATTTAGGACATCCTGAGGTTAAACACTAGTAAAGCTCAGTATCCCCAGTATGTTTCACGTAATGCTATTTCCATGTGTGACACTTCACACACACAAACACACACACACCTTGCTGTGATAATTGTTAATTATCTTTGAGATGTGTTGTGTATTTTATTTTCATATTAGAGTTTTGAAATGTTGAAGAACATAGGGAAAGCTCTGAGAACTCTGGCATCAAAGAAAGTTGTTAAAGTTTTCCTTTCTTTCCCTTCCTCCCTCCCTCCCTTCTTTCCTTCCTTCCTACCTTCCTTCTTCCCTCCCTCTCATTGTTTCTTTTATACCCCCCCTTCCTGCCCATATAACATTTATTAACACAGAAACAAACTCTGAGACACTTTTTAGGAGCATAGATACAAAAATACTGAAATAGACGTAAGTCTAGCTGACTATTGCATCCATGACTCTACTGCCCAAAGATGATATAAGCCAAGTAAAGATCCAGTAATGATTGGCTTATTGTTCCACAGACTCAAAGTCTGTATCTAAATAAACATATTTCTTGACAATTCCGGAGAAGCTAAAAAAGAATTTGAATACTCAATGTTCCCCTCAGAAAATACAAATGGGGAAACTCCTTTATAAGGCAAAATAAATGTCCTCAAAAATCCTCTCCATTCATCTAGCTCTGCAAGTCCAATTCATGAACCAAGACAGTTGTCCTTAATCTTTTTAGCAGCACCCAGTCACACCCCATCTCTACCTGCTTCTGCAAACTTTCTGTACATCTTCCTAAAAACCTAATGCATTCTGAATGTGTGTTCATCCCACTACTCTTTTTCACCTTTCCTAGACATATTTCTTTCTATACTCTTCCTGTAAATACATATCAAATTGCTTTTGGAAGTCTGTTACTGGATGTTGTACCCATTTCCATTTTTGATCCCTTCCACAGATATAAATAAGAGTTCTTAGAGCCACTTGGCTGGGAGAGGAAAGGCAGTGAAGTGAGGTAAGTGTAGACAGAAGCTTTGATGATTCGGATATTTTCTCCCAATTCAAACAAGCTTTAAACTTCTTTTTTTTAACACTTTCTGAATTATGACTTAGGATGTTGTTTCAATTAGTGTTAGATTAAATAAAGCATGTAAGTTCTTTCTAAAAGAAAAATAGTTGTAAGAGAGAAATTAAAAGAATCCAAATAAATAGTGTTATAGATCTAATTGTGAAAGGTAAACTCCTCTCCGAAGTAAGGAAACATGCATATCAGCCATATGAAACAAACATTAGCTAAGCATCACCTTCAGAGAGAACAGATTGCATTGAATATCTTAGACCCAATAAACCCTTATGGATTTGGTACTGAGTACACATTTCTTCAACAAGTGATTTCATGCTGGTGGTCACAAGTTCCAAACCACAGGCCACCCTGATTTTCGATCGATTTGATTCTCAAACAATGGTTGAAAGTCAAGAACTAATGAGGTTAAGGTTGCCTTTATTGGAAACTGTGAATTTCCTCTGAACTCTTTTATAATAAATCCTTATTGTTCCAGGATGAAAATATCTTTTGATTACATCTGATTGTGATGTATTTCAGCTTTCAGAAGTCAAACAATATTGCTTCCAAAGTTTTTGAGAGCATGTGAATCTTTTCTATCTGATCATGAATTCATGCAATGATATCTTTTTCTACTTTATTAAAAAAGCTCACTGAGGGTGTGTGTGCATGTATGTAAACAAGCCCATGTCCTTCCTTGTCTGTCTACTTTAAAATATAGTTAGTTTCATTGCCTTGTGCCACCTGATTTCACGGGAGTTCCCATTGGTGTAGGTCTTTGTATTAGGCAGTGTCACAGGGCTGCATGTAATCTATATTATCAAAACGTGGCTCATCCTTACATTATCTTCTTCCTCCCTTGCTAAGTCTCAGTGCAATTCCAAATTAAGAACTAAGAAGTTCTTGAGAGTGATGGTACTTCAAGAAAGTTACATTTATAGCGATGCCATAAAAAACAGCTCCATTCATTTTTGGAGATACATTTAAAAATTGTTTCTTTATCGTAGAAACATAAAAACTGAAATCACAAATTACTAGTACCATGTGAAATTATCTGCCAGAAATATCTCACATTGTGTCCACTCATCTCTAATATTCACTCTGCTTCTCATGATCCTTATGGGCCTCTAGTGACTATCAAGATTGTGTAAGAGAAGAAAGGTCTTAAAAGAATGAGGTTGCTATGCTGTTTTGGGGGGGCAGGGGACCATAAACTAGTAAGTTATCCTAAACTGAAGATCATCCTTTGTGAGAAATAAAATGTATGCAAATAAAATACGTAAATCCATATTTTAAGCGGCAGTATATCACATTTTTTATTATGCCAGGTTTTTTTTCCTATTTGCCATATATATATATATATATATATATATATATATATATATATATTTAACATATTTATTAGAGTATAACAGCTTTACAATGTTGTATTAGTTTCTCTTCTATAACAAAGTGAATCAGCTATATGCTTCCATATATCCCCATATCCCCTCCCTCTTGCATCTCCCTCCCACCCTCCTTATCCCACCCCTCTAGGTGGTTGCAAAGCACCAAGCTGATCTCCCTGTGCTACGCAGCTGCTTCCCACTAGCTATCTATTTTACATTTGGTAGTGTATATATGTCAATGTTACTCTCTCACTTCATCCCACCTTATCCTTCCCCCTCCCTGTGTCCTCAAGTCCATTCTCTGCATCTGTGTCTTTATTCCTGTCCTGTCCCTAGGTTCATCAGAACCATTATTTTTTTTTTTTAGATTCCATATATATCTCTTAGCATACGGTATTAGTTTTTCTCTTTCTGACTTATTTCACTCTGTAGGACAGACTCTAGGTCCATCCACCTCACTACAAATAACTCAATTTCATTTCTTTTTATGGCTGAGTAATATTCCATTGTTTATATGTGCCACATCTTCTTTATCTATTCGTCTGTCGATGGACACTTAGGTTGCTTCCATGTCCTAGCTATTGTAAACGGTGCTGCAATGAACACTGTGGTACATGACTCTTTTTGAATTATGGTTTTCTCAGGGTATATGCCCAGTAGTGGGATTGCTGGGTCGTATGGTAGTTCTATTTTTAGTTTTTTAAGGAGCCTCCATACTGTTCTCCATAGTGGCTGTATCAATTTACATTCTCACCAACAGTGCAAGAGGGTTCCCTTTTCTCCACACCCTCTCCAGCCTTTATCGTTTGTAGATTTTTCGATGGTGTGAGGTGATACCTCATTGTAGTTTTGATTTGCATTTCTCTAATGATTAGTGATGTTGAGCATCTTTTCATGTGTTTGTTGTATGCCAGGTTTGAAGCCAATGTGTCTGGCTTAAAAAACCTACAATGCCTCTTACTAGGCATGTGACCTTAGGCAACTTATGGATCCTGTCTGCACCTGAGATTCTTCGTCGGTGACACAAAGATAAAATGAAAGTCAGTTTTGTTTTGGGGTTTTTTTTGTGAGGATGAAAGGAATACAAATATGTTAACACCACTATAAATACTGCCCGAACCATAGGAGGCACAAAGTGTTAGCTATTGTTGTCATTGTTATTATTACTAATGTAAAATTTTTTTGTATTCTATATCCTATTATGGATTTTTCATAGGTTAAAAAAATCACCACATACACCAAAAATCCCTCATGAAACATAGGAGTAATCTTTGTGTAGATGTGAAAAAATCTACTGTTCATGGACATTGACTGACCTCCAAACTTTTGCTCTTTCCTCTCCCTTATAACCTAGATGATATAAATAATTCAGAATCAATAAAATACATTAAATTTCACATGTTAAAATAGCCCTTAATCCTCTTTAATCTTTAACCATCCTCTGAATCCATTTTTGCCAAATTTTTTCACAATTGTATGTGTTGAATCACATTTTATCATTTAAATTTCCACTAAATCTTGACCTTCAATATGTGCATAACATTAACCTTTGAATAGCAAATTACAGAGATATCTGGAAGCATAAAACAGTAATATTCACTCAAAAGTACAAATTATGTACTATACAACATATCTTGGAAGAACTAAAACTGCTAAAACTACATATTTAATAATGCATGACCTGAATACTTTTGGAGCAAATTTAATGTGTTCAAATAAGCACTGTTTCAAAGAGTACTTTGGAAAAGAAATGTAAACTGACATCCCCTTTTGTGACTTATTTTCTTACTCAATAGAACTTTACTTTTAAAAAGGAACATGAAAAAGATCCACTTAGTAGGTCACTGTTATTAGAAAAAAATGCAAATGAACAACTAAACTTCATTGCACAAATCAAACTGCCTACTCTCCTGGGCATTATTTAGTGCTTGGTTTAATATTTTCCTAACATTTTAAGAGTTTTTCCAATTAAATATTAATACTTTTCTCAAAGAGAAAGAGAGATTTATTATCCTAAGGAGATTGTAGAAGGGAGGGATAGTGATCTCTGTCAGCAGTTAGAATGAGGAACTGAAGAGAAAGGTTCATTAAGGAAAACATGCTGAACCTACTTTCTCTAATACACCAAGAAGTCACATGTAGAAGCTCATGTTTAACTATATGGCAGAATTAAATAAAAAGACAATATGGTTTCCAAATGATTGACTATACTGGGCCAGAGAGTCCCCACCCATAATACCAATCCACTCTACAGTCATGGAGGCAGTATAACATCTAAATGTTCCATTTATATATATATATAATATATATAATACATATGTATATATATATATATATTAAGCAAACATACAAACACATAAAAAAACACAGACTTATTGGGCATCTGTGCATCTCAACTTGCCCAAGTATATAGAGTTGTCACATGAGAAGCCTACTAACTTTGCCTTAATGCCTACTGTGTTAGATCCCATCGTCCAGCCCCAGGGAACCAGAAGTGGAAAGATCCTTGAAGCTACAAAAAGAATAGTACTGATGGACTGACAAATCTCAGCTAAATCTTTTTTGGGGATGTGACATCAGTTGAAACGAGCTGCTTTGACCAAGGTCATGTTCCCTTCCTGAGGGCACCCTCCATCAATTTACTGGTCCATATGGGGTATAAAGTCCTGGCCCCTTTTCCCTGATTTAAGACATCTCTGAAAATCTATTGCAGCTCCAGAGTGTCCTGTTAAAAATGGCAGAAAAATGCTGTGTCTGCATTGCAGTGCAACATCTCCCTCTGTTCAACTCTTCATTATTTATTTCTTCAACAGTGTTAATCCTGAGAACACTCCCCAAGAAATTTATTGCATTACAATATCCATCTAAGAGTGGGCTTCTTAGAGAACCCAGTGTTTGATATCTACCATTCCTATTGCCTAACTCTGTGACTTTGGACATGAGGCTCTTATTTGAAACAGCTGTAACTTTTCTCTGCCCATCCTGTCTTACATATCTCTCTATACTGGCACTCACTACGGCTTCATCAAGTACCTCAAGTTGAACTGCTTTGTGGCTTACAGTTTATGTCAAGATCGGATAGGCTACTCTGCATAACAAAGAATCCCCAAATCTCTGTGGATTAAGAGTGTAAAATTTAATTGCACAATTACACATTGTTTTTTCAGAATGTTCTCTTATCACTCTCCTAAAACTGTTCATTCAGGTATCTAGGCTACCTCCATCTTTTAATTATGTATTCTGTACTGCAGAGCTTCCAAAGTTGCTGAGACAGAGGAAGAAAAGAGATGCAGAGGCAAGATTCCTCCAAAGGGTCTGTGTTCCAAAATGACTTGCACTATTTCTGCTTACAGTGCATAAACAAGAACTGGTTACACAGCCCCAACTCAACTGCATGGGAAGTTAGAAAATGCACATGGATAATAGGTGAGCTATAAGCAAGTATAAAAATCTCTATCCAGCAGCTACACAATTTCCTCCAGCCCCACTGCCCAAGTAAAGTTAGGATCTGCCACTCAGTCACATACTTATGAGGCACCCCCAGTACAACCTCTAAATAGGTAGATTTTTCTTATTTTTTCTTTCTGTGATAAACACTACATATTTTAAACAAATAAATAAACACTTCATATTTTAAAATAAATATAATCAATTATATCTCTGAACTTCAACATCCTCATCTGTCAAATAGTAAAATATAAGGCTGGTCAATCAGCCAGTACTTTGATTGACAGATAAAAAACTTTCCATAAAAATTAGTCTTCATTATTTTAGTTAGAATTCCTACCCTTTTTATATAGGGACATGTTTATTTTTCTCTTATTTATTATTGTTAATACTCCAACCTGGATAAAGATGTCAGAGGGCAACCATTGACAAAATACACAGAATGAGACTCAAAACATGATTTGGAAAGAAATAACTTATATACATATGCGTCAGGTTTTTGGCAGTTCTTTCTTTCATATGAAAGGCTATTTGTAAGGAATATAGCCTAAGTTTTCCAAGGAGCCTACTTAGTTGGGTGGGGCGGGGGGGTGGGGTGGTGACTTTCCAAGTAAATTTGTCCTGGAGGTTAGGCTATAACTTTTGTCAGTCTTGGTTCTCCACCTAAGCCCACTACTAGTTCTGTCACTCATGAGCAGTATAATTTAGGCCAAGTTACTTGACATCTTAGGGCATCTGTTTTCTCATTTGTTAACATTCCACAAAACAACCAAAGTTACTAACACATAATAACCACATCAAGGCAAGTTCCTGGATAAAGACCTGCCCTCTGCCATAATCAGCCTTCTGCAATCTAAATTCACTAAACTCTCAATCTGATAGCTGAGTCGTTTAGTAATTTTTAGAACTGTAAATCATATTTATAGGATTATTATATCTACTAATACTCATATTCAAAGGATTAATATACTCCACACACAAAGATTAGTATATTTCTTCCTCAAATTTGAAATGTAGTGAACAAATAAGCAATTGTTCAGATTGCTACCAAACTGTTTGTCAAGGATCCTTCTTGGTCAAACCATCTTGGGTTGCACAAAGTTAACCCTGTAATCCCCATAATATGTTTCTTCTTTTTCTCTCCATATGTTGGATCAACCCATAGGATTAGATTTCTGCCAGATTTGCTATTATTTCCCTTCCTATTTTGTAACATTCCTCTTTGTAACTAAAGCCAGCCCTATACTTTCTCCAAAAGGCTAACATCCTTGTCATTAGTTTTCTCTACAGGAAACCAGAACCATAATCCTGCCTGGTTCTAAGATATCTGGTTAAACTCCCACAGTGCTGGTCTTAATCTTACCTTACGACCTGTTTTATTAGTGTCTCCCATTTCTGGTAGAAAACAGGCACACTCTTCCCCTCCAGATTGTCCAATGCTCATCAGAGATACATGCCCATTGGGCATACCATTATTACTTTAAATTTAACTCATCCAAAAATAAATTAGTAATGATTTCCTCCATACTTGTCATTTTTTTGTCCCAGGGCACAGTTCCACCATGCAATGATCTATCCAATGCAGAGATCTGGGGGTTTTTCCCTCAGCCCATATATACTCCACCATAAAACTACTAATCTCTCGAGTTAAATATCTTTCAAATACTCTTTCTTTCTAGCTGAATTTAATCTCTTGGCCCAGATCACTGTACTCTTGTCAACTACATCCTTTTACAATCATGTATATGATTACCTGGCTCCAGTCTCTATGTAGCCCTAACCTCATCCACTGGGCATAGTATACCCAATCTGAGCCTTAAATTTCTAATCATATGACTCCCTTTTCAATAGCTTCCTACGATGCTGAGGATAAAGTCTACTCTTCTTAATATGGCTTACATTGTCTTCCATGGTACTGAATTAGTTTACTAATCAAGCAACCTTATGGTTTTCTCTCCCACTGACTTTCTAGTCACACTGTACTAATCTGTTTTCTAAAACATGACCTGTTCTCTCTCAACTGAAAGCCTTTGCAAACTTTCTCCTTTTCGCCTCCCTCATCTTTGCTTGATTCTTGGCTGTCCTTCTAGTGTCTAAAAATTTTACTTTTTTATTTCTCCCCTAAGGACTAGGATATTTGGTCCTGGTATAAATTTCTAGGGCACTCTGTCCTTTCATTTTGATAAGCTTTATTATATTTTATTATTAATCCTTGTTCAATTTTCTATCTTTCCTTCTTGTCTGAAAGTTGTAGGATGGCAGACCTTATGCGTGTCACACTTGCTACTAAATTCCCAGAAAATAACATGGTAACAGTAGTTCCTATTGAATGAATGAATGCCACAAATACATAGTTCATGCCCCCTCATGGAAACTGCTCACTTCCACATGGACAGTTACCAAAAACTCTTGAACCACACAGTAGAAAACAGTATTGCATAAATGTGAAAATATGGACCTTAGGGTTAGCACTTATTTAAATACTGGCTTTATCACTTACAAACTTTTTGACTGTAGGCAAATCATTTAAGTTCTTTCTTCTCCATCTGAAAAAAGCAGCTTTGAAAAATTACCTCACTGAATTGTTGTGAGCATTAAATTAAGATAATGTATGTAAAGACATTACTCCAGTGCCTGGCATAGAGCAAATGATTGTTATATGTCAGCAATTATTATTATTTTGGGAAGAGGTTGTAATATGTTATCAGTTGGGAAGGGGGTGAAAAATAAACTTCTTCCATTTCATCCAAAAATGCTTATAAAATTCTGTAGGCATTTCTTTTTTGTTTTCCATTGTCTTAATCAATTATAGGAACGATTAAATTATAGTTTCCAGTCAAGGTAACTTATCTTTGTGCATTTAAAATTCCATTCAAATTAAGTTTGTTTGAGCAGTAAGGAAGGAAGTGACAGTCTTTCTTGCTGTTGACAGAACCTGACGTGTGGCATGCCTGATTAATCAACTACAAACAGCACTAACTTATTTGTATGGTTCACACTGAAAAAATTTTATGTTTAAGGTCCTGCAGACTCTGAATGACTTTCAAGGTTTCCAGGGGTTTTCAAAGGCTCCAGGGATTTTCAAGGTGTAGGACCAATTCAGGAAAAAAAAAAAAAAAAAAACATATATATATATATATATATATATATATATACACATATATATATACACACACACACACACACACACATATATATATATATATATATATATATATATATATATGATTTGTAGTAATATATATGTGTGGTTTGTAGTAACCACCAGATTGGTAAATTTGTGCATGGTATCAGCTATTTTGGATTCACAGGTATAATTATTACCCCAAAGAGGTCTTTCCCAGTTCGCTAAAATACACTTAATGATCTAAATTTGTATTTACTTTTTGCCATTTTTCGTATTTCTCTTGTCACCATCTTAGTCCAATATAAGAATAATTCTTTCCTGGATATCTGCATTATCCATCTACCTTACCTCACTGCACTTCTACTCCCCCACCACACTCCACCTGCCCTATCAATTACCGATTTAAAATTCAAATCCCAGTATTCCAGTCCCATGCACAAAACCATTCACTGTCTTTCCACTGCTCTTTAGATAAAGCTTCAACTTCTTAACATGGTCTATTAATCCTTTCAGTATCCCTCAGTACTCCTCGTACTTCAGTTTTGCCAACCCACTTGGTAGGGATAATTCCACTAGGGGATTGTAAGTAAAGAAAAAGTATGGGAGACGCCTGCAAGTTAATGATCACTCAAGAAAGCAGGTTTGCTTAACCACAAAACCAAGCAGGCTTGCTTAGCAAGAAAACCATGCAACCGAAGCATGAGACATGCCCCAAAACAATAGAACAATGGTGGCATAAGACCCACATCCTGCTCAGTGAGCTCAGTAAGTTTATGACGCCTAAGACATGCTCTTTGCACACATAAAAACAATAATTTCCACAGTGTCATGACAGTCCTGGCCTGACCATGTAGGGACAAGAAACCTAACCTGGAGAAGGAGCTCATGATGGAAGCTTGACGTCTACTCAAGAATGAGGAAGAAGGTGGTCTCTTCCCCCTCCCCACTTTTCCTTTGATTATAAAACTGTAGCCCACTAAGTTCTCAGGGCACAGCACCCTCTCACCCACCGGCTTGTAAGTCTCACAAGCGTCCTATTCTAATCACTTCTTATCTATCACTTTGCCTCTGGCTGAATTCTTTCTGTGCTGAGACATAAAGGACCAGACCGGAGCTCCTTGGAACCCCCCCCCCCGAAACGACACCTAGCATTTTCACACTCATCCACGTCTTTTAGTTCTGATAACATGCATAAGATCTCTCAGCTGCCTCAGAAACTTTATCCAACACCTTTTCTCCAATACACTTCTTTGTACTTTACAATCCACCTTTGCCTATTTAACTCCTCCTCATCTTTCGGACTCCAGGTAAAATATTGCTTTCTCAAGGGAGCCTTCTCCAAATCCTCATTTTATGTCCAATTCTTTTATATATTCTCATAGAACAACATACTTTTACTTCACCATACTTATCTTAGTGATTATACACTGACATATACTTATCACTTAGAATGTAAACTGCCAAGAATGCAGGGATGTGTTTTTCACTATGTTCTCACCTTCTACCCAGCACCTGTAATACAGACTAAAATAATTTTGGAAAGGATATAAATGTAAGCATTAAAGGGAAGTATAATTTATCACCCCCAATATGCCTCTTTGGCATAAATATTATTTTAGGTTGATTATTTTTAATGAAGAGCAGACACTGGATAAGCAAACTCTGAAAACCAAGTAGAAGTTACCCTTTTGTAAGAGACATTTACATTATTAGGGAAACCTCCATTTGTAGGTGTCTCCCTCTCTGTACCAGGAAGAGAAGGATGACTAAATCTCAAGAAACTCTTATGAATGGAAAAAGCAGAGACTTAAATCTGCATAACAGCCATATCCTCCTGTACTGTATTTTGCTTGAAAATCTCCCATAACTGGCTTCCCACCCCCAACCTCTTTTATCTTTAACTGGAGATGGTATTTAAGGTGATGGCTTGGGCCATTTCAGAAAGCTACTCAGTTTTCCTGGGTATCTCTCATGTATCCAGGAGGTATATGTGTTATTATAATTCTGTTTGTTTTTCTTCTATTATTATTTTATTATATTTTTATTATAGGGAGGTCTCAGCCAAGAAACTAGAAGGGTAGAGGGAAAACTATTTTTCCTTTCCCACAGCATCATGAAATCTAACTTGCGATGTAATGGGAATTTAGAGAAAATGAATATCAATACTAATCCTAATAGCTATCACTCATTGAAAAGGTTGGGAAGGAAGAAATTGTCGCCTACCCTTCTAGATTCTTCTGCATAGTCTAAGAATTAAATTGACATGAGACAGATTAACAAGAGAAAATCAAATTTTAATACAGGTACACATGGGAGAGACCCAGAAAAACTGAATAACTCACCAAAAAGGGCCAAAGCCCTCACCTTAAGTACCATCCTCAGCCAAAGACAAAAGAAGATGCTGAGGATGGGAAGAATCAGTTATGGGAGGTTACCAGGAAAATCACAGTAAACAAGTGTGATTGTGATGCAGATTAAAGTCATTGCCCTCTCCACTGATAATGGTTTCTACAGATTTGGTTATCCTCCTCTTCCAGGTACAGATAGGGAGACATCCTTACAAATGGAGATTTCCCTTAAAAATGTAAATGTTTCTTAGAAAAAGGTAATTCCTACCTGTGTTTAGAATTTTTCCCATGTCTGCTGTTTCTTAGAAAATAACCACCTTAAAATAATATTCCAAAGAGACACATTTTAGGGTGGCAAATTTTGCTCCCCTATAAAAGCCTCCAATATCTACATTGAGTACTAAGTGAATCCAGAGATTGAGTCAAGTTTAATAAACCCAGAAGTCTCATTTATGATTATAACTGAGATAGACTATAATATAATCACAATGGATAGTTATGATGAAACAGTAGAATCAATGATAAATGATGACACAGAAGTCTGCCCACGGTGGGCAGGATTTATAGGCCTAGATTCGAGATGCATTAGTGGCTCGAATTTTTATACTAATCAGTCTTTGGAGGAATTGATTGCGGTAAAAGCCACATTTAGTAAGCCAGTTCTACTGGATGTTGAAGAAAGGAGGGGACAGCTGGAAAGCAGGGATAATTTCAAGAGATCCAAGAAACATCTGAGATCATGGGTGTGACTATCTCCAGTGATTCATAATGGGATGACTGATTCTTGGATTTGGAAGTTAACTTACTTTAAGACTAAATATATTATATGATTTATTTATCACTTGCTTCATTTATATGCAGTTTGGTTCAGGAAAGGACATAGGAGATGAATACCGAGAAAAGACTCACTGTCTGATATGGAAAAGACAGAGTAGCACCAGCTACAATGTTTTAGACACTGTATGGAGGACTATATATATATTTATGTATGTAATTACATGTGTGTGTACATATATATATATATAGATAGATAGATAGATAGATAGATGCTCCTGACATTATTAGTCTCCAATGCACTCTTTTTCAATTTAATTATGAGCAAGTAGAATCTCATAAAAAAATATTTAAGTAAGGCTTTCTCTAACTCCAAGGCTATAGTGTTTCTACTCCACATCAGGCTAAACTGTAAGAGAAAAAAAATTAACAAGACAAAAATTTTAATCTCTCTCTTTCTGTCTCCCTAGCTCTCATTCTAACTCTTACTTTTCTTGACTATAAATGATATCGATAGATATAGATATCAATATAGACATAAATATGTCTATATAATGTTGGCTTATCATTAATTTTCTCTATTGTCTGTTTTTCTTCTTTATAACTCAGTGTTACTAGTCAATAATGAAATTAAATCCCTTCTCATTCTACTCTAGGCCCATGATTGGACATTAAATATGAAGATTATCCATTTGGGGTTCAATATGGTTCTGATGCTGTCTAATGGTATAATATTTCCTGGTGCCACTTTTACATTCTGAGACTTGTAGATGTAAAGTATCTGACATCCACGTATAACTTAAAGGTACTAAACTGCCATTTAAGTAAAGTAAATAAGATAATACTATAATTTTGATCCCTTACAAATAATTTTCATTTTTAGGCACAGTCAGATTTAGACCGTATACAAAATTAACTAATGAAAACAAACATAAGAATTCAAGAACACGTACGTGACGACGAGCTACATACACCAAGAAATAAAGACATAAATATCCACTGTTCATTTGCTGCATGACCAGGGTAATATATAATAAAGGAGATGATGAGATAGAAGGGCAAATGGGATAAATGTTAATTCCTGCATTATATTTAAAATTATATATTAAGAATTGTACATTAAAAAATTGGTATGTGCATCTGGTTGAGGGAGATTATTGTGGAACTCTTGGAGAGAAAGATCTTACTGTTGTTACAGAAAAGAATAAAAGGTCAAGCAAATACTGAATTCATGAAAATAACATAATTCCCACAGTGCTGGACATGGGACCCCATTCTTCTTTATGACAACCAAACAGATTTCAGCTGGTAGGCAGAGGCTATTTCTGTGAGTTACTTATTAAGAGAAATATAACTAAGTGAAAGCACATTCAGATTAAAATGATAACAATTGTAAATGAAGCAGAAATCAGAAATCCATGAATCTTCACCCTGGAAAAGAGATGGAAGGTAATAAAATTTCCTCACCTTAGGTATTTTTAAGGTCATTATACAGAATAAAGCTCCAAACTGATACAATGTTGGATATATTACTTAATGTTAGAAATACTATTAATCAGCATAAGCTACATGCCAGGTTTGGCTTAATAAAAAACAAGACTCTTACTACCATAGTCACCCAAAAATAGAAGAAGCCTCTCCGCAGTGTTTCAAAATGAAGTACCTAAGCTCAGACTGAATTATCAATTGAAACATTGTAAAAACAGAAATGACATTTTGATGAATAGCTTGAACAAATGAATAAATGAATAAAGAATAGCTATTTTTTTCCTATCAAAATAAAATTTACAGAATTCAAGTATGTTTCAAAACCATGCTTTGAACACCACAGGCATAGTACCTGATTTTATTAATTTCAAAATCAAGTGTAAAAATATATACATTAATGAATTATTACTAGTGGGATTTCAAATCTGTGGCTCAACAACTGAATGTCCCTCTACCTATAAAATCATCACTTCCCAACATTTAAGTTACATTTACCCCAAACTTTCATTTATGTGAAAAGACCTTTGATGTCATTAAGAGGAAATGGTACACCATTTACTTGGAAATAATTAGCAAAGGAGAAGTTAAAGTTGGACCTGGAAAATTAAGTAAACAGGAAAACAGACTTAGAGCAAATATATTTGCAATACAGTTTGAGGAGGAAAAAAAGACCCTCCAAATTGTCCTCTTGTCTCAGTCTGGAGGGAGAAGACTGAGATGTGTGTGAACAATGCTAACAGCATGGGCTTATGAAAAGTTATCCACAAGCCATAAGCAAGATAAATAAGGCTAGGACACTTGATTGCTGGAAAAGAGGTAAAAAAATGTGTATGATCTCTCTATCTATCTATGTGTGTAAATGTATTAGTATAGTTATTACACTGAATTTGGAAGTTTTATGTTGTTAACAACTATAGATTTCTGGCAAACCTAAAAGGCACACTTCTTCAACATTTGCTGGACGCTGCATTCTCCTTCAGTATAGAAACAAACATTTCAGCAAGCAAAACCAAGACATATTATTTAAACATTTCAAAGAAACATTGTCCCCACACATTAATAAATAACTAATCTTGACTTTACTTGAAGCTCATGTCTCATACTCTAGTTGCCTGGAGGTCCACATAACTCTATAATTTACCAAGGTAGAGCTACACTAGCAAGGAATTGGTATTTGTTGTTGTTTTTTTCCCCTTGTATGATAAGAATGTTTTGTTGGACGTTGGCTAAAATCAGGATTGTTCTTAGTTGATGAAACAGATTATTCTCAGATATAGACTAGCATGGGTGAAAGAAAGTAGAGTCAGTGTTGGGGAAGAAGAAAGCTTCCCTCTACCCTTCTAGGTTCTTCTGACTGGTCTAAGAATTCAGTTGACATGAAACAGAGTAACAGGGGAAAATAAAATTTAATTTCATACATACAGTAACCCTATACCCATGAAAGGGTCAGGGACCCCACATACATGTGAAGTTCAGAGACAGAAAGGTAAAATGAGGTCTATATGCCATTCTGAGCTAAGGAATGGGGCAGGGGCCTGGGGCTGCCAGGGACAGGAGGGTCATTCAAAAGATGATAAGAAGAACAGATGTTTGGTAATTAGATGTTTGCCCTGCCAAATAGATGAGGCCACTTAGATGAAATGTATCTCTGGTAATAACTCTTACCTGGGAAAAATCCTCTATTTAAATTCTTCTAGGTAGTTAAGAGAGGGGCAGTAGTTTCTTTTGAACCTGCAGACTCTCCACTGCCTTTACCTCAAATAATCCTCTTGCAAAAGTGACATTTTGGGGAGTCTCATTCTGAAATCCTCTATCAGTGTACAAATAGATTTGGGTCAACGTTCTGATTCCAGCATTTACTTTTTTCTTGCAACCTTTAGCATGTTATTGTCTCCCAGCTTTATTCCACCTACTAATAAAGTTCAAATAATACCGCCTCCACTGGGTGTTCTGAGAACTCAGGCACAAATTATGATGCCTGATAGAAGAAAATACTAAGTGAATATTTTTTCCACACTAAGGAAATGCTGTATATAGAGTAAAACATTCCTAAATATATTCATTAATCTCTGAAATTGCCTGCAAATGTTCTCTAAGGTACACAGGTTTGCTGTAAGTTGTTTTTATTAATATTTATTTTACTCACTTTGATTATAATCAGATAAACTATATAAACATATCCTGAGTCCAGTGAATGAACACTTTGTGACTGAGGGCTGTCTCTAGAATTCAGCCTGTATTTGCATTTGGATTTATGATCAAATTCATACCAATAGTACTATTTGGTTAATGCACAAAGAACAGAAGTCAACTTTATGTGTAAGTGATGCAATTATGCCAAGTAAAGCCAGGACCAGAGCACAGTGAGCTGAACAAAAGAAGTTTCTTCAGTATTTCAAAAGAGAAAATTTCAAGAAGCACTAAGTCTTGACATGGCACACACAGTAATATATTCTATGCAAATTCAAAGAACCTTATTCTTAGCAGTTGGTGCTATTTTCACATGCTGAGCAATAATTCAGTTCCTGCAAATGATAATCTTATTGGACACATGGAGGTCTTTTTATTGTTTCAGCATTTTATGTGTGATTTTTGATTTTGTAATTTTATAATTTTATATAAGCTAAAAGTTTAAGGAGTTTATAACCAGTTTATGTGTGTGCATATTTTAATCATATGGAAATAATGATAGACCGTGATTTTTTTTCCTTTGATAAAGGTTCACACTTTGAGAAGTATTACTGTCGTAGGAAAAAAGGGAGCTACTGTTCTAGAATTTAGAGTCCAGGATTAAGTATCAACCCCTCCAGTTTCTGTGAAATTTTCAGCATTAGCTTAACCTCACTGAACTTCAATTTGCTTCCAGATAAAATAAGGATAATTAAATTCATCCTGCCTACTTTACAAGGTGTTTCAAAGAATTAAATGAAATCAAAGATGTTAGAATGCTTTGTAATCTGTAAAGCACTGTACTAATGTAAGGGATTATTCATTTCATCATTATTAATAAACACTTGAACTCCCTACACCACAACATTATATAAGGCATCTTCAGAGGAAAATATCTAATGCTTTAGAATGAAAATCAATTAATGAATTCATTGTTCCCTTTCAGAATTTGAATGGTTTATCTTGCACAAAATCCACTTTTTCTGCCACAAACAAAAGTCTGCATTTTGGGGTTTTTTTCCAGAAACTGCAGTTTGAAGAGACAGTGTGGTTATAGACAAAAGATTGAGTTCTGCTGGGGACCTTGAGAGCGTTACTTAATATCTCTCTGATTTTTAATTATATCACGTGTAGGATATAGCCTGCCTGCCCCTTTAGTATCTTGTACAAAGCTGATAAAAAATAGTATCCACATAATCATTAATATAAAATATCTATAATTTATATGCTCCAAAAGTAGAGAACATATATTTAATAAAATACTAAACAAAAAGCTAGATATATAAACAGCTTCTATAGAAAGTGGCACCATATTTTAATTTTTTATCTATATTTATGCCTACCCATTTCACAAAGAATTTTTGGCTGTTACATAAAAATATACATCAGGATAAAATTCAAATAAAAGCAGAAATAAGGTATCAAGTTTAAGGAAAAAATAAAGAGATATGTCTTATCATATAGTATTTCCCAGTTGCTTCAAACATATAATTCCCATGTTAACATTTTAATAATGATCTGACCAGTGAATATATTATATAAACATTAATGGGTATTTAACTTTAATAACTTTTATATGATAAATATGAATATGCTTTGTATATATGTGTGTGCATGTGTGTGTGCATATTTGTGTGTAGGTTTTTTTCCCTCATCATTGACCAAAATATATAAATTATGTTTGAGCTTTTCTTGATATGAACTTTTACAATGCTTTCCAAAAGGTTTATGTATATATTAATTTATTCAAATAACAATTAATCATTAAGCATTATTTCTCCCCAGTCACTCTTTCAAGGGCTCAATGAATTTACAATGCCATCTACAGCATACATATTTGCTTATTTTGATACCACCTAGCTTCTATTAGAAATTCATTAAATTCATTAAAAATTCATTAACTCTCAGGTTAAAGAATAAGTTTCTCATTTTTGTTTTAGTATTCTTTTCTGTTAGTTGATATGCATTGTTCTTGTCTTTATAGTGAGAATAAAAGTTGCTTGAGAGCAGAGTATATTTCTTCTTTAGAATTTTCAATAACTCAGCACAATGTTTGGCAAACTGCAGGTAGGTGCCAAAGACACATTTGCTATTAAGCAACAACTCATAAAAAACAAAAAACAAAAACAAACAAAAATGAAAGGAGGTTGAGAGCTGGAAAAAATGGCTTTAAAGAGGGTGTCTGAGTTTACAATCATGAGTAGACAAGACCTAAATATTTGCAAAGTTAAATAAAATAATAATTTAATAGCAACACTTGTAACAGGCCATTTAGACTGGGGCTCTAGTTTTTCATTTGTGCCTTCCATTTTGCCCTCCATACCCAGAGCTGTACCCTTTGATGCCAGCCAGTATTCTGTCTCTGTAGCATACAGAGAAGAGATGGAATCAATATTATAATCTTTTTTTATACATGTGTGTTATCTACTCATGCATTGTTTCATTTAATTATAACTCATATTAGGTAGACAACATCCCCATTTTACAAATAAAATTAATAATGCTAAGAGAGGTTAAGCTAGCCACAACTTCACAAGAAGAGTAAATAGATCTGAGCCTGGTGGTATCTTAATTTAACATCCATGCTTCTGCTAATCAATCCCCTTCCCTTCCATACAGGCATGTCTTTTGGAATTACGAGCACTGTTCTGGCAAATCCAGATAATCTGGCTATTGTTAGGAAATGCTCTATGAGTATTCTTGGCACCTTTATTTCCCTGAACAATATTCCACCAGGATTTAAATTCTGGGCACCCCCTCCCTGACTGACAAGTTGGTCTAGTCTCTAAAACAAGGCCATTTTTCCAGATTTCCATTCTTTCTGGTCTTGAATTTCTCCATGATGAAAATTGTTGAAATCACAGATTACTCCAGCCTTTAGCTGCACTATCATAAAATTATCATCATTTTAAGATGAAGGAGTTAGGGAAGACTTCAAACAAAAAGGTGGATTTTAGCTGAACTTTGTGGATTGAGTTGGAGCTGGACTGGAGAAAGGAATGATATAGTGTACTTTTGGAAAAATCATTCCCATATGAAACCTTTGTGTTTGAAACCTGAACAATGTATTCAAGTAAAATTCTATTCCCTTTGGCTAGAGAAGTTTATTTAGAAAATACCAAAAGCCCATAAGTACTAAAACTAATAATAAATGTCTAGTCTAGAACTTTACAGTGTGTATGTCTCTTTTTCTGTGAGTGAGATCATTGAATCCTCAACTATTACCTTAATGTAGTTAGGGAAGTTTTAATTATACTGATTTTACACACAGGAAAAAAAATAACATCTCAGTCATAAAGTTTAAATTTGCATGACTAAAATATAAGAACTTGTTCGAGTGTCTAAAAATATAAGCAGAATTCTATCTGCCCCATTTCACTGACTGTTTGACTTTGTGTGTATGTGTGTGTGTGTGTGTGTGTGTGTGTGTGTGTGTGTATGTGTGTTTGTAGAAGGAAATTCACTATTCTATCCATCTTCTGACTAGGCCTCTAAGTAATTATTTGTGTGTTCCTACTATTCTAGCCAGTGTGTTATGGCATTATACTAGAACGTTAAATATCACAATTTTCCCCCTGATTTTGTATATATTGTGGACTCTAGTAATTATATTCTAGAGAAGAAAAGGAATATAGAGCTATATAAATAAAATCCTCAAACAAAACTCATAAGGAAGATGACATGTAATTCAGCTCCATATAATGTGATAAATCATATAAAAATGAAATGTGGGGTCGTTTTATGACTCATGATTAAGCATGTTAAGCTGAAGACTGATGTTGTGAATTTAGTCCAAACATTGTAAGTGTCTCAGTATTGAGTCAGCACGATGATTGAATCATTTTGTGTAGACTGCTTAAATCATCCAAGAAGGAAAATTATCTAAATCTGCAATAAAGAGGACGTGTGTGAGTATGGCTGGGGGCAGGATGGGGGTCGGTGAGCTGGTGCAGGCCTCTGAACAATTGCTGTGACATGCCAGGAGTGATATTTCTTGCAACTCGTCATCATAAATATTCAAGAAATTTTGGCTATATTTCTTATTTATTGGATATTGATACTCTAACCTAAATTTGCATATTAATTTTGAAGATAATGTGGTGATATGAGTAGATTAGCTACAATGTCATTGTGTGATTTGACTTACATGTCCCCACATTCAACAATAATTTTGTAGCTTTACCAGCCTCATATTTCACTGGTTACTCCAGTAAAGTTACTGAAACTGATGAAACTTCCCAGAATGTGCAGACCCCCATGTGAAAACCATTGTGCTGATCTGTTGAGTTGGCTGGCCTAGGATACATTAATCTTCTAGTGTCAACAGCTCTGTTCTGCCTTGGAGAATTGTCTCTCTTCTCCATTTGCTTAACGTCTTTGTGGGAAAGGTGAGCAAAATGCCTAGAACTTCCTTAGTTACACTTGTACATATGACTCATGATTGGAAAATCTGATTCTTCCTCCTGGAAATGTGAATCTTGAGCAGAAAAAGCGACATATCTATTGAAGCTGCTTTACCCCAGGTGATCCAAATAAGACTACCCCTGATGTTCTCACCCTGAATCCCCAAGCTGTCCTGACTCCTGACTCCTGTCCTTTCCCAGATCTGATTCTTCAACTTTGCTTTGATTTTTTGACCTTTCCCATAAATAATGTTAAATTTATTTTCTTTACTTTCCTTTCTTTTTTATGCTTGTCTTTTTTTTCCTTCCTTTCCTTTTCTTTTTTCTTGAATCAGCCATGGTGTCCATTGCTAGCAAATGAACAAACAAAAAACAGAAAAAGAAAACACACACACAAAAACAAAACTAAATGCTTCATATATACAGCTAATGTGGTTGAGAAGCCTTATGATTGGACTTCATATTTTTATACCACATACTGTATAGCCCAATCTGAGTTCAGAGGCTTTATTCCAACTATTGATCCCTCATACTAATTGTGGAGAGAGGTGTGGGGCCTTGCAATGCTAGGAAAAAGAAAAAATACTTCCTTAGATGTAATTGCATATGCCTCCCTTCCCTTTCAATATAAAGTGACCACCTCAGGTCACCACTTCTGACTTAGGATGGCTATCCAAGTGCCCCTTTAGTGGCACTGCAACTTGAAGAAATGTCAACAATCTGAAGAAGTCTGTATTAAAGTCATTCTTTTTCTAGCCACCATTATTCAAAGATCTTCCATAAACCTACGATATGAAGTCTATGGTTTATTTTCAGGTCTCAACTGAGGGTCATGTTTACGTAGGAAAGGAATTTTACAATGAAGTCCAAGATTAAAAATCAGATTTATGTGAAGATTGGCTAGATCTGCGTTCTATAATATGCAGTGAGCAAAAAAAGGGTAATGATTGGGTAATGACTGGGATTACACCAAGATTAAAAATAATTAAAAAGGGCTGATACACTTATTGTCATATTTTATGCTGCTTTAACCCCATTCAATTAGTGATTATCATGTACATGATTCTTATACCTTTAATATGTGCATTTCACTGGTGAGTAAACCTAGCTTTTTATGACTAAAACCACTTTCTCAGGAATACACCATTGTAGGTACAGTTGGCATTCAGAAGATCACCTAACTCTAGGGCACACACTCTTCATCACGTTTTGTTTTTGTTTTTGTTTTTGCTGTGCCTCAGGGATTGAACCTGTGACCATGGCAGTGAAAGCGCCGAGTCTTAACCACTAGACCACCAGGGAATTCCCATGATGGGTTTAGTCTGCCTTCTGGATGAGTTATAAGAGTGAGAACTGGAACAAAAAAGAAATGGGTCAACGCCTGGGAGTAGTTGTAGATGCAGGCAGAGGCAGAGGCTGAATGGAAGAGGCAAAGTCAGAAATTTACATATGTTCCTGGAGATATATATGTGTATGTGTGAAGGTGGAGGAGTGAGGTGGGTGTAAGTGTGAAGATTTTATATAAAATATTAAAGTGGAAATAAAAAATAAGCAACATCTGAGTCAGGGAGAGAGAGAGAGAGACAAGGGACAAAGAGGGAGAGACAGAGAAACAGAAAGAGAAAGAGAAAGCACTACGGTCAGTAAAGCAAATGCTTATTTCCCAAAGTCATACAATATATGGGTCAACTACAGAGGTTTTTCTTGGATCTACCATTTAGCTGAACTCAGTCTTGGCATAGCTCCTTTTCTTTCCCTTTCTGCTTTGATAAGGAAGATAGGCTGCCTTTGACAGTTTAAACATATTCATCCAATTACATGTTAAATTCCGAGCATCACTAAACATCCTGCTATGAAAATGCTCTGCAATACAGACTTGCAATCTTCTAGAACCATGATGTTTATCTAAATTGTCTGAGTCTCCTGTCAAGTTCAACAGACTAAAGAGGAGAGAATACAGTCAATCTCTTTGAGTGTTTTAATAGATTCTTAAAGAAGGTACCAAATTCTTATTTATTTATTTAATAATGTGAATGTTCTGTGATCCATTTAGGGAGAACCAATGCTGCTTGATTTTGCAGTGTTGAAAATGTACGGGTAGCTCGGCAATTCACCCTTCTTCTCTCTTACCAATTGTTATTCCCATGGAATATGGACCAGGTAATAAAGAGAAGGGAGCCAGTGCTGTGGGTTGGAAACAGCATCGAACTGACAGTCAGTAGACCAGGATTCTCTTCCTGATTCTGCTGCTAACCAATGGAATGATCTGGAGCATCCTCATGCTTATGTATAAACTGAGGAGGTTGGACTATATAATAGATGATCTCTAAAATACAGTCCATTCTAGATCAATGAATACATTATCTTAAAAATAAATTCTATTTTTTGAATTTTTAAAAAAATAAAATACACAGCTCTCTGTACCCATATCTATTTAATGACCCACCAATAGAAGTCATAAGATTATTTTTGTAAGCATTTAGAATGTCAATATTTTTTTCAAATAAAAGTTATTTCAAAATGTCATAAACGCTGTGTTCAGTTTTCACAAAACTCAGTCTTCCCTCTCAATGGCAGTGACATTGCTCGTGGACAGTGTTATTAGAACAGCACATTTAGGCTGAAAAACAAGTCCCTTGGTACTATCTTTCACATATGGATTTTAATACCTAATATTTAGAAAACTTGGCTCAGGGATTTCAAGTTCAGTGTGTCAGTTTATTTAATATTTTCAAACAGTCCTTTGGAAAACTCCCTGATAGGCAGTAGCATTTTACTCAAGGTTGTTTGTTTGTTTGTTTGTTTTTTAGGAAAATCTAATGTGTATTTTAGTAAAATAATAATAATACACATGCCTCTATGCACCATTTAATTTCTTTCACAAGGTTTCAGGTGTTGTCTAAGTTTGTCAAGTTATCAAAGACCTTGAAAAGAAATAAGAGACGTCTATGTGAATACACAGAAAGTGTTAGATAATATAAAGTTATAGAGGACCTGAGCAAGGGACACAACGTAAACCAGATTCAAGACGGACAAAGAGGGGCTTCCCTGGTGGTGCAGTGGTTAAGAAATCCACCTGCCAATGCAGGGGACATGGGTTCGAGCCCTGGTCTGGGAAGATCCCACATGCCTCAGAGCAACTAAGCCCGTGTGCCACAACTACTGAGCCTGTGCTCTAGAGCCTGCGAGCCAAAACTACTGAGCCTGAGAGCCACAACTACCGAAGCCCGTGTGCCTAGAGCCCGTGCTTTGCAACAAGAAAAGCCACTGCAATGAGAAGCCTGCGCTCTGCAACAAAGAGTAGCCCCCACTCGCCGCAACTAGAGAAAGCCCACTCGCAGCAATGAAGACCCAACACAGCCAAAAATTAAAATAAATAAAGTAAATAAATTTATATATCTATAAAAAAAAGACAGACACAGATAAGACAACATTTTTAGGGAGGATTTTCAACAGTCTTTTAAGCAATGCTAAGGGATTTTTTGTTTGTTTTTTATTTTTAAAATTTTTTTGTAATAAAATAGAACATCTCTCCATTGCATATTGGCCTCAATTATAGCATTCCTTTTATTGCAGTAAAATCATTCATATAAAAGTCTCTTCCTCCAGTAGATTTTAAGGTCTTAGCTTTGAACTCTGGGCCTTGAAAAATGCCACTTCATAAGTAGGTGTTTGAAAGTTCCTACTCTACTTTCGGTACTCATCTTAAATGTCACTATCTCAAGGAAGGCTTCCCTGATTTCCCCAGGTTAAGCCAGGCCCTTTTATCATATAGACTTATAGGCCCAGATGCTTTCCTTTTATTTAGCACTTTGTAATTGCATATTTATTCGTGCTTTTTTCTCCTCTAGGCTGTAAGCTCCAGGGAGATAGGAACTTTATCTAGTGGGCTTTTGTTTCAATCCCCTGAACTCAGCCCTGATACTGACTCATAGTAGGCATATGAAGGGGAGCAGAATATGCCCCCCCACCCCCACCAAATGCGCCACTTTAACATGTGGATTATTTTGAGCTGGAGGCAATCAAGTCCCAGCAGACATAAGAAAAACTTTTACCTCCCCCTTAGCTGCCTAAAAGAATTTAGATAGGGAACCAGGCCCAGAAAGAGAGCTATTACTAGAGATAACTTTTTATCTGAAAGACTTACCTACATGGCAGGACAAACATCTGCTCTTCTTATCATCCTGTGAATTGCCTCCTCTTTGAAGCCCCAGGCCCCTATCCCATTCCTGCTCAAGATGGCAGACAGTCCCCTCAACTGACTGACTGCCTGTAGGTCTCATATTCTGGGGGGCTTCTCATACATAAAAAATTAGATTTGTTTTTCTCCTGTTAAACTGCCTTATGCCAATTTAATTATTAGACCAGCCAAAGGACCTAGAATCATCGAAGGAAAATTTTCTACCCCTACATATATGTGAAATATTTCTTGAAAGAATGAAGGAATGAGTAAATCAATAGTACTAGAATCAGGCTAGCATCTGCACACGTATTAAATGTGGGTTTAAAATCATAGCATTGAATTCAGCAGGATATATTTTAAAACTTTTACAGTTTCCCAAACATCACTGAAGATTCTATTCTGCACTTCCCGTCCTATTTCATGAAAGTGTCTGTATTTATTTGTAATACATCTGATCAGAGAAGAAAATCTACACAAGTAAATCTTCCTTTTATTTTATTTTTTTAAAATTTTTGCTTTGTTGCTTCCTCTGGAAATGAAAGGTTTCTAATGCTCTTTAACAACATACAAAATAGTAACTCTAATACATGACTGCTAGCTTAAGATTCCTAGTTAATGATACAGGACAAGGCAGCCTTGTGACAGCAGTAGCTAAGTACAGGTGATACATAAACACTAGCAACTCATCACGCTAAAGAAAATCCATTTTAACTTAACCATTTTTTCCACTGAATGTTAAATGCAATGCCTTCTTCAAATGAGAGTAATTCACAGCTGGGATCTATCTATCTAGCAATCTTGCAGCTTAAATCTTTATGAAGAAAAATATTTGAGGAAATTTAAAATAATAAAATGAAGTATATCACTATAAATGATTGTATTATGCCAAATGACAATGTAAAGCTTTGGTGAAGGTGCATTTGTGGTGGATAAAACTTCCTTTACGTGGTCTTTTAAAATTTACTCCCATCTAAGTCTGATTACCATATTTTAAAAACTGACCCCCAAGGCCATTTCACTAATAATTCTTTATCCAATAGATCTTGTTTGAGAATTCCCTTGAAAGGACGGAAACATGTCAGATGAATTAAATGAAGGGAGCAAATGTAGATTAAGAGTGATGTACATTCTGAGCCTGACCTTTTAATTTCACTAAATATTATTTTCCATCTTCATGATCACATTACATTGAAATGCTGGAACTTCAATTTCCTCTACTATTTCATTTATTAAAACCTTTGTCTCCTCTGAGCTCTTAAGGAGATGTTAGCTTTAAATCACATTGAATTCACTTTTTGCAATTTACATATGTTGAAGAAATAAAAGCCTTTTCAAGAGTACCAATGGGGGCCTGAGAGGCCTCAAAGGAGTGTTAAGACCTTGAATTTAATGTGAACTGCCTCAAACACAAAACAAAAATCCTCCCTGTGGAATACTAATGATTATTGTATACAGTTACATTTTCTTGTGATTTTTTTACAGTCAAGGAGCAGCCTGTGTATAAAAGAGCCTTTGTGCTGGTGATTGGGAAATGCAACTCCAGCTCAAAGGCAAAAAGGCAGCTTTCCATAGGTCATCATTACATAGTCAAATTTACACTGGAATAATTAGGGGAAGCTTTGAAAGACTGAAAAGCAATAATACTAAAAGTGCAATTCATGGATTGTGCATCACACGCTTTGGGTTGAGAATCAGATTTCTATGAAGATTTATTCAGAGGGCATTTTAAATAGCTAAAATATAGTATGAGTTTAGTCTTTTACATCCAACACTGGGTTAATTCTAAGTGTTTTTTTGTTTGTTTGTTTTTCGAAGCCACAGTTTTACTTTATTTTCTGGAAACATATGCCTGGTTTTTTTTTTTTTTTTTTTTTTCATATGCCTGGTTTTAAATATCAACAGGATTCATGCAAGAGCTAAAAAGTTTAGAGGATGCTGAATTCCTAAAATGACCTCTGTCCTGCACTCATAATAGATCTTTCTTATATAATTTACATGACATTGAATAGTCCAGGAGGGTTTTGAACATGACAGAAAGCCAATGATATGCTAAGACATTTGTGCTAAGATTTTCTTTGGAGTCACTTGGGGGCTTAGGAAAACACAGAAGTTCATAAAAGTAGCAAAGAAGGATGCACCATAGAACAAACAAGCCCTTACATCCTTCTTCTTAAACCTGACTGCACAACTGTATTGTTTCAGGAGTTTAAAAAAATAGGGATGCCTGAGACCTGCCCTAGATACATTGAATTGTAGCCTCTAGTACTACACTGTCCAATACAGCAGCCACTCCTACATGGTACTACTGAGCACTTGAAAGACGGCTGATCTGAATGGAGATGTGTTGTGAGTGAGAAATACACACTGAGTTTCCCAATATTAACTACAAAATCAACAAACATACTGACACAGACTCTCTCCTTGACCAGACTTTAGACAGGCTCTACTGCGTCTTCTTTTCAAATAGGCCTCATCCTTGGGCCTCATCCTTCCCCTGACAAATCCGGTTTAGTAAATATCCTGCTAGGTTAGTTTATTGAGAATCCCCCACCCTTGATATCTTATTAAGTTTCTCACCCTTGATGTCTAAGTTCTTGGCCTGCCTTTAGTAAGAATACTGGTAGGCCAGTTTAGCAGGAGCCCTCCTCCTCTTTCATATCTCCTGTTAGTAATTTTCCATCTATGACCTCCTCATTCTTCTCTTTGCCTATAAATTCTCAGTTGTCTTTGTTGTATTTGGAGTTGAAGTCATTCTCTCTCTCCTATTGCAAAAGTCTTGAATGACATCTGTCTTATATTAGACCAGATGCACTTAATTGATATTTGTAGAACATTCCACCTGAAAGCAGCAGAATAAACTTTCTTCTCAAGTGCACACGGAACATTCTCCAGGATAGGTCACATCTTGGGTCACAAATCAAGGCTCGGTAAATTTAAGAAAATTGAAATCATATTAAGCATCTTTTCAGACCACAACGCTATGAGATCAGAAATAAATTACAGGGAAAAACTGTAAAAAACACAAACACGTGGAGGCTAAACAATATGTTACTAAACAACCAATGGATCACTGAAGAAAACAAAGAGGAAATCAAAAAATACTAGAGACAAATGACAAAGAACACACGACAATCCAAAACCTATGGGACACAGCAAAACCAGTTCTAAGAAGGAATTTTATAGCAATACAATCTTACCTCAGGAAACAAGAAAAATCTCAAATAAGCAACCTAACCTTACACCTAAAGCAAAGAAAGAAAGAAGAACAAACAAAACTCAAACTTGGTAGGAGGAAAGAAATCATAAATGTCAGAGCAGAAGTAAAAAAAAGAGAGATGAAGAAAACAACAGAAAAGATCAATGAAACTCAAAGCTGGTTCTTTGAGAAGATAAACAAAGTTGATAAACCTTTAGCAAGACTCATCAAGAAAAAAGAAGGAGAGGGCTCAAATCAATAAAATTAGAAATTAAAAAGGAAAAGTTACAATGGACACCACGGAAATAGAAGGGATCATAAGAGACTACTACAAACTATATGCCAATAAAATAGACAACCTAGAAGAAATGGACCAATTCTTAGAAAGGTATAACCTTCTAAGACTGAAGCAGGAAGAAATAGAAAATATGAACAGACCAATCACCTGTATAAAAATTGAAACTGTGATGAAAAACTTCCAACAAACAGAAGTCCAGGACCAGATGGCTTTACAGGCAAATTCTATCAAACATGTAGAGAAGAGTTAACACCTATCCTTCTGAAATTCTTCCAAAAAGTTGCAGAGAAAGGAACACTCCCAAGCTCATTGTATGAGGCCACCATCACCCTGATAACAAAACCAGACAAAGGAAAAAAAAAAAAGCAAATTACAGGCCAATATCACTGATGAACATAGGCACAGAAATCCTCAACAAAATACCAGCAAACAGAATCCAACAATACATTAAGGGAATCATACACCACGATGAAGTGGGATTTATCCCAGGGATGCAAGGATTCTTCAATATATGCAAATCAATGTGATACACCACATTAACAAACTGAAGAATAAAAACCATACGATCATCTCAATAGATGCAGAAAAAGCTTTTGACAAAACTCAACACCAATTTATGATAAAAACTCTCCAGAAAGTGGGCATAGAGGGAATTTACCTCAGCACAATAAAGGCCACATATGACAAACCCACAGCTAACATCATTCTCAACAGTGAAAACCTGAAAGCATTTCCTCTAAGATCAGGAACACTCTCGCCACTTTGTTTTTTAAAGACTTTATTTATTTATTTATTGGCTGCTTTGGGTCTTTGTCACTGTGCACGGGGTTTCTCTAGTTGCGGCCAGCGGGGACTACTCTTCACTGTGGTGCACAGGTTTCTCATTGTGGTGACTTCTGTTGTTGCGGAGCACAGGCTTTAGGCGCACAGGCTTCAGTAGTTGTGGCACACGGGCTCAGTAGTTGTGGCTTGCGGACTCTAGAGTGCAGGCTCAGTAGTTGTGGCACACGGGCTTAGTTGCTCCGCGGCATGTGGGATCTTCCTGGACCAAGGCTCAAACCCATGTCCCCTGCATTGGCAGGCGGATTTAACCACTGCGCCACCAGGGAAGCCCCCACTCTCATCATTCAACATAGTTTTGGAAGTCCTAGCCATGGCAATCAGAGAAGAAAAAGAAATAAAAGGAATCAAAGTTAGAAAAGAAGAAGTAAAACTGTCACTGTTTGCAGATGACATGATACTACACATAGACAATCCTAAAGATGCTACCAGAAAACTACTGGAGCTCATCAATGAATTTGGTAAAGTTGCAGGAAACAAAATTAATATACAGAAGTCTCTTGAATTCCTATAAACTAACAACAAAAGATCAGGAAGAGAAATTAAGAAAACAGTCCCATTAACCATTGCATCAAAAAGAGTAAAATACGTAGGAATAAACCAATCTAAGGAGGCAAAAGACCTGTACTCAGAAAACTATAAGATGCTGATGGAAGTAATCAAAGATGACACAAACAGATGGAGAGATATACCACTTTGTTAGACTGGAAGAATCAATATTTTCAAAATGACTATACTACCCAAAGCAATCTACGTATTAAATGCAATCCCTATCAAATTACCAAAGGCATTTCTCACAGAATTAGAACAAAAAAATTTTACAATTTGTATGGAAACACAAAAGACCCCAAATAGCCAAAGCAATCTTGAGAAAGAAAAAACGAGGAATTAGGCTCCCTGACTTCTGACTATACTACAAAGCTACAGTAATCAAAACAGTCATATGGTACTGGCATAGAAACAGAAATATAGATCAATGGAACAGGATAGAAAGTCCCGAGATAAACCCACGCACCTACGGCCACCTAGTCTATGACAAAGGAGGAAAGAATATACAATGGAGAAAAGACAGTCTCTTCAATAAGTGGTGCTGGAAAAACAGGTCAGCTACATGTAAAAGAATGAAAAGCTACATGTAAAAGAATGAAATTAGAATGCTCTCTAATACCATACACAAAAATAAACTCAAAATGCATTAAAGACCTAAATGTAAGGCTGGATGCTATAAAACTCTTAGAGGAAAAAACAGGCAAAAGAACTCTGTGACGTAAATCACAGCAATATCTTTTCCAAGCTGTCTCTCACAGTAATGAAAAAAAAAAAAAAAAACTAAACAAATGGGACCTAATTAAACTTAAAAGCTTTTGCACAGCAAAGGAAACCATAAACAAAAGTAAAAGACAGCCCACAGTATGGGAGAAAATATTTATGAATGATGCGGCCAAGAAGGGATTAATTTCCAAAATATACAAACAACTCATGCAGCTCAATATAAAAAAAAAATTAAAAAAGCCTAATCAAAAAATGGGCAGAAGACCTAAATAGACATTTCTCCAAAGAAGACATACAGATGGCCAAAAAGCACATGAAAATATGCTCAACATTGTTAATTATTAGAGAAATGCAAACCAAAACTACAATGAGGTACCACCTCACACTGGTCAGAATGGCCATCATCAAAAAAATCTACAAACAATAAATGCTAGAGATGGTGTGAAGAAAAGGGAACTATCCTACATTGTTGGTGGGAATGTAAACTGGTACAACCACTATGGAGAACAGTATGGAGGTTCCTTAAAAAGCTAAATATAGAACTACCATATGATCCAGGAATCCCGCTCCTGGCCATATATCTGGAGAAAACCATGATTCGAAAAGATACATGTACCCCAATGTTCACTGCAGCACTATTTGCAATAGCCAAGACATGGAAGCAACCTAAATGTCCATCGACAGAGGAATGGATAAAGAAAATGTTGTACATATATACAGTGAAATATTACTCAGCCATAAAAAAGAACGAAATAATGCCATTTGCAGCAACATGGTTGGACCTAGAGATTATCACACTAAGTGAAGTAAGTCAGACAGAGAAAGACAAATATCATATGGTATCGCTTATATGTGGAAACTAAAAAATTGTTACAAATGAACTTATTTACAAAACAGAAATAGAGTCACAAATGTATAAACAAACTTATGGTTAGAAAAGGTGAAGGGGGGCAGGGATAAATGAGGATATAGGGATTAACATATATACACTACTGTATATAATATAGATGACTAATAGGGGTCTACTGTATAGCACAGGGAACTCTACTCAATATTCTATAATAACCTATATGGGAAAACAGTATAAAAAAGAATGGATATATGTATACGTATAACTGATTCACTTTGCTATACAGCTGAAAATAACACAACATTATAAATCAACTATTCTCCAATAAAAAAAAAAGATGGCACCTGTCTTGCCATCTTTAACAACTGTCTGGTGAATAATCTGTCTTCAGCAATACAGAAGAATATGAAATATATCAATAATTTTATGTGGATTACATGTTGAAATGCGACTTAAAATATATTGGGTCAAATAAAATATTTTTTAAAATTAATTTTACCTGCTTCTTTTTACTTTTCCAAGGTGGCTATGAGAAACTTTTAATTACATATTTTATTTGCAACCTTTTTATTAGATAGCAGTATTCTAGGGATATAGCCAAGGTGTCAGTAATTTGGAAAACATTCCAGGTGATTAAATGTGAAGCCAGAATTGTGACCCTTAAACTTTAAACAAACTAGCACAGGAAAAAAGGGACAACACATATATTATAAAAATATTTTATAGATCTTACTGAGTGGCAGGCACAATCATGTGAGCTTTACACTTATTAACTTAGCATAGCCATACTATATATTATTATTATCTCCATTTTATGCATGATAAAATGAGCTACAGAAAGACAGAGTGCCTTGTCTGATGAGCTAGTAAAAAGAAGGGTTCAGAGTTTGAAGTCAGGTAACGTGACCCAAGAGTTCACCTTTTCCACTATTAATCCCTATTATTGCAAATGTTTAAGCAAAGATTATATTCGTTTAATTTTGTTCTTGAAATAGCAACATTAAGAAAACCATTATGAAGTATCATACATTTAATGCTTTTATATACCAGCAATTTTCATAGGCATGTTACAGGCTTGTTTGACAATCCTCAGATAAATGTATGTAAGTGGTGTTGTCTGTATTTTACCAATTAGGAGACAGATGCTCAGATAAATCAAACTTGCCCCAAAGTCACATCAGACTTGACCTCATGCAAGTCTCCTATAAGAGTTGGCTTAGTAGTCCTGTTTCCCAATTTTCGGTCCTCCTTAGCATTATAGCAAATGAACTTTTTCAGTAGACTCTTGCTTTATGTGTACTTGAGGTAAAATATATTTTTTCATCTGATTTAGATCATATGACTCAGTGATGAGGCGTTATTGAGTAAGCGTGTTCAGAAAATCTTTGCCATGGTGCTAAGTCAAGTGTGACTCTGGGCTAGGAACATGGGAAAAGGTGTTGGAATGTCAAATACAGAGATCATTCTCTAAGAGATCAGTTATTAAGGTATCCTTGACAATACCACAATACCATCCTCAAATAATTAGGATGCTGTCTTAATTCTTTAAAAGGAAAATAGTATTATATTCCTGAAATTTGAACTCAGAATTAGGGGAATATTCCACTATTTCTCACCCCTCCCCCACCACACACTTTATCATTATTCCAAATGTTGCAGAAGTACTGAGAACAGAAACAAGATTACACATAAATAGATGGTAGTAGTCATTTGTAGAGTATCATTTTACAAAGATATTTTAGAATATCCTGAGATGTTGACATCTTTAAAATACATTTTAGGCTACAGTACATTCAGTAAGAACCAAGATTCATTATTCTGGTGGAGATTGAGAGGTTTGTTGTCTGCTTTTGTTTTTAAATACAGGCTTACCTCTGAGATATTTCAAGTTTTGTTCCAGATGACCACAATAAAGCAAATATTGCAATAAAAGGAGTCACAGGATTTTTGTTTGCTTGTTTTCCAGTCCATACAAAAGTTACATTTACACTATGTTGTAGTCTATTATGTGCACAATAGCATTATGTCTTAAAAAACCAAAGTAAATACCTCAATTAAAAATACTTCATTGCTTAACCTAAATGTCCATTGACAGACGAATGGATAAAGAAGATGTGGCACATATATACAATGGAATGTTACTCAGCCATAAAAAGGAATGAAATTGAGTTATTTGTAGTGAGGTGGATGGACCAAGAGACTGTCATACAGAGTGAAGTAAGTCAGAAAGAGAAAAACAAATACCGTATGCTAACGCATAATATATGGAAATGAGAAAAATGGTACTGATGAACCTAGTGGAAGGGCAGGAATAAAGACGCAGATGTAGAGAACGGACTCGAGGACACAGCATGGGAAGGGGAGGCTTGGACGAAGTGAGAGAGTAGCACTGACATATATACACTACCAAATGTAAAATAGATAGCTAGTGGGAAGCTGCTGCATAGCACGTGGAGGTCGGCTCAATGCTTTGTGACAACCTCGAGAGTTGGGATAGGGAGGGTGGGAGGGAGGCTCAAGAGGGAAGGAATATGGGGATATATGTATACATATAGCTGATTCACTTTGTTGTACAGCAGAAATTAACACAACATTGTAAAGCAATTATACTCCAATAAAGCAGTAAAAAAAAAATTAAAAAATAATTTTTTAAATGTAGGAATAAAGCAGTAAAAAAAAAAATACTTCATTGCTAGAAAATGCTAACTATCATCTGAGCCTTCAGGCACATAACCTTTTGGCTGGTGGAAGGTTTGAAATATCACGAGAATCAATTCAGAATTATGACAGAGACACAGAGTGAGCAAATGCTGCCAGAAAAATGGCGTCCATATACTTGCTCAACAAGGCGTTGCCACAAACCTTCAATTTGTAAAAACAAAAATGTAATATCTGTGAAGCTCAATAAAATGAGATCTGCCTGCAAAGCTCTGCTCTGCTTTTGTCCTCAGTGCTCTGTTTTATTGCCCTATCAGTGATGCCCACAGCATTCTCATATCAGTATCCCTAGATGTCCCTGTTTGCAGGCTCAGTTATAGGAGTGAACAATACAAGCATAAGACCATGTGCTGGAACTAAAGATGCATCAGGTTTGGCACCAGAAAACCATTATTTATTGACTTCTGAATGACCTGGAGCATGTAATTCAACATCTATATACTTCAATTTTTTCATCGGCGAAATAAAGAAATATATGCTAATTTTTCTATTTGTAGGAATTAAGTGAGATTTGTAGGAATTAAGTGAGATTTGTATAAAAGTAACTGAGCATGGTGCCAAAGTCAGAGTACCTATTTAATAAGATTGGAAATTTCATTTGCCCCTTTCTTTCCTTCAATCTCCATGAGAAAGGATGCACTTTAAGAAATCCATAAGCCACTCACACAAATAAACACACGAGTATGCACGTGAGCCTGCGCACACACACACACACACACACACATACCCTTTAGTTAGTTGAGAATTTCCCTGATGTGTCCTGGACCAACATGAATCAATAATACCCTACAGCACTCCCATGGGGACAATTCCAACATTCACAATATGACCTAAATCCCCGCCTCTCTTTCCATATGTCTTCTCCACACTCTGCACACAAGTGATCCATATTCTGAGTTCCTGAGTGAAGACCAAATCACACTCACTTCTAACTGTGCATCATTCCTAGCTCTACCAGATCATCCCAAACAAATCATGGTTCCCATCCCTAAAAAATAGTCCTGTGGCAAAAATTTTTACCCAAGACCATTCAGAATGTAGACTGAAGCCTACATTCTTTTGTGCATCTCACTTTTCTTTTGTATCTAAATTCCCTTTGTACAGATTCAATGAAATCCCTATGAAACTACCAATGGCATTCTTCACAGAATTAGAACAAAAAACTTTACAGTTCGTATGGAAACACAAAAGACCCCGAATAGCTAAAGCAATCTTGAGAAAGAAAAATGGAGCTGGAGGAATCAGGCACCCCAACTTACTTCAAACTATACTACAAAGCTACGGTAATCAAGACAGTATGGTACTGACACAAAAACAGAAATATAGATCAATGGAACAGGATAGAAAGCCCAGAGATAAACCCATACACATATGGTCACCTAATTTACAACAAAGGAGGCAAGAACATACAATGGAGAAAAGACAGTCTCTTCAATAAGTGGTGCTGGGAAAACTGGGCAGCTTCATGTAAAAGAATGAAATTAGAACACTATCTAACACCATACACAAAAATAAACTCCAAATGGATTAAAGACCTAAATGTAAGACCAGGCACTATAAAACTCTTAGAGGAAAATATAGGAAAAACACTCTTTGACATAAAACACAGCAAGATCTTTTTTGACCCACCTCCTAGAGTAATGAAAATAAAAACAAAAACAAACAAATGGGACCTAATTAAACTTAAAAGCTTTTGCACAGCAAAGTAAACCATAAACAAGATGAAAAGACAACCCTCAGAATGGGAGAAAATATTTGCAAATGAAACAATGGACAAAAGGATTAATCTCCAAAATATACAAACAGGTCATGGAGCTCAATATCAAAAAACAAACAATCCAATTAAAAAGTGGGCAGAAGATCTAAATAGACATTTCACCAAAGAAGACATACAGATGGCCAAGAGGCACATGAAAAGATGCTCAACATCACTAATTATTAGAGAAATAGAAATCAAAACTGCAATGAGGTATCACCTCATGCCAGTCAGAATGGCCATTATCAAAAAATCTAGAAACAATAAATGCTGGAAAGGATGTGGTGAAAAGGGAACCCTCCTGCAATGTTGGTGGGAATGTAAATTGATACAGCCACTATGGAGAACAGTATGGAGTTTCCTTAAAAAACTAAAAATAGAAATACCATATGACACAGCGATTCCACTATGGGGCATATACCCTGAGAAAACCATAATTCAAAAAGAGACATGACCATAATGTTCATTGCAGCACTATTTACAATAGCCAGGACATGGAAGAAACCTAAGTGTCCATCGACAGATGAATGGATAAAGAAGATGTGGCACATATATACAATGGAATATTACTCAGCCATAAAGCGAAACGAAATTGAGTTATTTGTAGTGAGGTGGACGGACCTAGAGTCTGTCATACAGAGTGAAGTAAGTCAGAAAGAGAAAAACAAATACCATTATGCTAACACATATATATGGAATCTAAAAAAAAATAAATGGTTCTGATGAACCTCGTGGCAGGACAGGAATAAAGACATAGACATAGAGAATGGACTTGAAGACATGGGCTGTTGGGGGAAGTTGCGGTGAAGTGAGAGTAGCATCAACATACTTACACTACCAAATGTAAAACTGGTAGCTAGTGGGAAGCAGCAGCATAGCACAGGGAGATCAGCTTGGTGCTTTGCGACCACCTAGAGAGGGGGGTAGGGAGGGTGGGAGGGAGGCTCAAGAGGGAGGGGATATGAGGGTATATGTATGCATATGGCTGATTCACTTTGTTGTACAGCAGAAACTAACACAGTAATGTGAAGCAATTATACTCCAATACAGATCTATTTAAAAAATAATAATAAATTCCCTTTGTGTTTATATCAGCCAATTTACATCAAATCTTTCGCTAGACTTTTTTACTCCATGCCAAATCCTGACCCAGTAGATCAAATGAAATAAAACATTCTCTAGAAACTAGGACTCAGAACAGGGAGCCCATCAGTCTGGTAAATCAGAAAATATTCCTCCATCCTTTCCCTTTCAGCCTACTGCCAGAACTATCCTTACTAGCAACTTATTCTGCTATGGAAGATGTGGTAGAGACTACTAATTATCTATAAAAAGGCACATCTTTCATAGATAAAGAATTTTAGCCAGGCATGTGGACATTATTTCCAAAGATCCTTTCTGATATTTACACAGACCTCTGCTGGCTGGGGGTTCTATTGGTACCACCTGAGGTCAGTGATGTGGCTGCAATGATCTGGAGATTCAGCAGGGGCTGGGTGATCCAAGATGACCTTACTTGCAGTTGCCAGAATCATGTTGTCTCTGTTATCCCTGTCCATGCATTATTTCATCATCAAATAGTCTAGCCCAGGTTTTTTCACAAGAACCTTCCTAACAGGATTTGGTTGGAAGTAATGTGTGCCAGTTCTAGGTTTGCGCATCAAACAATGGACATAACTTTTCCATGATTTCTTTCCATTTACCACCTGCTGGAAAACAAACATGGTGGTGATTCAGCTTTAACCATGTAAATGATGCTATTGGCCTATGTGTGGCTTATCAGTAAGTCAAAGGAATCTGGGCCCTCAAGTGATTGTGAGGAGTACAACTAACTCACTGAACTGGCCTCTTTCACTCAGGACAATTACATGAGAGAGACATAATTAATTCCTTTGTTCTTTAAGCTGTAAGTCTAAACCTACCCCCACCCCCCCAAAAAAGCAGGTGGAATACAAATCCAGTATGAATCCTTATAGTAGCTAACATGAAGATGAGGATGATGAATTCCAACTTTAATGTCTGTAACTTAAACACAGAATATAAAATGGACACACTCCAGTTAATGGAATCAGAAAAGGAAATATTTTTTTTTTCCCAATGACCCCATGAAAGTTTAGAGGTTTATAACAAAAATGAAAGGACAATGAAATTATTTCCATAATGACAGAAAACACACATGGGGGTTAAGTCTTGGACTCAATATGAAACACCAATATCTATAAATATTGAAATAAAAAAGAAAGCATAATGACTCAAGCTATAAGTTCATCTAATGGCAACTGCAAAACCACCATGCTGCCACTGAAACCTTAACAAGAATATTGATCATTAAGTGAATTTTGCCATTTTCTTTACACTGAGTTGTATGTACTGTGTAGGCAAAACAACTGTAATTTGTAAGTTTTATAGGATAGTTGAAGGAGGAGAGTTATGAGACAGCATTTGAATAGCCCATAAACCTTCAGTCCTTTTTTCTCTGGGGGATAATTACCTGTGGTTATTGAGTAAACGTCTCTAGAATGTTATTAGTATTTTGAGTGGTTTTCAGAATAGTCTCAAAGCTGCTCCAAGGAGGGTGGAAAATAAGAAAGAGATGAGGGAGTTCTCTTTCCTTTCACAGGGAAAGCAACCTCCAATTCATTCTCCAGAGGCCAAATACATTAAATTTAGCCAAACTAATCTATGAACAAGGAGAAAGTGACCTAGGGGGAAAAAAGGATCCTGGAAAGAAGTAGTGAGTTTGTGTTTAAACGGTGAACTTAGAAATGGATGCATCTTGTTTGGTGGTTTCTTTTTCAGTGCTGACCACCAAGCAGAGAGCAACCAACCTTTTCTCACTGTCCTAAAAGCCTTCTTGAATATATATTTTTTTAATTTATTTTTTCTTTATTTGGAAGAAATTCCATGGTTTTAAATTCCAGTTTCTTGACTCATGGTGTTTCCTATTAACTCTTCCCTGTTGTGCTTGTTCATCTAATTATCTCACAGTCTCTCCCATATTCCAGTTCCTAATAGGTTTCTTTTTCACAGCTCATTGGACACCTAAGAGTTTCTGGCCATGGAATAGTTGGGCTTACACTTTAAGTGTACCTGAACTGGAAGGGATTCAGAGATTCTGAATAGCAACCTCCTCATTCTACAGATAATAAAACTGAGGCTTAAAGAGGGAGAGGTTCTTGTCTAAAATCATCAAATAGGTGTGACTGAGGGAGGACCAGATTCCTGGGCTAATCCAAGATTATCAGCAGGGTTAGGCTATCACCATGCAGCACCCACTGGCCTATTCCTACTGGGTCTCTTTTTTCCTTAGTGGACATGGCCATGAGTATAATATTTGGCAAAGACTTCTCAAATATTAACATTCAAGAGAAACAAACACCTTCAGATTCATTTCAAAGAATAACTGTGGCTTTTACTTTTCAGTAGGTAAAAGTGATTGAAAGATCATTGGAAAAATGGAGGCCTAATTTACCTATGCATGAATTCATTTGTCACTTATTTTTACCTACCCAAATCTTATCCATTTACTAAACCCCTTCTCCAGTGGGCTACCTCAAACTATTCTAGAGTTGTTTCTCCTTCTCTTTAATTTGAACATTTACTAGTTAGTTGACAATCAAATAAGATTCTTTTTCCCCCCATGGATAGTTTTTCAGTTTCTCCTATGATTCTCCCTTGGCTTTTGTATCAGTAGATAGTATATTTCTCTGAGCCAGAAGCCATGTCTTATATATTCTATTGATCTCCCCATAACTCATGAGAGGAGTAAGCTTACATTTGTTGAGTTCCTATAATGTTCCACTTACTCTACCAAGTATTTTACAGATATCATTTCATTTAATCCTTGTGTAAAACCCCTTGAGATAGGGCTTATTACCCCCCATTTCACAGAGGAGGACAACTGAAGTACAAATAGTAGCTAAAAGAACTTCTTCAAGAACTAAAATTTAGTGAACAGTAACACAGGCAATTAAACCAAGATCATCTGTCTCCTGACAGTGCTCTTTTCACTAAATAATGTTGGCTGACTTACTACTTGGCATACAGTAGAAGCTTAATAATCTTCTGACTATAAGAATATTTGTTATTCTTAGAATATAGAATATGTAAGAATATATATGTATGACATATATATGTATATGTGTATTTATTTATGATTGTGAACTTGTAAAAATGATTCAGTCTTTATAGAAGACTTTTTCTGGATGTTCAAGATTTTTTAGATACTAATTATGATTGTCAGCATGAGCAGTGTCAAAATCTGTATTTTATATCTAATTTCTTTTTTAAATTTATTTTTATTTTATTTATTTTTGGCTGCATTGGGTCTTTGTTGCTGCGCGTGGGCTTTCTCTAGGTGCGGCGAGTGGTGGCTACTCTTCGTTGCGGTGCATGGGCTTCTCATTGTGGTGGCTTCTCTTTGTTGCGGAGCACGGGCTCTAGGGGTGTGGGCTTCAGTAGTTGTGGCACATGGGCTTAGTTGCTCTGCGGCAATGTGGGATCTTCCGGGACCAGGGCTCGAACTCGTGTCCCCTGTGTTGGCAGGCAGATTCTTAACCACTGTGCCACCAGGGAAGCCCCTATATCTAATTTTTACGTTGCAAGACAAGAATGTATTCAGGCAAGAATGCTAGCCAGGTCTCCGGAAATCATTTGCACCTGCTCAATGCATTGCCTAAGAATAGTTTGCAATGCAAGATTTAACATGGAGCCTATAACATAAACACTACATGTGGAAAACTTTTCTTAATTAAGAGGTTGACCATTTAAATAGGAAACAATTTTAATCATGAAAATGCATCTAATGATTTTGAGAAGTAACTTCTAGAAGAATGTTTTCTTCCAGCAGATATTTGTGATTAATGATTCTATATAAACAGGTAACAAAAGTGAAGTTTGCAAATAGAAATGGTTCTCTCAAATAAAATTATTTAAAAACCGTCACTGTTGTCTACCCATCCAATGCACGTATTCAAGCATGTTCAAGCATATCCATCAGTTAATCTTAAAAGTTGTAACATTTTATGGGCAACTTTATTTAACTTTAATAGGTTTTGCACTTGAAATGTGGAATATAATAGAATTAGTGGTTTTTTTCTAGGAGGAGAGATTAAGTAGAACATTCACAGTGGAACTTTGGAAGTTTCAAAACACAAGGCAGAGCTTAGTTTAATCAGATACTGTACAGCAATGAAGATTTATGAACAGAATGAGAGTTAAATCTATCAGTCCAGGGACAACGACTTCCCTACAACAAATTTTTAAAACTAGTTCAATACAGAGTGAAGTGAGTCAGAAAGAGAAAAACAAATACCATATGCTAAAACATATATATATGGAATTAAAAAAAAAAAAGGTACTGATGAACCTAGTTGCAGGGCAGGAATAAAGCGATAGACATGGAAAATGGATTTGAGGACATGGGGTGGAAGGGTGAAGCTGGGGTGAAGTGAGAGTAGCATCGACATACGTACACTACCGAATGTAAAATAGTTCGCTGGCAGGAAGCAGCAGCATAGCACAGGGAGATCGGCTCCGTGCTTTGCGATGACCTAGAGGGGTGGGATAGGGAGGATGGGAGGGAGGCTCAAGAGGGAGGGCATAGGGGGACATGTGTATGCATATGGCTGATTCGCTTTGTTGTGCAACAGAAACTAACACAGTATTGTGAAGTAATTATACTCCAATAAAGATCTATTAAAACAAAAACAAAAACAAAAACAGTTCAAGTGATAATGGATGATCTTATTTCATAGTTAATTTAGTGCAGATGAGAATTAGGGATATTGTATAGATGGATGAATAAAATAAACACTATCATTCTTTAGCAGACAGCATTTAGGGAAATGGGTTGACAAAGTATTGAAAATACATATCTCTTCATATTTAATAATATTGTCTCAGATATCTATGATTTAATAATAGTGATCTGATATACAGTGTATGATAGTTTTCTTCAAATTAAATTCATAACAATGTTTTATATGTATATATTAATCTTGTATATATAGGTATAGCATGTATATACACTTTCATGTATATAATCAATTAATATTTAATGACAATCATTTGAAAGTAACATTATATAATCACGCTTACTTTATTAAAAGTGATTTTCCTCTCTATTCCCATTAACAGTATTTTAAGAATGAATTTATTAATATGATTCCATGTGAATAATATTCAGGGACCAGATCTAAGGTTATGCAATTGAACTGTAAGTGCCTTTGGATGGTGGGCTCTCTGTCTAAATCAGGACCTGGGAAAGATGGGAACTTGAAAGTGGGGAATCAAGCTACTAATTTTCAAGAAACTAGGGAGGGGTGGGGTTGAGGATGTGATGTTTTAATACTCATTGATTTGAATGGCATTTGTTTGTTTTGCTACTTTGCAGGCATAAAAATTAGATTCAAATGGGAATGCTTTCATGATTTCTTATACATATAATTAACCTCCTGCTGTTGGATATCTTTCATTCAAAAAACATCCTTGTTAACATTCCCTGGTCCACTGCACTGCCTGTCCTCTGCACCCACCTCACGTGAAGTATTTATTCAACAGTCATCATTCAGCACATATTTGTTATGTCTGAACCAGTCTCTGTGCTAAAAACTGAAGATATTTATCAGCAAGACAGAGACCCTGCCTCTGACTCACAGCCTGGTGCACAGGCTGCTGCACATTCAAGTCAAATAAAGGGAGAATTGTGCCAACATTGAGTTAAAAATAGAAGGAGCATGTTACCTAGGTTTTGGGGGTTAGTGGTTGTGGAGGGCTGCCAAGGGAGGTCTCCAAGGAGAAACTGTGTCTAACATACTTCTTGCTAGCCAATATCACATTCCCTTCATCACAGCATTCACCACTTCCAGAGGTGAAATCCACTGCACAGCCATAATTACTCTTATCCTTTTGCTCATTGTCAGTTCTGGTTTACTGACTCTACAGAATTCCCTTCTCTCTCTTTTTCTCTCTTTCTTTCTGTCTCTCTGTCCCTCTCTCCTTTTCCCTTTCTCCTTCTGTTTCAAACCAGAGACTTAAGGATAAAATACAAAACTGAGGTCTAGAAACTCAGTTTTATTAATGCTGACATACAACCACTTAAAGTAATGTGCTTCAAATGGCTCATAAAGTATAAGAAACATACTGAGTGAGAATAGAAAAGGAGGGAAGATCACATAACTAGATGGGTTGTTGGCTTTAAAAATTTATAATATACTAATATCCAATGGACATTACTTCAATTCTTAAGCTCCCCTCCCTCAAGGGGAAAAAAAAACCTGCCTATTTAAGAAACAATGGCATAAAGAGAGGTAATTTTAGCAATTGGTCTGACATAACCCAGTTGGTTTATAACAATGTCTGAGCCTAATTCTTGGACTCTGCATTATTCTACTTAATGGGTGAAATGTATCACGAAGATAAACTGTTGTTCTGTAAATGTTATTGTAATTTTAGTTTGTACTTCCATTATTGAATCAGCATAACTTGCAACATTATTTTAAATAAAAGTGAATAGTACAGGTTTCTAAAATTGTTTCCTGACAGTTGTCTTTAAAAAAAAATAATCTCAAGCAATATACGTTTGGCCCATGCAAGGCTAGTACATCACTGAAATAATACTTGTGTGAACCACTTCTATGATTAAGCATCACCTACTCTTGTCAATTAATTGACTGTAATAGTAACAACTACCAGGAATCTCCTGTACAGTAACCAAGTTTCTGGCTTATTCCAGGAGATACTTTTTAAATAATTATTTGATACGAAAATGGAAGGTAAATCTTAATAGTAGATTGTTTTAAAGTCATAAATGTTTTTAAATAAATTATTCTCATTGTATCATACATATGGACCTTTTAGTCAGGCATAATTCAGTTTGTTTTATCTTCTGGATGAAGAATTCTGTTGCCAGAAACTCATATGATTTCCACAAAATGGTACATTTAAAGAAACATTAAGGTCTAGAAATTATATAATTAAACAAGAGTAATACTCTGACTCTATATGCATCATATATAATTATATGTTTAAAAGTTTGAAAATCTATAGGGCAAGAAACATCACACAGGTACATTGTAGAGACAGTGTGTCATATACCTATGCATTAAATAGTTAACCACTGTATTTCCAAGAAATAAGTTTTAAATGGACTCTTAGGCCTGGTTTGATTATTGAGAATCACAATCCAAACTTCACCGAAGAGCACTGAATTTTGGGACACTGAGGTCTAATCCAGATCATGGTTGGTTCTCCAAGTCCATCAGTTACAAGTATATTAGGATATTTTACTCAATGAAGTGTAGCAAATAAACCTATCAAACCCATAAGCCTGTAAAACTCTTAGAAGAAAACACAGGGAAAAATCTTAACAACCTTGGATTTGGCAGGAGATTCTTAGATATGACACCAAAATTATGAGGAACAAAAGGTAAATTAGATAAATGGACTTCATTAAAATTAAAAATTATTCTGATTCAAGGGACACCATCAGAAAGCAAAAAGACAACTCACAAAATGGGAGAAAATATTTGCAAAATCATATCTGATAAGGGAATATATTCATATAATTTAAAGAACTCTTACTGTGGTGATGGTTGCACATATACACAAATATATTAAATATCACTGAATTGCATACTTTAAATAGGGAAACTATGATATATGAATCATATCTCAATTAACCTGTTTTGAAAAGTTTAAAAATAATATTCATATGTTAACTGGCTACTGGAGTGAGATAGAGAGATTGACTGAACTATAGAAATGCTGAGGGGCGGGGGGAAACTTAAGAATTCCACTTTAAAAGACCATGGGAATTATTAACAAGGATAACGACAAGTAGAATTTCCCATAGCTGGCATTATTTACAAATTCAGACAACTTTTAATATATATTCCAAAATCAGTATGGTCTTCACTGCATGTTATTCTGTTTGAATTTTATTTATTTATTTTTTATACAACAGGTTCTTATTACTTATCTATTTTATACATATTAGCGTATACATGTCAATCCCAATCTCCCAGTTCGTCACACCATCACCCCCACGCCCGCCACTTTTGCTCCCTGGTGTCCATACATCTGTTCTCTACACCTGTGTCTTTATTTCTGCCTTGCAAACCGGTTCATCTATACCATTTTTCTAGATTCCACATATATGTGTTAATATACAATATTTGCTTTTCTCTTTCTGACTTACTTCACTCTGTAGGACAACTCTAGGTTCATCCACATATCTACAAATGACCAAATTTTGTTCCTTTCTATGGCTGAGTAATATTCCATTGTATACATATACCACATCTTGTTTATCCATTCATCTGTCAATGGGCATTTAGGTTGCTTTCATGACCTGGCTATTGTAAATAGTGATGCAATGAACATTATGGTACATGTGTCTTTCTGAATTACGGTTTTCTCTGGGTATATGCCCAGTAGTGGGATTGCTGGGTCATATGGTAATTCTATTTTTAGTTTTTTAAGGAAACTCCATACTGTTCTCCAGAGTGGCTTTATCAATTTACATTCCCACCAACAGTGCAAGAGGGTTTCCTTTTCTCCACATCCTCTCCAGCATTTGTGGTTTGCAGATTTTCTGATGATGCCCATTCTAACCGGGGTGAGGTGATACCTCATTGTAGTGTTGGTTTGCATTTCTCTAATAATTAGTGATGTTGAGCATCTTTTCATGTGCCTCTTGGCCATCTGTATGTTTTTTTGGAGAAATATCTATTTAGGTCTTCTGCCCATTTTTTGAATGGGTTGTTTGTTTTTTAATATTGAGATGCATGTGCTGTTTATATATTTTGGAGATTAATCTTTTGTCTACTGATTTGTTTGCAAATTTTTTCTCTCATTCTGAGGGTGGTCTTTTCACCTTGTTTACAGCTTCCTTTGCTGTGCAAAAGCTTTTAAGTTTCATTAGGTCCCATTTATTTTGGTTTTTATTTCCATTACTCTAGGAGGTGGGTCACAAGAGATCTTGCTGTGATTAATGTCAAAAATGTTCCTGCTATGTTTTCCTCTAAGAGTTTTATAGTGTCCGGTCTTACATTTAGGTCTTTAATCCATTTTGAGTTAATTTTTGTGTATGGTGTTAGGGAGTGTTCTAATTTCATTCTTTTACATGGAGTGGTCCAGTTTCCCCAGCACCACTTATTGAAGAGACTGTCTTTTCTCCGTTGTATATCCTTGCCTCCTTTGTCACAGATCAATCGACCATAGGTGCATGGGTTTATCTCTGGGCTTTCTATCTTGTTCCATTGATCTATATTTCTGTTTTTTGTGCCAGTACCATATTGTCTTGATTACTGCAGCTTTGTAGTAGAGTCTGAAGTCAGGGAGTCTGATTCCTCCAGCTCTGTTTTCTTATTTTTCAAGACTGCTTTGGCTATTTGGGGTCTTTTGTGTCTCCATACAAATTTTAAGACTTTTTGTTCTAGTTCTGTAAAAAATGCCATTGGTAATTTGATAGGGATTGCACTGAATCTATAGATTGCTTTGGGTAGTATAGTCATTTTCACAATGTTGATTCTTCCAATCCAAGAACATGGTATATCTTTCCATCTGTTTGTGTCATCTTTGATTTCTTTCATCAGTGTTTTATAGTTTTCTGAGTACGGGTCTTTTACCTCCTTAGGTAGGTTTATTCCTAGGTATTTTATTCTTTTTTCTTGCATTGGTGAATGGGATTGTTTCCTTAATTTCTCTTTCTGATCTTCCGTTGTTAGTTTATAGGAATGCAAGAGATTTCTGTGCATTAATTTTGTATCATGCAACCTTACCAAATTCATTGATGAGCTCTAGTAGTTTTCTGGTGGCATCTTTAGGATTCTCTATGTAATCCACATCATGTATCATGTCATCCACAAACAGTAACAGTTTAACTTGTTCTTTTCCAATTTGGATTCCTTTTATTTCTTTTTCTTCTCTGATTCCCGTGGCTAGGACTTCCAAAACTATGTTGAATAAGAGTGGCGAGAGTGGACATCCTTAACTTCTTGCTGATCTTAGAGGAAATGCTTTCAGTTTTTCACCACTGAGAATGATGTTTGCTGTGGGTTTGTTGTATATGGTCTTTATTATGCTGAGGTAGGTTCCCTCTATGCCCACTTTCTGGAGAGTTTTTATCATAAATGGGTGTTGAATTTTGTCAAAAGCTTTTTCTGCATCTATTGAGATGATCATATGGTTTTTCTTCTTCAATTTGTTAATATGGTGTATCACATTGATTGATTTGCATATATTGAAGAATCTCCCATCCCTGGCATACATCCCACTTGATCATGGTGCATGATGCTTTTAATGTGTTGTTGGATTGTTTGCTAGTATTTTGTTGAGGATTTTTGCATCTATATTCATCAGTGATATTGGTCTGTAATTTTCTTTTTTTGTAGTACCTTTGTGTGGTTTTGGTATCAGGGTGATGGTGGCCTCGTAGAATGAGTTTGGGAGTGCTCCTTCCTCTGCAATTTTTTGGAAGAGTTTGAGAAGGATGGGTGTTAGCTCTTCTCTAAATGTTTCATAGAATTCACCTGTGAAGCCATCTGGTCCTGGACTTGTTTGTTGGAAGATTCTTTTTTTTTTTTTTTTTTTTTTTAAATTTTTATTTATTTATTTTTGGCTGTGTTGGGTCTTCGTTTCTGTGCGAGGGCTTTCTCTAGTTGCGGCAAGCGGGGGCCACTCTTCATCGCGGTGCGCGGGCCTCTCACTATCGCGGCCTCTCTTGTTGCGGAGCACAGGCTCCAGACACGCAGGCTCAGTAGTTGTGGCTCATGGGCCTAGTTGCTCCGCGGCATGTGGGATCCTCCCAGACCAGGGCTTGAACCCGTGTCCTCTGCATTGGCAGGCAGATTCCCAACCACTGCGCCATCAGGGAAGCCCTGTTGGAAGATTCTTAATCACAGTTTCAATATCATTACTTGTGATTGGTCTGCTCATGTTTTCTATTTCTTCCTGCTTCAGTCTTGGAAGGTTGTACCTTTCTAAGAATTTGTCCATTTCTTCCAGTTTGTCCATTTTATTGGCATAGAGTTGCCTGTAGTAGTCTCTTACGATGCTTTGTATTGTTGCGGTGTCCACTGTAACTTCTTTTCATTTCTAATTTTATTAATTTGAGTCCTCTTCCTCTTTTCCTTGATGAGTCTGGCTAAAGGTTTATCAATTTTGTTTATCTTCTCAAAGAACCAGCTTTTAGTTTTATTGATCTTTGCTATTGTTTTCTTTGTTTCTATTTCATTTATTTCTGCTCTGATCTTTATGATTTCGTTCCTTCTACTAACTTCGGGTTTTGTTTGTTCTTTCTGTAGTTTCTTTAGGTGTAAGCTTAGATTGTTTATTTGAGATTTTTCTTGTTTCTTGAGGTAGGATTGTATTGCTAGAAACTTCCCTCTTAGAACTGCTTTTGCTGCATCCCATAGGTTTGGAATCGTTGTGTTTTCATTGTCACTTGTCTCTAGGTATTTTTTGATTTCCTCTTTGATTTCTTCAGTGATCTCTTGGTTATTTAATAATGTATTGTTTAGCCTCCATGTGTTTGTGTTTTTTTACTTTTTTTTGCCTGTAACTGATTTCTAATCTCATAGCATTGTGGTCGGAAAAGATGCTTGATATGATTTCAATATTCTTAAATTTACCAAGGCTTGATTTGTGACCCAAGATGTGATCTAGCCTGGAGAATGTGCCATGTGCACTGAGAAGAAAATATAATCTGCTGTTTTCAGATGGAATGTCCTATAAATATCAAATAAATCTATCTGGTCTATTGTGTCATTTACAGCTTGTGTTTCCCTATTAATTTCTGTCTGGATGATCGGTCCATTGGTGTACATGAGGTGTTAAAGTCCCCCACTATTATTGTGTTACTGTCTATTTCCTCTTTTTTTAACTGTTAGCAGTTGTCTTATGTATTGACGTGCTCCTATGCTGGGTGCATATATATTTATAATTGTTATATCTTCTTCTTGGATTGATCCCTTGATCATTGTGTAGTGTCCTCCCCTGTCTCCTGTAATGTTCTTTATTTTAAAGTCTATTTTATCTGATATGAGTACTGCTACTCCAGCTTTGTTTTGATTTCCATTTGCATGGAATATCTTTTTCCATCCCCTCACTTTCAGTCTGTATGTGTCCCTAGGTCTGAAGTGGGTCTCCTGTAGACAGCATATATACAGGTCTTGTTTTTGTATCCATTCAGCAAGCCTGTGTCTTTTGGTTGGAGCATTTAATCCATTCATATTTAAGGTAATTTTCGATATGTATGTTCCTACTACCATTTTCTTGATTGTTTTGGGTTTGTTTTGGTAGATCCTTTTGTTTTGTGTTTCCTACTTAGAGAAGTTCCTTTAGCATTTGTTGTAGAGCTGGTTTGGTTCTGCTGGATTCTCTTAGCTTTTGCTTGTCTGTAAAGCTTTTTGATTTCTCTGTCAAATCTGAATGAGATCCTTACCAGGCAGAGGAATCTTGGCTGTAGGTTCTTCCCTTTCATCATTTTAAATATATCGTGCCGGGCTTCCCTGGTGGCTCAGTGGTTGAGAATCTTCCTGCCAATGCAGGGGACACGGGTTCGAGCCCTGGTCTGGGAAGATCCCACATGCCACGGAGCAACTAGGCCCATGAGCCACAACTACTGAGCCTGCGCAACTGGAGCCTGTGCTCCGCAACAAGAGAGGCCGCGATAGTGAGAGGCCTGCGCACCATGATGAAGAGTGGCCCCCACTTGCCGCAACTAGAGAAAGCCCTCGCATGGAAACGAAGACCCAACACAGCCAAAATATAAATTAAAAAAAAAAAAAAATATCGTGCCACTCCCTTCTGGCTTGTATGTTTCTGCTGAGAAATCAGCTGTTAACCTTATGGGAGTACCCTTGTATGTTATTTGTCATTTTTCCCTCATTGCTTTTAATAATTTTTCTTTGTCTTTAACTTTTGTCAGTTTGATTACTGTGTGTCTCGGCATCTTTCTCCTTGGGTTTATCCTGCCTGGGACTCTCTGCAGTTCCTGGACTTCGTGGCTATTTCCTTTCCCATGTTAAGGAAGTTTTCAACTATAATCTTTTCAAATATTTTCTTGGGTTCTTTCTCTCTCTCTTCTCCTTCTGGGACCCATATAATGTGAATGTTGGTGTGCTTAATGTTGTCCCAGAGGTCTCTTAGTCTGTCTTCATTTCTTTTCATTCTTTTTTCTTTAATCTGTTCTGTGGCAGTGAATTCCACCATTCTGTCTTCCAGGTCACTTATCTGTTGTTCTGCCTCAGTTATTCTGCTATTGATTCCTTCTAATGTATTTTTCATTTCAGTTATTGTATTGTTCCTCTCTGTTTGTTTGCTCGTTAATTCTTCTAGGTGTTTGTTCTTTAATTCTTCTAGGTCTTTGTTAAACATTTCTTGCATCTCCTCCATCTTGCCTCCATTCTTTTTCCGAGGTCCTGGATCATGTTTACTATCATCATTCTTCTGGAAGGTTCCCTACTTCCACTTCATTTAGTTGTTTTTCTGGGATTTTATCTTGTTCCTTCATCTGGTACATAGCCCTCTGCCTTTTCATTTCGTCTATCTTTCTGTGAATGTGGTTTTCTTTCCACAGGCTGCAGGACTGTGGTGCTTCTTGCTTCTGCTGTCTTCCCTTTGTGGATGAGGCTATCTAAGAGGCTTGTGGAAGCTTCCTGATGGAAGGACTGGTGGTGGGTAGAGCTGGGTGTTGCTCTGGTGGGCAGAGCTCAGTAAAACTTTAATCCACTTGTCTGCTGATGTGTGGAGCTGAGTTTCCTCCCTGTTGGTTGTTTGGCCTGAGGCCACCCAGACCTGCAACCTAGAGGCTCTTTGGTGGGCCTAATGTTGGATTCTAGGAGGGCTCACACCAAGGAGTACTTCCCAGAACTTCTGCTGCCAGTGTCCCTGTCCCCGTGGTGAGCCACAGCTGCCCCCCGCCTCTGCAGGAGACCTTCCAACACCGGCAGGTAGGTCTGGTTCAGTCTCCTATACAGTCACTCTCCTTCCCCCTGGGTCCTGAGGCACACACTACTTTCTGTGTGCCCTCCAAGAGTGAAGTCTCTTTTTCCCCCAGTCCTGTCGAAGTCCTTCAATCAAATCTCACTAGCCTTCAAAATCAGATTCTCTGGGAATTCCTCATCCTGTTGCTGGACTCCCAGGTTGGGAAGCCTGATGCAGGACTCAGAACATTCATTCCAGTGGGTGGACTTCTGTGGTATAATTGTTCTCCAGTTTGTGAGTCACCAACCCAGCCATTGTGGGTTTGATTTTATTGTGGTATCGCCCCTGCTACAGTCTCACTGTGGCTTCTCCTCTGTCTTTGGATGTGGGGTGTCTTTTTTGGTGAGTTCCAGTGTCATCTTGTCAATGACTGTTCAGCAATTTGTTGTTATTCTGGTGCTCTCGCAAAATGGAGTAAGCGCACGTTCTTCTACTCTGCCATCTTGAGCCAATCTCCTTCACTGCATGTTTTTAATGCCTCAGTTTTATTTTAAGATTAAAAACAGCTTTATGGAACCACAAGAACATTGCAACAAATCACAAATCAAGATGTAATTTAAATGTCTGAAAATTGAGGAATGAGTAAATTAATAATTGTACATCTATAGGGAGCTAAAAGGTAATTTAAAAATTATTATTATTATTATGACTGTTACAACATAGAAATACTGTAATACTCTGTCAAAAAGCAGAGTAAAAAAATTGTATATTCACTGCTAATTTAGCTAGGTAAAGGTTTAATAAATATAATAGCTCCCATTATTTAAATGCCAATTCTGTGTTTGAAGATGTATTACAAGCTTTAAAGATGTTATAAAATTAATCTCTGTAAGATACGAAGTCCCATAAATTTTAAGATGCATCATCAAATTAATAACAACTCTTAAGGGTTGGGGGTAGAAAACGAAGCAACACAATATGTTAAGTTTATGCATCAATTTTAAAATTAATTTTCACTTTAAACATATAGTTTCCAGTAAAAACATCAAAAACAACATTTTCCAAAGTTACTTAGGTCTGCTCCTTTCTCCCCCATTAAGTTATGTTATACATATGTGTTATGGACTGAATTGCATCCCTCCAAAGTTCATATGTTGAAGCCTTAACACACCACCCCATTCTGGCAATGTGAAGGTATTTGGAAATAAGGCTTTTATGAGGTAATTAAGGTTAAATGAGGTCATAAGGGTGGGGTCCTAATCTGATAGGATTAGTGGATTTATAAGAGGAAGAGCAAGATCTCTTAATGTACATTTCCCAAGGAAAGGTCATTTGAGGATACAATAAGAGGGTCTTCTGCAAACTAGAAAGACAGTTTTTACCAGAAACCAAATAAGCTGGTACTTGACCTTTGACTTCCCAGCGTCCAGAACTGTGAGAAATAAATTTCTATTGTTTAAATCATATAGTCTGTGGTATTTTGTTTATGGCGGCCCAAGAAGAATATTACAGTTTCTAATACTTTTTTCCCCCCCAGGGGGGTTTGGGGCGGGGGGGGTGGGGTGGGGAACATCAAAGTCTTTATTCAAAGTTTGTTAGTCTGTTTCTGTTCCACAAATAAGTTCATTTGTATCATTTTTTTTTTTTTTTAGATTCTGTATATAAGCGATATCATATGATACTTTTTCTCTGTGTGACCTACTTCACTCAGTATGACAATCTTTGGTCCATCCATGTTGCTGCAAATGGCATTATTTCATTCTTTTTAATGGCTGAGTAATATTCCATTGTATATATGTACCATGTCTTCTTTATCCATTCTTCTGTCAATGGGCATTTATGTTGTTTCCATGCCTTGGCTGTTGTAAACAGCGCTGCAATGAACATTGGGGTGCATGTATCCTTTCGGACCATGTTTTTCTCTGGGTACACACCCAAGAGTGGGATTGCAGATTCATATGGTAGCTCTATTTTTAGTGTCTTAAGGAACCTCCATACTGTTTGCATAGTGGCTGCACCAATTTACATTCCCACCAACAGTGTAGGAGGGTTCCCTTCTCTCCACACCCGCTCCGGCATTTATTGTTTGTGGATTTTTTGATGATAGTCATTCTGACTGGTGTGAGGTATTATCTCACTGTAGTTTTGATTTTCATTTATCTAATAATTAGCGATGTTGAACATCTTTTGCATGGTTACCAGGGGGAAGGGTAGGGGGGAGGAATAGTTAGGGAGTTTGGGATGAACATGTGCACGTTGCTATATTTAAAATCAATAACCAAGAATCACTTTGTTGTACACCTGAAACTAACACAACATTGTTAATCAACTATACTCCAATATAAAATAAAAAGTTAAAAAATGTCTTCATTCAACTTAGGACCCCTGACATCCTGTTGATTATTTTTATTAAATTTGCGTAAATTAAAGTTCACTCTTTGTGATATATGGTCTATGGATTTAATCAAATGCCCAAATTCACCACCCCAATGTCATACATAATAGTATATTCATCTTAAAAAGTACCCTGCCCATCTTCCTTCCTATCAACAACCCTCTCTAGCCCAGCTTGAACATCTGGCAACCAAAAATCTGTTTTCTGTTTGCCTTTCCTAGAATGTCATGTGAGTGGAATCATAACAACATACTGCTTTGGGTTTGGTTTCTTCCCCTTAGTAATATGCATTTCAGATTCACCCAGGTAGTTGTACAAATCAATAGTTCAGTTCATTTTTTTGATCAATAGTATTTATCCCATTGTAGGGATATAGCAGTTTGTTTTGCCATTCACCTGTTGAAGAACATTTAGGTCATTTACAGATTTAGGGGATTAGGAATAAAGTTATAAAAATTAGCACGAAGGATTTTGTGTGAACATGTTTTCATACAGCAACTTAAGGAAATAGGAACCATACATAAACATGGTACTCTAGTTGGCAAATTTGTTTTTCATGGGGAGCATGGATCCACAATTCTATGCTGTATTACATGTGTACTGGGGTATAACACACAAGTTAACAAATGGTGGATGGTGGAACCCAGTTTCTCACTGTTGGAGAGGGAAGTTATTAATATGCAAGGGAGAAGGTTAGAATGAATCCTTATGCTACTGGATTAAAGTTGGAGAAAATATGAGCTCATGTTTAGGATGGATAGATAGATAGATAGCAGATATGTGTATATACTTGGGTCAGTGTGCATACCTATGTATTCTAGCTCTGAGAAAGTACACTAAAAGGGTCCCTGTAGGGTCTAGAAATAGTGACACCCCAAAAGCCACAAGTACACCTAATCCCTTGGTTTCTAAGTGCTATTCTCCAATAAAAGAAACTAAGTCTCTTTAGAGAAAAGGCTGATTCTAGGCTGGGGCACAGAAAATACAGTTAACTTGCATTTTCTTGTAGTGCCTAAAAGCAAGAAAACACTAAAAAACAAAAAAAATGGGGATGCCAGTAAGACAGAAGCAGATCAGAAGAGTCCTCAATAGGCAAAGCTGAAACACTTTAGCAAAAATTAGTAAGTCTGGATTATAACCTAAATATCAAATATATACTATATTAACCAAATGATCAAGGTTAAAATCACCAGGGATGTTAGTTTGATATCATGATATGATATGATGAAGAGTAACATTACATGTCTGTGATATTCTTCCCTGAAACAAATTACCCCCATCTGTCTTGAAAAAATAATAATTAACCTCAAATTGAGGGACAGAAGACAAAATGTAATTTTCAGAACTGTTAAGGTCATGATAGTTAAGGAAAGAGTGAGAAATGTTACAGGAGACATAATGAGCTATTACAATGTGTTATCTTGCTTTGGATACAGGAAGATAAAAAGAAAATTAGTATAAAAACTAGTTAAATACAAATAAAGTCTGGAGTTTAGAAAATAATAGCATACAAATGTTGGTCAATTTTGACAAATGTATCACAGTAATGAAATATGTTAACATTAAGAGAAACTGGGTGTGAAGTATAAAGAAACTCTCTACCTTATATTTGTAATTTTCTTGTAATTCTATAATTAATTGTTAAATGTTATTAAAATGCATTTTGATTCCTGGCAATTAAAAATGTTCTAAAATATATTTTAGAATCTCAAAAAAATGGATGTTACTCTCATTTTAGAAAATTAAGGCTCAAGTTTGAGATATTTGCATGAGGTCAAATAGCTAACATATAAAGCCAGAATTTAATGATTATTCTTTCATTCTTGAAACTAATGATTTACTACAATGAAAAATGGTTCCTCCCACAAACAAAACAAAACAAAACAAAAAACAAAAACAAACAGAAAAGAAACAGGCCAAGAAAAAAGAAAAAGTTTGTTTCAGGTTTGTGGGTTGTATGTGATTTCTCTGTATTATTATTTTTTAATTGTATCATTTAATTGGTGCAACAATTTTTCACGTAAAAAGGAATAAAAGCTACCATGATGTGTTAATTTTGATGTTTGAGATTTATCATCAGAATGAATCAGTGGTTTCCTTTTCACATGCTGTTATTTCCCCATCATTATTTAATTGAATAAATCTAGTCTTCGGAAGCTCTCTAACAGCTTGAAAAATCAAAATAAGACTGTATCTATCAGCACACAAAAACCTAGAGAAGCTGAGCAAACCCAAGTTTATCAATAAATGTACGTTTATTCTTCAAAGACTCATAAATGTAACAAAGCTGTGTCTAGGGGTCAAGAATTCAGCCCAGTTGGACTGATAGGCATTAATTTCCCAATTTGGAAAGAAACTGAAATTTGTCTTTCTCCATCCTCAAATTATCGTGAGATTTTCAAGAATGATAATTACACTTAGAAAGTTGAAATGTTAAATATATGTTGGAAAATTTTTAATTTTATATGTTGATAAGAATTTTCTGTAAATGTACTCACAAACTTTAAAAAATTGTCATAAGGACGTTTCCTGATTTTTTATTTATTAAACATTCAATAATTTACTGCTTTAATTAACTAATGAAATGACATTTTGAGTATTTAGTACAGGATATTTGAAGTTCTTTTGTATCACAACAGCTTATGTATAAGAAAAAGAAGCTTCCAATTTGTAAAGCAGATATAATTATCCTTGATTTATGGAGAAGATAACTGAGGTCTACAGAGATTAAATAAATTATCCAATATCCATATATGTGGTAGTGCTAAGAAGTTTTATTTATTCATTTATTGTTTTTATTATTTTATTATTTATTATTATTTTATTGTATTTATCATCTATTTTTCATAATTTACATGCAATAGTATGAACAGGTCTTAAACATTCAGTTTAATAAATTTTGAGAATTGTAGATACTAATGTAAAACAACTCAAACAAGATACAGAATGTTTTCCTCATCCCTGAAAGTTTCCTTCCAGTTGATCCCCATCCTTGCCCTGATGAGATTAGTTTTTGATATCCAACACCAAAGATTAGTCTTGCCTGTCTTTTGATTTCACAGGATATACAGAGTATGTACTCATTTATGTCTGATTTCTTTCACTCTGTATAGTGTGTGTATATGTGTTTTAAGATACATCTCTGCTGTATGTTTCAGTAGTGTTTTTTGTTTTGTTTTTGATGAGTGGCATTCAATTGTATTAATAGGCCAGAGTTTGTTTATTTATTATCCTCTTGATGAGTATACGGGATAAGTCTAATTCACAGATATGGCTACTATAAAAATTCATGTACATGGGTTGTTTTTTCTCTTTTTTGACATAGTTTTTTTATTCTTTTGGGTAAATACTTAGGAGTGACCTTGTGCGTACAGAGAATTATACGTTGTATACAAGTAATTTAACTTCAATTGTATATTGAACTGTAATAGAATCCTTCAAGGGGCCCTCCAAAATGGTTGTTTTGCTTTAATATTCCACCAGCAACATGCGATCCCAATTGCTCCCTGTCTTTGCAGGTATTATTTATATATATTTAATTATTTTTAAAAATTCTACATTGCTCATTCTAGTGGGTGTGAATTTTTCAATTTATAATTTACTGATGGTTAATGATGACAACCACCTTTTCATGTTCTTTTTGACTATTAATATGCATACTTTTCTGAAGTTTCTTGCCAATTCTTTTGACCATGTTTATTGGGAAGTTTGTATTTTAATTGTTATTTTACATGAGTTCTTTGTATGTTTCAGATACAAGAATTTTTTTTCAGATATATGCATTGCAATGATTGTTTTCTCCTATGACTTACCTATTCATTCTCTCAATAGTGTTTTTGTTCAGCAGACATCTTTATGGTTAGTGTATTCTGTATTCTGATTAAATAATATTGGCCTCCCCAAACTCACCAATATATTCTCTTAGTTTTTTTTTTTTTATTTCTAAAAGTTTATTATTCTAGTCTTAAAGTTTAGACCAAGGATCCAACTCAAATTAATAGTTTTTTACATGGAATGCATTTTTTCTTTATAGATAATCCTATTTTTTCACTATATGTTAAAAATATATGTTTCTTTTCCAAATTTAATTAATTTGGAAACGTGTGAAAATCAATTGACTATACTTATGTGTTCTATTTTCGCACTCTATACAGTTTTATTGATCTATTTGTATATCATTATGCTACACTGTTTGATTATTGCAGCTTTATGGCAAGTCTTCAAACCTAGTAATGGAAATTTCATATTACTTTTCTTTTTTCAACATTGTTTTGGCTATTCTAGGTCCTTTTGCATTTCCAAATATGTTTAGAATCGGTTTGCCAATTAAAAAAAAAAGGCTGCTGGGATTTTGATTGGAATTGTGTTGAACTTATAGATGAGTTTTAGGGGAAAATATCATCTAATACTGAGCTTTCCCATCTACAGATATGTAGATTTTTCAATTTATTTATATATTATTTAATTTCTTTATTCAATACTTTGTCATTATCTATGCAGATACAGATATATTACACATCTTCCATTAGATTTGTCCCTTGCAATTTGATAGGTTTAGCACTTATTATAAACAGTATTTTAAATTTCATTTTAAAATGTTTTTATCATTAGTGTATACAATAAAATTATTTTGTATATTGACTTTGTATTCTAGGACCTTGATAAATCTATATATTAGTTCTACAAATTTTATGTACATAATATAGGATTTTCGCCATACAAAATCATGCCACCTGTGAATGTTGAAAGCTTGACTTTCTCCGTTCCAATCTGTATGCCTTTTATCTCTTTTTGTTCTTTAGTGCTTGGGCTGGGGCTTTTACTAAAACGTAGAATAGAATTGGTGAGACACAGGAGAAGAGAACAAAAGAGGAAGGGAAGAAAAACGACCTACAAAAACAAAACCAAAACAATTAAGAAAATGGCAATAGGAACATGCATATTGAAAATTACCTTAACTGTAAATGGATTAAATGCTCCAACCAAAAGATACAGACTGCCTGAATGGATAAAAAAACAATACCTCTATATATGCTGTCTACAAGAGACCAACTTCAGACCTAGGGACACATACAGACTGAAAGTGAGGGGATGGAAAAAGATATTCCATGCAAATGGAAATCTAAAGAAAGCTGGAGTAGCAATACTCATATCAGACAAAAGAGACTTTAAAATAAAGACTGTTACAAGAGAAAAAGAAGAACACTACATAATGATCAAGGGATCAATCCAAGAAGAAGATATAGCAACTGTAAATATTTATGCACCCAACATAGGAGCACCTCAATACATAAGGCAAATGTTAACAGCCGTAAAAGGGGAAATTGACAGTAACACAATAATAGTGGGGGACTTTAGCACCCCACTTACACCAGTAGGTAGTTCATCCAGACAGAAAATTAGTAAGGAAACACAAGCCTTAAATGACACATTAGACCAAATAGACTTAATTGATATTTATAAGACATTCCATCCGAAAGCAGCAGAATACACTTTCTTCTCAACTGCACACAGAACATTCTCCTGGATAGATCACACCTTGGGTCAAAAATCAATCCTCGGTTAATTTAAGAAAACTGAAATCATATTAAGCGTCTTTTCAGACAATGCTATGAGATTAGAAATGAATTATAGGAAAAAAACTGTAAAAAACACAAACACATGGAGGCTAAACAATATGTTATTAGATAACCGATGGATCACTGAAGAAATCAAAGAGGAAATCCAAAAATACCTGGAAACAAATGATAATGAAAACACGATGAACCAAAACCTATGGGATACAGCAAAAGCAGTTCTAAGAGGGAAGTTTATAGCAATACAATCTTCCCTCAGGAAACAAGAAAAATCTCAAATAAACAACCTAACCTTACACCTAAAGCAACTAGAGAAAGAAGAACAAAAAAATCTGAAGTTAGTAGAAGGAAAGAAATCATAAAGATCAGAGCAGAAATAAATGAAATAGAGACGAAGAAAACAATAGCAAAGATCAATGAAACTAAAAGCTGGTTCTTTGAGAAGATAAACAAAATTGATAAACCTTTAGCCAGACATCTAGAATTGGTGAGAGTGGATATCCTTTCTTTGTTCTTGGGAAAACATTCAAAGTTTTACCATTTTATATAATGTAGTCTGTAAGATTTTTATACATGCCCTTATCAGATTAAAAAGAAAATTCTATTCTTAGTTTTGATAGGAAATTTTTTGTTGTTGTTGCTTGTTCCTTTGGTTTTCTTTTTTCTTTCTCTCTTTCTTCTTTATTTTTAATCATGAGGAGTATTGAATTTTGTCATGTGCTTTTCTTTTTTCCTCCCATTGAGATGATGGTATAAAATTTCTTTGTTCTGTTAACGTAATAAATTATATTGATTGGGATTTGAATATTAAACCAAGATTGCATTCCCACCATAATTCACTTTGTCTTGATACACTCCTTTTAATATATTTGGGAGGCAAAACTTGCATTTATTTTAAAAAACTACTTGGATATATGTTCATGATAGATATTGGCCTGTAGTTTTATTTTTTTGTGTAGTATTTCCTCAAATTTAAAAATATGAGTTATGCTGCCCTCATGACTTCAGTTGAAGAGTGTTTCCCCTCAATTCCTGAATTTGTGTAAAAATGAAAGTTTTCTCTTATTTGATAGAGTTCACTTTGAATTTTTATTTGGGAAGATTCTTGATATGGATTTTCTTTTATTGAGTAGAAAAATCACATATTATATTAGTTCTGGCAATTTATCTTCAAAAAAATTGTCAATTACCTTTTTTTAAATGAATTTATTGGCATAAAATTTGTCCATATTATCTCCTTAGTATCTTTGAAAGTTCTATGACATCTGTCCCCCCCCCCTTTTTTTTCATTCCTTATTTTGGTAATTTGCTTTGTTTATTTTTCTTGTATGGTTTCGTTAGGGAATAAATATGTTAGTTTTTCAAAAATGAATTTTTCACTCATTGATTTCCATTCTTATTTTTATTATTTTCCTACATCCTTTGATTGTAATTGGCCATTTTTATTGTAGCTTCAAAAAATGAAAGCTTAGATTATTGGTTTTAGACCCATCTTTTCTACTATAATTATTTATATCTTAAACAAAATTACCTCAAACACTGCATTTACTTCTTTTTCCAGAATTTTGACATGGTAACTTTTCACTACATTCAAGTTGAAATAGTTTCAAATTTGTCTTATTATTCCTTCATTAAAACATGAATTATTTGAGGGTGTTGCTTAATGTCCAACTATGTGGGGAATTTCTAGATATCTTTTTTATTTTTTATCTTTAATACTGTCGTGGTATGAGAATGTATTTTTTTCCTTCAATTTTTTGAAATTGTTAACACTTGTTTTAAGAATCAGCCTATTTTGTTTTTTAAAATGCCTTCTTTAAAAAAAAAAAAGAGTATTGGGCAGCTGTTGAGAGTTTTTTTTTTTTTTTTAAATTTTATTTATTTATTTATTTATAGCTGCGTTGGGTCCTCGTTTCCGCGCGAGGGCCCCCTCCAGTCGCGGCAAGCGGGGGTCACTCCTCACCACGGTGTGCGGGCCCCTCACCATCGTGGCCCCCCCCCGCTGCAGAGCACAGGCTCCAGACGTGCAGGCCCAGCAACCATGGCCCACGGGCCCAGTCGCTCCGCGGCACGTGGGATCCCCCCAGACCAGGGCCCGAACCTGCGTCCCCTGCACCGGCAGGCAGACTCTCAATCACTGCGCCACCAGGGAAGCCCAAGAGAGTGTTTTTATTAATAGTAATAAGGATAGGTTGAAAATAGTGCTGTTCCTATCTCCTTTTCTTTACTAATATTTTCCTTACCTTTCTTACTAATTACTGAAAGACAGAAAATTATGAAACTCTCCAACTCTCAAGATCGATTTGGCTATTTCTCTCTTTTATCTATCAATTTTTTATTTTATATTTTGAAGCAATGGTATTAGATGTTTTCATAATTAGGATTGTTATATCTTTTTATGAATTCACCCCTTTATTATTATAAAATTCTCTTTGTTATCTTCTGTAATAATCTTTGTATTGAAGCCTACTTTGCCTGGCACTAACGTAGCCACTCCAGGTTGCTTTTGATTAGTTACTTGAATGTCCTGTTATTTTCTACTCTTTAACTTTCACTTTCTGTTTTTATTTTTAAATTGTATTTCTTGAACACAGCATATGGTTGGGCTTTACTTTTTATATTGACTGAAATTTCTGCCTTATTTTTGTGTTGAGTCCATTTACTTTTAGTGTAATTACTGATATGTTTGTACTTACGACTTCTATCTTATCATTTGTTTTTATTTGTCCTATTTTTCCTTTGTTTCTCTGTCCCTCTTTCCTTCATTTGGGTGAATCAAGTTAAATATATACCTATACTTCCTTTATACTTCATCTCCACTAACGGCATTTTGGCTAAAACTTTGTTATGCTTTAGTGGTTGTACTAGAGATTGCAGTATTCACCTTGACATATCACACTCTACTTTCAGATAATATTTCACTACTTTATGAACAATGTTAAGACTTTACAAATTATAATTTTATTTCTCTTTCTTTTGCCATTTTATACATTTTGCCATATTTTATTTCTTCTTATGTTATAAAGCTTTATAAGATATTGGTATCACTTTTTCTTTAAACAGTTAACACTCATTTAAAGAAGTTTAGTTTTTAAAAATTTTTATTTACTTATTTACTTTTGGCTGTGTTGGGTCGTCATTGCTGCATATGGGCAGTTGTGGCGAGTGGGGGCTACTCTTCGTTGTGGTGTGCGGGCTTCTCATTGCGATGGCTTCTCTTGTTGTGGAGCACAGGCTCTAGGCATGTGGGCTTCAGTAGTTGTGGTACATGTGCTCAGTAGTTGTGGCTCATGGGCTTAGTTGCTCCGCGGCATGTAGGATTCTCTTGGACCAGGGATTGAACCCATGTTCCCTAAATTGGCAGGTGGATTCTTAACCACTGCGACACCATGGAAGTCCCAAGAAGTTTAAACATATACAAAAAAATGACCTCTGTCTTTAACTACATATTTCTCTTTTTTGAATGTTCTTCATTTCTTCTTGCAGACTGGGGCTTGCTTGCGTCTAATATCATACCCCTTAAGAACAAAGAAGCTCTTTAATCATTTCTTGTAATGTAAGACAAATTCTCTCAGCTTTTATGATTCTGAAAATGTCTTTATTTCACTTTCAGTTGTGAAGTATATTTTCATTTTCTACAGGATTCTAGGTCATGAGGTTATTTTTATTTACTTTCAGCATTTTAAAGATGCTTTTCCATTGTCTTCTGGCCTATATTTTTTCCCTCCAAAGAGAAGTTAACTGCCCTTCTTACCATTTTTTCCCAGATTGAAATGTGTCATTTTCCACCCTGTGGCTGATTTTAAGATTTTCTCTTTAACTTTGGTTTTCAGCAACCTATTAATGATGTGACTGGATTTCTTTATCTTTGTGTTGATCCTGTATGGTGTTTGCTGAGTTTTCGTTCTCTCTCCTCTATCTCAGGAGCTTTACATTTCACATTTGTTGGACACTTTAACATTGTTCTACAAATCTTCAAAGTTTTTTTCTATTTATGTTTGATTTTGGATATTTTCTATCACCTCTTCTTGAAGTTGACTATTATGCAACAGACTTTAAGGTGGCCCCATGACCCCTTCCTCTTGATATTCATACCTTTGTGTAATCCCTTCCCTTGAGTATGGGTGGCACCTGTGACTTGTTTCTAACCAATTTTCTGTGATTACTTAAGACATTAATATCCACTGTGCTGGAGTCTATCTCTCCCTTTATCTCCTCCACTTCCTCATTTCTGATTGCTGGTTTTGAAGAAACGAGCTGCCATGAATCATACAGCTGCCAAGAAATGAATCATGCCAACAACCCAACGAAGCATGAAAGCAGATCTTTTCCTCAGAAAGCTCCGACATCTTTATTGCAGCCTTGTGAGACCCTAAGCAGAGCACTCATCCAAACTGTGCTGAGACCTCTGACTCACAGAAACTGTGAGATAATAAATGTGTGTTGTTTTAGGCATCTAACTTTGTGGTAAGTCTTACACTGCAATAGAAAACAATAATACAGTGTTCCCTTCCTCCACTGGGACTAATATGATGCTAAATCCCTCAAATGAGTTTTTCATTTCTAGTATCTTATTTTTATTTACAGCATTCTCCTTTGTGTCCCCATCTTCAATTTTCCCATCTGTTCATGCATGTGGTCCATCATTTCTATTGGATCATTTAATTTATTTGCCATTGTTATTTTGAAATTTCAGTGATAATTCTGATATCTGGCTATCTCTATGTTTGCATTGACTATATACTCTCTTGATTTGAGTCACAATTCCTTGTTTTATTTCTTATCTATCACACTTTTTTAATTATAGATCATACTGTGTGTTAAAAAAAAATAGACACTGAAACATTTAGAATTTAAACCCAAGGAAGGTGCATGACCCATTATAACCCTTTTCCCTTTCAGGCTGCTATTGTGAAAGCTAATTCAATTTGATATGTATTTGCGATGCATGTAGAGTTTGTGGTGGTTTAATTAGATTAACTTTGCCACTGGCTTCAAATATTTTGACTGTAGGATCAGTACTTTTCCTTTAGCAGAGCATGGGATTTACTCTGGGAAGACTGTATATCTCTTTATGCTCTACTTCACTGCTAACAGGTTTTTGAAACAGGAAATCTCTTTTTGTTTTACAACCCATATGTTATCTTTTTGGAATGCTGGAGAATTCTGTATTTTTTCGTCCTGACACTCTCTTTCTGTAGCTGGTGATCTCTTTCTTATATATTGCCCAGACTCTGAAGGGAACTTGCAGTATCCTTAGGAAAAAGCTCGTGTTTCTCAGAAGGATTTCCTTGAGTTCTCCCACTGTTTCCCTAACACACAGGTGGTTGGTACCTTCCCTCTTAATGAAGGCTTCTCATGCCTTAGAGGGAGTCTCTATCAGTTCTCTTTTTCTCTCGCAGACGTTGTTTGCTACCCTAGTGCATTCAGTGAAAGAACATGAGAAAGAATTGGTGGCTCTTTGCAGGCTTGCTCCTCAGCTGGATTTCTGAAGGATTCTAATCTGTCATGCCAGAACAAATATAGCCATTAAAAGTTTGAAAAGAGTTTGGCTTTTTTCTCCTAACCATTCTCTATGGCAGTCTTCTTCCTTCCAACACTCCACTAGAGATGAAAACAGCTATAGATCTCTTCTTTCCTAGGAAGTCATCATTTTATGTTTAGATGCTCAGCTCTCTGAGTCTTTTTTAAAATAAGATTTTGCAGCTTGCTTATCAGACTTGCCCCATGATTATGGTGGACACAAAGGGCTCATGATATTTTACATCTTAATTAGAACTACTAATGCAGTGCAGAAATTTGAATCTCCTTATATGTTTCCAAAATTTTCTCTTTGTAGTACCCTGAACTGCTCTCCCCATCTCCTAAATTCGCACCACCAAAAACCCAAAAGGTGATGGAGTGGAGCTTGCCATACATATGCCATTTGAAAAATTAGTACCTAGACTATTTTTTCTTTCCATTAAATTTAATGACCATTAACTTAGATGTCTCATTTAGGAGCATGGAGCCTCTTTGAAAATTCTCTTTCATTTCATTTTGCTATTCAAAAAATAGAACTTCCGTATATACAAAGAGCAAAAGGAAAAATAAGGCAAGAAAAGAAGAAAAACAAGCTTGAGATCATGATAAACCAAAGTGAATAAAACTCATTTCACTCTAGAAACCAGCAACATTTAATGAGAGTGAAGAAAACAGCAGGGTGTTAGATAAATGAAAGCAGACAGAAAAAAAACAAACAAACAACTTGATCAAAGAATAAAATATAGCACTGTGATCAAAGAAAATAACCTTATAAAGAAAACAATACTTGATTTTCTATAGAGAGACTTAGAAGACGGAAAATATATTTAAAAATTTAGTCAAGTTGTAGTACCAGATATGCTTTATGAATATTCACATCACAGTAAATATTCCTTTTTTATTCCCTACAAATTGAAAATGAAGTGGCCAAAAAAACTATGTTTTTTACTTCTTCTGTAAAGAAAGGCCCCCAAAGAAGAAAAATAATAGTTACTTTGATTTTACTTACACTTATAAGTGATACAGCTAAAAATTAATTTTAAGATAGACAAAAGAAAATTCAAAGTAGTAATTGTGATGCAGACTCTATATAATTGGACTAAGTAGTCTTAATGATTTCAAAACTCTTGAATTACCCCTCAAATTACCCAATTTGAGAAATGTACTGAAAATCAGTGTTTCTCCTAAGAGTGTTTTATAGACCTGGTTAATGGACTTTACTGAAAAATCTTATGCATGTCATGGCAATTTGGGAAGAAGGATATGGTTTTAGGTGTCATTATGCCTTTTTATATGTGCCAAATTCTATACTCAGATTAATTCTGGTAACTACCATTTCTATTCTGTTTCTTCTAAAGTGCTTTACATGGATTTAACATTGATAACGATCTTTTTTAGGGAGCTAAAAACATCAGTATATAATCTCACTTATTCTTTAAAACTACTCAGTACAGCAAAATAATATATTCTGGAAAATGAAAAAGACAGCTGAAGATATTTCCTTATATAATGGTATTCTCTGCATTTGGTTCGTTCATAGTAGATCATTCTACTGAATCTCTGTCCTTTTTCATTGTACAAAAACAAAGTGCAAATAAAATTTAGGAATTAATTAAGAGCCTTATTTACGCATGCCTGATTTTCTTGTTTGGGTCCCAGAATTTAATCTTGCATTGCCACAGTTCCACGCTTATCACTTTTTTTTGTTTGTTTGTTTATAACCACATCACTAGCACTGGATACATAGCCTGGACCCAGTAGACAGTCAAGAAATCCTTCTGAAATAAATGAGTGAAGCCTCACTTAAATGAAAAATAAGTGTTCAGCACTAAATATGTATATAGCTATATGTTAACCTTATCTCTCTCTCATATACACACATACTTTAGAATTAATATATAAAAACTACATAACTGCATATATATATATATATACAAAAATAATATATGTAATAATCACTATTCTTATTCTGTGTCAAACACCATTTCTTGCTCTTTACCTGTATTAATTCATAATTATAAGAACAGCTTCTAGGTTTAGGTACCTCTACTATGCCCATATTTTCCTTTAAGAGACCTGAGACAGAGGGGCTAAGTAAATAGCCAAGGCCATACAGCTGGTAATGAGAGCACTGGGATTCAGAGAGGGATAATTTTATACAAGTCTAGTCTGTAAAGTATTCAAGTTGGCCATTTCTCCAACCACTGAAGCACAAATAAGATGTTTGTATATGAAGACACAATATTACCCTTGTTATTAGATTATTAGACAATTGCCCTATTCATTTTCTTTTAACACACACATACAACTATGTTCAGAAATAAGCAAGAGATATATACACACGTTATAAGGACTTAGAATTTAAGATAGAAGTCTATGAGAGTGGTAGAGGAAATGCAAGAATTCAATCACTTTCTTAAGAACGTGCTAGAATTGCACTGTGATGAATTAAGTTTCCAAACTATTTTTTGAGAGTGAATGAGAGCCTTTGGAAGTTGGTGCAGGGATACCTTGTTCATCTTGCTCAGGATCTAGTACATAGCAGGTGCTGAATCATTGTGTAAGTGGGAGTAGGGAAAGAAAAAAGGGAGATAGAGAGCAAATGAAAGATGGAGGAAGGAAGGGGCAGGTGTATGGAAAAGGACTATGTCTTTCCACACTAAAGGTAAGATCTTGGTAGGCAAGAGCTGATATCTAGAGTTCTTTTCAATACCGATATGCTAGATATAATGGAATGCAAAAATCCACGTGGAGATATTCTTCCCTAAAGAGAACATTTACAATCTCTTTAGTCTTTTACAGTTGTCCAAATGATCTGCTCTAAGATAACTGATGTGTCATTGTTACTCTCTTCATTTAGATTAAAAAAAGCAAGGCTTGGGAGAGTTAAATGAATACCAGAGGCCACATAGCTTAGTGTTGCTGCCAGGACTTTGTACCTGGTCTTCTAGTTCTGAAACGTATCATCCTTACTAGCCTGTATGTTAAATACCATACTATCCTGTGACTTAATAATAAATAATTAAATATTGATTCTTGAAAGTCTTACTTCTCACCAAACTTGGGTCCGATATTTTAAAAAGTTTTATTTTCAATAAAACTTAAAATCTCTAACCTTTTCTATACTCACTGGACATCTCTGAGTTTCATGAACCAATATAGTTAATCTCTCTATGAAAATCCCTTATGATGTGTTGTCAGAATTTCTTCCCACTTATAGTATCAGTTCAAACAGCTTTTCAGAGATAACTGTAATTCTGAGGAAAGCCTGAGTCCTTTATGGCTAATCCTTCACGTGGTACCACCATTCATTTTATTTTTAGCATCATTCAATTCAAACTGACTGTCTCACTCTGACATCTACAGTGGCTTCCAGCTGCCTCTGGTCTCCCAAAGGAATCCTGAGGGGAAATTGGGAATGAGTACAGGGTTTGAACAATTTTTTTTTTCAAAGTCTTACTATATATGAAACTTGTACATTACATTTTTGGGAACTTCCTTGTTTAAATCTAGTGATAAGGATTGACATTTAGAGGTAGTAAAACAACCACTGTAGGTACTCTCTCTTTTTGGTAGAGCTGTACAATTTCAAGTATGCATGCAATAAATGATTTTATATGCAATTTCCATTTTCAGGGAAAGGCAGTCTAAACTGGAAATTGAACATTTGATGCATCAGTCACTCTCTCATTGTGCATGCATGCATTCATTCACTCAATTACTAATTCATATATATCATACATTCAACAAACATAAATTTAACTCCTATCATAAATTAGATTAGATGTTACATTCTGAAATGCATGATGTGAAGTAGCCTCTAATTTCTAAGACTTTGGTGGAGAAAATTTTGTGGATCAAATCTAGTGCTTTATTGTTTACAAAATCATTCCATCTCCATTTTTTATTTTTATATCCTAATCTCAGGGACTTCTTCATCCCTCTTCAATCCATAGTCTTAAACGTTCTCAAATATTTTTCAAGTATTTATTGGAAAAAAAATAAGGTTCTATACCAGGAACTGTATGGTATTGGTTTTAGTAATTGCTATTTTAAATGGGATTACCTTATATTTCTTAACCAGCTATTTGCGAGTATATGAGAACAGTGTTAGTTTTATGCTAATTTTGCTACCAACTCTGTTATTGGATTTACTGATTATATTTCCCTGTTTTTGTTTTGCAGCTGCTTTTGTTGGGTTTCCCAGGTGAAATATCATATAACTGGCAAATGGTAAAAACTGTACTCACCTTTCAAAAATACCTATTATTTTGTTATATTTTCTGATGTTATTGAAGATCATTTCTAGAATGCAGTTAAAAAATGATGGTTATTATCCATTCTCAAACTTATTTTTTTAATTAATTAATTAATTAATTAATATATTTTTGGCTGCATTAGGTCTTCGTTGCTGCGCGCGGGCTCTTCTCTAGTTGCGGCAAGCGGGGGTTACTCTTCGTTGTGGTGCGCAGGATTCTCATTGAGGTGGCTTCCCTTGTTGCAGAGCATGGGCTCTAGGCGCACGGGCTTCAGTAGCTGTGGCACGCAGGTTCAGCAGTTGTGGCTCGCGGGCTCTAGAGTGCAGGCTCAGCAGTTGTGGCGCACGGGCCTAGTTGCTCCGTGGCATGTAGGATCTTCCCGGACCAGAGCTGGAACCCGTGTCCCCTGCATTGGCAGGCGGACTCTTAACCACTGTGCAACCAGGGAAGCCCTCAAACTTATTCTTAAAATTAATGAGACTATTTCCAATCTAATGTTAATAATGCTAATTTTTTACATTTTTTCTAATATTTATTTTTATTATATCAATGAAAAATTCTATAATTTTTACTCTGTTAACAGTTTCTAGTAGGTATAAATTTTGAACTTTAAAAACATCTTTGATATCTATTCATATGATTCATTTTCATTGACCCATTCTTTTGATGAATTGTAACAATTTGTGTTCTAGTATTAAATTACCATTTAATTCACCATCTGTATTTCATTTGCTCATTTTATAAGTCAGCTAAAGGCTCAAATTGGATAGTTGGGGGAGATTAATAAACAGACTATTTATAAATTGTGGTCAGGAAATAAATTGTGGTAAGGAAGCCAACCAGAAGTAGTATAGTATCCTGAGACTAGTAATACTAGGTAAAATAGCAAAACTATTCGTAGGCTTGCATGGGCAAGAGGAAAGGAAAGAAGGTAGCTACAAGGAGAAGACTGCTTGGCAAGAAGGGTGACTCAAAAAGGTGTAGCCAACTAACAGTGACATTGCATACAGGGAGTCAGTGGAATAAACTCCACTGACTCAATTTCCTGCCACCCACTTTCTTCTCCCCATGCAAGCTGAAACCAGAATGCAAGAAAGTCTCTTGATGCCTTCTTGTGAGGGTCTGCTTTCTGGGGTACAGAGCTGGGTAGAGAAGAACGAGGATGAGCAAACAAAAATCTCGATCTCTATTTCTAAAGAGAGTTTCTAATAATCTAATATGGTCCAGTTCCTGTGCTATATATGGACATTCTCATTACCTGTATCATAATCAATTAAATCTTACTAAGAATTATAAAGGAATAATGAGGACCCTGTGTAAAAAAAGAGAGAGGTGGCAACTGGACCTAACAAAAGTATCAATGGGCTAGAGCTTGGTGAGGAAGAATAGATTGACTTTAGGAAGAGGATAGAGAGGAAGTCAGGAGCTAAACATTCAGGGGCTTGCAGTTCATTGTTAAGATGTTAGGTTTTATTCTAAGTACAATGGAAGTCCATTGAAGAGTTTTACATACCAAGGGTTATAAGCAGATCATCTGAGTTATTTATTCCTTAAAAGAATCCTTAATAAAATCTCAATAGATTACTCTTTTACTACTAATTAGTAGTGTTCCATTGTACAAATGTACCATAATTTTTTTTAATAAAATCACTTGTTGATAGACATTTTCCCTTATTTTTTGGCTATTTTAAAATTCTATTAAAACTCACCTATAAATATATTTTCACTTTTCTTCATTTATATATTTTTATAAAGATTCGGTTCAATATTTTCCCTTTTAAAAAACTGAATTATCTTGTTATTATTGAGTTCTAAGAGCTCTTTATACATTCTAAATACAATTCCTTTGTCAGATGTACATGACAGTTGTCTACCAATTAGGGTTTGTTTGGTTTTTTTTTCATTTCTTAATGGGTATTTTTGAAGAGCAGAAGGTTCTAATTTTGATGAAGTTCAATTTTCTGCTTTTGTTTTCCTTTAATGGTTAGGTGTCCTATCTATGTTACGCTTGCCTATTCTAAGGTTATAAAGATTTTTCATGTTTTCTCTGTAAGTTTAATGTTTTTATTTTTATGTTTAGGTCATTGTCCATTTAAATTAATTGTGTATGGTGTTATGTAGGAGTCCCATGTCTACCTACATATCCAGTGATTTGATTGAAGGATTCACAAAACTCAGAAAAGCTGTTATACTCACAGTTATAACTATAACTACAGGATTCAGATTAAAGTAAGGGAAGGAAAAATTATATAGTGCAGAGTTGGTGAGAGACCAGGCAGGAGCTTCCAGTTGTCCTCACCCACTGGAATCACAGGAACGACATTTAATTCTCCCAGCAATGATGTGTTTTAACATGCAGGAAGTATTTCCAACCAGGGAAGCTCATCTAAGCCTTAATGTATAGGGAGTTTATTGGGTGTCAGTCCTATGAGTATGGTGCATCTGCATGACTGACCTTAGTTGCTCAGTCTCTAGCTCTTCCAGAGGTCAAACTGATACACCACAGCCTAAGGTACCCCCCATAAATCACATGGTTAGCATAAACTATCTGCATGGCCCAAGGCCTCAGGTATACAAAAGACCCTCTTAGGAGTCAGGATAGTCCAAAGGCTTAGAGGTTATCTCCTAGGAGCTGATTAAGGATCAGTCCTTTCTTTGGTAAGCTGAGTGTTTGAACATCCTAAATCTGCTGAGTTAACCCTTCACTGCACAGGTGTGAAGTAGGGGTAGAGGTTCATTTTGTTTTCTATAGGGTAGCCACTTTTTTTGGCACCATTTATTGAAATGACCACCCTTTCCACATTGAATTATATTAGCTCTTTTGTCAAAAATCAATCGACTATATATATGTGTGTCGGTCTATTTTGGACTCTCTCTATATGCCTATTTTTATACTAATTCATCATTTCATATTCTGAATCCTTATACTAAGTCTTACAACTTAGTATAAACCATCTAAATTGTTCCTTCCTTTTCAAGAATATATTGGCCGTTCTAGGTTTTTTAAAATTTTCATATAAATTTTAGAATCAGCTTGGTAATTTCCACAAAATACATGCTGAAATTCTGATAGAAATTGTTTCGAATCTATACATCATTTCGTGAAGAATTATCATTTTAAAAATATTAAAACTCCCATCCATTAACAAGGTATATGTCTTCATTTACTTAATATTCTTAATTTCTCTTAGCCATGTTTTCTATTTTTTCATGTAGAGGTCTTATACATCTTTGGTTAAATTTATTCATACCTTTTCCCCATGTTTTCGAGTTAATTCTTTAACTGGCATAACTCCAGATAATTATCACCAATAAATTGATGAGACCTAAGCGAATGAGAAGAGGAGGTAACTCTATGCAGCCCAATGTTCACTGCAGCACTATTTACAATAGCCAAGACATGGAAGCAACCTAAATGTCCATCTACAGAGGAATGGATAAAGAAGATGTGGTACATATATACAATGGAATATTACTCAGCCATAAAAAAGAACAAAATAATGCCATTTGCAGATGAACCTAGAGATTATCATACTAAGTGAAGTAAGTCAGACAGAGAAAGACAAATATCATATTATATCACTTATATGTGGAATATAATAAAAATGATACAAATGAACTTATTTACAAGACACAATCAGACTCACAGATAGCGAAATCAAACTTATGGTTACCAAAGGGGAAACATGGGGGGAAGTGATAAATTAGGAGATTGGGATTAACATATACACACTACTATATATAAAATAGATAACTAACAAGGACCTACTGTATAGCACAGGGAACTCTACTCAATATTCTGTAATACCTATATGGGAAAAGAATCTGAAAAAGAATATATATATATATTTATATTTATATATATATACAATGGAGATATATATATATAAAATCAGTTATATATATATATAACTGATGCACTTTGCTGTACACCTGAAACTAACACAACATTGTAAATCAACTATAGTCCAATAAAAACTAAAAAAAAAAGAAAGAAGAAGTATCTCTCTGATTGTCATTTAATAGATAAAGAAAATTAAAATGAATTTCTATTTAGCAATTAAATTGTCAAGTAAAATATGGTTGGCAAGAAAGCTTCTAAGGACATGGGATTAAGAGTAACCTGTTACTGAGGAATTGGCTACCTCCCTTCCTAATACAAGTATATCTTGTTTTAATGCACTTCTATCGGTACCATTTTTCCAACAGCATTTGCTCATTCTGTGTCTACACATCACATTTTGGTAATTCTACAATATTCCAAACTATTCCCTTACTATTATATTTGTCAGAATGCTATGTGATCCGTGATCTTTGATGTTGCTATTGTAATTGTTTTGGTGTACCATGAACTGCCTCCATGTAAGACTGCAAACTTAAATGATAAATGTTGGGTCTGTGCCTATTCCACCAACTGGTCTTTTCCTGTCTTTCTCCCTCTCCTAAGACCTCCTTATACCCTGAGACACACCACTATTGAAATTAGGCCAATCAATACCATTACAAGGGCCTCTAAGTTTTCAAGTGAAAGGAAGAGTCACCCGTCTCTCACTTGAAATCAAAAGCTAAAATTGATTAAGGTTAGTGAGGAAGGCATGTCAAAAGCTGAAACAGGTCGCAAGCTAGGCTCCTATTCCAAACAGTTAGTCAAACTGTGAATACGAGAAAAAGTTACTGAGGAAAATTAAAAGTGCTACTCTAGCAAACACACAAATGGTAAGAAGGGTGCAACAGCCTTATTGTTGATATGGACGAAGTTTTAGTGGTCTGAATAGATCATACCAACCACAACATTCCCTTAAGCCAAAGCCTAATCCAGAGCAAGGCCCTAACTCTCTTCAATTCTGTGAAGGATGAGAGAGATGAGGATGCTACAGAAGAAAAGTTTGAAGCTAGCAGAGGCTGGTTCGTGAGGTTTAAGGAAAGAAGCCATCTCTATAACATAAAGGTGTGAGGTGAAGCAGCAAGAGCTGATGTAGAAGCTGCAAGTTATCCAGAAGATCTAGCTAAGATAATTAATGAAGGTGGCTACACTAGGCAACAGATTTTCAGTGTAGAAGAAAAGGCCTTATTTTGGAAGGTGATTGCATCTAGGACCTTCATAGGTAGAGAGGAGAAGTCAATGCCTGGCTTCAAGGCTTCAAAGGACAGGCTGACTCTCTTGTTAGGGGCTAATGCAGCTGGTTACTTTGAGTTGAAGCCAGTGCCCACTTACTATTCCAAAAATCCTAGGGCCCTTAATAATTATGCTAAATCTACTCTGCCTGTGCTCTATAAATAGAACAACAAAGCCTGGATGACAGCACATCTGTTCACAATATGGTTTACTGAATATTTTAAGCCTACTACTGAGACCCACTGCTCAGGAAAATAAGTTTCCTTTCAAATATTACCACTCATTGACAATGCATCTGGCCACCCAAGAGCTCTGATGGAGTTTTTCAATGAGATTAATGTTGTTTTCATGCCTGTTATCACAACATCTATTCTGTAGCCCATTGATCAAGGATTAATTTATACTTTCAAGGTATGCCTGTATTATTCTTCAAACCATTCTTCCAATGTATCCTATGAACACTTTCCATTTGTAGATCCATGTTTTTCTATTTTTATACTATTTTCTTAGATTATAGTTTTAAATATTAATGCTATTTAGATTGTTTTTCTTTTCTTTTTCAGGGACTAACAATAATAGAAATGCTGTCCCAACTATGTATCTCTTTCATTCCAATATCTTCTCTGTGAACCTTTTTACTACTTTCTTTATTTTTATTCACTTAGTTGTTTATCGGACTTTCTTCCCATTCTCCTTACTAAATGTTTATTTGAGACTATTCAACCTTAGGCACTTTGTAATTTACTCTTCATTCCAAGATAATTTTGTCTTTTTTCTTCCATTTGCGTTTGAATTCAATCAACTATCTTTATTTTCCTCTGCTTTTAAAAATATTAATGTTCTTAATATTTTAATCTCAAGGGTTTTTTGTTTTAATTTTCAAAGTTTGCTTGATGACATAATTTTGTTTGGAGCGTTCTCTTACAGCTGTTTAGGTTTCAGAGTTTTTTGTTTTGATTTTTGTATTTTTCCCCCTAAGAGAATTTCCCTTATTTGATATAGGTTCTGGACTTTTTTTCTGAGTTTGTAAAATAAATTATGTATGAATTTATCAATCTTCTTGTTCATATATGTGGCATTTTTGCATTTTACAAAATTCCTTGTTAAATATCACCCTCTTCTGTCTGTATTGGAAAGTCCAGCTACCTTAATGGATTGGTTTGTTTTAGGGTAATGAGTAGTAAGTACTTCCTCCAATTTTATGGCTCTATTTTGTTTTCCAGGGCCCTACATTTTCCTCCTTTATTTTCCCTCTTTACCACTCAATTACGAAAGGGCACTTTTCTATTTTGAATTTGTCCCCCAGAATTTTACCTGTTTTGTAAAAAAAATTTTATTGTCAGTAAATCCTTAGGTCCACAATAATTGGGACATCATACAGACAGAGTCCAGTACCAGAAAAACTCTGGTGTAGGAAATGGTATAAAATATTTAATGTTTCTATCTAGTTACCTAACAGTACTATGGAGTATATCTTGGGTGGAACTATAGGAATCATCTCCCTTTTTGTTGATGGTCACAAGAGGCTCTTTTTACTTATCTGATTTTGATTTCTACCATCCCTCTCAGCTCCTAGAAAGAAAGCAAAATCTTCATTTATGCTTATTCTATTTTTATCATCTTATTAAACATGTTTTTCTTTTCTTTTCTCAGATAGGGTCAGCTGGGAATAAGACTAAAGTGATAGAAGGTGGGAAAAAAGTCTTCTCTCTTATTTAAAATACACATTCTGAAGAGATATGTATTCTCTAAATGTCCTTTGCAAATTACCAAATTAGCTGAGCATTTTCACATTCTTTGAATCTCTCAGAATTTTAAGAACCCAGTTGATGATATCAGTGGGGGGCTAATACAAATACACTTTTTGAAGGGATGGGGCCATTACTTAATGCTAATAAACTTTTTTCATGGAACACTGAAGGAAAAGCAGAGAAATGCTTACCCCTTTAATAGCACCAAACTGCACATCTTAACAAGCTCCCCCTACAATTATGATTCACAGTGATTGAGGGGACCGATACAGAAAATCCTACACTGAAAGCGACAGGAGAGAGAGAGAGAGGGAGACAGCGAGAGAGAGAACGCACTTTGGTTGTGGATAAAAGCCTTACTCTGTTTTTTATTTTGTTTATTCTATCAGTAAGCAGTATGGGACTAGACACCATGGAACAAGACTGCAAAAAACTTTCCAGTTTGTACATTCCCTGTGTTGCTGGGTTTTTGTTTTCTTTTTTGTTTGTTTGTTTTTTGGGTTGGTTTTTTGTTTGTTTCTTGGGGTTTTTCTTGGTTAGTAACTCCCTGATGGCCTCCCCATAGTGATCAACAAAACAGCAATTTAGATGGAAAGAACTCCTATGCTTGTCTCCAGAGGCAGTAAATAAAGTATTGCTTGGCTTTGGGGGAAGACACCCACTGGAGAGAGTAGGTGGTGGCAGCTTCTGAGAGGAGCAAGGAGGCATGCATGATATGTTGCGAGGAGCGCCTGAAACAAGGGAAGAAAAGAGAAGGAGGAATAGGGAGATGTCCTTTATTTCTAGAGACAGTTTGGGATTCTTGAGCAAGTATTGTTCCCCATGCACTGATGGATGCAAGCAAGTGCAATTTAATGACACTGTCCCACTGAACCAAGTAACTAAATAAAGAGAAAATTTCACAGTCTATTGGGCTAAGACTGTATTTCTGAGTCAAGCATAGAAAAGAAGGGAAGCTCACACATCCCATAGTGTGCTAGTATTCCCAGAGAGTCAGAAATGTTCATATTTCTACACTTTCTATAAATTTCTTCCAGTTTCTAAATAGCACTGCTTGAAGGGATTTGTTGATGGGTTTATCTCAGCCTAAAGTTAAATCCACACCTAAACATGTCTTAAATGTTATTTATTTCCTACATACAGATTTCTTAATGAATTGTTGTGGTCTTATGCATAATGGGTAAAATTACAGCTTAATTTTCCCTTATCAAATTGTATCTTTTGACAGTAAGCCCTATTTTCACTTGGTGCTTGGCATATATCAAAGCATTTTCACATGGATTATGACATGTGATTGATCATATGTGTCTCAGTCACTGGGAACATGACTCTTTATTTTATCGTGGATGATTCCAACCCCTTACACCAAGGCAGCAACCTTGGGAATTTTCAGAAAAAGAGTTAAAAACCATGCTACATGAAGGCATTGTGATATTGTGATTTCTAAGAAATATATATTTGGTCCTCTTCCATAGTTCCTGACTCACAGCTCCTAAATCCTAAGTGAATGAGCGTGATAAAGGTGTCTTTTGTTAGGTTAATGAGGTGAATCAGGGACACACCTAAAGATGGAAGTTGGTAGCCAGGAGAACCAAACCTGTGATCAGAGGGTTGGAACTTTCAGTTCCATCCCCCCAACTCCTACTCCCCACCTTTCAGAAGAGAGGGGCTGGAGGTTGAGTTCAATCACCAACTGTTACTGATTTAATCAATTACACCTGTGTAATGGAGCCTCTATAAAAATCCAAAAGGATGGGGTTCAGAGAGCTTTAAGGTTGATGAACAGGTTGGGGAGAGTGGCGTGCTCAGAGAGCATGGAAGCTCCATGCCCTTTCCCCATACCTTGCCCTATGTATTCTCCCATCTGTATGTTCCTGAGTCATATTTTTTTATAATAAACTGGAATCTAGTAATTAGAATGCTTCTCTGAGTTCTGTGAGCAGCTCTAGCAAATTAATTCAACTGGGTATTGGAACGTCTGATCTATAGCCAGTTGGTCAGAAGCACATGTGATAACTCACCTGAGTTTGGCATCTGAAGTGAGTGTGTGTGGTGGGTTAGTGTTGCAGGGATGAGCTCTTAACCTGTGGGATCTGTGCTATCTCCAAGTGGATGAATAGTGTCAGAACTGAATTGAATTATAGGACACCTTGTTGGTGAGGTAGATAGTGTTGGAACTAAACTGAATTATAGGACACCCAGTTGGTGCCAGAGGATTGCTTACTTGGTGGGGACACCCCCTCCCCACCCCACACACATGGAACTGGAACTCAGAATTCTTGGCATTGATGATTAGAAATAAGTGCTCTGCTCAAAGACATTTTGCTTTGGTGAGCCAGAAACAGAATCTCTGATTAGAGGTTCAAAGTCCAAATCCAAAGCTCTTTGTATCAAATATACGTCTTCAGGGCCAGGACTTGCTCACAGGTTTTATGCCAGGAGATTGGTTGAGGAACTGACAGTTTTAACAGGCTGTTACTATAATTACAACTGACATAAATTAAGTCCTTACTGTGTCCAGGGATTGTAGTTTTAAACATCACATCTTTGTCACAATTGCCCTGTAAGAAAGGGGACTCTATCTTTCCAATTCACAGAAAAGGTAACAGAAACACACTCAAGGAAGGAAGGAAGAGTTACCTTCATAACTGGAGAGCAATGGTGAGTTATTTTCTGCTTAATGACTTAGAAGATGTCTGTCTTAGCAGGCCTCCTTTAAGGTCATTCATATCCCAAAACCCCAGCCTTACCTTCAAATTCAGAAGCATAAAAGAAGGGTCTTAAAATCTCAGCATGGATGATCTAAGTCTCTAAATTTTTCACCTGCTAATGCATCTTTTTATTCATTTCTCTGTCTCAGACCTACTCTGCTGATGCTGGTTCTGTTTCTTTCTGACTTTGTACATCTGCCTATCTATCTGTCTGTCTATCTATCTATCATCTCTAACTGCCTCCTGCCTTCCAGTTACCTTTTTTTTTAATTAAAAAAAATTGGTAAGATTGTTCAATAAGAATGTCTTATACCTGCATTTGTCAAAGTGATTTCTGTGGAATAGTGGTCACACAACATAATCTATGACAAAACGATACCCTAATCAAATATATCTCAGTGATGTTACTTATCTTTAGCCCACCTTTGGAGAATCATAATCAGCTTTAAGAGACTAATGTTTCTAAAAAGTCCTAAAACCTTCTTTAGGAAAAAAATGTTAATTTTATTTAACACAGAATTTCTAGATGTATTTAAGTATAAATCTCTACACACATACCTTTTCTTTTCAATACCATTTATTTCTATCCTAAAGAATAATTTATGTATGTATTTCCTTCTCTGTCCATGTATACAATAAAATCTGTCAGTTTTTAAGAAATCCCCAGATGATAAAAACTTAGATTGATTATTGAGATTAAATGCCCTAAGCAGTTATAAAAATAGTTTTGCAAAGGTTTTATCTTTGGCTGCCTTGGTATTAGTTTTCACACAGTCCATTTGAGGTCACACAATGTGTACCATCTGCTCCTGCTTTCTCCTCGAATTAAATACTCTCATGGTCACTGACTCATTCCTCAGGAGGTTCCTTGCTCACCTCCATGTCCTCTTTCAAGGAACTAAGCCAGTTATGGAGGAAGAAGATCAATCCAAAATGCTACCTGTCAGAGACTGACAGCGCCTTCTAGGGGACTCTATTGAAAAGGAATCTGGGAACATACCTGTGGCCAGTTTAAAGGGTTCCTTGCTTCTTGCAGGACGTATGTCTGAATGCTAAAGAAATGAAAGTTCAACCAAGACAAATCTGAAATTCCTAAGGAGGACCAATTAGAACGCCAGTTGGGATTCTTTTCATAGTAAAAGTCTTCAATACAAGTGATTTTCACTGTGGACTAAATACTGACAACTTAATTATCCAATAATCTGGAGAGAATTCAATAACATTAATGCTACTTGACACATAACTGTCATTTTTCCAGTAGAATTACCAAGTAGTTAAAGCTCAGTCCTTGCTATGATAAGGCTTCTGAAATATTCTTGCCCTCTGTGATGCTGGGTTTACCATCCTTTGTTATCCTCACCCCTAAATATGTTTTCTCAAAAAAAAGGCAGTCAGAGAATAAAAAAAAGACTATATTCAGGCAATGAAACTCACATATCTTTTTATCCCTGGACTTTTTCAGTGGACGTTACCCCAATCCCTAAAGAATAATAAAGGAATGGGCATGGATATTTACTAACTGGATCTGTATCTATTATGTGTGAGCTAAAGTCTTTCACACATATTATGATATTTAATTATCTCTACAATTCTGAAAAGTGGTTATTTTATTCTCATTTATATATGAGAGAACTAGGGCTCATATAAGTTAGTAAATTCCCCATGACCAAGAGGGTTGTGTTAATAGCTGGTATTGTAATTATTGCCTGTGTATTTCTGAGGCAGTTGTTCTTAACCTCGTCTGCACTTTAGGATCACCTGAGGAGTTCAGTAAATATTAATACCTGGGTCCTACCAGTAGAGACTGGAGTATAGCGTTGACATTTGGATTTTAAAAAAAGACTTTTCAGGTGTTTCTGAAGTAGCCACAGTTGAGTAACACTGCTCTAAATCCCTTCTACAAAATCTCCCGAATTGCCAAATAATTATGCTTAGGTGTTTTCAAGCTAGCATGAATAGTTCTCTCAGTGAGTGTTTTTGTTTCCCATCTGTTGTCATATTAATGAATAAGTATGGACCATACCAAACTATGGGAAATGAAAGGCATTTCCTTCAATTATACAGAAAAAAATAAATGTACGCTTAACATAACATCTATTTCTTTTAGAGACAGAAAGCAGAGGGCAAGAAAAATGGGCAAGTTTGAACTCTATGTTTGATGCTGCATTTTCTTTTGTTTCTGCTAGTTATTTTACAAGTGATGTATGTACTATATTCCTTCACACTTACACACTACAGATCCCAAAGTATGTGGATTGTAATCAGGGCATTAGGGGTTTCCATCACGGCATCCTAATGACTGAGCACACACACTGTAACTAGTTTTCTTATATTTAAAAGAAAGTTCACTGGCTCTTTAGAAAATATCATTGCTATGTCCTACCTAAATATTTCTGTAGTTTCTCAAATTGATTCCTTGGCTTCTACACTCTTGTTTCAAAACATTCTGTCTACTTCTGTCAAGCCAATCTTCATGAGATTTAAGATAGAAAGTTTTATCATTCTTCAGTGGTTTTCTTAGCTCTTAAAGCCAGTTATCATCCCAAGATCTATTTTCCCAAACTAATGCCATTTTTTCCTGTATTATCGGACAACCCACAAGTTCTGTGGTTCCCATGCACTTTCTTCAATAATTTAACATTGTTCATGAAGTGTTTTTTTTTTTTTTCCAACCAGAATTCTCTCCCCCTGCATCTCCATCTTTCAAAACTAACCCTACCAATTCTACCAGGATTCTCAGATCTTTCTAGTTCAAAGTAAAATTTCCTGCTTCCTTCCTGATCTAGCATTAAAAGTTGTAACTTGTGTGTCTTCATTGATACACTTAGAACAATATGACTCATATCTAGATTTATCTTACTGGATTGTGAGTTCCTGGCAAAGAAGCTCATTTCTCTCACCTTCTCCCAAATCACATGGACACATTGCCTTGCTTATTGTAACAGGTCCAGTGTTTGCTGAGTCTTGTTCTTAGATATTTCCCAGGGAATTATTAGATTAAACAAGCCCTAAATAAGAGTCCTTCGATTATTTTAAATCTTCTCTTCCCAGCTTATTAAGATGACTAGTTGGTTGACTTTAGGGGTAAGATTGGTGTATCATAGTCACAAGATTAATCAAGGAAAGACAGCTTAGAGGAAATCACCTGCATATTTTTCATTTTCATAACTACTTTTGTCTCCTTCTCATCTTCTTTTCCTTTCTTTTGCTATTTTCTTTTAATATTCTTTATTTTTGTACATTTGTACACTTAGTACATTTTGTACAGTTTTATACATTGTTTTAAAAAGTGAAAAAAAAACACTCCAAAACGACCCAGAATATAAAATATATAAGCATTTTATTTACGTTTTAGGCTTAACCATGGCATATTATCATCATTATTACTATTCATTTGAAATTATTATTTTCATAATAATTAACTGCAAGTTATTCTGAGTCCTGAGGCTGCTGTGGTTCCTTTAGGAACTCTCTAGACATGAGTTGTAGGAAATAAGATCTGGGTTAACCTGAAGGATTTTTCTATGAGAAATATTTATGCTGAGTTTCCTTTTTTCTTCCTTTTACTCCTCCCCAGTTGTGAGTGTGGGTATAATTTCATACCTAACTTCATTCTCTGAGATATATACGTGGTACATAGCTTAACTCTTTGAACAAGAAAAATGTCAATATAGGCTTAAGAACGTTTATCTTTTCTGGCTTCTTTAGTACGTGCCTTTTCTCTTTATTCTTTTCTAAGCCTAACCCAACTAAATTTAATATCAAGAGGAAATCCTGGAGCTTTTTGCTTTACGTGGCAGAAATTTCTCAAGGAAGTAAAGTTCTCACCACCACCCTCACTTCCAGCCAGCATTAAAAAAAGGCAAAGGAGCATAGATTTCTCTATGACCTTTATGTAAGCTCTAAATCTTGAGATACTTTGGCCCCACACATACTTGCTGTAGTGCTTATGACATTATTGTTTGCAAACAAGTCTTTGCTTTCTTATTCGTAAAACAGGGCATATTATAAAGGAGATGTACTGAAGGGAATATTGTGGTTGTTACATGAAGTGAAATATGGTTAGTGCCAAACACAGGGTTGGTGCTCAGTATGTGCATTTTTTTTCTCTATTGAAAACATGTAATAGAGAAGAAGAGCAACCGATTTTGACACCAGATAATCTCAGTAGATTACAAACTCCAGGAGATTAGGAATTACAACTTCCCCAACCTCCACTGACTCCAGACATCTAGCTGATTGTTCTCATAACAGTGTGTATGCTGAACAAATGAACAAAGAAATTAACAAACATGAGTGGGACTAAATTTTGGGTCTGGCATTTACCAGCTATCCATTTAAGGATTGAGTTCTTTGAACTTCAGTTTATTCATCATCAAGATGAAGATCATCTGTTTTCCTCAATTACTGCCATGTTTAAAGGAAAGTATCTGGCAGGTTTTTCAAAATACAATAAGTACAAAATAGATTATTATGGAACGAATGGATGGATGGATGAATTGGGATAACTCAAACAAGAAGTAGATGTTCAGGTGTATGAGGATACATTCACAGGTTAACCTTAGCCATATTTTTTTGGAAGATGAGGAAGTTATTATTGACTTTAACCTCTGGTCTAATCCCAAAGTTATCAGAATTTTATACAAGCCTCGAATACACCGTTTAAATGACAGTCTCATTCTACCTCATCAACCCCAGCTCCCTCGCTCACTCCCTGCCAGCTGCATGCACATTGGCAAAGAAGGAAATTATCAGTGCAATCAGCACATATTGGTTCCAATGCGTGCCACCTTTGTGCTTAAGATTCTTTCTTCATCTCCTCTTCCGTTCAGTACTTGACAGGTTTGTGAATGGGAAGCAAAAGGAAGGCAACAGTTGGGTTTGGAACGACATCTCGGTCTCATAAATTAGACTTTTATTTTTCTTTCACATTATGAAAATTATGTGAGAACATATTTTTCTCATGTTAAAAATTAAACATGTAGTTACTTGACAAGGTAAATCTCCATTTGTTTTTCTTCTGATTTTCATATTTAATATTGACTTCAGAATATGCTTACAATTTACTCGTCCCCTTTAATACAGTATTTAATTTCTATCTACTTATTTTATACATTTATTGATTTTTATATGCAATTACAAAATCATTTTTAATAGGCTGGTGTGCCAGTAAGAATCAGTTGCAAGAAAAAAAGAGTCATGAAATAAAAAGGAAATATTATAACACATGGCTTGAAATCTTAATCTCAGATCAATCAAACCAATGAGCACCAAAGTTCAGTTCCAGCATCAGTACATTTATGATAATTTTTTCCTTCTTTTTCCTATTTTCTCCTGTGGCTGGGTTATAGAAGACTGCATGCATTTTTGTGTATTTGTGTGTATGTGCATGTGTGTGGATGTGGATGCACACACAGACAAAAGAAGCTATATCTTTTTAAGAGGGACAAAACATTAGCCATCTTATGTTTCAGACTATATACTAAATTACTTACTGTCTAAGTTCATTAGCATTTCAGTAATGTAACACTCTGTGCTATGAAATTGCTTTAATCTTCCTCTCTTCAGTAATGAGAAATGCCTCACCCTGTCGTAAACTTTTGAAGTACTGTGCACAATTTTGGATCTCTGTGACCTAGTAAAACAGCATCTCTGGGAGGCAGAATTTACAGAACTCTTAAGCATGGCTTTCCAATCCCTCCACAAACTTGATGAACTACCTCTCCAGTCCATCAGTCCCCAAACACCACTTCCAGGATCTCACTGTCTGTAGTGGTTCACCAGGGCAAGCATACACTTTTATTCTGGTACCTAGATGTCATACCCTTACATAAAGTTTATTATAGATTTCTGTTCATGAAGAAGTTAATTATTTAACCAGTTTATGTTTCATTCATTGAGATGGAAAGTTTACAAGGCAGAAATCATTTCTGTCCTTTCAAACTATTGTAAGTGGCACTAACAATCTGTAGTTATGTGAACAAATAAGTGAAATAATTAATTAAATTCAAAATTGTATATAAATATTTTAAAATTCCTGATCAATAAGAAGTACCACCCACACTCTTGCCTTTTCTCACCTTCAAGACCACCTCTCTGGCTCAGCTGTCCTCTCTCTACTCTCTTTCCATGTGTGCAATTATCATGCAGCTATTTTATTCCATGTGGTCTGTAGTCATTGGCAGATTGTTTTTTGTGGCTCTGTATCCCAGCTGAGAATTTTATGTTCACCCCAAGTTGTTTGGGGATGTTCCTATGGTAGGCTTTTCTATACTGGTTTCACGACTTAATAGTTGTGTGTCTTGCATGAGTCACTTAACCTCTTGAGCCTTAACCTCCTCAACTAAGAGATAGGAATAGTGATTCCTAATCAAAAGGGGTTAATATGAGGACTGTATTGAGAATAAAATCTAAAATAGAGTGTGGATTATAAATGAATAAACAATATCCTACATTTAATGAGGTATCTTACCTTCAACATTTACTTTTTAATCTAATCTAAGAGAGCGAGAGAGACAGAAGAAGATGGAAAAGAAAAAAATTAAAAGAAAAAAAATTCTATTTGTATAGAAAGAGAACAACACACAATTGTTAAACTTGTAAATTAAATATTACTTGATGGATAAAAGGGCAAGACTTTTTTTTTTTTGTAGATTTAAATCAGCAGTATTTGAAAGAAAAGTGTACCTTCTCATTCTAGAACAACTCCTAAAATACATGATTTGCACATGTATTTAATACAGTTACAAGAAAAAATGGCTAATAAATAATTTATTGTATGAGTTTTATTCATCTTATGAAACTGACCTTTCTCTACAAAGATAACTGCAATTGCCTCCAACTACATGAATCATTTCAGGGTTTTTTTTTTTTTTAATTTTTTATTAGTGAGAGCAGTTTTGGCAACTCTATTCTTGAGATGAGATGTCAACCAAATGCTCAAATATTTACGAATTGACATTTTGTGTCTTTTAAATATTCAGTCTTTCTAGGTGCATTCATCCTCCCTAGTGTATAGCTATTAAGAATCGGTTGCAAGAAAAAAAAGAGTCATGAAATAAAAAGGAAATTTTATAACATATGGCTTGAAATCTTAATGTGGTACCTCAGATCAATCAAACCAATGAGCATCAAAGTTCAGTTCCAGCATCAGTACTTTTATGCAAATTTTTTCCCTATTTGCTCCCATGGCTGGGTTATAGAAGACTGCAGGTAATGTTTGTGTTGTAAAGTTGAGGACAGTAATTTAACCCCCCCATAAAACTCACTCACAATTACAATAGCATTGAAATGGTACATAAATGAGTTCTTCATAAAGCAGAAAAGCAAAGTGGTGCAACAGTTAAGCTTTTTAATGATGGGCACTAAAGAATGTTGCTGATTAGATTCTTTGCTAATTACCTTCTGTTACTGAGATTGAATGTATTTCAGCAGAATAGAAACAACTATTTATAAATAGTTGTTTTCTTGGTAACAATATGAAAACATTTGATTCTAAAGTTGGAAAGTGCCTCTCTGGGTCATATGATCCCAGTCTTCAGCTTGCAGACCAATTTGATTATGCACCATCTGAAACATAGCTCCAATGGCTTCCACTTAGTTGCAGGGTACCTACTTTATGGAAAGTGGTGAAAAAGGCTACAGCAGTATTATCTGAGCTAAGACAAAAACCAAAAGGTCTAGGTAAAGAGCTCTCTGAGAAGGGGAACAGTGAATGCAAAAGCACTGACGCAAGGATGAGCTAGGGATATAAATAAAGGACAAAGTAGTACAAGTTAAGTTTAGAGAGTTAGAGAGGAGTCAGATGAAAGGGACTTTTCAGACCAGGATGAGATATTGGAAATTTATTTAAATTGTAGTGAAAAGCCTAGAGGGTTTAATCAGAGAAATGCTATCATGCAAATTAAGTCTTAAGAAAATCACCTATTCTACTAAGTGCAAAATGGGTTGTAGGGGTGTAAGGTTGTTATGGATTGGATTGTACTCCCCAAATTCATATGTTGAAGCCATAGCCCCCAATGTGTCTATATTTCGAGATAGAGTCTTTAAGAAGGTATTTAAGGTTAAATGGGATCACCAGGGCAGGGCCCTATTTCAATAGGACTGGTGGCCTTATAAGAAGAGGAAGAGAAACCAGGAGCATGCACACACAGAGGAAAGGTCATGTGAGGACATAGTGAGAAGGCAACCATCTGCAAGCCAGGAAGAGAGGCCTCATCAGAAACCAACCCCGCCGGCATATTGATCTTGGATTTTCATGCTCCAGAGTTGAAAGAAAATTAATTTATGTTGTTTAAGTCACCCAGTCTGTGGTATTCTGTTACTGCAGCCTGAGCAGATTCATGCAAAGTTTACTAGTAACCCTGGTAAGTGATAAAGGTAGTTTGTGTTGATTAAATTAGAAAAGGAGAAAAGTAGACAGATTTAAGATCTATTTTAAAGGCACAGCTTTCTACCTCTAATGAATTAAGCACAGTGTTAAGGAAAAGAGAAACGGCAATAATAGATCTATAGGTATACAGTAGTACTAGTGCCTGATTCAGAGACAGATGGAAAAAGATCACATTATAGAGTGAAAGGAATTGGTGGTTCTTTATCTAACATGCTAATTTTGAGGTCCAAATAGAGATACAAAGAAGTTGGATGCATGATCAGTAATTCAGAGAAGATATATGTTTGGAAGTCATTGTCACCTCCTGTAAAATCAGTAGTATTCTACTGGTTAATTTCCAGTTACCCAAAACTTAATTACTTTCAGGATAAATTCAAATACATGCACACACACGCACACACACACACACACACACACACACACACATATACACATTAGTCCAAGTGCAACCAATATTTATTAAAAGGCAACTATATTCCAGGACAGCTATTCCCTGGGATTATTCTATTCTCTGGGGAAACAAAAGACCTAATATCTATTCTATTAAAAGCTTGCAGTCTAGAGTAGGCAAAGACTGGATATGTAGAGTGTGGCGTATAGACAAGGAAATGGACAATTAAAATAGAATGTGATTAAATCCTGTCATGGCATTGCACATAAATTGAAATGGGAACTCACTGTAGGGACAGAATAATACGCAGAATAAAGGCCTCCCAATAATGCACATATTCTAATTCTCAGAACTTGTGAATATGTTATGTTACATGGCAAAATGGGATTAAGGTTGCACGTGCAATTAAGGTTACTAAGCAGCTGACCTTAAAATAGGGATAGTGTCTTGAATTTGGCAGGTTGTCCCAATCTGACTGCATGAACCCTTAAAAGTGGAAGAAGAGGGAGAAAAAAGTCAGATAGATGCAATGTGAAAATGATTCAACTAGCCATTGCTGGCTGAAATCAACGTGAAAATGATTCAACTAGCCAATCTATCTAGACTAGTCCTAGTCCTAGATATTTATATGAATGTATAATAGAGAAATAAAAATAAAGAATGTACTCCTCTATGTTAAAAGTGAGTGGAATCCTCCCCCACCCCAGCATGTATTAGAAGCTATGTATTGTTTGAAGATAAGTACTTACTTGAGGGTATTTGTGATGAAGTGGCATTGTGAGAGGTGTAGGAAACCCTAGAGGAATGTGAAAGGGGGTGAGTTATTTGACCAGAACAATTGAAGAAGTGAGCCTGAAGTAGCAAATAAGCAAAACATTAATACATGAAACACACTGAAATGAAAAAAGTGGGGCTGAGGGATAGAGAATAATTTATGGTATTTTAAACAAAAAACAAATACGCTAATACAAAAGAATCCCATTATGACACAGTTTTTATCTTAGAGTTTCCAATATACCAAAAGCTAAATCATACAACTTGAAATATAATTCCATTTGTTGAAAGATATGTTGGCCTAAATGGAGGGTCTTCTTATCTGACACCAGCATTATAAAAGGGACTCATTGTTGCTGCTGATGTAACAGTGGGCAGAATACAGAGTCTGATGTTTAGTCCTAATAAAAAATACTTAGCTTTTAAAGGGCCAGAAACTTACAAACATGATAAGCATAGAAAATACTAAAGTATGTGTTAATGGTCAGTGTTACTATAATAGAGATCAATTATTGTTCCTTAATGGGGATTTTTCAATGTCCTGTGAGATTCTCAATGAAGGAGGAGGGTTATGATAAACGATGCTTGTAAAATGCAGTTTCAATCCCCAGAGGCACTCCTACCTCACTGGGAAATCAATGATGCGCATATCAAAGATTTTCCCCAGTAAGGAAAACAGTTCAAATTTGTTTAACATTGGGTTCCCCAAATATGATACACTCTGAATATGAGTAAAGGATATTGGACTATTACTGCCTAAGGATTGACATTACCTCTATCTTTTATAAACTGGTGTAATACAATAATTATTATTTCTCCTTCTACCATGCTCGATATTTCTATACACTGAGTGTGTGTGGCTAAACCCATTTAGTAAATGAGGAAACGGACTCAGAAAATGTACTTCCATCTTCTCTTTCTTCCTTCTTTCTTTCTTTGTATACAATGTATATTTCTTGAACAATGTTCACATACCATTATTAAGCCCTGGAGACAAATGTTAATCTAGTAATGGAGGAATCTGGATTTCAAACACTCCAACTTGTGGGAATTCAAATGACCTGCACTATCCATTAGATCTTGTTAGAGTCAACCTGACTTCTTCCTGTTCTAAATACAAATTAAGGCAATTGTTGCTGCCTGCTTGGGACTTTTCACTATCATCTGAGAACAGATATAAAATGTGTTGGAAAATAAAATTGTCTAGGGCTACTCAGAAATGGATATCCAAAGCCCACTTCCTACTGAATGCAGGGCTACACCCAGTGGAGGCAGCCTTTCATGTATTCATTCAGACGATGCATTAAGCACGGGTATTAATGCCTAAGGATGGTAAGCCAAGACCTAGCGAAAGAGATGGCATTTGAAATGAGAAGTAAAAAGGAGCCACTTATGCAGAGAGCCAGTAAAAGGACATTTGAAACAGAGGGAAGAACTCTTGCAAACAGTCTGAAGTCAACTGAATTTGCATTATTCAAGGATGAGACTGAAGATAAGTGTGGTGGACAAAGAGCCCCCAAAGATGTCGCTGTGTGGTATTTATGCCCTTGTGTAAGCCTTTCCTTTTGAGTGTTGGTGGGAGCTATGGTTTGCTTCTAATGAACAGAATACAGAAAATAGAATGGGATGTAAATATTTTTAGTGATTATATTCTATAAAATTGTAACTTCTGTCTTGCTGGCAGATTCTCATTATTGATTCTCACCCTTGCTGACTTTGATAAAGCAAGAGGTCATATTGGGGAGGTCCACATGGCAATCAACAGAGGGCTATAAACAGTCAGACAGGAACTGAGGATGGTCACTGGCCAACAGCCAGCAAGGAAATAAACCCTTTAATCCAACAGGCTGCAAGGAACTGAATCCTGCCAATAGCCATGTAATCTTTGAAGCAGATCCTTCCTTAGTTGAGCTTTCAGATGAGATCCCAGCTTTAGCTAACCTTGATTGCAGGCTCATGAGGGATCCCAAAGCAGAGCACTCAGCTAAGCTTTGCCTTGAGTCCTGACCCTCAGAAGCTTTGAAATAATAAATGACTGTTATTTTAAGCTATTGATTTTATGCAGGAAGAGATAATTGATAGAGTAATTGTGGCTGGAATGTACTGAGAGTTGCAGAGATGAAATGAGGTAAAGATGGAGAGAGACCTCAGTATGAGCAGATTTGAAAGTCTCCTTTAGGCTGTGATGAGAAGCTTAGCTTTTTTTCTCAATGCAGTGGGCAGCCATTGAAGGATATAAGTAAGAATGTTACCTGATCTGATTTACAGTTTTAAAAGATCACTCTGGTTACTATATAGTGAAAATATTATGTCTGATTAAAGATATAAGAAACCATGAAACTAATAAATCACAGGAGGGACAGTATCTCTATGACCAAAAGTAACTTGGCAGAGAAAGAATTAAAAGAAACTTTGAAAATTGTATAGGGGATGAATGGGTCCAAGAGGACTGGGGGAAGACTCTACGATAGGAAAGACACTTTGAGCAGTTATGGATGTGGGAATGAATGAGTCTTATGTAAAAGGATTATGTTTGGATTGAAGTAGGTAGTTCCCATCAAGAAGTAAAAATGATCTAGAGTAAGGAGTAATTGGCTTTCACCATTGTATCAGTAAAAAAGCAATGTCATTGGAATTGGAGAGTCTGAGAGTCAGGCTGAAACATTCATAAGTTATTGATAATGAGCTTCCTGGAGAGGTTCCTTATGGAAGCTCTTCCAACTGTAGCAATGTGATCAAAGTAAATACTTTTATCATTCACACACAGGGAGAAAATACTGAACCTATTAAAGGAAAAAATTAGTTGTGAAAACAGATTATATACATCATATGATGAAGTATCCATATGGAACAAATTACATCAGAGTACCGGTGGGGCTTTAAACATGTGAATGATAGAAGATAAAAGTATAACACTCTTCAATTTCCAACCATTTCAATGGGTTGAAAAATCAAACTGAGGACACTTTATTTCTAAACTGAGTGCAGAAATAGAAGGATGAGGAAAGCAATAGAAATTTAACAGAAGTTGGCAATTGAAGACCTCGGTAAAGAAATGCCTCACTTTGCTTTGTGACAACAAAAACAAAACAAAACAAATAAAAAAACAGGAGTGGGGACTTGAGACATGATTGTCTCCCTAAGTTTGTATCACTGTTTGTGGAGAGTAAAATCCTCTCTTGCTTTTACCTTCTATTTAAAAGAGAGCAGAGGGAGAGTCTCCTTTCAAGCCTTATTGTAGGTTTCAGAGAAATAATGTCTAAAATATGTTAGCTGCTTGAAATGGCAAAATACCTCATCCGAGCTCAGGTGCTTGACAGCCTTTATTCTTGGAAGAACCAGGTAGGGGCATGAAAGGACTCAGGTGAAAAGCCTCTGGTTTTGATTACTGAGACACTCTATCTACCTTGTAACAATATGTGTTACTAAATTATGGAAAACACAAGTTACAAGACTATAGTTCAACCAACAATATATGTGCTTCACAGTTGGTACTCTAAGAATTATTAGACCCCAGAGTCTATTTCTGATGTGCTCTAAAGAGAGTTTAATAAAAGACTTTGAAGAAGAAAAGCTAGGGTTTGCATTAAGACCTAACATGGGAACTTTGGCTAAGAACGCCTTAAAATATTTTTTTGTATATTTGGAACAATAATCTCTTCTTACAGAATTATAGTGATAATTATATGTGAGCACGCACTTAAATACTTTACCCATCACAAAGTGTATTAGATAATTCGTACTTACTTTACATGCCATTTAATGTTTACATTATCACTGTCATCCAAATAATATGGTCTTTATTTTTGTTAGATGAGGAAGCATTTAATATCCTCATATTTAAATCTATCTAAATTTAAACCTATTTTTATACTTATATTTTATACAATCTATTTTCAATAATTAAAAAAATGGAAAATATAGACGAGAAAAATAAAATTCAGCCATAATGGATCATAAGAGTGATCCATAATCACTGTTAAACCATAACACTGTTGATCATGACAGTGATTATGGATCACTGTTATTTATATCTTGGTGCATTCAATATAAGCTTCATATCTAACTATATATCAAAAATAATACACATGATATATTACAATATATTTTTTCATTCACAACATATTTTATGCATTTTACCATGTAAATATGTACATATCTATATTATTATTTTAATTTTTAACTGATATATCCCAAGCACTCAGTACAGATCCTTGGCACATACTGAATACATAATAATATTTTTTTGTGAATAAAAATTAATATTCTTTGTTATTCCATTGTTAGAATTTGCCACAGTTTGTTTAATAAAATACATTTTTTAAGCACAATAGCAATGGATGAATGTGAACCTATATTTATCTGATTATTTTCTAAAATTCCTACATTTCTAAGGGCATATGTGCTAGACTTTGATTAAAGGGGAAAAATTTTAAGGGCCAAGAACTTTTTTTCCCCTTCCCAATACTACACAGTACTGCCATCCCAGCCAAACTTAATAAAGCATAATTAAAGCATGAACATTCTCATTACTGTTAAAGAAGGAAAACTCCATTTATAAATTCCACTGGATTCTGTATTATATGCAAATAAGATTTCCTCACTATCTTCAAGTAATAATATCTCCTTATACCATATCTGGAACATTGCCCATAACATGTAAAAGTTGTGAAATATTAAAACACATGGTTCCAGAAGACAAGAAGATGTGCAGAATATGGTACTGAGAATGCCTGATACACAGTAGGTGCTTAACAAGCAAGATGTCTTACTGTTGTTATTTTGGTTGAGTAATTTTTTGTTCTTACTCTTCATTATCTTAACATTATTACTAATGTTATTGTTCTTATATAAATGTCAGGTCACAACAAACATAGGGCAGATGATGAATACTCATTAATAAATTATATTTTTACAAAAATATTATCATGGCAATCTAATTCAATATGTGAAGATGTAATCTAACCAATAAGTACTTAAATTCAAAATTGTCTTTAAAACCAAAGTTCTCAAAGAGGGTATACAATTGGCTAATAAGTACATAAAAAGTTGCTCAATATCATTAGTCATTAGGGAAATGTATATCAAGACCAAAATGAGGTGCTACCACACACTGACAGGATGGCTAAAATGAAAAGACAATCGCAAGTGTTACAAGGATGAGGAAAAACCGGAACATCCTTGATGGTAGAATTGTAAAACAGTTCAGACACTCTGCAAAACAGTCTGGCAGCTCCTCAAATAGTTAGAGAGTTACTATATGACCTAGCAATTCCACTTCTAGTTATATACTTATGAAAATCTAATGCATATGTTCACACAAAAAACCTGTGCATGAATATTCATGGCAGCATTATTTACAACAGCCAAAAAGAAAAACAATCCAAATGTCCATAAATTGATAAACAGATAAACAAAATATGGTATATCCATACAAGATAATATTATTCAGCCACACAAAGGAATAAAGTACTGATTCATTGTACAACATGGATGAAGCTTAAAAACATTATGCTAAGTAAAGGAAGCCAGATGTAACAGACCACACATTTTATGATTTCATTTTTATGAAATATCCAGAATATGCAAATCCATATAGACAGAAAATATATAAGTGATTGCTAGGGGAAAGACGAAGGGGGTATAAGGAGTGACTGCTAATGGGCATGCGTGGGGTTCATTTTGGGGTGATGAAATATTCTGGAATCAGACAGTGGTCGTGATTGTACAGCTTTGTAAACACACTAATTGTATACTTTTATTGAGTGAATTTCATGGTACATGAATTATATCTCATTAAAGCTGCCACAAAAATACCCAAAACACTTAGTCTACCTCTAAAAATGTGCTAGTCAATATCACATTTGACCCAATGAATTTTTAATTAAGATCTTATGAAGTAGGAGATAATTTAATATGTTCACCATTCTAGAACTCCTAGTGATAAGATTTTTAAAAAGTCATGAGTGTAAAGTCATGTTTTGAACTCCCATCTTCTAATCTTAAGGCCATTACATACCTCCAGAATGAACTATTATATCCATGAATTGATAGAAGACAATTTGAACAATCTGGAAGCACTTGAATTTTCTTTTTAATTTACATTATAAGGTGTGACCATGAAAAACACAAATCCACTTAGCCTCATCAAGCAATGAATTGGAGGGGCAAAAATAGTACATCAGTAATAGTGTGTACTTTTCCCTCTTGACTCTCTCCCTTTCAACACATGAATTCTAATGCCTGGAGTCATCCTTCCCATCCCTACCCCTATTCATTTCTCTTAACCAGGCTAGTAAATGTCAATTCTTAGATACCAGCCTAGGGGTTAATTCTGGTAATTCTATACTTAGAGCATCAGTCCCACGGTATGTTCTTTCTCTGGGTCAGTACTCTGCCTAAGATTGCTTCCTTCCTACTACTTACACACTCTGCTCTCCAAGTGTATGCTTATCAAACTTTCCACTTGGCTGTGCAATCTAAGAGAAGCCACTCACCATATTTTATTGACCAGAACATCCCTAGACCCTAGCACTGTGCTTGGAACTTAGTAAACATTCAATAAAAATTTGCCAATGAAATAAAAACACTTAATGCTCGTAATAGAAGCATATATGTATTACAGTATTTGCACTGTTGATTACTGTCTGAGTTAACCATGGTAGTATATACCAGCAGATAATGGTCAGGTTAATTTATTTTAACCACCTAAATAAGTTTCAAATATCAAAACATACATCATTCTCTCATACATGACCTTTCCCAATGCACTATTAATCTTTCAATAATTGAGCTTTATTAGTACACGTGTCAAGCCAAATTTTTGAGAAATGTCAGACATCTCAAATAAACAGGCACCATCCCAATGGTGTGACAATGTCAGAAAAGGAGGCGAATGAGGAGACAGGCATGTCCTAAAGAAGAAAATATAAATTAACAACGACTTTATCAAGATTCCACAAGGAAAACATTTAATAATCCACCTTCAGCCATTTCTCTCTATACAGAAATGCTATCTCTTCCTGTTATCTATTTAATTAAATAGTCCTTACACAAAATCAATAATTAGTCACTCTGAAGACAGTTGAGGGATTTTAAGGTCAGCATAAGTCGTAAACAGTCAGCTTCACCAAGTCAAACCAAATCACTGAAAACTACAAAGGAAATTCAGGCTTAGGAAGTATAGCTGCATGAAACTAAAATATATTTCTAATTTTTATTGTTCATTCACAGGGCAATTTTACCAATCCAAAATCTACTTCCTTAGTGAAGGATACTCTGAAGATTAACCATTTTAACAAAACATTGCTTTAAAGGTAGTACATTGACTTTTTTCCTTCTTGAAAAGTTTGTAGTGATAACAGCAACTATTCATTACATACCTATTCTATACCAAGCATAGTGCTAGGCACTTTTCACTTATAATCTCTAATATAACAGTAACTAATATTAGATATTGTGGTCCTACATTTTGGAAATGAGTAAAATGATGATGACAGGAATGAGATAACTGCACACCAATGTCATACAGTTATTAATTGGCAGAACTGGAATTAAATTCCAAGGGTGTTTGACTCAAAAGTCAGTATTTTCATCTAGTAAATCAGATCAAAATAGTCTATGAATAAATAAGTTAACAAATTAATAGATGAATTCTTTTTGAGATTTGTACTACTTTAGAAATGGTGGGATATAAACTCTTTATTTTGATAACTCTTAAAAAATATCCTTAGAGGAATTTCAAACACTACATAGTTTAAAGATCCTCTAGGTAACCATCATCCAGCATCAACAGTTATGAACTCAGAGGTCATTTTGTTTCATGTATGTTTCCACTCAATATGTTTCTCCCACTTCTGGATTATTTTGAGGAAAATTCCAGATATATTTTATCTTTAAAAATTTCTGCATCATCTCTACAATATAAGGACAAATAGTTTAAACATTCACAATATCATTATCATACATTAAATAATAATTTGTTAGCAATTCAAATTTCTAGTCATGTTACAAAAATCCCAATGTATCCCATTAATATTGTATTCTCTTAAGTATGGTTTTATGGCTATATATTAGGATTGGGTGATAAGTCTCAAATCTTATTAATTTATAGATCATCTCTGTTCTCTGTCTTTCTGTCTGTGTGTGCATCTCTCTCTTTTCTTCTCTTTGCTTTATCTCTTTGCAATTTATTTTTTGAAGAGACATGTCTTTAGCCCTGCAGAGTTTTCCTCAGTTCAGATTTTACTGAGTGCATGCATATTGTACTATTTAACACAATACTCTGTATTTTGTATTTTCTGTAAACATATGTTTATATCAGGGTTTTTCAACCTCAGCACTGTTGACATCTTTTATTAAGTCATCTGGATAATTCTTTGTTGCAGGAGACTTCCTCTGCATTGTATGATGTTTAGCAGCATTCCTGGGCTCTGTCCTCCAGATGCCACTTAGCACTTCCCCAACTGTAACAATTAAAAAAAGATGCCTCCAGATTTTGCCAAATATCACCTAAGGACAGAATTACACCTGGTTGAGAATCATGAATTTGTATCAAGGTTTTTGTTGTTGTTTTGCCAAATGTTAGCTAAGGACAGAATTACACCTGGTTGAGAACCATGAATTTGTATCAAGGTTTTTGTTGTTCTTTTGCTGTTCTTATTTTATTTATCTTTTTTATTTTTAAAAACAAATTCATAGAAGATGGTGTGTTCTTTTGTCATTTCCCTCTTTTAGTGATGATGGCAGCCATCCATGAACATTTTCCATGTCCACAAAATCATTAAGGGTTGCAAAATGTGACTTTCTAGTTCTATTAATCCTTCTGGTTTTGTTTTTTGTCTCTTTTTTTAAGCTGGAATACTTCCATTAAGGGAAAGTTTCCCTCATTGATTCTTTGGTTAGTCTGAGATACACGGTGCATAATAAGGTCAGGATAATGCTTAATTTTTTTCCTGTTACCAGTTTATGAAAGAGTAAGTTCTAGCATTCTCCAAAGGTGATCAGAACTGATGATTTTTGTTTTGTTTTGTTTTCATAATAATGACTCTGATTAAATCATACCTTATGAATTTTAATCCACTGCAGTTATTATCCCTATCAATGATTAGATTATCTTATCTTTGACTAATGAGACCTCTTCAGTCGGACTCCTAAATCCTTTAGTTTTGATGTGACTGTGGTAGACTTTGACTACGTCCTTGATTTTTTGTATAAAGAGATGCTCTTGTATCATCCTTTATATTGCCTTCCTAGATCTAGAATCAGGCATTTCTCCAAGAAGCAATTATTCCTTTTACTAAAGTCTATTACTATGTAACTGGTAGTAACAATATTTTATTTCCTTGAACTCCTACAGAATATTGTTTATATTGCTTTGCTGGAATATTAAGAAGATGAAAAAAAAATTCACTTTTTAATTAAGTGTGTGTGGTAGCACCTCATTTTGGTCTTGATATACATTTCCCTAATGTATTCCCTTTAGCAATCCCTATAGACTTTAAAGATTGAAGACATAGTACATACTATTCATCCTTTACTGTCAGCAGTTAGTAGGGTACATTGTGAATAGTCTGTGTCTTAAAAATGATTGCTATGCAAAGGAATAAATGATTTCTAGTTGAGTAGCATTAGTGACATTAACATTTGTGCTATCTGACATATCAAATGGACATATTTTTACTAACTTCCTTTCTTCTTCCCCAACATCCAAATTTGGATGCAAAGAAAGCCACCATTTTGAAAAAAAACCCCATAGATCTTCTTTGCTAAAGGAACCAAAAACACATTAAGCAGAGTAGCTATGATTTTAAGTAAAAATAAAGCTATCTGGCCACATTCAAAAAGAATGAGTCAAAGAAAATCACATTAATTTACACTACCTGTAGAACAAATTAGCAAATGTTGTGACCATCTGTGAAAGACACCAGGGCCACATAAGACATGAAATTATTTAATGTGTTAAATCCATTTAAAATGTTTGTATCCTGTTAGTTCTAACATAATTACTATGTTAATTTCTGTGTGTTTTGCATATTAAACGGAGCCCACTCTGGGAAGCTAATGACCGCTATGTCAGCTTTTTATTAAATCACAAAATAAACATGCACAATCCTGCTTCCAAAGAAAATTAATTTACTATTTCTGCCAGGGTTTAAATACTGGGTAGGCTTCGAAGATTTGACTTCCATTCGGGGTGACAGTGGGCATGTGGTAGCTTCTTGATTCCTCAGATCATCCTTGAGGCAAGAGCATTTTCAAGGGGAGAGAATTCAAAAGGTTTTCTTTTTTTTTTCCCTTTTACCCTTTATTTTTAGCATTGCACAGTTATAAAAACAACCAACAGACATTCATAGTCTAGTTTTACATAGAACCATTTTAGGTATTAGGGGGTGGGGCAAAGAAATATAAAATCAAATTCCTGGGTACAAAACATTTCAATCAAGTTGGAAATACAGATGCAAGACAGTCCAGATTACACTACTTTTAAGCAAAAGTCACAAAAGCAACCAGGAAGTCCTGGCCCATTCCAGCTCCAGACTGAATATACATGTGTGTCAGATGAAGATGATAACCAATCATACCAAAACACACCAAAGACATAAAAAAGACTAAATAAGCCTGGGGACAGCAGCAGGCTCTCTGAAGAGCCTCACGGTCTTCTCCCTATAGCCTTATAAACCAGCCTGATCTACACAGGACTTAACATAGCAGGAATTTAAGGTAGAGAACACTGCTTTAGAGACTAAAGAATATGTAGCCCATGTTTCCTCATTCACTTCTTACTCCTGCTCTGAGCAATAAACTGGGCAGGTATTTTTGTGTGATGTAAAAGTGGTGTTGTGGGACCTCTGATGTACTTACTTTAACCTCAGCTCCATTCAATACAGGCATACTTCGTTTTATTGTGCTTTCCTTTATTTTGCTTCACAGATATTGCATTTTTTTTACAAATTGAAGGTTTATGACAACCCTGCATGGAGCAAGTCTATTGGCACCATTTTTCCAACAGCATTTGCTCACTTAGGGTCTCTGTGTCACATTTTGGTAATTCTCACAATATTTCAATTTTTTCCATTATTATTATATTTGTTACAGTGATCTTTGATCAATAATCTTTGTTACTATGCAAAGATCATAGATCTTAGATCATAGATCATAGAAGGCTCAGATGATGGTTAGCATTTTTAGTAATAAAGTATTTTTTAATTAAGGTATGTACATTTTTTATACATAATGCTATTGTACACTTAATGAACTACAGTACAGTATAGTATAAACAACTTTTATATGCACTGGGAAACCAAAAAAATTGTGACTCGCTTTATTGCAATATTTGCTTTGTTGCAGTGTTCTGGAACCAAACTCACAATGTCTCTGAGGGATGCCTATATATGTAATATACTCTCAGGTATGTCTCTGAGTCTTAGTTTCCACTTGTATAAAATGGAACCAATACTAAATCTGTCATATTGCTAACGCAAAATCAGGAGAGATGAGTTTTGGAAAGAACAAAGTCCTGTGTCTGGCATATGGAATGTGCTTTATACATACATAATTTATATATACTTAAGTTATAATTACTATATATAATTAGTAGAAATCTTTTAGGGGTTCAACAGTGTCTAGTTTTTGTTTGTTTATTTGTTTGTTTTAAATTTTAATTCCAGGCAGGCAGACCATGGATCATCTCAGTTTCTAATAGTAAAGAAAAAGCAGTAACAATATTAAATTATAATAAATTAAGATATTTTATTGAATTCTAATGGAGTTCTAAAATATAAAAATTAAACCATTAATTATATATTTTATTTTATTAGATATTAGTATTTTATTATTTAAATAACAAACTATTTGCCATCTGCTGTAATCTTTAATTTTCAAACATATATGTTTTCTCATTTGGTCTTAAAAAGAAATATGGAATTATAAAGTGAGAACAGGTATTAATATATGTATCCTGAAATCCACAATGGTTAAAGGAATAGCCTAAAGACCAAAGTTAGTTGGTGAAAAAGTCAGAACAAAACCCCAGATCTCCTTTCACCAACCAGATGGTGACTTTCCTAAGGATCGTTGAATATAAGTATTGTTTTATCCCTTTTGATTTCTCCTTTATTCCTTTTTTGGTTGCTTGCCCTTGAAAACTGAAAAATTCAGCAGGTTAAAGGAAAGCTTTCAAACTGATATGCATCTCTAGTGCCAATGATGAGCTTAAAACTTGTTAGGTTTTTCATTAAATTTTTACATAAAACTATCCTAAAGCTTTTACACTAATAAAAAAGTGCTTATTAATTTTTGTTGACTCAGGATCATTATTATTTTCATCAGTGATTACCCTCAGCTATAATAAAGTGGTGCCTGAAGGCAGCATTCCCCAACATGGATTCTGAAGATGTATTATGAAGCCTTTCTGGAGGACTGCATGCAAAATTAGCCAACCTTTTTCCAATGTTTTCAGAGTATTTGGCTCATACCCACTAGCACAATTTTCATAGCATCGTTGCTATTCCAGTTATTGAAATTCTGAAGAGGCATTCATTAATTGTGTGATCTTTGGCCAAGTCAACCCATGTTCTTAACACTCAGTCTCCTGATCTGTGAAATGGGGAAAACAATATATTTTTTATTGAATCTGTTGAGGATTTAGAAGATAAATTATGCAAATTATCTGGCATAAGACCTAGCGCTTAGTAAATTCTTAGCACATTTAGGTATCCTTTACCTCTGTATCCTAAATTAACTCTTTTAATGCTGTTTTTAAAAAAATGAGTAAGTAAATCAATTTTGTTTATTGGTCATTAAAATTGCTGGATAAGTAAATTCTGAACAATTATTCTAATAATGCAGTCAATTATGACTGCATTATTCTAATCAATGCATTCTTGTATATATCAGCATAGCAGTAAATAATATAACAAGATTTATTCATTTTTTCCTGACCCTTTGTCCCATTACTCTAGATACCTTAAATATACCTCACCTCTCCTCTCCACCACTTTACCAAATACTTCTGTCTCCAGAGCTGATCTCACCTATGCTTCCCTAAGGAGTCATGGGGATGTTCCTTCTCAGACGTACAGAGATAAGACTACAGATCAGTCTTAGCAGACATTCTCGTCTCTTACATCTATAACTGCCCTGCTATCCATGAACGTAATGTTGTGACTAAATTATTTTTGACCTTTGGAAAATTATTTCCCAGCAGACTTTTTGGTAGCTCACATAAAAAAAGAAAAAACACCTGACAAACCCTCCCTACTGGTTGCTTAGACAGAACTGTATCCTGAGTAAATACAGTTAAGGCGTAAACTGAAAATATCCTTTTAAAGTCTCCCCCTTTATTCACAGGTGATGCTCAATATTCATAAGGCAATGTGTTCATGGAACTTGTAGTGACCAATTGACTCAGTTTATCTGGGACTGGGGGCACTGCTGGGACATGTGAATTTCAGTTCCTAAAAGTAGGAGAGTCTGGGGCAAACCAGAACAGGTTGGTCACTGTATTTGGAAATGGCCATAACGTAGATCTTTTCAGTGCATCCTACTTATTTATCATCATTTGATTAATTGTATATTTATTATCTAGGTCTTGTACTCCATCACACCTTCCCCAGGATGTAACCTCACTGAGAACAGAGAATGTGTTTTAGTCACTCATGACAGCCATGTTAGTCACTGGGTAGGTTCTCAAAAAATGTTTATTGAAGGAAGGAAAGAACGGAGGGAAAGAAGAATGAAGGGAGAATAGCAAAAAGAAAGAAGAAATGGAGGGTTGTTTATGCCTGCCTGTTTATCTGTCTCATTTTGGGCACAATTAATGGAAATTTATATATACAGTCATCAAGGCGAAAACCCTAGAACCCTAAGATTTTTTTCGAGACTGTAGACACTGAGTGACTCCCTGAAGTCTAGAGCATTGGCATGCGAGAGCTTCCTATAAAACCATTGACACCATGACTGCAAGTACTGAAAGATGTTAAAAATTTCAAAAAGTCATACTTCATTGTTTGAAAATGTCATAGGCGATAAAAATGAGATTTATCTGCATCTGCTGTCTTATAAGCCTAAGATTCAGACTGATATATAATCATTGCTAATGCTTTCTGTTCAACCACACACTGCTTAACTCTGTCATGTTATTTTCTCCTGACTGAAATATTCAATCCTGTATTACATTTGCTTCAGCTTGTTTTCCCTGGATCTGTGACAGGGCTTTAGATTATCCAGGCTAATTCTAAAAGGAAGTGACTGTGAGCTCCAATTACAGATGAGACAATGGTTCAAATTCAGTGGCATGGCATCTGTGGCCCTTCAGTATTGGTAGCTGAACTACTTCTCAATCTGGTTTCTTTACTCCAAGGCAGATGGGTAAAGCTTCAACCACATAGAACTGCTCTCTTTTCATGAGTGGTCTACCCCACCTTGCTTTGGCAAAGGGACCTCTTTGTTCTCTTCAACCAAGGGAAAACTTTTCATAGTATGTCTTCTTTGAAGCCATCAGTCAAAAGTGGTCAGCCTTTGTCCAAAATCACTGCGGTTTTTAATATACTAAATTGAAATTATTATTTATTTCTGTCTTATTCACTGGACTATGAGTGCCATAAGGACAGAGACTTCCATATGCATCTTTAAATCCTGGCCATCTAGCACAAGTTTTGCTACGTGTACAATATGTATATATTTATTAAATAAACATCAACGAACAACGCTGCATGAGTGTCTATAAAACAAAAACATTATTAATTGTAAGGCATAAAAATACTAAAAATCTTACAATCTTATTTTTTACTCTTGTTTGTCATTTTACCTAATTTTTTATCATTATTATTATCAATTCTATAAATTTTTCAAAGTTAAACTGCTATTATTAAAAGAGCCAAATAAATGTGCCTAATCACAAATTTTTCTTTCAAATTAGATTTTTAAGATACAGACCCGGATAAATAGAAAGAAACTTGCACCACAGCTATAGCACTTTATCTTTGGGAAACTCACTGCATAAAGTAGGATTTTCAATGTGTTTTTCTTGAGCTTTTCCTGTGAAACAAGCTACCATATGGGCTAGTCATAGTAAAGGTTTTGCAATCTCCTTTCGAAGTTGACTCTTTTCAAATTTACTGCAGTACCATAAAAATTTCAGACATCAGACTCAGTTTGGTGCAGTTTTAGACAGGCAAGGGTTTACACAAAGATGCTGGGCTATAAGTCTACAAAAGTGATATGAACGTAAGTAAACCTTGTTTTTACACAAGTATTCTAAACTCCCTATATCCCCTAAGATTCAAAAGTGGCTGTTTAACCATAGTAATAGTGTGGCTTTGGACAAACCAGTGAAACTATGTAAGCCACAGTTTGCTCTTCTGTAAACCACAACAAATGATACCTCCAGTGCAAGGTTTCCAGAAGATAAACAAAATATAACATAAAATTCTTTTTTGCCGAGCATATGTGCTCAAACAATGATAGTTTACTTCTTTCCTGCATTTGTTCCTGGAATTTTACACCACTGCCTTTCCTATAAATGATGTTCCTCATATTTTCCATGCTTGGAATTTGGTGTCTCTTACATGTTATTTAGAAAGGCAACCTCTGTCCAATTTCCTTGTTATTTTGCCTGAGATAATTCCCTGCTCTCTGGTTTTGGCCTCTGTCTTCCTAGTCTTATTATCAAGCAAACTATATACAAGATAATATAAGAACTTTTTTGCTTATATGCTATTTCCTTCCGTTTCTATGCTAGACAATTTAATCTTTATTATTTCAGAGTAAAGCTACTGTAGGAGAGCAATATGCACTGTTTTTTCAAACAGTTAACTTACATTCTTATCTAGGTTGTATGCCCCTGGAATGGCAAAATCATTCTGTCAACCCATAGGGTTTGGCCCTGTGCTGGCCGTACAGTAAGTTTTTGACACTTTATTTTTTAATATTGACTACTGTGGCAGTTCTCAATGAGTAAGAAAATGAGTATGAAGGTGCACACACACACATTTTTTCTATGTTGGCATCTTAAATATGACCTGAGAAATGGGAAATAGGGAAATGTCAGTCTCTTAAACACAGCCATAAATGGTTGTTAAAATCTGCTGTATCAGGAGGAGCTTCAAGATGGCGGAAGAGTAAGACGCTGAGATCACCTTCCTCCCCACAAATACATCAGAATACATCTACATGTGGAACAACTCCTACAGAACACCTACTGAACGCTGGCAGAAGACCTCAGACTTCCCAAAATGCAAGATAATCCCCAACTACCTGGGTAGGGCAAAAGAAAAAAGAAAAAACAGAGACAAAAGAATAGGGACAGGACCTGCACCTCTGAGAGGGAGTTCTGAAGGAGGAAAACTTTCCACACGCTAGGAAGCCCCTTCACTGGTGGAAACGGGGGGGTGGGTCGGGGGGAAGCTTCGGAGTCACAGAGGAGAGCGCAGCAACAGGGGTGCAGAGGGCAAAGCGGAGAGATTCCCGCACAGAGGATCGGTGCCGACCAGCACTCACCAGCCCGAGAGGCTTGTCTGCTCACCCTCTGGGGCGGGCGGGGGCTGGGAGCTGAGACTCGGGCTTCAGTCGGATCCCAGGGAGAGAACTGGGGTTGGCTGCGTGAACACAGCCTGAAGGGGGCTAGTGCGCCAAAGCTAGCCGGGAGGGAGTCCGGGAAAAAGTCTGGAGCTGCTTAAGAGACAAGAGACTTTTTCTTGCCTCTTTGTTTCCTGGTGCGCGAGGAGAGGGGATTAAGAGCGACGCTTAAAGGAGCTCCAGAGATGGGCGCAAGCTGCGGCTATCAGCGCGGACCCCAGAGACGGGCATGAGATGCTAAGGCTGCTGCTGCCGCCGCCACCAAGAAGCCTGTGTGCAAGCACAGATCACTCTCCACACCTCCCCTCCCAGGATCCTGTGCAGCCCGCCACTGCCAGGGTCCCGTGATCCAGGGACAACTTCCCCAGGAGAACGCATGGTGCGCCTCAGGCTGGTGCAACATCCCGCCGGCCTCTGCTGCTTTCGACAAAATTCTACAGCCATTTATGATAAAATCCCTCCAGAAAGTAGGCATAGAGGGAACTTTCCTCAACATAATAAAGGCCATAGATGAGAAACCCACAGCCAACATCGTCCTCAATGGTGAAAAACTGAAACCATTTCCACTAAGATCAGGAACAAGACAAGGTTGCCCACTCTCACCACTATTATTCAACATAGTTCTGGAAGTTTTAGCCACAGCAATCAGAGAAGAAAAAGAAAGAAAAGGAATCCAAATCGGAAAAGAACAAGTAAAGCTGTCACTGTTTGCAGATGACATGATACTATACATAGAGAATCCTAAAGATGCTACCAGAAAACTACTAGAGCTAATCAATGAATGTGGTAAAGTAGCAGGGTACAAAATTAATGCACAGAAATCTCTTGCATTCCTATACACTAATGATGAAAAATCTGAAAGTGAAATTAAGAAAACACTCCCATTTACCATTGCCACAAAAATAATAAATTATGTAGGAATAAACCTACCTAACGAGACAAAAGACCTGTATACAGAAAATTTTAAGACACTGATGAAAGAAATTAAAGATGATACAAATATGGAGAGATATACCATGTTCTTGGATTGGAAGAAGCAACATTGTGAAAATGACTCTACTACCCAAAGCAATCTACAGATTCAAAGCAATCCTTATCAAACTACCACTGGCATTTTTCACAGAACTAGAACAAAAAATTTCACAATTTGTATGGAAACACAAAAGACCCCGAATAGCCAAAGCAATGTTGAGAAAGAAAACGGAGCTAGAGGAATCAGGCTCCCTGACTTCACTCTATACTACAAAGCTACAGTAATTAAGACAGTATGGTACTGGCACCAAAACAGAAATTTAGATCAATGGAACAGGATAGAAAGCCCAGAGATAAACCCACGCACATATGGTCACCTTATCTTTGATAAAGGAGACAAGAATATACAATGGCGAAAAGACAGCCTCTTCAATAAGTGATGCTGGGAAAACTGGACAGCTACAGGTAAAAGAATGAAATTAGAACACTCCCTAACACCATACACAAAAATAAACTCAAAATGGATTAAAGACCGAAATGTAAGGCCAGACACCATCAAACTCTTAGAGGAAAACATAGGCAGAACACTCTATTACATAAATCACAGCAAGATCCTTTTTGACCCACCTCTTAGAGAAATGGAAATAAAAACAAAAATAAACAAATGGGACCTAATGAAACGTAAAAGCTTTTGCACAGCAAAGGAAACCATAAAGAAGACGAAAAGACAACCCTCAGAATGGGAGAAAATATTTGCAAATGAAGCAACTGACAAAGGATTAATCTCCAAAACATACAAGCAACTCATGCAGCTCAATATCAAAAAAACAAACAACCGAATCCAAAAATGGGCAGAAGACCTAAATAGACATTTCTCCAAAGAAGATATACAGATTGCCAACAAACACATGAAAGAATGCTCAACATCATTAATCATTTGAGAAATGCAAATCAAAACTACAATGAGATATCATCTCACACCCGTCAGAATGGCCATCATCAAAAAATCTACAAACAATAAACACTGGAGAGGGTATGGAGAAAAGGGAACCCTCTTGCACTGTTGGTGAGAATGTAAATTGATACAGCCACTATGGAGAACAGTATGCAGGCTCCTTAAAAAAACAAAAATAGAACTACCATATGACCCAGCAATCCCACTACTGGGCATATACCCTGAGAAAACCATAATTCAAAAAGAGTCATGTACCAAAATGTTTATTGCAGCTCTATTTACAATAGCCAGGGCATGGAAGCAACCTAAGTGTCCATCGACAGATGAATGGATAAAGAAGATGTAGCACATATATACAATGGAATATTACTTAGCCATAAACAAGGAACAAAACTGAGTTATTTGTAGTGTGGTGAATGGACCTAGAGACTGTCATACAGAGTGAAGTAAGTCAGAAAGAGAAAAACAAATACCATATGCTAACACATATATATGGAATCCAAAAAAAAAAAAAAAGAAAGAAAATGGTCAGAATAACCTAAGGGCAAGACGGGAATAAAGATGCAGACCTACTAGAGAATGGACTTGAGGATACGGGGAGGGGAAAGGGTAAGCTGGGACAAAGTGAGAGAGTGGCATGGACATATATACACTACCAAATGTAAAATAGATAACTAGTGGGAAGCAGCCGCAGAGCACAGGGAGATCAGCTCGGTGCTTTGTGACCACCTAGAGGGGTGGGATAGGGAGGGTGGGAGGGAGGGAGATGCAAGAGAGAAGAGATATGGGGACATATGTATATGCATAACTGATTCACTTTGTTATAGAGCAGAAACTGACACACCACTGTAAAGCAATTATACTCTAATAAAGATGTTAAGAAAAAAATCTGCTGTATCATCAGCAATTCATCATGTTCTAGAGTTATGAGGGTCCTCACAAATGACAGAAATTGAAACACAGAATAGAAAACAGAATTGGATAAGGACACACAATCTCCTACCACCTTATTCAAAAAGACACTTGGTATCTCCTTTTGGCCGTTAAGCTTTATCCTCCCATGACTGTTCTCTTTTACTGAAAATGGCAAACTCATGTTCTATTATCCCATACAAATTTTGAAGGGCCTTCACATGATTTGACAGTTTTGACCTTTATAACAGCATACAGTGTTGCTATTTTTTATCCTCACTAATAATAATGACAGCACTATATCAGACCAAATGTTTTGTCTTAAGTCAGATAGTACAGGGCAAAGCCACAATTTCATTACTCAATATTTATTGAGCATCTACCATGAACCAGGTATTATTTTAGACATTGGGGATATACTGGTAAACAAGACAGGAAAAAAATCCCTGCCCTTATGGGGCTTAGATTCTAGTGTAGGTGAAACATAATGAAAAAGTAAATTTAAAATTTCACATATTTGGAGGAAATCAATACAGTAGTGAGGTCGAGAATATGAAGGAAGATTTACTTTAAGCCTTTTAGTCAGGGAAAGCTGTCTGAGGACAGATAACTGAGATGATAAATAAAATTTGAGAAGGAGTCAGGCTTACAAAATTCTGGGGGAAGTGAATTCCAAAGACAGGGAGGAGTAGGTGCAAATGTGGTCAGCAGTATTAAACCTTCAGTCTCCAGATTCTCAATCCAGTGCTCTGTCCAAAATCACTGTTGACTCCTTTCTCCACCTCTGTTTAGAGAAGGTGCTTGTAGATAAACTTCTGTTTATGTGAACCCCATATTTATTGGTACTTCAGATGTGCCTCCAGAATGACTCATTCCATTTATAACGTGCCACCATCTGGTACTCCATATATCCATGATAGTGGAGTTGGAAGAGGAGCGCTTTTTCACTTATCTTCCAACATTGCTGCATGCCCATTGTGTTAACATACGGCCCAATTAGCTAGAACAGGGCACTAATGAGGCCAGTTGTAAATTCAATTTTTGTACGGGCCACTTAGTTTCTTATTTTGCTCTGGCTGAAGGTTCGCTCTCCAACTGATTACAGTCTCATTAGTCCCCTCTAGGTTAGCCACTCCGCCAGCGTTTTTGGTGGACCTCTCCCTCTCCCCTCACCCCTATTCCTATTACAGGACCCTCCACAGAGTAGTTGTTCAATTAATGTCAGTTTGTTTCATCTTTTAAAAATTATGTACAGGAAGGACTTGAAGAAAGTTGATTTGTTGTACATCATATATTACGATCTGTATGAACTGTTTCTTTAAAAAAAAACTTTCTGAGGGATTGTAGTACTGAAATCCTTAGCACTATATAGTGTACCTATCTTCTCTCTCCTTTACAAAGCATATGCTCCAACCCAACGTTTTGGATCCATGGCTTATTGCATTTATATCCTTTTATGCCTAGATCCACCTGTGCTTCAAGGAAAATTAGAATGCTACTTCTTTTGTGAAGCTCTTCATGATTCCGCCTCCTTTCTTAAAACTCCCATAAGATGTTGTTATCTGTCCACATTTCTTTCATAGAATTTGTCACTTCCTGCTTTGTGTCATTTCTGTGTATCTCTTAACCTCTTCACAGTCCTTAGCTTCTTGAGTGAGGGTTCAATCTCTAAAATCCACTTAAAACCACCAAATAACCTACTTCTCAGGGGAAGAGCATTAACCTTAAAGGCATTCAGAACTGGGTTCAATTTTTTTCTTCACCTCTTCTATTTAAAAAAAAAAAGCACTTTCCTTAGATTCTGTTAGATTCAGTTTTTTATCATCTGAGAAATAAGTGTGTAATAATATCTACCTGTGTACTTATTGTAATGACTGAATAAGGTGATGCATGCAAAGTCAGTGTTGTGTAAGATTCTAATTCTGCCACTTAGCTCTGCAATTTAGGAAAATTATTTAACCTGCCTTAACTTCAATATCTTTATCTGTAAAATATAAAAAGTGATGACCCCGATCTTTTAAACTTCTTTTGGAAATTAAACGAGTATGAAGTACCTGACATAATTCTCAGCACATATTAACAATTCAATAAAAGCTAATTGTTTGTTTTTGCTGCTGTTGTTCCTATATGACAATCACAGTGCCCGATACATAGTAGAAACTCTATAAGTAATATTTATTGAGTATTGTAGTTAATACTCAAATTACTGGGTATTGATTATGTGCTTAGACTATGTTCTAGGCCCTCTGCTTAACATGAGACACAAAACTGAACACTAAAGATGTTGAAGTTTATAGATTAGCCAATAAAACATACATTAAAAATATCATTTAATCCAGCATATAAAATACATTCAATGCATGGAGTTGCATAAACTTAAGATTTTACAGGTGAATGACATATACAGGGGAGAAGTCAGAATTCCCTGCACAAATTCTGGGCCTGATATTGCTGTGTTACTGCATGAACGCATCCTTTATTTTTTTTAAGAAACCTGAATTTTTCTATAGATAATAAACCATCAAATTTGGAAACCCAGTCATTTTCTAGATTTGGCTCAAAAGGCAACAAATTTGAAGAATGCAAAACACATTTATTGGGCAAAACTCTCTCCAAGAACCAAAACAAAATGGAAAAGGGAGCATTCCTGGCAGTTTTCCCCCATTTTTTATTGCTTATACAAACTGCTTTTGCAGGATGTACTTTGGACAACTGAATTACGAGCCTTAACTTTAGCACTGTTCATCAATTTATCTTCTGTGACTCAACAGGATCTGACTGGAAGCCAAGGTCATAATTCAGTTGTTCTCAACACATAATATCAAGGGGAAGGAAAGCATCGTGCAAATGAAAACTGGAAAGTACAATTCTGTAAAAGGTTTTTTCTCCCCTTCTTACCTTTACAAAGAAGATTTTTAAGCCTTTCTAGTCAGAAGTATTGTGGCACTGGAGGGAGATGAATTTAAGAAAGAAAACAGAAGGAATTCTTGCCTTCTACTACATGAGTCATGTTTTAAATCACTCCTCAAATTATTATTCTCCTTCCTTTACAGGTTGACATAGTGATTTTACTCCCCAAAGTAGAAATAATTAATCAGCACTGTACTGATAATACCTGGTTAATGTTTTAACCTTCTCAGCAATCTATTTTTATACAATTCATACAATGCAAGTTGACTTTCTTCTGTAATTATCACTTAGAAGGAAGCTCTAGTGTGTGTATGTTTCACATGTGTTAAAAAAAACTAAGAAACATTTTAAACAGTGTTATCACATGTCAATCTGATGAAACCAGAAAGAGTATGTATTCTTAATACACCATTAATTAATGTGTGCATTTGCTTATAAAATGAAGAATGTATATTGTTAACAGATTGTGTTTCTTCAATAATGCTATTACTTATATAGGCATTGTGATTAATGAATATCAGAGAGAGAGATAACAGAAAGAAAAAAAAGGAAAGGCAGAAAAAAAGGCACCCATAGTTTTTACCATAGTGCCATAGTACCAAACAAATACTTATAGCATCTTGTATTTTACTTGTCCTTTTTTTTCATTTTTCTTTCTTATTTTGTCTTTGACCAATGTTCTATAATTCTTGTGTTCTACTTTGTACACAATTTTTGTATCCTGCTATTTAAATTTAATATTATAAGATAAGCTTTTTCTCATGGTATTACAATTCCTGAAAACATAATTTTCATGGATCTCCAATATCTTGTAGAATGTATGCAAATGTGGTAGGATAGATAGAAGTTCTCTGTCTCCAGCCCTTGGAATCCCTCCATTTTCACTCTTGGTTGGGAAGATAACATCTAAGCACAGTAATTGGTTGAACTTATGCTGTGTATGGAGTGAAGTAGAGTGTCTTAGAGACTCCATGGTGAAGGCTCCACTATCTCCAACCAAAGTAGCAGTGGCATGAAATGGAGCTTACCAGCTCGTGTACAAAGTAGGACAATAAAGCTAGGCCCTAAAGGGAGAAAGGGAGGAAAGCCAGAGGAAGAGGAAGAAAAGGAACCTAGGCATTTCTGGGTGTCCAGAGGAAGAAGACATATGAAGGGGCAGCTGACTAGGAAGAGTAAAGGGAAATATACCATCCAATGGCCTCTGGTATATTTATAACTATAACAATGTCAATTTAGATTCTCTGAAGATTAACTGAATTCAAATGCCTTCCCAGCAGTTGCAAAATGTAAGAGCAGACATGACAACTTTTATTTAAACAACAGGCTTTGAATGAACATTGCTTGTTTACAAACTCTATAGTCTATAGGTTTAAAGTGTTCTCCATGTCTGGGGTAGGATGGGGCAGGGGAGAGAAGAAAAAAATCTCACCCCAAATAGTTGTAGACTGTCCCTTTTTTATCTGAGCTCAATTCATATTTTGCTTTGCTGTAGGTTATTTATTTCATTGTTTGCATATCTACCTCCCCTACAAACCTGATAGTACAAAACTTTGTGCTTACACACACACACACACATTTTCCTTCTTTCTGATGAATGACACATTGATTTGATTATATCATTAAAACTTTTGTCCACACATTAATGAAACAATGGAATAAATACTGCCCAGAGAAATGGTTTGAATGTAAAACAAAGAAACAAAAGATAGCCACTTTTCAAAAATATGGTTTGTGCCTTGATTTAAATCCCTGATGTACAGAAAATGTCAATTGAAACACCCAGTGCCCAGGAAATGCAGGGAAATGAGTAACTACTCATCATTTGGCCAAAAGCTTTCTCAGCAATCAATGCATGAACGATTAAAAGGTTGGGAGGTGGGGATGGAGGTTGTTCTTTGGAGGGAAGAGCTGATCCAAGGGGAGAGTCCCTTGGAAATTCATTAGAGCCTGGTTGGAAGTCAAAAATAAAGAACCTAAAATGATCCTGTGCTCCCCGACCCACACCACACAAATGATGATGGAATGCATTTGTGAACCTTTCCTGATGCCTCCATCCTGAATTAATCACTCTTCCTACCCTGAACACATGGCAATTTGCTTCAAACCCTATTTGGAATGCGTATTGCACTGGCTTCTTTTAAACTTAGTTGTATGCTTGCCTATCTTTCCTACCGAACTGTAAGATTTTCCAGGCTAGAATCCTTATCTGCAAGCCTACCCCTGGTTTTCAGTCTGAAGTGCTGTGTATTTAATTGATATGAATTATTTAAAATTAAAATGTGATTTCTTCAAACATAATAGATTATTCAGATTTGATAAAATGTATGGAATGTTCAAGCTTTTTTAATATTATGCTGATAGGACCAGCTTTTTTGTGAAAAGGGAAAGCATATGTATCTATTTGTGAGTAAGGAAGTGACTGAGAGAAACAGGCAGACCAAGAGACAGAGAAACAGAACAGGCTCTGTATGTCTTCAAGATTTCTGTTTTAAGGTTAGCCTTTAATTTGATATTAAAATAGTTATATTGTATAATTTCTCAGATCTATTAACTCATTTGAGTTAAAACATGGTTTATATTAATCAGTATATAAGTGATTCAGGAAAACAAAGGTAAGAATAAAGAATATGATATAGAGTATAAATAATAAACTGTTCAAAACAGAAAGGACTAAGGCATTATTCCAAAACCAACCCACCACATACAATTTCAGATTTAATTTTTTTTTTAAGATTGAGTTCTATTTGGTTCATTTGGGGAAAAGCAAAAATATTTCCACTTCCAAAAATACACTGAAAACCACTGACAGTTTCCTTCCTTCTCTAACAATTAGTGTATCAATGACAAAGTTATTATCATTTGGGCACATTAATTTGAGTAACTATCAGTAATCTATGGAGCATGATAGTGTTATTATGATTCCTTTCAACAAAATGAAATATGACACTAATAAGAATAATGTTGTAACTAACATTTGCATCATATGATAGCTTACAAAGCATTTTCACATGTTGAACTCAGTAATAATACCTAACATGTTTTAAGTATTCACCGTCTGCCAGGCATAAAGCTAATTTTTGGTAGATTACTGCCTTTAATTTTACATCAGTACCATAAGGTTGGCATTCCTATCATCATTCCAATTTAACTGATGGGAAAGGTGTATCTCAAGTCATCTCAAAGATGACTTGCCAAAGGTTACACTGTGGTTGATGTAGGTTTGGTTTTTATTTTAATTTTTTAATTGAAATACACAAGTTGATATATAATATTATATAAGTTACATGTGTACAATATAGTGAGTTACAATTTTTAGAGGTTATACTCCATTTATAGATATTATACAATATTTTCTATATTCCCTGTGTTGTGCAGTATACCCTTGTAGCTTATTATATACCTAATAGCTTACATCTTTCTATGCTACCCCTATATTGCCCCTCCCCTTCCCTCTCCCCACTGGTAACCACTACTTTGTTCTCTATATTGGTGAGTTTCCTTGTTCCGTTATATTCACTAGTTTGTTGTATTTTTTTAAGATTCCACATGTAAGTGATATCATACAGTATTTGTCTTTCTCTTACTTGTTTCACTTAGCATAATGCCCTGCAAGTCCATTCATGTTGCTACTAATGGCAAAATTTCCATCTTTTTAAAGTTGAGTGGTATTCCATTGTGATATATATATATATATCTATCTCAATCACATCTTCTTTATCTATTCATCTGTTGATGGACTCTTAGGTTGCTTCCATATCTTGGCAACTGTAAATAATGTTGTTATGAACATCGGGGTGCATGGAACTTTTCAAATTAGTGTTCTTGGTTTTTTCAGATATATACCAAGGAGTGGAATTGCTGTTCTTTTCATAAATATGTATCAAAGAGTTCTATTTTTAGTTCTTTGAGAACCCTCCATACTGTTTTTAACAGTGGCTGCACTAATTTACATTCTAATCAACAGTGTATGAGGATTCCCTTTTCTCCACATTCTCGCCAACATTTGTTATTTGTGTTCTTTTTGATGCTAGCCATCATGACAGGTGTGAGGTGATATCTCATTGTGGTTCTGATTTGCATTTCCCTGATGATTAGCAATGTTGAGCATCTCTTCATATGCCTGTTATCCATTTGCATTTCCTTTTTGGAAAAATGTCTATTCAGTTCTGCCCATTTTTTAATTGGGTTGTTTGGGTTTTTTTGATGTTGAGTTGTGTGATCTGTTTATATATGTTGGATATTAACCCCTGATCAGTCATATCATTTGCAAATATTTTCTCCAATTTAGTAGGTTGTCTTTTCATTTTGTCAATGGTTTCCTTTGCTGTGCAAAAGCTTTTAAGTTTAATTAGGTCCCGTTTGTTTATTTTTGCTTTTATTTCCTTTGTTTTAGGAGATGGATCCAAAAAAATATTGCTATGATTTATGTCAAAGAGTGTTCCACCTATGTTTCCCTCTAGGATTTTTATGGTATCTGGTCTTACATTTATATCTTTAATCCATTTTGAGTTTATTTTTGTATATGGTGTTAGAGAATGTTCTAATTTCAGTCTTTTACATGTAGCCATCCCGTTTTCCCAGCATCATTTATTGAAGAGACTGTCTTTTCTCTATTGTATATTCTTGCCTCATTTGTCCATAGATTAATTGACCATAAGTGTGTGGGTATATTTCTGGGCTCTCTATTCTGTTCCACTGAATTATGTGGCTGTTTTTGTGCCAGTACCAAACTGTTTCAATTACTGTAGCTTTGTAGTATAGTCTGAAGCCAGGGACTGTGATTCCTCCAGCTCTGTTCTTCTTTCTCAAGATTGTCTTGGCTATTCAGGGTCTTTTGTTTTTCCATACAAATTTTAAACAAAGGTAGTTTATTTCTACTTTTAAATGCTATGGTATATGGCCTCCCTTAAAATAATATTGCCATTAAAGTTTGGCCAGGAAATAAATATTTAATCCATGTCTATTACCTTTTGAATTTTAAGCCATGTTTTTTTAAAATAGTATTTTATGTTTATAAAACAATGCAAAATAAGTAACATTATCCTTATTGTGTAGATGATAAAACTAAGGCAATGCTAGGGTGACTCAGTTAAAACTGGCATAGTTGGCACTCAAATTCCTGTTGTTTGACACTGAACCCTAGAATCTTTCCACTGTGGCTTACTGAAGAGCACAAATGGGTTTCAAATGTGCCAAAAGAAGAATGAAGGTTTTAGATATAGAAGACTCTTCAAAATGGGAAAATATTAGGGAATTTACATCTGGAAAACATAGGTTCTTATGGGGATACCTCAATCCAAGGAGAAAAAGACTTGACTTCATCATCTCTGTAGTCAAGTTTTAGCAACTACACACCATATAGGTTAGAAAGGAAAAAGTTTTGTTGTTGTTGTTGTTTTTAAAGTTGTTAAAAGCACAGTCATATAGTGAATTAAATTCAATCCATTGAATGGCACAAATACAACTATCAAATACTAAGAGAGAAGAGTTTGTTGGTGATGCACAGTCTCTCAGATTTGTTACCAGCTTTGACCTTGTACCTTTAAGATACACAGACTAATCTTTATACAACGAATTAGGACTATTTTAGAGTTAAAGAAGATCCCTCTCTATGTAAGACAGTCACCAAAATTCACCAATCTCCTTCCATTTTGTTTCAACTGTTTCATATTTTACCCTCACTTTAATGGCTTCAACCCTGTTCTTTTTGATGTGAAATAGCTTCCTAAATTTTGATTTTAGGTGGCTTCTAAGAACTTTGGTGACACACTCTCTTTGGGTCTTGCATTCCTGGCTTCTTTGGTTAGAGCAGTAGACCTAAGTGGAATTGACCAAATACTTCAGGCTCTTAGCAGTCTAGGCAAACGTTGGATTGAGTTTTCCCATTCTCTTTGAAATTGGGTGTGGGAAATGTGACTTGTCTTTTTCTAAGAAATGAGAGATGAAGTGATATGTCACTTCTGGATGAAAACTTAAAGAGGGAGGCCACAATTCATCAGATTGCCTTTGTACCTCTGTGGTTAATGTAGAAGTACATTTAGATAAAATGTCTTTCAGCCTGGTTCCCTGAATTGTCACAATGAATAGGACCCTTATTTTAATCCCCACAACTAAAGCTAATAACTGAGATTTGGGGGTTCTTTGTTACTTGGGCATACCTAAACATATATTACTGTTACAGGGAGATTAACTGACCTTAATACTGGCATTTCAAACAAAACTTTCTGGTCTCTATCTGTTCCTGTCCATCCCAACCCTTAATGTGTATAGATTCTTAATTCATGGATATACATAAGCATTAATTGCCACAAATGTTAAAACCATCCAAGTTAAACACTTATTTTTTTCAACAATTATTTTTATGCCCAGAGTCATTTCTACTGTTTCAATAATTTTACCCTTTTCAAACACCCACTTGTTACCCTCTTACTTTTATGACAAAGGAGAGTGTGCATGAGGATATTATGCCTCATAAAACTGCATATTATAACAGTGTCTATGGAGAAATATATTTTCCTGAGATTGGAGGTACTTATCATTTGTGGAGTTCAAGCGTAGCACCAAAATCAACCTTTTTAGATTCATTTAACATAGATGCAACTTTTCTCTTTCTAAAACCAAAGGCTGGAAACTACCTACACAAATCTTCATAATGTATCTTTGACATCAACTAGCACTTAAAAAACATTCTGATGTGTTAAGTATAAAGGAATCAGAGATATGCTGATTGAATTTTCCATTGAAGTTGATCATTTTAAAGAAAAAGACAAGAAAGAAAAAAGGTTGGGGGATGCATGTTGCTCTTTGCTTCACACAGAACATTTGAAAATCTGCCTGACCTCTTTTTTTTTTTTTTAATTTATTTTCTGACCTCTTATTTTTATTTATTTAAATTAACAGCAGCAGCACTCACTGCCATCTGGTCCACAGGCACAGTGAGCTAATTTAAAAAAAAAAAAAAAAAAAAAGGAACTTCAAACTATCATTTAAACCTTTTAAAATAATTCAGCCAATACAAGGGTTGAGAAAGCATCACTTGGATTGGCATACCAGAGGAACTAGGTCCCAGGGGTCAGTAAATCTGGATTTAGCCAGAGCCATGTGTCGAGAAAATTTTGATGGAGACTTCCCCAGGAGTAACTGTACATTCCCAAGGAAGAACTTAGAATGGAATGAAAACTGGGCTGCACCCAATGCTAAATGCAACTATTTGGAAGACTTTCCACTCTTTTATTTCCCCAGCTCAGATTATAAACTTTGTTAGCAGTTTCAGTTTTTGGTGCTTTTGTCTCTACATAGTACTCCAGTTTGAAATCTTATTCCACATTGGGAATACATCCCGTCAAAGCAACAGCATCCTATATTCATTTTGCATTCTATAGGTCATTGATTTTTTCATTTAGTTTGAAATGTCTTGAAGCCCTCATCAAAGGTGATGCTAAAAGAACAATTTTAATAAGTCATATAGTGCTTCTCTCAGCCCACACATATTTTTTGGCAGCACAGGAATATTGCTTTCTGCCATCTGTGCAGAATAGAATTTGGATTTTTGCTCAGGGTCAGTTAGAATGTGCTTAAGACCCAATGTGTAGCTAGGCTTTGATTCTTGCTCTAAACTTTTGGTATGTGTTGTTTAGAATTTAAAGTGGTTTCACTAAAATCTTCTCTTTTTTTTCTGTAGCTGACATATTGTACTAATAAAGTTTAAAATAAATTCTTTTCAGTAGTAGTTGGTTGTTTTGTCTTTATGGCGATCTAATCTAACAGCATTTCATTCAGTTTGCTTTGAAGATACACTCTGGGAGAGGAATAATTTAAGAATCCACGACAGTCGTGGTATACACCAAGGTATAAACACAAAATCTGACTGAGGAATGTCTATGCACCAAGCAAATTTCTCAGTAATATTTGTGCTTGATATTTTCATTCCCATTCTGACAGATGAAGAAACTGAGGCTCAATAATGATACACAACTAGTAAGAAGTAGAATTAGGCTGTTAACTTAGGTTTGTGTTGTGCCAAAGCTCATGTTCTACTTAAAGAAACACACTCCAATAATATTCACTTCTTTTCAGTAAAGATGGATAAATTCCTATTATTTGCTGAGGACTACACTGAGTTCCTTGGGAAGAAAGAAATTGGAGACAGGAGGTCTCATTCTTTCAGAATTTTTAAATATAAATGAACAAGGTAGCACACATAGGAAGTAACCTCTATATTACTGCCAGGATGTTCTTTCTCAAACACAAAGCTACTTACATACCATTTTGTTGAAAAATGTCTTTAGTGTCTTTCTGTCTACAGGATAAAGCCTAAATTATTTAACATGACATGAACTGAACCTCTGCCCATTTCTCCAACTTCATTTCCAATATGCTAATGTCCTTATAGCCTACATTCCAGCTACACCAAACTACTTGTGCTTTCTGGAATGTGACTTTTTGTCACTATCCTAAAATTTTGCTGTTCCGATTTTTCTATCTGGGATTTCTTTCCATCATTTTAAAGGCAAGTTTTTGTCAAGAATCATCTGAAACAGTACCTCTTTCATGGATTATGCTCTTTTATATCACCTGTAAACCACATCCATGCTTCTTCAACACAGCTATGGCAGCTACAGCTTATGTTTACATACTTTCTTCCTGGGTAGATTGAATTTTACAGTCTCAGGGCCATGTTCAGGGTATGTGGTAGAATTACAGCCATTAAATATTCTTTTAATAAGCAAAAACTGAGAACAGGAGAGAGAGGGTGGGTGAAAGGACCATCCAAATCTCTTGTAGGAGAGCAATAGGAAGCCCCGCAATAAATCTTATGAAAATTCAAAGCAAATAAATTCTATCATCATAAAGATTAGCTAGTTAATCTTTAACTAGGCTTCCATTAAAATAGTAGACACATATCAATAAAAATGACACAGGTCACTTTAGCTACCATGTACTCAGAGAGGGGGATTCCAACAGAAATTTTCTTTAAAATACAACAAACACACTTTAGTTATTGTGAATGAGAGAGAAAAGTACAGCTGTCCACACTGATACTCAACTCTGGCCTATATGATGGTCTTACACAGACAGACACACACACACACGATGAGGGTCTCATACAGACAGACACACACATGCATGCACACGCCATGTGCACACACTCTCTTTTAAAATAGATTTTGGTGCTTATAAATACAAGATGACCAATATTATACATGTTACAACAAATTTTGATTGTATTTCTTATATTTCTTTGGTGTTTCCTTTTCTCTCTCTTTTTATTTATTCAGTTAGTTATGGTAGTAACTGTAACAGTCATTTAGTATCACTTCTGCTTCAGTAAATTACCTTGCTTTATCCCAGGAAAAAACAAACAAACAAACAAACATAAAAATACAACTAAAACTCAAAGAAGAATGTAATAAGCCCTAGAACAATATATGCATTGCACTGAGATAGGATTAGCTCCTTCAGAAAGTGGTAGGGTTTAGCACAAGAGGTATGAGAGTGGACCCCCAGGGATCTTCTTAATGGGAGATTGCCACTAGGAAAAAAAAAAGAAAAACAGGAAAAATGAAAACATGGTTAACCACAGAAAAAAGAAAAGAGAGGGTAGGGTAACCAGTAAGAAAGTAAACTATATTATTTTCCCAGTGCCACATCCTGGGCCAAAAATCTTGCTCATTCAGGGAATTGGCAGAGATGAATCATTTTTCTCATTTTCAGTTTTTGGTACATTCTTTCTGAGCAGCTCATTTGAAGAATGTAAACTCCAGGAACATGGATCTGTGTATCCCAGAGCTTTCGGAGTGATGAGAAGCCTGGCTGTTGGTTGAATGAAGAAGCAAGAATACCCTAGTGTCTGACACCAAGTCCTAGGTGTGTGCCCTTAACCTGCCTCTATCTCCAGCCTCAGCTCTTGCCACATCATAGTTAACCCACTGCAGCCTCACAGGTCTGCTTCTCACCAATGAGTCCTCCAAGCTACTGGCATTTGTTGTGGTCTGAAACCCTACGTCATCCTGCCCAATAGATACATAGTATGAGCCACAAAGCAAGTCTTATGTGTAATTACAAATTTTCTAGTAACCACACTAAAAAAGTAAATTAGACAGATGAAGTTAATTTTGATAGTAATTTTTTATTTAACCCAATATATCAAAAACATTAACATTTGAGAAGTAGTCTATATAAAAATGGAGGTATGAACAAGGTATTTTATTTTCTTTTTATTTTTATAATAACATGTAGAAGTTTTTGTGTATACTGGACTTACAGCACACCTGAATTTACACTAGCCGTTTTTCATTTCCTGCATTGGACAGTGCAGTTCAAACCCTTACTGTCTTCACTATCCTCCCTCCGCCTTTCCCTGGGAAGCTGTTCTAATCTGCTATTATGGCTTAGAGAAAAGCTCCCCTTTCTGGAGATGAGATTTTACCTCTATATTATATACTTTCTTATAAAATTCTTCATTATAGCAATTCTATGCTAATGAGTAATAACTCTTGGTGTTATCAGTTTAAAGTCTGTATTCCTCACTAGACTGAAGGCTCCAGGAACACTTCTTTCATATTAATCCTTATATCTCCTGTGCTTACATAATATCCAACAAGAGGAGACATTTAATTAATACCTATTGAATAATCATTATTTAGTGCCTCTGACCCTTTATTTCCTCATCTATATAACAGGGATAAAAACACCTATCTTATAGAGTGATTATAAGAATTAAACAACTTCATACATTCATGCATGTTTGTGTGTGTGTGTGTGTGTGTGTGTGTGTGTGTGTGTGTCTGTACTTAGAACAATGGCTAATACATCATAAGTTCTATATAGGGTCTGGCTTTTGGTAACAGTCATAGCAGTACGACTAAATCTAATTTTGTGAGGATTAAGGCAGACAGTAGATTGAGGAGGGTGTCTGGCATATGATAGTGCTACTTTTAAAAATTTTATTATGCTCAGCCTATTATTTCATATAAATGTCATAGAATATGCTCTAGTAATTAAACCTCTTAGTATTAATTTGTAGTCCCAATCTTGGATTGCAATACTCTTAAGAGGCCCAGGAAAATAAAGAGTATTCTTCATTTAACAGCAACCTGCACATATAATTACTAGAAGAAATGCAGAATTAAGCTTTAATTAAGGCCCACATGAGACTGCTTGGTGAATGTGTCTAGGTGGTAATATTGCTTATCTGTAAACCATAACTTCTAGAGTTTAGTATGTTCCCTTCCATCAATGTTTTTTTTTCAAGTATCACAATGTTTATTGATAGATACAAATATATAAAATCAGGGCATGAACATGACTTGATAAATTAAGTAGACTTAATTTCAATACTATAATACAAGGGACCAATTCAAATTCTCACCATTAGTTTCACACCCACAAAGACCACTTCAAGGGCACTTAAAATCTCAAAACTTACCAGTTTTGTGCAAGTAAACCATGTTTCTTTTAAAAAGACTTGTGCACTTGCCCAGGCTCAAGGATATTAAAATCTAGCACATAAAACCCATTACTAGAGGTAGAAATACTGGCAATATACTATTATGGCAGCAACCATCAATTACAGTTAAGAATTTTTCTGTAACAAGCAAATGGATAAGTAAATATTGCAGCAACTCAAGTATTACTGAGCAGAGTGCATTTCTACAGTATTCAGTGTTGCTATTCAGTTTTCTAACTTAAAACAACCTATGATAACTGGCAGCAAAGAAGGTCCTTGCAGTAGACTGCCTCTGCTTGAGAACTTATGATGTAATTATTGCATGCTGCTAATATACTATCTAAACATTAAAGATACTCCTAAAATATTTGATGGTAGACTATGATTAAGACATTACACTGCAAAAAAACCTTATGCAGAAAGAAATCCTGACATGCTTCTGCTTTAAATATTGTGCAAACATTACAACAGAATGAATTTTCGCAGTGGTTAGGTCAAATGCAGTTACGTCATAGCAACGGTATGTTTTGTGCAATTTAAGGCTTTGGCTGATTCTTTTAGTCAGCTTCTTCCTCTGATTCTTCTTCTTCAGCAGTTTCTAGCCAGGTTAGTCACTGATTCACCTGGAACAAAGCCTTGCCTTTCCCTGGGAACTCTTGGGTTATATCTTCTTTCCAAGCCAAGAAACCTCTTCTTCAATAATTTCCATGTCATAGAAGTGAACAAAAAAGCAGAGCAACATGTCTTTCGGGAAGTTGCTATTGTAGCAGTGCACCTGAAGAACACAGAGGGCACTGACTTGTAGATCAACGTGATCATGAAGGAATTTCTGCATTACTGGCTTGAAGGAAAGAAGCAATTGTTTTTCCTGCTCTAACTGTTCTTTGGAAGGAGAAGAGGAAGAATCTCTTTCATCACTGGGTGGGTTTACTTCACTAGAAATGTACTGTAAGAAGCTAGCCACTAAGATGTGCACAAATCCTTTACCTACATGAAGTTTGGGAGAGATGTTATCTTTAATCCACTTATATATGGTTTGAGGGGATGATCCAACTTTGCTTTACCAGTGCCTTCTCCAATTTGAGGAGTGGGAATAAGAAACCCAGTCCCTTTCCTCCCAAGATCTCCAACATGTGGTCCTTATTCTGATCAATTTCTGGGAGCATTTTCTGCATATTAACCTTGCTTTGTTGGAAAAGCTCTGTTAACCACTCTGGATCTTGTAATTTAGCTAATTGCTGAAGACAAAGTAAGAAGAGAGGAAAATGGGTGCCACTTTCCAGTGGTTGAGCTAGTTCTGAAATGCTCACCAGCTCCGAAATGATAGCATGAGCTGCAAACTGTGCTAAATATGATTTCACCAAGGGGATGTCAATCTCCAGTTTGGGGCACTGGTCCAATATATTCAGGAAAGCCTGCATGAAGTTGTCACTTGTGGCCATCCCTTCCTGTTTGAGTAAACTGATCAAAGAACTTGCTTTTTCTTTATCTTCATCACTTCTATCTAGTGACAGGATGATTACTTTGCTTAATATCTCAGGGAGAAAGTGTTTAGGAGCCCTCATGTCTCTTACACCATTGACAGCTTCGTTTGTATTTCCACTATTCAGATACTTGGTTACAACAGTTTTGGTTAGTTTAAGCAGTTCTTCCTTTGATGGTGGTGGCTTTTTACTGGTCTTGGCAGGCTTTTCCTGAATAAGTGGTGGATTAGTTTTGAGACCAAGCTGAGGTGTCTGTCCCAGAGGTGGTGTTTGAGTGTGTGGTGGTTGTGCACTAGGAGGAATCATAGTTATCTGGGGCTGAAGCTTTGGCACTTGATTTTTATTCATTAGGAAAGACTGAGCAGGCCTCAGGCTAATCTCATCTGCATTAAGCTGTCCTTTCTTAGAAAACTGAGGTGGCATATCCTTCAACTGTCCTTGCAGCTGGGATAAAATTCCCTGACTCTGGTTATGGCAGAGCTGGCTTAGCCCCTGGCTTTTCATAAACTTGCCTCCCATCTCCCCAAACTGTGATTGTGTGGGAGGTATGATGTGTCCCCCATGGCCACTGAAGAGTTGATTTGAACGATGACGCCCCATAGTGGGTGAAAATCTATCCTGGATAACTCCTGGACCAGTACCAATTCCACTACCTGGCATTTGTCCAAACACATCAGCAAGTCCTCCAAGTGGGTCCCTATCCATTGTCATCCTGGGTGGCATGAACGGTCCCTCCAGAAAGAAGTCACTTCTCATCCCTTGAGCCATAGGAACAGGAATAAATACTCCTAGATCTTTTACTGCATCTTGACGGATTTGATTGATCATCTTTGGTCCATTGTCAAGAAAAGGCTTGTGAGGAACCCAATGGTGTTCTCTCAGCTCTATGGTATGCTGCAGCAGGAAACGAATCCTCACCAGCAATTCCTTACTTAACATCAAGGAGCACATTTGGGCAAAGTACTGATCCATTAAGGACTTGGCTCTTTCCTGGTCTAATCTAGGTCCCACTGTCCTCATTATCTGACAGAGGCACTCCAAATCCTCTCCCATATCTTTGAGTTGGAGTCTCTTCTTTTTTTCCAAAAGTGTTTTGGAAGGATAGATTCATAAATAAGATCAAGCTTTCCAAGTTCTCCAACGAATTTGATGTTCCCCAACATCTTGATCTTAGCAATAGCTCTCTGTTCCTCCTCCTCGGGGAGGAGGGGATTTTCATGCTTATCATAGATATAAACATTTCTGGTTCAGTTTTCAAATTCATCTTGTAATTTGGAAATTCAGAGGCGTCTGAATGTTGTGCTTTGCTTCTGTCCTGGTTGACCCTCTGCTGCTGGGCCATCAAAGTTTGGTTCATCTTCTGCCAATCGCAGACATAGCTGAACATACAGCGAGCTATACTTTGGCTCTTCTAGGGCTTTGTCCACAATCAGCAGTATGACCCCTTTAAGGATGAGTTTAGACTCTACACCCACAATGAGGAGCTCAAGGCATAGCTTGTCAGACTTCTCAGGAGTAAGCTTACTTAGTATGCCTCTTACTTTCCTGAAGATTGCATCATGTCATTCTTTTTCATTTGCGTAGTTGTTTGCTACGGAGTTGTCATCTCATCTAGTGTTTCCTGCAGGAATCGATTTCTGCGCGTTTTGCCCTGGGGATTTCCCCGGGAACTCGCTGTTGACAGCAGTCTTGAGATAGTGCTGAGGTGCACCCCTGCTTCCTCCTCTGCCAGAAGAAGCACTGAAAGGAGAAGCACCGCCTTCTGCAATCTCACTTTTCACTTTGGCAGCTCGACAACAAAGAATCTTCAAAAGAATAATATTAATGGATGGGGTGGGGAGGGAAGGGGATGGGAGAAATGAAAAACCTTCACCGAGAACTCAGCATTTGCCACTGCAGCTGCCTCCTCAGGATCTGGTCATCGGGGACGGGGAAGGGAACGGAAAAGAAAAAAGGCGGAGGGAAGGGGGAGGAAGGAGTCGCCCCTTCCAGCAATGTTATGTGATTTATGAAGGCATTTGAGTTCCTGTAGTTTTATTTGTCTAATGAGAGGTAGGACTGGTGATTCTTTATTTCCTAAATTTGGGCCAGTCATGAAAATTTGTCCCCATAACTGATTCTTCTTTAGCCCCCTCTGCAGAGACATACACTGTTAATCAGCTTATTGTACTTTCCTTTTCCTTTCATTGTCTTTACTCCTTCCATCTGAAGTGTAGTTGTGATAAAGTCAGTCGAGCCTCCTGCAGGCTAATGTGGACTGGGAAATAATGGGTTACACCTATAAGGTCTCTCTAGCTTGCAAATGATAAGAATCCGTAATGACTATCCAGTCCATCCTACATGAAAATAGTGATCTAATAGTATAAAATGGTTGTAAAGATAACCCAATGTCCCAGGCAAGGATTTAAAACGTGCTTTTTTTTTTTTTTTTAAGTATAGTTGATTTACAATGTTGTGTTAGTTTCTGGTGTATGGAAAAGTGATTCAGATATATATAAACACACACACATACACATGTGATTCAGATATATATACACACACATACATATACACACATACATATTCATATATATATTCTTTTTCATATTCTTTTCCATTATGGCTTATTACAGGATATTAAATATGGTTCCCTGTGCTATACAGTAGGACCTTGTTTAAAAAGTCTTTTTTAAAAAGCAGATGTTAACCTTCAAGAGGGAGCCATCTACAACTCAGTATAAAGGACTTAGTTGCCACAATAACCCTTTGTTCTGGACAAAAGTCTGATATGTTCACTGATTTCTACAATCAAAAGATGACTACATGGTGAAATTAGGCTGATTTTCCTTACTGAGGCCCAATGGTCAGTAAGTGGTCAGAATGGCCAGTAGGGATATGGAGATCCTATGGGTCACAGGCAGGAGTGGAGGTACCACCAAATTGCAGCTCAGATTATCACCAAGAGAAAAGTTAATGGCTTTTAGTCAAGAAAGTCAAGATAAGTGGGCTTTCAAAGTAAGGGAAGCAAGAAATTGGAGACCTGTGGAGGACAAAAAAGAAAGGGGAGTAGCTGGAGAAGGGTTACTGTGCACATTTCATATTTAATACTTGATAATGCCTCTGCCTGTGGGTAAAAGCTAAATAAATTAGAAAATGTTAGTAGGATTTATCATGCATCATGCAAATAAAAAGGTTGGAATTCAGTCTGATGTGAGTTAGTTTGAATTCTGAAACCACAATTTAATAGCTGCGTGCTCTTTGTCTGCTTACTTAAGCTTGATAAGCTTCCACAGTCTCTACTTCTAAAGTAACAGGGAAATGCCTATGGTAAAGATTTCTTTTTTGTTTGTTTTGGCTTTCTTTGAATTACTAAACGGCACAGAACAGATATAAATAATGCTATTTCTCTTATCTGTCCCCTTCTTTCTTTCATCTGAATGGCACTGTGTTTGTACAATTCTGTAGTTAGCATGATCAAACCTTCTGCAGATTTCCCACTGCACACTTAGGAATACAAACCAAATTAAAGAGAAGAATGTGACAAAATTGCAATGGTGAGTGTCTGTGTGTGTGTGTTGTAAAAGTTGAAGGTATTGATTAAAAAGTCTCCATTTCTTAAATTATTTCTGGCTCAATTTTCTAGACTTTCAGGTACTTTTAAGATCTTTTCATTCTTAGGAATAAAACATTCATTTTTGCATACAAATAACTAGCTAGAGATAGAAGAATAGAGAAATATACTCAATAGGAATTAGTAAATTTAAGATAGTAATGAGCATAACATAACTATCTTCATCACTTTCATATACACTGCCTTCTTACACACCCACAATAATCAGGTGAGATAGGTAATTACTAGGCATACTTCACAGACAGATTATAAGACTCATCTTAAGGTCATAGAGCAAAAAGTTGCAGGCTCTCTAAATCTCACCTTTTCCTATAATATTGCTGCTGGCAAATGCAACAATATTTTCTTGTGTAAAAAGGTCACATTTTAATTTCCCCTGATGTTACGAAAACACAAGTACTAGAGAGGAATGTGGTTGACATTAAAACCGCTGAAAACAAAGTAAGCACTCTTTTTAGGGAATCTTTCCAATTTAGGAAAGCCCATAACTATAAACAAAGAAAGTACCATGGAGAAGAGAACGAGATAACAGTTACTATCTAGGAAACATTATCCAAAGTCTACGTGAATAGGCCAGTCCCAGACATTTAAAGTCTACTAGTTGTGGGACTAACAGCAGTATACTCAAATGATAGAGTATCCAGGACAGTATGATGATACCTGCTTTAAGAGAAGTCATTTCCAAATCATTGAGCCTTGAACAATGAAAGGTGAGCACTACTGGCATACCTGTCAGATGGAACAAACCCAGAACACAGTACACATGGATCAGATCTTTGCTATCTATAAATATTAAATAAGCATTTAGTCTTGGACAGCTCTGGGCTTTCTGAGTACAGGCATTGTTCTTCAAGATAGGCATATGTAATACCATGTAGTATACAGAAAAAAAAATTAATCGGGAAAGGAAGACCTTAATCCCAGCTGATTAATTCTCTCTGAAAAGTTATCTACGGTCTCTGAACTGTCCTTTACCTGAGATCAAAATCTCTGACCTGCCTACATCACAGAACAGTTAGGAATTATCATAGAACTAAAATACCCCATATTGTGTAAAGAACAGAAAGATTATAAGGAGGTGTTATTCTCAATACAAATTTAAAACTTCCTGTTGTTTCAATCCATCTAGCTCATTATATGTGAAACTTTTTTTTAATACTAATTAATTTTATTATATATTTTTTTAAAATTTGGAGCTCATGAATTACTTTTTTTAATTTAATTTAATTTATTTTTTTAATAGAGCAGGCTCTTATTAGTTATCTATTTTATACATATTATAATGTATGTATGCCAATTCCAATCTCCCCATTCATCCCACCACCACCATGCCGCAACCCACTTTCCCCCATTTCTGTCCATACCTTTGTTCTCTACATCGGTGTCTCTATTTCTGCCTTGAAAACCGGTTCATCTGTACCATTTTTCTAGATTTCACATATATGCGTTCATATACGATATGTGTTTTTCTCTTTCTGACTTACTTCACTCTGTAGGACAGTCTCTAGGGATGTCCACGTCTCTACAAATGACCCAATTTCCTTCCTTTTATGGCTGAGTAATATTTCATTGTATATATGTAGCACATCTTCTTTATCAATTTGTCTTTTGATGGGCATTTAGCTTGCTTCCATAACCTGGTTATTGAAAATAGTGCTGCAATGAACATTGGGGTGCATGTGTCTTTTTGAATTATGTTTTTCTCTGTGTATATGCCCAGTCGTGGGATTGCTGGGCCATATGATAATTCTATTTTTAGTTTTTTAAGGAACCTCCATACTGTTCTCCAGAGTAGCTGTATCAATTTACATTCCCACCAACAGTGTAGGAGTACCTTTTCTCCACACCCTCTCCAGCATTTGTGGTTTGTAGATTTTCTGATGATGCCCATTCTAACTGGGGTGAGGTGATACCTCATTGTAGTGTTGATTTGCATTTCTCTAATAATTAGTGTTGTTGAGCATCTTTTCATGTGCCTCTTGGCCATCTGTATGTCTTCTTTGGAGAAATGCCTATCTAGGTCTTCTGCCCATTTTTTGATTGGTTTGTTTGATTTTTTAATATTGAGCTGCATGTGCTGTTTATATATTTTAGAGATTAATCCTTTGTCTGTTGATTCATTTGCAAATATTTTCTCCCATTCGGAGGGTTGTCTTTTTTGCTTTGTTTATAGTCTCATTTGCTGTGCAAAAGGTTTAGAGTTTCATTAGATCGCATTTGTTTATTTTTGTTTATATTTCCATTACTCTAGGAGGTGGATAAAAAAGATATTGCTGTGATTTATGTCAGAGTGTTCTTCCTATGTTTTCCTCTAAGAGTTCAGTAGTGTCTGGTCTTACATTTAGGTCTTTAATCCATTTTGAGTTTATTTTTGTGTATGGTGTAAGAGAGTGTTCTAATTTCATTCTTTTACATGTAGCTGTCCAGTTTTCCCAGCACCACTTATTGAAGAGACTGTCTTTTCTCCGTTGTATATCCTTGCCTCCTTTGTCGTAGATTAGTTGACCATAGGTACATGGGTTTATCTCTGGGTTTTCTATCCTGTTCCATTGATCTATATTTCTGTTTTTGTTCCAGTACCATATTGTCTTGATTACTGTAGCTTTGTAGTAGAGTCTGAAGTCAGGGAATCTGATTCTTCCAGCTCCATTTTTTCCCCTCAAGATTGCTTTGTTACTAGGGATCTCTTGTGTCTCCATACAAATTCTAAGATTTTTTGTTCTAGTTCTGTAAGAACTTCGCCTGATAATTTCATATGGATTGCATTGAATCTGTAGATTGCTTTGGGTAGTATAGTCATTTTCACAATATTAATTCTTCCAATCCAAGAACATGGTATATCTCTCGATCTGTTTGTGTCATCTTTGATTTCTTTCATCAATGTCTTATAGTTTTCTGAGTATAGGTCGTTTACCTCCTTAGGTAGGTTTATTCTTAGGTATTTTATTCTTTTTGTTGCAATGGTGAATGGGACTGTTTCCTTATTTCTCTTTCTGATCTTTTGTTGTTAGTGTATAGGAATGCAAGAGATTTCTGTATATTAATTTTGTTTCCTGCAACTTTACCAAATTCATTGATGAGCTCTAGTAGTTTTCTGGTGTCATCTTTAGGATTCTCTATGTATAGTATCATGTCACCTGCAAACAGTGACAGTTTTACTTCTTCTTTTCTAATTTGGATTCCCTTTATTTCTTTTTCTTCTCTGATTGCCGTGCTAGGACTTCCAAAACTATGTTGAATAAGAGTGGCGAGAGTGGGGCTTCCCTGGTGGCGCAGTGGTTGGGAGTCTGCCTGCCGATGCAGGGGACACGGGTTCGTGCCCTGGTCTGGGAGGATCCCACGTGCCGTGGAGCGGCTGGGCCCGTGAGCCGCAATTGCTGAGCCTGAGCGTCTGGAGCCTGTGCTGCGCAACGGGAAAGGCCGCGATGGTGGGGGACCCGTGCACCGCGATGAAGAGTGGCCTCCGCTTGCCGCAGCTGGGGAGGGCCCTCGCGCAGAAACGAAGACCCAACATAGCTATAAATAAGAAATAAAAATAAAAATAAAAATTATAAAAAAAAAAAAAAAAGAGTGGCGAGAGTGGACATCCTTGTCTTGTTCCTGATCTTAGAGGAAACGCTTTCAGTTTGTTACCATTGAGAATGATGCTTGCTGTGGGTTTGTCGTATATAGCCTTTATTATGTTGAGGTAGGTTCCCTCTAGGCCCACTTTCTGGAGAGTTTTTATCATAAATGGGTGTTGAATTTTGTCAAAAGCTTTTTCTGCATCTATTGAGATGATCATATGGTTTTTCTTCTTCAATTTGTTAATATGGTGTATCACATTGATTGATTTGCATATATTGAAGAATCTCACATCCCTGGCATACATCCCACTTGATCATGGTGCATGATGCTTTTAATGTGTTGCTGGATTCTGTTTGCTAGTATGTTGTTGAGTATTTTTGCATCTATAGTCATCAGTGATATTGGTCTGTAATTTTCTTTTTCTGTAGTATGTTTGCGTGGTTTTGGTATCAGGGTGATGGTGGCCTTGTAGAATGAGTTTGGGACTGTTCCTTCCCCTGCAATTTTTTGGAAGAGTTTGAGAAGGATGGGTGTTAGCTCTTCTCTAAATGTTTGATAGAATTCACCTGTGAAGCCATCTGGTCCTGGACTTTTGATTGTTGGAAGATTTTTAACCACAGTTTCAATTTCATTACTTGTGATTGGTCTGTTCATATTTTCTATTTCTTCCTGGTTCAGTCTTGGAAGGTTATACCTTTCTTAGAATTGTCCATTTCTTCCAGGTTGTTCACTTTATTGGCTACAGTTGCTTGTAGTAGTCTCTCACGATGCTTTGTATTGCTGCGGTGTCCATTGTAACTTCTCCTTTTCATTTCTAATTTTATTTATCTGAGTGCTCTTCCTCTCTTTCTTGAGAGTCTGGCTAAAGTTTATCAATTTTATTTATCTTCTCAAAGAACCAGCTTTTAGTTTTATTGATCTTTGCTATTGTTTTTTTGTTTCTATTCCATTTATTTCTGCTCTGATCTTTATGATTTCTTTCCTTCTACCAACTTTGGGTTTTGTTTGTTCTTCTTTCTCTAGTTCCTTTAGGTGTAAGGTTAGATTGTTTCTTTGAGATTTTTCTTGTTTCTTGAGGTAGAACTGTATTGCTATAAAATTCCCTCTCAGAACCGCTTTTGTTGCATCCCATAGGTTTTGGATCATCGTGTTTTTGTTGTCATTTGCCTCTAGGTATTTTTTGATTTCCTCTTTGATTTCTTCAGTTATCTCTTGGTTATTTAGTAATGTATTTTTTTAGCCTCCATACGTTTTTGTTTTTTACATTTTTTTCCCTGTAATTTATTTCTAATCTCATTGCATGTGGTTGGAAGAGATGCTCAGTATGATATCAATTCTCTTAAACTTACCAAGGCTTGATTTGTGACCCAAGACGTGATCTATCCTGGAGAATGTGCCGTGTGCACTTGAGAAGAAAGTGTAATCTGCTGTTTTCGGATGGAATGTCCTATAAATATCAATTAAATCTATCTGGTCTACTGTGTCATTTAAAGCTTGTGTTTCCTCATTAATTTTCTGTCTGTATGATCTGTCCACTGGTGTATGTGAAGTGTTAAGTCCCCCAATATTATTGTGTTATTGTCAATTTCCTCTTTTATAGATGTTAGCATTTGTCTTATGTATTGAGGTGCTCCTATTTTGGGTGCATATATATTTATAATTTTTATATCTTCTTCTTGGATTGAACCCTTGATCATTATGTAGTGTCCTTCCTTGTCTCTTGTAACATTCTTTATTTTAAATCTATTTTATCTGATATGAGTATTGCTACACCAGCTTTTTTTTGATTTCCATTTGCATGGAATATCGTTTTCCATCCCCTCACTTTCAGTCTGTATGTGTCCCTGGGTCTGAAGTGGGTCTCTTGTAGATAGCATATATATGGCTCTTGTTTTTGTATCCATTCAGTGAGCCTGTGTCTTTTGGTTGGAGCATTTAATCCATTCTCATTTAAGGTAATGATTGATAGGTATGTTCCTATTACCATTTTCTTAATTGCTTTGGGTTTGTTTTTGTAGATCCTTTTCTTCTCTCGTGTTTCCCACTTAGAGAAGTTCCTTTAGCATTTGTTGTAGAGCAGAATTGGTGCTGCTGAATTCTCTTAGCTTTTGCTTGTTACGTAAAGCTTTTGATTTCTCCGTCGAATCTGAATGAGATCCTTGTCAGGTAGAGTAATCTTGGTTGTAGGTTCTTCCCTTTCATCACTTTAAATATATTGTGCCACTCCCTTCTGGCTTGTAGAGTTTCTGCTTAGAAGTCAGCTGTTAACCTTATGGGAGTTCCCTTGTATGTTATTTGTCATTTTTCCCTTGCTGCTTTCAATAATTTTTCTTTGTCCTTAATTTTTGTCAGTTTGATTACTATGTGTCTCAGCGTGTTTCTCCTTGGGTTTATCTTGCCTGGGACTCTCTGCGCTTCCTGGACTTCGGTGGCTATTTCCTTTCCCGTGTTAGGGAAGTTTTCAACTATAATCTTTTCAAATATTTTCTTGGGTCCTTTCTCTCTCTCTTCTTCTGGGACTCCTATAATGAGAATGTTGGTGCATTTAATGTTGTCCCAGAGGTCTCTTAGTCTGTCTTCATTTCTTTTCATTCTTTTTTCTTCATTCTGTTCTGCGGCAGTGAATTCCACCATTCTGTCTTCCAGGTCACTTATCTGTTCTTCTGCTTCAGTTATTCTGCTATTGATTCCTTCTATTGTATTTTTCATTTCAGTTATTTTATTGTTCTTCTCTATTTGTTTGTTCTTTAATTCTTCTAGGTCTTTGTTAAACATTTCTTGCATCTTCTCGATCTTTGCCTCCATTCTTTTACCGAGGTCCTGGGTCATCTTCACTAACATTATTCTTTTTCTGGAAGGTTGGCTCTCTCCACTTCATTTAGTTGTTTTTCTGGGGTTTTATTTTGTTTCTTCATCTGGTACATAGCCCTCTGCCTTTTCATTTTGTCTATCTTTCTGTGAATGTGGTTTTCATTCCACAGGCTGTGGGATTGTAGTTCTTCTTGCTTCTGCTGTCTGCCCTCTGGTGGATGAGGCTATCTAAGATGCTTGTGCCAAGTACCTGATGGGAGGGTCTGGTGGTGGGTAGTGCTGGGTGTTGCTCTGGTGGGCAGAGCTCAGTAAAAGTTTAATCCACTTGTCTGGTGATGGGTGGGGCTGAGTTCCCTCCCTATTGGTTGTTTGGCTTGAGGTGACCCAGCACTGGCACCTACAGGCTCTTTGGTGGGGCTAATGGGGGGACTCCAGCCACCCCCCATCTCTGCAGGAGACACTCCAACACTAGCAGGTACGTCTGGTTCAGTCTCCTATGGAGTCACTGCTCCTTCCCCCTGGGTCCTGATGTGCACACTACGTTATGTGTGCACTTCAGTAGGGGAGTGTCTGTTTCCCCCAGTCCTGTCAAAGTCCTGCAATCAAATCCCACTAGCCTTCAAAGTCTGATTCTGTAGGAATTCCTCCTCCCGTTGCTAGAACCCCAGGTTGGGAAGCCTGACGTGGGGCTCAGAACCTTCACTGCCGTGGGTGGACTTCTGTGGTATAATTGTTCTCCAGTTTATGAGTTACCCACCCAGCAGATGTGGGATTTGATTTTATTGTGATTGCGCCTCTGTTACCATCTCATTGTAGCTTCTCCTTTGTCTTTGGATGTGGGGTATATTTTTTGGTGAGTTCCAGTGTCTTCCTGTTGAATACTGTTCAGCAGTTAGTTGTGATTCTGGTGCTCTCAAAAGAGGGAGTGAGCGCACGTCCTTCTACTCTGCCATCTTGAAGCAATCTCCTGAAACTTTTTTTTTTATTGGAGTAAAATTGCTTTACAATTTTGGTGTTAGTTTCTGCTGTACAATGAAGTGAATCAGCTATATGTATACCTATATAACCCCTCCCTCTTCGACCTCCCTCCCCCTCTCTCCCCCCATCTAGGTCATCACCGAGCACCGAGCTGAGCTCCCTGTGCTATACAGCAGGTTCCTACTAGCTATCTATTTTACACATGGTAGTGCATTTATATCAAACTTAATCTCCCTATTTGTCCCCCCCTCCCTTTCCCCTCCTGTGTCCACATGTCTGTTTTCTATGTCTACATCTCTATTCCTGCCCTACAATTGGGTTCATCTGTACCATTTTTCTAGATTCCACATACATGCGTTAATATATGATATTTGTTTTTCTCTTTCTGGCTTGCTTCACTTTGTATGACAGACTCTAGGCCCATCCACATCTCGATAAATGACCCCATTTCATTCCTTTTTATGGCTGAGTAATATTCCATTGTATATATGTACCATTGTTCATTCACTTAGCATATATGTCTTGAACATCTATTCCATTGCAGAAGCTGTGGTACGCCCTTGAAATTTGTTTTTAGAAAAACTGTGTTCAGTGAATAATTCTTAGTATATATGCTGCCAAAAAAGTGCAGATACTAAGAGACATTTTTCAGGGCATCTTTTCGGTCATATGTTTAAGGTGAAGGGAGAGTGGGATGGAGAAGGAGACACTAGACCTTTGAGGATAGTGGAAAAGTTTTAATATAGTTATGGAGAATGAGAAAGCAGTAAGATAAGAGGAAGATAAACAAAGCAACCTTGCTAGATTGTTGAGGATCCATTTGGTTTTGGTAACCATTAATTTACAGTCAAATCAATACATTGCTGTGTTCCTTACTCCTACAGACCCTGTCAGTACAGTTTCAGTAAATCAGCTTCAGTACATTGTGTAGAATATATGATCGTATGAAGATCTTTAAGATGTCAGAGTATAGTAGTTTAACTGCAAGATGGTGAAGAGAAAGCAGATGAACTGAAGTTGTGTGATGCCAACTGCGTCGACTGCTTTAAACTTTTTTTCTCTTTATTACTCACAGCAACTCCATGCTGTACGCATTGTTCCATCACGGCTACATATGATATGAAATTCAGGAGAGTTAAGCAACTGGCCCAAGGTCACAAGTGACAAGAGCCAGGAATAGCACCATATTGGCCCCTGGCCTAAATACATGCTATTTTCTCCCTCTGTACTGTCTCTCTATAATGGGCATGCTTTATATTATTCTACAGAGTAAAATCCCAATGTGCACTTTGCCTCAAAATGGCAAGAACACCTATCCTCCAAAATGTTCTTTAGGAGGCAGGGCCTTATCTCTTCAAGGTTTATGCAAATATATGGTTGATGCCTGCAGTTCTGTTCCACAAAGCATGAAGAAAGTGGCCTTAGTATGGGAGGTTTTGAAGACAGGCATTTTCTATCATTTGCCTCTGCTCTGAAAGGCCCTTGAAATGCCCTGTAGAGCATGAGATTTTGAGCATGACCACATTTTGATAGACCTGCCAGGATACATTAGCTGCAAACACTTCCTCTGGGTTGACCTACTGACCTGATTAGTGTCTTGGCTCAAAATTATCCATCTGGAAGCTGAAGCGTGTCTGCCAAACACAACGGTCAGAGTTTTGGCAGGGTTGAAATTGAGCTGTTCTTTCTAAAGATGCCTTGCTAACAGGTTCATTTACCTCCTATGACCACTTCTTGAATGTTATAGTAATGTCATGCTTGGTGGGGTGGAAAACACATAAGCTTTGGAACTGAATAGACTAGAGTTTAGAGTCTGAACTGATTTAACCACTTAATAGTTTGTCAATTACAGTACCACCTTGAGGTCCAGTTTTTTAAACCTGTAAAGTGTGGACAATGATTTCTCTCTCATGGAGTTGTTTTGAGCATTAGAGATAGCACCCTGTGGTACAATTAGGAATCATTTATTGAACCTTTATTGTTGAAAGGCATTATGTCACATGCTTTAAAAGATTATCTTATTTCATTTGGAAAATGCCACATTCCTTAAGCATTATTATTATCTCAACTTTAAGAATGAAGAAATAAAGGCTAGATGGGTAAACTTATTTGCCTTATATGACAACCTCACAAGTAGAAGGAGTAGAATTTGGTGTTAGTAGACAGACTCCAGAATTTCTATGATTTGCCACGAGGTGTAACCGCCTCCTAATGCCATTATTGAACTTGCAATCTCCTGGTTTTGGGGGATTGGCTAGAGATCACCCACCAAAATATCAAATGACAGGGGTAAAAGTTTCAGAAAGGTTTACTAGATATATCTTACATCATTTAGTACTCAATATTATTGTAAGAATGACAAAGAAATACATTAACTGATCTGTTGTAGTCCTCATCTGCCCTTAATTGTGCTGGGATTCCTATAGGAAGTGTACTGGAGGAATTACCAGAGCTCAAAGTGATTTACCATTTACTAGGTAAACATTTTGCAGAAGTCTGTATTGATATTCATTATCTTTAAAGTGTGTCCCTTTGGTGGTAGCTGAATTAAATACGGGAAGCTGTGTTTAAAGTATACATTTTATACTGAAACAACATTTTCCAAAAGGAAACACAGACCTATTTGGAGAGAGTGTGTGTGTGTGTGCCTGTGTGTGTGCACAGGTGTGTTCATTGTGTGTGGTGCTCTCGGTTTGCCTAATAAGGGAATCTGTCTGCTAAGACTTGTCCTCTTTAAGATGTACTGTAATAAAGATTCCGCTTGAGACAAATTGAGCCAAGAATGTAAACAAAATGAATAAAATGTCATAGTTAATGTAGCATATTTCCAGAGGTATTAAAAGAAGCACCAAAGGCATTAAGTGACTGGAAGTGTTCTCTGTAAACTTACTATAAAGAGATTTCAAGTCTAAACTCTTTTGACAATCTATCAGGAACTTGACTTAACCCGCCTCTAATTTTAAGTAAATATTTTCAGTAGCGGCCAAGTATTATGTCCCCCTTTTGTGAAAAAGAACCCCATCAGGATGAATACTTCAACTGTGTTTGGCAAATGAACACTATCTTACTCAGAAATGCACCCAGCACTGCCACTGACTTGATGCATTTATAACACTGAACAAACCATTTAACCTAGGGCACTGGGAATGAAGCACTTATTTGTCAATTGAGGGGTTGTAATTACATGATTGAAGGAGAAAAATTATAAAGGAAAAACAGTTTTGATGATTTGAGGCTCAGATCTCAGCACTACTGCTTCCTACATGTATCCTCATCTATAAAAAAGAAAACTTTTATAATTAGAGTGATGTGAAGGTGAGTTCACATAACACATATCATGACTTGACAAAACATAAGTAATCAATAAATACCACTTCTCTTTCTTTTAATATCTCACCCTCCACAATTTCACAATTTTATAATTCTAAACCTAGGGAACCAGAAATCTTGATTTTCATGGGAAAGTCACTTAAATTCCTTGGGTCTCACTTTCAACATAAATATAATGAGAAAATTAGATCAAGATTGTGAAAGAGGTTTCAATCCCTCTCATGCATTGGTAACGGCCTTCTGCAACATTCTGTTGCAAACTTTTAAGGCTATGTGGAGACTCTATAGGAAAAAATGCTGTTATAAGTCTGCCAAGATACAGGCATGCCACATATACTCCATCCTGGGACAGTGATTTATACTACTCTCCCCAGACTTTAAAGTAAAGGGTTGTGGAATTTGTTGAAGCTTGCCACTGGAAATCGAGTTTAAAAGAAAAATGATGTATTCCTTTAGTCATAGTACAGTGACAAGATGATGTCATAAACAGATATTAAACAAGACACATATAATGCGCTGGAGCCTGTGCTAGGGTTAGTGAGAGACATAAATTTGAGAAAAACATCCTGTCTTCCAAGAACAAACTACTATTTACTAAGGCTTAATTAATGGGCCTATAGATTTTTACAGGAGTCTCAGTATTAAAGCACCAGTGATGGTCATGAGTATCCTCATGCTTACAGAATAAATTTGCAAGCACACTAGAAAGAATATGTCTACTAATTATACGATTAACTGTATTTAGATTTAATAAGCATTTTCATGTGCCTGACACTGGGTTAAACTCAACACCTCATTTAACCTCACTATAAATGATGAATTAGGTAATACTCTGAATTAATGTGTTTATAAACTAAAGCTTAGAAAGGTAGAGGCATGGGTCCATACAGTATACATTGGAGCAAAGACTTGAAGCAAGTCCTGCTTGCCTGTAAGTTGGTTGTTTTTATACACAGTTTAAAATTCTATCTTATTAAAATTTCATGGACTGATCTGTGATAGAAGGGCATAAATATGCACCATAGCTACCCAGTCAATGGCTGAAAGAGCACTTTTCCCTCTGATTTTTTGAGCCTCTTAATAAAAATGAAACAAAGTAAAAACATATCTCCAACATTACTTTGAAAATTTAAAATTTATCAAGAAATATATTTTAGGTATATAAATTAAAAGTGAAAAGGAATCCAGAGAGATCTAAGCAAGTCTCTAATTTCACAACTGGGGAAAAAACAAACAGAACAAAAGTAAAACTTTCAAAAGTGATCAAAAGCTAGTCAACTGGCTCTTTTTCTGAACTCCTTCAATTTCACCACACTCGTCTAGGCTGTTGATGATTTCATTTACGACCTGAGTGAGAGGTGAATGCGTTGAGAATTTCTAGCCCTGTAAGAACTGGGACTTATCTAGTTTCCATTCCCAGAACTTGGCACACTGGACCAAAAAAAAAAAAAAAAACTGTGCTCAAAAGCAGAACAAAGAGAAGAATTGCATAGGTCAAATTAATTTGAGTTTTGCCTTGAAGCGTGTCTGGGAAGAAAGTAAACAAAACAAACAAACAAAAACATACAATTAAAACAGCAACAAAAACCCTCAAAAACCACAAATAAGTTAGGGCAGAATATGTTAAAGGAGAGAAGCCAAGACAGAAGCGTATATGGCTATTAATATCCATGGCCACAGGAGCTGAGAGCACTCATTGTGGAGTGTACTACAAAGTGAGTCCGTGCAAATCAAAGAATTCAATGGAGAATATTAAAACAGCAGCAATACCATTAGAGCAAAGAAGGCACATTTAAAACATTGTCTGCCCCCTGGACAAGTTATCAACACAAAGACACAGTATTAATTCATCTGATAAATGAAACTGTGAGCTTCTAACTTGTCCTAGGCACTTTGCTTGGTGCTGTGTATACGATGGTGAATCAAACAGATTTAGGTGCAAAGAACTTGACTGAGATCCTATCTCTACACTCACTGGGCTAGACTTTGTCTCAAATATAACAGAGATATTAAGTTTCTACAATTAGGGCCAGATTATCAGGACTGTTTACTGTATAGTGAGCCCTCAGAGTTTTAAAACAGTGGTCTTGATCAGCCCAGACTAGAGTCACAGGATTGAGGTCTCACTAGTCTATACTAAGGGCCTGGGGGCCCCAGCAGGAAGAGAAATCAAGGGTAAGAGATCATAAGATACTAACAATGCAGTAGTATATTTATTACTCTATTATAAAATAGTCATTCTGAGTTGTTGCTATCATAAACTGAACTTAATGAAATGTTTCTGAGTTCTAAGGTTTAATTAGAATCTGGTTCTGTATTAGTGTATGAAATGAACTTTTATGCTCACATAAGGATCTCAAATAATAAGTAATCATCCAAGAAATTGAATTCTCCATGATAAAATAAAAATGGTCATTTCAGCTATAATATGGATCTTAGATCTGGATTAGAGATCATTTTGTTCAACTCCATCATTTTACCATGAAACATCCGAAGAATATGGAAGGTAGAGGGCTTGTTTAAGGTCACATAACTACTTGGAGGGGCAAGGATCTTATTCTCCTGGTTTTCTAAATGAACTTTTCTATCAGACACCATTACATATGTCAAAACCATCACTATCTTCTCATTTCCCAAGATCAAAATGAGACATACTTTAATCCTCCATTTCCCTCTTTCCCTCTAGCTCTTCACTTAACTAATTTACTAAGAATCAAAACCATCAATGTCTCCCTCATGCAGATTTTGTTCCCCCTCGTCTTAACAATATTAGTAACATCAAAACAACCCTAACTACTACTACCTCTTTTTCTCTTCAATCCAGTAAAAATACTTTTATCACTAGGGACAGGGTGGCTTCCTAAAGAAAAATGGGGCAATTCCCTGAGAATATGAGAAAAGCAATCTTAGGCAGGAAAAGAACAATATTTGGAACTATAACATATTTGCAAAATCAATTTTCCTGACATAGATCTCTAATCATATAATTTGCCTACTCCACAACTTTCAACATCTTCTAATTGCCGAAGAAATTAAGTTGTAATTTATCATTCTGCTATTCAAGGGCTTCCCAACATTGACTGATCTATCTTTTGAGCTATTTCCCCTATTTTGCCCCGTAGCTCTAAAATCTATACTGTGCTTTGACTGCGCGGTCTTCAAGTGTGTTACCCATAATGTCCACCTTTACACGTTGAACACTGAAAGTAGTCAATATTCATGTAGTTAAATAAACAGAAGAAAAGAGCTGGTGATTTTGCCAGAGTTTATATCCCATTATAAATTAACACAGAAACATCATAGTTTGTTAGATTGTTTTTCAGAGTTTGTCTAGGGATGCATTGCCTCTATGTGAATAATTAGTGGTTCTCAGTTTGCAAAACTGAGGGCCAAGATCTTGATCACAAGTTGCACCATTAGTGTGAAGAGACTCATTAGTCATAGCCTAAGGCTGCCTCTCATATTCTGCATGCCACCTTGCCCTCAGTAGGTACACAAGTATTATTAATATTTGTAGTGGTCAGGGCAATGTACTTTGCAGCTGGAAGACCAGGGTTAGAGTTTCCATTTTGATAGCCAGTAGATATGTAATGTTTGAAATGTGATCTCTGTAAGGGAAATTCTCCATAGCTGAAGAATAAAAGGTTGGACACAATTGCCTCTATGTTTTCTTTAATTCTGTAATCTTATTACAATAATTACAAATTTAAAGTAATATTCAAACTCAAAAATGCTTTCTAACTGGAGAGCATTAATGAGGAAGGACCCTTGCAAAATGTCAAAACTAGCTTTCTTTTAACATGGTAATTCACTGATATAGGAATACATAAATTAGAATTGGCATGTCTCTTTGGTGACACAAACCTGGTTTAAATAAAAAAATAATTACCTAACCTAACCTCTTCATGAATAATTGTGTAGAAGAAATTAAAAGACATGAATAAAAATAACCAACATATAGTAGACATAGTAGCTTCCCCTTAACTACCTCTGCTTTCTCTCTCTCTCTCCCTCTCTCTGTTGCTCTCTTTTCTCTGTCTAGGGATCATATATTTCACATATGAAGTATGATTTGCTATAAGATTCAAAAAGTATTTTCCTGACCTAAGTGTAAGAACTCATGCAAAGCAGATATGAAAGATGGCAGAAGTGAAAGGTGCTTGGTAACTTGGTAACTGGTAATCCTTTTCAATATATGTTGACCCAGACTTTTATCGCTAAAAAATACTACAAGAAAATTACTATTTAAAATATGAGTGCCTGTTACATGTTTTCCAGATACAAGGGCTGTACTGAAAATAAAAAATTAAAGAGCACACACTGATAATTTGATTTGTCTTTGAGATGTATGAATCTCCCAATGCTCAAAATTTTCTGATCGTCACACTGGGTAGACAAATGAAAATATTTGTTTGTTTGTTTTCCTTAGGAGAAAATACAAATGAAAAACATTTCTTCTAGAGGAACTTGGGCATGGGATCAGGGGTGGGTAAAATTGGACCATACTGGCTCTTCATAAAAACAAATCTCTGAGTAACTATACAGTGATAGCCAATAGCTCATGCTGTTTTGGATGCTCTAAAAATAGTAGCTCTTATTCTTATTGACTTGAAATAGTGTTAGTTTAAGCACAATCCAATGGCAACATATAGGGGGCTTCTTTAACTCAGGGCTGTACATTGCCAATAGAAGGATTAACTGAGATTTTCCCCCCAAATCTGTAAATCATGTTCCCACATTCACTTAATACCACAGCTTAACAACATATTAATGAACTTATTCCTATACTATGTGCATTTACACACACATATACACACACATATATATTCTCTCTCTATGTGTATATATATATTTATTTATTTATACACACACAAACATGCATACATACTTATTGCTGTGGTTAAATACTTTATGTTGTATTATAACTCTATTATCACTCTAAATCATGTGTGTATCTGCATTAAAGTAATGAATTTGTTCATATACTGTGTGTACACACATATGTGGTAAGTAGATACATTGCTCATTTTATATCAGTGAAAAGATACTTAGCATTAGATGCAGTAGGAAAATCACACTAAATGATGATTTTTATTAATTAGATAACCATCTAACTTCAGTTGTACCTTATCGTTAAAATTATCTTCAAGGAAACAAGTTTAGAAAGTTAACAGGTAAATCTAATTACAATGGACTGCTTCCTGGCACTGTTTTGGGTTAGCATAGTGGTTGATTTCTCTAACATGCAAATAAATCATTAAAATCATCAATACCGTTTTATATCATATTAATGAAAATAAAGAATAATCTCTGTAGTACTTTTGTTGAGGAAAAATACAAATACAGGTGAAATATAAAACTAAATTATGCAAACATATTTTTACTATTAAACAAAATGGTAAGTTTTAGCAAAACTACATCATCAAGCATATTGTTATAGATATCACAATTTTATTGATTATATTTTTTATAAACTTTTAATTTAGAGTAGTTTTAGATTTGGAGAAAATGTGTGACGATTGTTTAGGGAGTTTCCATATGACTCACATCTAGTTTCCCCTATAATTAATGATTCACATGGCACATTTTTACAATTAATAAACCAATATTGATACATTATCATCAACTAAATTTGGGGTATTATTCAGATTTCTTTAATCTTTACTTAATTTTTTTTTCTGTCCCAGGATTACATCCAGATTGCCATATTACATTTACCAGTCATGTATCTTTAGATACCCTTAACTGTGGGAGTTTTACAGACTTTCCTTGTTTATGATGACCTTGACAGTTTTAAGAAATAACGGTCAGGCATTTTGTAAACTGTACCTCAGTTGGGATTTGTCTTTTATTTTTGAAGGTTATAGTGGGATTATGTGATTTTGTGAGGAAGACCAGAAATAAAGTGCCCTATTCTTCACATCATATCAAGGGTACTTACTACTGACATGACTTATCACTATTGATGTTAACCTTGACACCTGGCTGAGGTAGCATTTATCAGTTTTCTCCACTGTGAAGTTACTCTTGTTGAACCCTTTCACACTGTAGTCTTTGGAAAGAAATCAATCCTTGAGGCACAGCCCACCTCCCTGATGGCAAAGCATCTGCATAAATTATCTGAAATTATGGATGATAGATTTTTCTATTCTCTATTTATTTATTTATTCAATGATTTATTAACATCAGAATGAATTCATGGATACTTATTTTATACTTTGGGTTATAACCCAATAAAATTTTATTTATTTTGTTGCTCAAATTGTTCCAGCTGTGGTCACTGGAGAGCTTTTCCAATTGGTTCCTGTGTCCCTTTGACATATTCCCATTATTGTGTGTGTTTGTTTTAAGTACTATTTCATTTTCTGCACTGCAAGATACTCAAGGCCTCTTTTTTGTATATCCTACCCTAGTCCTAGATTCAGCCAAATCTCCAAGAAGGCCTGGTTCCTCTTATTGTAAGAATCATATTAGAAGCCAAGATCTAAGTACTAGGTGTGCTTCCAGCTACTGACGTGTTAATGTTTCAAGACCCTTCAAGCTGAAAGAACAAGAAATACGTGTTTATATTAACCTATATGTATATACATATCTATAAATATTTCTATATGTAACCAATTCTATCTATATTAAGCTAAACACGAATTTATACTGATGAATCTAACTGTAATCCATTACCACATAGATTACCTCCTTACTTTAGTTTTTCTATAAATTTTCACTCTAGCAGCAAGAGACCTGGCTTTCACCATCAGCCATCCATTTGCTTAATTGTGCAATTCTGGTATACATATATAACAGTATCAGAATTGTTAACCAGTACGCCTGAAGGAAATAACAACTCGACTACAGTGTCTGTGTACAGTTTCTTTTGCCTTTAGTCTTAGACTCTGGTCATCTCCAAAATTATTTAAAGCAAAAATATTTTTCCCCATCTCATTCAGTGAAATTGTTTCTTACATATATAATACAGTTAGACTGCTTTGTCCCATTCTACATTTTGTCCTGGGACACTATGATTTATGCATATTTTAAATTTGTATACACCAAGTTTCAATTTTTATGCTATAAAGTTCTACGGATTTTGACTAATGCACAGTGCCATGTACTTACCATTACAATATAGAATAGTTTCATTACCCTAAAAAAATAAGGGAATTTTTTGCTTCACTTATTTAGCCCTCTTCACCTCTCTCCTCTCTGGCAACCTCTGATATTTTTAACACCTCTATAGTTTTGCCTTTCTCAAAATGTCATATATTTGGAATCAAATGCGATGTACCTTTTCAACCTTCATTCTTTTACTCAGCATTTGCTTATGAGCTTAATGTGTATCTTTTCATGGAGTGATAGTTCATTTCTTTTTATTGCTGAATAATATTCCATTGTATAGATGTACCATAGATTAACAATTCGCCTGTTGGAAACCTTCTTGGTTGCTCCTGGTTTGGGGCATTTACAATTAAAGCTGTTACAAACATTCACTTGTCCGTTTTGTACAGGTATAGTTTTTCAAATCAGTTGGGTAAATACCTAGGAGCACAACTGCTAGACTGAACGGTAAGACTGTTTCTAACTTGTAAGAAACTACCAACCTGCCCTCCAAAGTGACTCTATCAGTTGGCATCACCTCCAGCAATGATTAACAGTTTCTCTTGCTTTCAATACTCACCAGCAAACAGTACTGTTTGTTTTGTTATGTTTTTTACATTTCAGCTACTCTAATATGTGGGCAGTGGTATCTCACTGTTGTCTTATTTTGAAGTCCTATAATGTTAAATCATGTTACGTGTCTTTTCAAATGTATTTACCATTTGTATATCTTCTTTGTAAACATGGTTGTTTACACCTTTTCCTCATTTCTTAATTGGGTTGTTTTCTTATACTTGAGTGTTAAGAGTTCTTTGAATGTTTGAGATTAAAATATAAAACAAACAAAAGTTACCAGATAGTGTTTTGCAAGTACTAAACTTCCAACCTATGACTTGTTTTTATAGTCTCTTAACAATGTCTTTCACAGAGAAGTTTCTAAGTTTAATAAAGTATAAATTTTTTTTTTCATGGATAATGCTTTTGGTGTCGTATCTGAAAACCCATGGGTAAACCCAAGGTCATCTAGATCTTCTCATGTTTTCCTCTAGAAATTTTACAGTTGCGTGTTTTAAATTTAAAATCTATAACCCATTTTGAGGCAGTTTTGTAAAAAGTGTACTTGTCTGGTTTATATTCATTCTTTTTCATATGCACATCCAATTGCCCCAGCACCATTTATTGAAAAAATATCATTTCTTCATTGAATTGCCTTTTTTCCTTTGTCAAAGATCAGTTGACTATGTTTCTGTGGCTCCACCTCTGGGCTTCCTTTTCTATTCCATTGATTTATGTGTTTATACTCTCTTAATTATTGTAGCTTTATACTAAGTTTTGAAGTCAGGTAATGCCAGTTCTCCAATTTGTTCATAAAGCATCATGTTGGCTACTCAAGGTCATTTGTCTTTCAATATAAACTTTGGATTGAGTTTTTTGGTATGTACAAAATAATTTGCTGGAAGTTTGCTTGGGATTACATTCATTCTATAGATCATGTTCAAAGGAATTGACATCTTAACAATGTTGACTCTTCTAATTGATGAACATGGCTATTTCTCCATTTATTTATATCTTTGATATTTTTTTGAGTGTTGTAGTTTTCCACATACTATACATCCTGCACATATTTTGTTTGATTTATACATAATCATTTCATTTTTCAGTAATGTTGTAAGAGGTATATTTTAGCTAAGTTAAGAATATGAAAAAAATTATTCACTTATTCCTTCTCTGATGCTTTCCCTTTCTTTACATAGATTCAAGTTTCTGACCTATATCGTTTTCCTTCTCCCTGAAGAACTACTTCTAACATTTACTTTAGGTCATATATGCTTGTGATGAATTCCCTCAGTTCTTATTTGTCTGAGAAAGGTTTAATTGCTCCTTTATTTTTGGAGGACAATTCACTGGATAATAATTTTAGTTTGGTAAGTTTTTTCAATACTTTAAATATTTGTGGACAAAGAATGTTGCCTGCCATATCAGTAAACAAAGGATGTTGCCTGCCAACAATCCATTGGCCACCGCAGCCAGCAAAGATGCACCCTGAGGGGAATTCAGGATGGAGAAAAACAGGATACTGGCCCTACACAGTTAAGATGCATATCAAAGGAATAATTTCAATAAGCCTAAACTCTTGTATCTTCCCCTATACAGAAAAGCACTAACATCATTAACTTGAGATGTCTGGGGGTTTTTCTGTGATTAGCAGTAATCTTTTGATGTTTGACTACATGGGTTTTTTTCCCAGCAAAAAACTCCAGTGTATCCTGGCTCCACACTTACCTCTTTGGAACAGTTCCTCAGAGTTATTTGAGAGGTTGCTTCCTGGCTATAGTCTTCAGTAATGCTCCATATAAAACATAATTCTCAACTTTTAGGTTGTGTATTTTTTTTTTCAATCAACGTATTTCACTCCATTTTCTTTTTTCTTATTTGGTTTCTGCTGAGAAGTTCACTGTAATTTTTATCCTTGTTCATGAATAGGTAAGCTAGTTTTTCCTCCTCTCTGGCTTCACCAAGATTTTTTTTCTTTTTGGTTTTCTGCTGTTTGACTATGATATGCATATGTGTAGTTTTTTGGTTTATTTATTTGATTTTGCTCTGTTTGTATTTATTCTACTTGGTGTTTTCTGGGGTTCCTGAATATGTGATTTAGTGTGTGTCATTAATTTTTAAAGTTCTGAGTCATATGTATTTTTTGCTCCATTCTCTTTTTCTTCATATTCTGATATTGCAGATACACATATATTACACATTTTAAAATTGTCCCAGACTTCTTAGGTGTTCTGTTTGTTTTAATTCTTTTTTTCTCTTTGTATTTCAGTTGGAAAATTTCCACTGACCTATCTTCAAACTCACTGATTCTTTTCTTAGCCATGTCCGGTGTACTGAGGAGCCCATTAAAAGAATTCTTTATTTCTGTTACAAGTGTCTTTGATTTCTAGCATTTCCTTCTGATTATTTTTTAGAGTTTTCATGCCTTGGCTTTCATTAACCATCTGTTCTTGCATGCTGTCTACTTTTCCATTAGAGCCCTTAACATATTAATCACAGATACTTAAAATTCCCTATTTGATAATTCCAACATCTGTGCCATTTCTGAGTTTGGAGCTAAGGTTTACTTTGTCTACTCAGACTGTTTTTCTTTTATTTTTTTCTTGCTTTTCTCATGCCTCATAATTTTTTTTTTGTTGAAAGATGGACATGTATTAGGATGGCAAATAAGGTACATAGGTCCTTGGTGTGAGAAGTTATTTTAATCTGGTTAGAAGTGGGCTTTTTAAATGTTTGTTGTAGCTGTAGTTCCCAGCAGCTTCAAATTCCTCTAGCATCTTTCTTTTTGTTTCCTCTCTTGATTGTGGTCTTTCCTACATAACTCTCCTCAGAAAGAGTTTGTGTCTTGCACTTCTTTCAGTTGTAATCTCTCCTATTATACTGGAGCTCTATTAGCACAGTAGTAAGGCATGGAGGAGGGGAAGCATTCTATATACTTCTTATTAACTCCTAATCTTTTAGTAGCCCTCTGTGGGCTATGACATTCACAGGTGTTTCTCAGCTTTTTGTTTCCCTTTGGTGACACAGGAAGACTAGAGTGGGCTGGAGCGGTGTATTTTCTTTTCCCCCCACATTAGATAAAGTTAGATAACATCTTCTGAGAAAGATGTTTCTCCTGGAGAGTAAGCCTTTGCTGTAAAGACTGCTCTGGGAGTATTTCAGGAGAATTATTCTTCCCATCTACCTATCAGAGTCAAGAAGGGATCTTTCTCAGATCTTTACCTTAAGAACCTTTTGGGGTTCCTGGAAGTAAAACCCCCAAAAGTGTGGAAGTCACTCTAAGACGGCTCCAAACCCAGGAGTTTCTCATTCTTATGCTAGTCCCCACTCAGCCTCCAGCAATTTATCAAAATTATCATTTAAGTCTTTCTACCAGTTTATCACTTAAGCAACTTCTACTCCAAGTAAACAGATTTCAACTGTGACTCTCTGGATTCACCTACCTCCCCAGATTTTGGGGTGGCAGTTTGCTCTGTGAACTCAATTCTCTGATGTGTCTAAAAAAGCTATCCTACATAACAATTTTTACTCTCCTATTTCTAATGTACTAGGATTGACAAGGAGATCAATAAGGCACAATCTGGAAGCAACTTAAGGTCTTTCTCCTCAAATCACCAAACCTAACAATGATTCTATAAATTCTTCTCCCTCCCATATGCAGCTCTAGAAACAGCCTCTTCTCAAGGCCATTCCAACACCTAGTCTCCCATCTCCTCACTCTGATGCCCTCCCTATCCAACTGTTAGAAATATTGACTGGTCTGTGGGAACAGAAATCAACTCTGAGTGTTCGTGTACTTCTGAAAATTTACTGTTTATGACAGCCATTATGCCTGGACTTTTTTATTATTAAGATTTTATTTTTTAGAGCAGTTTTAGGTTCACAACAAAATTGCAAGGAAGCTACAGAGATCCCCCGTGTATCCCCTGCCTCCACACGTGCATAGCCTCCCTCATTATCAACATCCCCCATTACAGTGGAACATTTGTAACACTGATGATCCTACATTGACACATCATAGTCACCAAAAGTCCATGGTTTACATTATGATTTACTCTTGGTGTTGTATATTCTCTCAGTTTGGAAAAATATATAATGACATGTATCCATCTTTATGGTATCATATAGAGTATTTCACTGTCCTAAAAGTCCTCTGTGCTCTGCCTACTCATCCTTCCCCTTTGTTCTCCCTAACCCCTGGCAACCACTGATTTTTATGGTCTCCATAGTTTTGCCTTTTCCAGAAGGTCACGTATTTGGAATCATACAATATGTATGTAGACTTCAGATTATCCTTGAACTTTTTTATATTTCATGTTCTTTAAGTTCGGAATCTCTGGCCTTACAATGTCTTGATATTCACAGATCAAGGAACAAGGTTTGGCTTGTATCTGTTCTCTGTAGCAACAATTCTATATTAAGTTGTGGATGACATGTTTCTAGTACTGGAAAGGCTGGAGAAAGGCTTTAGGAGGCATTGGGCAAGAGATGACTCTCTAAGAAATATAACAAAATTGTATCTATACACAATTATATAGTAGCTTTAATCATATAAACATAAGTTATTTAAGCATAGTTTCATAATTGTATTAAATGATTACACAGCATTAGAATAAAAATAATGCTTTTTTTCAGAATTTATTTGTACTTACTTTTTAATAAACACTGATTCAGAATTATTGATGCATAAAACCATTTCCATTCATAGACTGTAAACTAATGGCAAGGACCATATTTATGCATTATTAGATCTTCTAAAATATATGTCACTAAACCCTACACACAGTAGGTGTCAAAGATAATAAAGCTCATTTGAGCAGTTAAAACCGTAAGTTTTAGTTCCATCCATAGCTTGACAAATGTTCTGATAAGACACTGTGTTGAATGTAGAAAGATGTCAGCAACTAGTATCCAATGAGTACCTTCTTTATGCTGGGTGTAATTTTAATCCTCATAATTATAACAAACGTTGAAAATGAAAATTAGAGTATTTATATAATTTTCCCAATAGCCAGTTGCACAGTTCAGATTTGAGTCATGTATGTATTATTGACCCCAGAGCTGTTATTTTTCCTTCCTCTATATCAGTATTCTATTGATGTATAGATATACACAATTGATTTGGGATTTTATTGTGGATTTTTCAATGAAACATTCAATACTTTATATAACATATTTCTTTTATCAGTACATGCAGAGGAATTATTGGCATTTTATTTTTTAAGAAGAAAAGTTATAATCAGTTTATTTTAGATATGTTACCATAAACAGTGTATTTTCTGCTTGTCACTGCTCTCGATTGGATAGAAACACAATTAGTGAAAGGAATATGTGCAGCAGGTTTTTCACACTTTACAAATGGTTACAAAGTGATAATTAACAATGTGCTAAATACTAGGTGATAATGCTCAATCAACAGAATAAGGTGAGAATTAATTCTTTGAGATTTGATATCACTGGAATGATTCATTTCCTTAAAAGCCATTGAAACAGACGAAAATTGACAGTCTAGTTCTGAGGTACATAATACTCTATCATCAACTCAATTGTGTTGAACCACTCCTAGTCATTACCATCATCTTTCATTCATGCTTCTGCTCATTCAACAAACATTTATTGAATATCAATGTTATGTCTGTGATAGATGCTGAGGATAAAGCAGCAAACAACAGACACATGGTCTCTGCCGTCATGGGAATTTTATTATATCAATTCCTATCACTTTTAGCATCACTGTTATCTTCAATATCACTCTCCTCATCCTAATCCTATAATCAGCATCGTCATCATCATCACTTACTCTAGAGACAAACTCTCTATTAATGGGTGAATTAAGAGATAAAGATTAGGAGGCTGTTATATATGACAGTGCACTCTTACCCTTTTCTCTCCATGCTCATTTAGAGTATACGTTTAAAATGTCATCTCACAAACCCTTCTCTGATCTCCCCATTTAAAGTAGACCAAACCCCCAATTATTTTACATCACTTGAACTTAGAATATGGTGGACACTCAAATCATATTTTCTGAATGAATGTATAAAGTAATAGAGATGTTTGTTTTCTCCCCATGCCTTTAATGGCCACACATAGCAATAAATAGTCACTAAAGGTACCAGCCCACAAACTCAGGAGTAGCTCCAGTGTCTTACCTGCAAACAACTGCTTTGCCCCATCACTGTCAGCATCCCATTAAGTTTACAATTTTGCATCTTGAAACACCCTTGCTCTATTTCAGACTGGCTATCTTACTCTGATGATGTTTGTCTGGCATGTATTAACCCTCTACAAGTAATTACCTAGGCGTTATTAGCAGCAATAATTCACCTGGTCAGGCCTGGGCCCCTACAAGTTAGATGTGGAAAAATGGACGACACCATAGATAATACTGGCCAGAATCATGAAGACTCAAATTACAGTGATAATAGTGGGAATTGGAAAAGGGATGTAAATCCAAAAGACAAGATAGGACATCACCTATACTGACAGAAGAAGAGAACACTGGGACCTGTTTTACATAAATTTCTTCATGATATTCAGGCACCACGTGAAAGTGGGGAGCTGCTCAAGACCTTAAAATTTTTTGTTCCCTCAATCTTGAAAGAGCTTCCTCCAGATTACCGTTAGTGTCTCTGTCCTTTATCTAGTTCAGGTCTCTCCTCAACTATCACCTTCCAGAGAGGGATGCCTTGAACACCTGTGGCTCTATCTTCTGTTTCCCCCTCTAGAACTAGTCTCCGTCCTTCTCTATCCTGCTCTGTGCCCTACCAGGCAGTCCAGTATCTCCTGTATAGACAAACTGCCTTGTCCTTTTATTTCTGGTAGGGCTTGTTCATTGAAGTGCATCATCTGGAGACTAGATGGAAGAAGGCATGTTAGTTTGGGGTATTTATTCCTCTGTTCTCTTTTATGGAAGTCACCACTAAAGTCACAGTTCCTTGTAAAGTGGCTCTATCCATAAACTCTCTCTCTACTCCAGATTCTATTCTGGACCCCTTTAGACCTGGTACTGTACACAGCTGTTACTATCCCTGGAGGTATGAAACCATCCTTTAGCATTTCCCAACATCTAGTCCATGTGTTTACAGTCTCTTTATTAAATTACCCTCAATTATCCCAATTTAAATGTGTCATCTTGTTCCTGCAAGAACCCTAAATATGCAATCCTATATAAAATAGCAGTCCCACAACTCTTACACATTTACTGTGCTTTATTTCCCTTCAGGGCACTGATCATCCTTTAGCATGGCTATATATCTGTTTGTTTACTATCTATCTTGTTCACTATAATATGAGCTCTGCAAGAAAATGGGCTTTGTCTGTTTTGTTTACTGCTATATCCCAACCCCTAGGACAATGACTGGCATATAGTGGGTGTTCAATATATATGTGTCCAATGAACAGGCATACAAATAATACACAATATGTTTACCATAGCATTGCCATTTACCTTTATTTTTACATCTCTTCCTCTAATATTTTTCAGTAAAAAATTTATTTTATATTCTGAATTGTTTTGACACTATCATAATGTTATCATACCCTATAAGATTCAAATTCTAAGAGAATTTTGCATGTATGACATTAAATAATGCAATGGTGTGTGTGTGTGTGTGTGTGTGTGTGTGTGTGTGTGTAGGTGTATGTGTATATGATGGGTATTCCAAAATTATTTGGAATGAAGTAAAATTATTTTACTTTACACATTTATAAGGACTGAATTTCTAATCATCTACCATACCACTATTTCAAACTTTTGAAATTGACTGAATTAATCCATTTTTCAGGGAATATGTATATTCCAGGAGGAAACTGGAGGAGAGATTATAGTAAGAGAGGAAAATAGCATACCCATCTGTATTTCAATTTAATAGAATCTTGTAAAAGGTACTGTTTGAAACCATTTTATATCCACCAACAATCCAGAGAATATTCAGAGATTGCCAAAAAAAAAGATAATTGCATCTTTTAAAATTTTAAGCAGTATGATGTTTAACTGTGAGCTATTTTTGAGTATTTAAGCCTCAGATATGTATTTTTAATTTTGATTGCTCCAATGAGCTATATAGCTATTTGCTAGGGATATTCTTCAAAAAAGAACTACCAACACAGTTAACTAACCACTTATACTTGCCCACTATATAATTACATTTAAGACAGCTTCTTAAAAATCACTGTTCTTTACAAGAAATGGTATATAATATAATGGAACCAAGTATGGGCACATATTCATAATAACCCTTATAGTATTCCCGCAATTATTTGTAAAATGATAAGAAAACTATACTGTCTTGTATGAGTTTTTATAATGTACAGATGTTTTCATATGTCATTTCATTCCATACTCACAACAAACCTATGAGATGTATTATTATCCTTAATTTCATATGAAAAAAACTGAGTAATGAAAAAGGGCTTGTTTGAGATCATCCAGTAAATGAGTTGTCGTTAAGCTAAGACACAAGCTAAGGTCTTTCATGAGGTCCTACTCAGATGAAATTGTATTTGAATCCTCTCCCATAGAAACTCTCTGACCTTTGACAGATCATTTACATTTTCTAATTTTCAGTTTTTCCAGCTGTAAAATTGTGAGCAGTAATATCTGGGTTATATTTTAATGAAGATTAAATTACATAAAATGTAACTAGTTAAAAAACTGATACATGGTGATGACAGTAATACTAGAATTAATACATGGTGATACATGTTGATGACAATAATACTAGAATTAGTAGAAGCAAGTTGAGAAGATGCAATTGTGGTTTTGTTATTATTTTGTTATTATTCTGATTCTAAATTCTATGATTTAGATTTTAATTGTATTTGGAGTCCAGAACATTTAGCTCTATAGAACTGCAAATGCATTGATCATTGTGTTTCTTCCTAAATGGTCTAAAATGTTTTAAAATTTTCCTTGGGAAAAAAAAAATCATTGGTATTTGTGGAAATATGACAATCAAATGGTTGTGTATCTTCAGTGGCAACCTTCAGTACACTGATATGTAATTATCACATGGTTAAATCCACTATAAGTAGGCAGTGCAGAAGACCCTTTGTTTTCTTTCTACAAGTAGTAAAAAATTGCCCTAGGCTCAGAACAGATTCGGTTTCAAATCTTTTCTTTTTTTCACCCATTTTCTCTTTGCTGCTAGTGAAATCATGTAATGTACTAGCAGTTCAGCTTACTAATTTGTCAAACTGGCATAATATTGGTATTCATTTATGCCTGCAAGAGAGTAAAGTGATTCAATCTCTATATTAGGATACCCTAGGTCACATTGGGTTAACAAGTAACCTCAAAAGTGTCAATGTCATGTTAAAACAGATGGTAAAACAAAAAGTGTCAGTGTCATGTTAAAACAAATGTCTGGTCCAGGTGATTCTCCATTCCAGCTATCCTCTATATGTTATCTCAGCATCCCTAGATGCCCCTACCTAAAGGGATACTTCCAAAAACATTGTTGCAGGGGAACACGGTTTGAAGAGTTGAGCATCAACAATTAAGTACCTCTACCTGGAACTGATGCATATAATTTGTACTTATATACTATCGCTTAAAAGCAAATTATATGGTTTTGCATATAACTCTGAGAAATTGGGAACTCAACTCCTCCCAGGGACTCAGAAGTAGATGAAAACCATATATTGATGAACAGAAGTGTTATCACAACTGAGATCAAAATTGACAAGGAGAATGTCTTCAAAGAATGTTAAACCATGAAACTCCACACTGATACAGCTCACAAAGCCGTTTTTTGAATATGAATAGGGCATGGCTATATATCAAATGACTTCTCTGCTATAACACATTATTCCTAACCTAGAATATGTTGCCTTTTCACCTCACTACTAGAGAGAACTAGAAAATTCCTGTAGTGTCATAGTACAAGTATCAGGGCTAAGAAAATGATGGATACTGCTCAGAGAAGCAGATATTAAAACTAGAGAGGTTTACTGTGTCTTTATGTGAAAGTCGTAATGATAATGTTGGTATTTATACTGTTACACAGAAAGGACAGATTCTAAAACTTCAGCTCTGCATGGACACCACTGCACAGACTACAGATGAAGTCTCCAAACATAATGTGTGATCATTAAGTCATTGTAATATGATATATTGAGAAATTTCTGCAATTGACATTTTAAATTTTCCATAAGAAAGTATAGTTTGAATTTAGATTCTTTCTTTTATAGTTTCAGTAATCTCTTCTCAATTATTTTTCTTGTAGTCATTAAGCCTTGTAATAAAGAACCACATTAGTTCCTATTTCTGATTGCTATATGGGCTGAGTGAAGCAGATGCTACTGATTCCCTAATCGGATCCACTTTATTAGGAGAGTACCTCCATCCCCCAGCTAATGTTGGTGTTGACTGCCAATACCTGCACCCATCTTCTCCAGAGCATTACCCTTGACTAACTGGAGCGAACTTGCCCAGAGATGTCTGGAATGTTAGAAGGTTATAGACCTCATACCTTCAAGGCAGTCCATAGTCATGGCAGTCCTGCCTTCTTGCCCTTAGTGGGACACCTGTGAAACAACTGACCTACAGAATTTCCTATGATATGAGGTTGAAGCTGAGCTCTGGAAACCACATCTCTACTTGGGTTGTTTTCCTGTCCTCATCTCTTCCCCCTCATTCCTTACAGATTTCTCCTAAGAGGACTTTTTAAAAAAATCACTTTCACATGAAATCTTGTCTCAGGCTCTGCTTCCAGGCCTGACCTAAGATACTGGGTATGCTGAACCTAATTATTGCAGTTAATATTCTAGTATTTAGAACGAAGGTAGAGCTGCTCTCACAGAAAGCAATCTTTAGAAGGTTATTCCAGCCTGGGTTTGCAATGCATTAAACAAACAAGAAAACAGAAAAAAAAACTATACAGGCTTAAAACAATATCCCCAGTTAAGGCTCTGCATTGAACCACAAATTATTGATGTTCAGCAAACTACATCAACAGACTGTTTTGAGTTAGTCAAATAGATACATGACATCACTATGTTCACTTAACCTGCTAATTACATTAAAATTGTAAGTTCTGGTGTGTAGACAACAAAATTTAAAAATCTTATGAGAATATGAGCATTACTAACCTCTCAGGTAACTAACTGGGAAAGGAACACTAGGAAATGCCTCGTGAAGTTTATGAGAACACAGTGGAGTGCATATACAGTTCAGCTACATTATCCTCATTGAGGTAACAGTTGCAATATGTCAAGCTCTGCAACCACATTCTAAGAGACATGCAGGCAATCTAAAGTCCAGAAAAAAAAATTAGAGTTTTGGGGTTATATAATGTAAACATGTGTCACATGAAGGACTTCAAAGAGTTATGGACATATCCCAAACAACTACCATTCTTTTTTTTTAAATTTAATTTTATTTACATACTTTTTATACAGCAGGCTGTTATTAGTTATCTATTTTATACATATTAGTGTATATAAGTCAATCCTAACCTCCCAATTCATCCCACAACCACTACCCTGCACCCCACTTTCCTCCCTTTGTGTCCATAATTTTGTTCTCTACATTGGTGTCTCTATTTCTGCCTTGCAAACTGGTTCATCTGTACCATTTTTCTAGATTCCACATATATGCGTTCATATACGATATTTGTTTTACTCTTTCTGACTTACTTCACTCTGTGTGACAGTCTCTAGGTCCATCTACGTCTCTACAAATGACCCAATTTTGTTCCTTTTTATGGCTGAGTAATATTCCATTATATATATGTACCACATCATCATTATCCATATGTCTGTTGATGGGCATTTAGGTTGCTTCCATGACCTGGCTATTGAAAATAGTGCTGCAGTGAACATTGGGGTGAATGTGTTTTTTTGAATTACATTTTTCTTTGGGTATATGCTGAGTACTGGGATTGCTGGGTCATATGGTAATTCTATTTTTAGGTTTTTAATGACCCTTCATACTGTTCTCCATAGTAGCTGTATCAATTTACATTCCCACCAGCAGTGTAGGAGGGTTCCCTTTTCTCCACACCCTCTCCAGCATTCGTGGTTTGTAGATTTTCTGATGATGCCCATTCTAACTGGTGTGAGGTGATACCTCATTGTAGTTTTGATATGCATTTCTCTAATAATTAGTGATGTTGAGCATCTTTTCATGTGTCTCTTGGCCATCTGTATGTCTTCTTTGGTGAAATGTCTATTCAGGTCTTCTGCCCATTCTTTAATTGGTTTGTTTGTTTTTTTAATATTGAGCTGCATGAGCTGTTTATACATTTTGGAGATTAATCCTTTGTCCGTTGATTCGTTGGCAAATATTTTCTCCCATTCTGAGGGTTGTCTTTCCGTCTTGTTTACAGTTTCCTTTCCTATGCAAAAGTTTTTAAGTTTCATTAGGTCCCATTTGCTTATTTTTGTTTTTATTTCCATTACTCTAGGAGGTGGGTCAAAAAAGATCTTGCTGTGATTTATGTCAAAGAGTGTTCTTCCTAAGTGTTCCTCTAAGAGTTTGGTAGTGCCCAGTCTTATATTTAGGTCTTTAATCCATTTTGAGTTTATTCTTGTGTATGCTGTTAGGGAGTGTTCTACTTTCATACTTTTACATGTAGCTGACCAGTTTTCCCAGCACCACCTATCGAAGAGACTGTCTTTTCTCCATTGTATATCCTTGCCTCCTCTGTCACAGATTAGTTGACCATAGGTGCATGGGTTTATCTCTGGGCTTTCTATCCTGTTCCATTGATCTATATTTCTGTTTTTCTTCCAGTACCATATTGTCTTGATTACTGTAGCTTTGTAGTAGAGTCTGAAGTCAGGGAATCTGATTCTTCCAGCTCCATTTTCTTCCCTCAAGATTGCTTTGGTTACTAGGGGTCTCTTGTGTCTCCATACAAATTTTCAGATTTTTTGTTCTAGTTCTATAAAAACTGCCCCTGGTAATTTGATAAGGACTGCACTGAATCTGTAGATTGCTTTGGGTGGTATAGTCATTTTCACAATATTAATTCTTCCAATTCAAGAACATGGCATATGTCTCGATCTGTTTGTGTCATCTTTAATTTCTTTCATCAGTGTGTTATAGTTTTCTGAGTACACGTCTTTTACCTCCTTAGGTAGGTTTATTCCTAGATATTTTATTCTTTTTGTTGAAATGGTGAATGGGATTGTTTCTTTAATTTCTCTTTCTGATCTTTCGTTGTTAGTGTATAGGAATGCAAGAGATTTCTGTATATTAATTTTGTTTCCTGCAACTTTACCAAATTCATTGACGAGCTCTAGTAGTTTTCTGGTGTCATCTTTAGGATTCTCTATGTATAGTATCATGTCATCTGCAAACAGTGACGGTTTTATTTCTTCTTTTCCAATTTGGATTCTTTTTATTTCTTTTTCTTCTCTGATTGCCGTGGCTAGGACTTCCAAAACTATGTTGAATAATAGTGGCGAGAGTGGACGTCCTTGTCTTGTTCCTGATCTTAGAGGAAACGCTTTCAGTTTTTCACCATTCAGAATGTTTGCTGTGGGTTTGTGGTATATGGCCTTTATTATGTTGAGGTAGGGCCTCTCTATGCCCACTTTCTGGAGGGTATTTATCATAAATGGGCGTTGAATTTTGTCAAAAGCTTTTTCTGCATCTATTGAGATGATCATATAGTTTTTATTCTTCAATTTGTTAATATGGTGTACCACATTGATTGATTTGCGTATATTGAAGAATCCTTGCATCCCTGGGATAAATCCCACTTGATCATGGTGTATGATCCTTTTAATGTGTTGTTGGATTTTGTTTGCTAGTATTTTGTTGAGGATTTCTGGATCTATATTCATCAGTGATATTGGTCTGTAATTTTCTTTTTTTGTAGTATCTTTGTCTGGTTTTGGTATCAGGGTGATGGTGGCCTCGTAGAATGAGTTTGGGAGTGTTCCTTCCTCTGCAATTCTTTGGAACAGTTTGAGAAGGATGGGTGTTAGCTCTTCTCTAAATGTTTGATAGAATTTGCCTGGGAAGCCATCTGTTCCTGGGCTTTTGTTTGTTGGAAGATTTTTAATCACAGTTTCAATTTCATTACATATGATTGGTCTGTTCATATTTTCTATTTCTTCCTGGTTCAGTCTTGGAAGATTATACCTTTCTAAGAATTGTCCATTTCTTCCAGGTTGTCCACTTTATTGGCTAGAGTTGCTTGTAGAAGTTTCTTAATATGCTTTGTATTTCTGCGGTGTCCACTGTAACTTCTCTTTTTCATTTTTAATTTTATTGATTTGAGTCCTCTCCCTCTTTTTCTTGATGAGTCTGGCTAAAGGTTTATCAATTATGTTTATCTTCTCAAAGAACCAGCTTTTAGTTTTATTGATCTTTGCTATTGTTTTCTTGTTTCTATTTCATTTATTTCTGCTCTGATCTTTATGATTTCTTTCCTTCTGCTAACTTTGGGTTTTGTTTGTTCTTCTTTCCCTAGTTCCTTTAGGTGTAAGGTTAGATTGTTTCTTTGAGATTTTTCTTGTTTCTTGAGGTAGGACTGTATTGCTATAAACTTCCCTCTTAGAACTGCTTTTCCAGCACCCCATAGGTTTTGGATCCTCATGTTTTTGTTGTCATTTGCCTCTAGGTATTTTTTGATTTCCTCTTTGAATTCTTCAGTTATCTCTTGGTTATTTAGTAGCGTATTGTTTAGCCTCCATGTGCTTTTTTTTTTACATTTTTTTCCGTGTAATTTATTTCTAATCTCATAGCTTTCTGTTTGGAAAAGATGCTTGATATGATTTCAATTTTCTTAAATTAACCAATGCTTGATTTGTGACCCAAGATGTGATGTATCCTGGAGAATGTGCCATGTGCACTTTAGATGAAAGTGTAATCTGCTGTTTTCAGATGGAAAGTCCTATAAATATCAATTCAGTCTATCTGGTCTATTGTGTCATTTAAAGCTTGTGTTTCCTCATTAATTTTCTTTCTGGATGATCTGTCCACCGATGTACGTGAGGTGTTAAAGTCCCCAACTGTTACTGTGTCACTGTCAATTTCCTCTTTTATAGCTGTTAGCATTTGCCTTATGTATTGAGGTGCTCCTATGTTGGGCGCATATATATTTATAATTATTATTTTTTCTTATTGGATTGATCTCTTGATCATTATGTAGTGTCCTTCCTTGTCTCCTGTAACATTCTTTATTTTAAAGTCTATTTTATCAGATACGAGTATTGCTACTCCAGATTTTTTTTTGATTTCCATTTGCATGGAATATCTTTTTCCATCTCCTCACTTTCAGTCTGTATGTGTCCCTAGGTTTGAAGTGGGTCTCTTGTAGACAGCATATATATGGGCCTTGCTTTTGTATCCATTCAGTGAGCCTGTGTCTTCTGGTTGGAACATTTAATCCATTCACATTTAAGGTAATTATTGATATATATGTTCCAATTACCATTTTCTTAATTGTTTTGGGTTTGTTTTTGTAGCTCCTTTTCTTCTCTTGTGTTTCCCACTTAGAGAAGTTCCTTTAGCATTTGTTGTACAGCTGGTTCGGTGGTCCTGAATTCTCTTAGCTTTTGCTTGTATGTAAAGCTTTTGATTTCTCCGTCAAATATGAATGAGATCCTTGCCGGGTAGAGAGTAATCTTGGTTGTAGGTTCTTCCCTTTCAACACTTTAAATATATTGTGCCACTCCCTTCCGGCTTGTAGAGTTTCTGTTGAGAAATCAGCTGTTAACCTTATGGGAGTTCCCTTGTATGTTATTTGTCGTTTCTCCCTTGTTGCTTTTAATAATTTTTCTTTGTCCTTAATTTTTGTCAATTTGATTACTATGTGTCTCGGCATGTTTCTCCTTGGGTTTATCCTGCCTGGGACTCTCTGTGCTTCCTGGACTTGGGTGGCTATTTCCTTTCCCGTGTTAGGGAAGTTTTCAACTATAATCTTTTCAAATATTTTCTTGGGTCATTTCTCTCTCTCTTCTCCTTCTGGGAGCCCTATAATGCAAATGTTGGTGCATTTAATGTTGTCCCAGAGGTCTCTTAGTCTGTCTTCATTTATTTTCATTCTTTTTCTTTATTCTGTTCCGCGGCAGAGAATTCCACCATTCTGTCTTCCAGGTCACTTATCCGTTCTTCTGCCTCAGTTATTCTGCTATTGATTCCTTCTATTGTATTTTTCATTTCAGTTATTGTATTGTTCATCTCTGTTTGTTTGCTCGTTAATTCTTCTAGGTGTTTGTTCTTTAATTCTTCTAGGTCTTCGTTAAACATCTTGCATTTCCTCCATCTTGCCTCCATTCTTTTTCAGAGGTCCTGGATCATCTTTAATATCATTATTCTTTTTCTGGAAGATTGCCTATCTCCACTTTCTTTAGTTGTTTTTCTGAGGTTTTATTTTGTTCCTTCATCTGGTACATAGTCCTCTTCCTTTTCATTTTGTCTGCCTTTCTGTTCATGTGGTTTTCTTTCCACAGGCTGCAGGATTGTAGTCCTTCTTGCTTCTGCTGTCTGCTCTCTGATGGATGACGCTATCTAAGAGGAATGTGCAAGCTTCCTGATGGGACAACTCCCATTCTGACTAATTAGTATGTGGTAGTTATATCATGAACTTGTACACAAGAAGTAATTATTAAGTGTTACAGACTCAATCCACAGATTAAATGCAATCCCTATCAAATTACCAACAGCATTTTTTTTACAGAAGTAGAACAAAAAATCTTAAAATTTCTATGGAGACACAAAAGACCCCTAATAGCCACAGAAATCTTGAAGGAAAAAACCGGCACTGGAGGAATCAGACTCCCTGACTTCAGAGTATACTACAAAGCTACAGTAATCAGGACAATATGGTACTGGCACAAAAACAGAAATGTAGATCAATGGAACAGGATAGAAAGCCCAGAGATAAATCCATGCACCTATGGTCAACTAATCTATGGCAAAGGAGGCAAGGATATACAATGGAGAAAAGACAGTCTCTTCAATAAGTGGTGCTGGGTAAACTGGACAGCTGCATGTAAAAGAATGAAATTAGAACACTCCCTAACACTATACACAAAAATAAACTCAAAATGGATTAAAGACCTAAATGTAAGACTGGACACTATAAAACTGTTAGAGGAAAACATAGGAAGAACACTCCTTGACATAAATCACAGCAATATCTTTTTTGACCCACCTCCTAGAGTAATGAAAATAAAAACAAAAATAAACAAATGGGACCTAATTAAACTTAAATGCTTTTGCACAGCTAAGGAAACTATAAAGAAGATGGAAAGGCAACTCTCAGAATGGGAGAAAATATTTGCCAATGAATCAACGGACAAAGGATCAATCTCCAAAATATATAAACAGCTCATGCAGCTCAATATTAAAAAAAAAAAAAACCCAATCAAAAAATGGGCAGAAGACCTAAATAGATATTTCTCAAAGAAGATATACAGATGGCCAAGAGCCACATGACAAGATGTTCAACATCACTAATTTTTAGAGAAATGCATATCAAAACTACAGTGAGGTATCACCTCACACCGATCAGAATGGGCATCATCAGAAATCTATAAACAATAAATGCTGGAGAGGGTGTGGAGAAAAGGGGACTCTCCTACACTGTTGGTGGGAAGGTAAATTGATACAGCTACTATGCAGAACAGTATGGAAGTTCCTTAAAAAACTAAAAATAGAATTACCATATGACCCAGCAATCCCACTACTGGGCATATACCCAGAGAAAAATGTAATTCAAAAAGATACATGCGGGCTTCCCTGGTGGCGCAGTGGTTGAGAATCTACCTGCTAATGCAGGGGACACGGGTTCGAGCCCTGGTCTGGGAGGATCCCACATGCCGCGGAGCGGCTGGGCCCGTAAGCCACGATTGCTGAGCCTGCGTGTCTGGAGCCTGTGCCCCGCAACGGGAGGGGCCGCGATATTGAGAGGCCCGCGCACCGCGATGAAGAGCGGTCCCCGCACCGCGATGAAGAGTGGCCCCTGCTTGCCGCAACTGGAGAAGGCCCTCGCACGAACCGAAGACCCAACACAGCCAAAAATAAATAAATAAATAAATAAATAAATAAATAAATAAATAAAAAATAAAACCAAAAAAAAAAAAAAAAAAAAAAGATACATGCACCCCAATGTTCTATGCAGCACTATTTAAAATAGCCAGGTTATGGAAGCAACCTAAATGCCCATCAACAGATGAATGGGTAAAGAAGATGTGGTACATATATAAAATGGAATATTCACCATAAAAAGGAAGAGAATTGGATCATTTGTAGAGACATGGATGGACCTAGAGACTGTCATACAGAGTGAAGTAAGTCAGAAAGAGAAAAACAAATATTGTATATGAACGCATATATGTGGAATCTAGAAAAATGGTATCGGTAACCGATGAACCGGTTTACAAGGCAGAAACAGAATCAGATGTAGAGAACAAATGTATGGACACAAAGGTGGTAAAGTGGGGTGGGCGGTAGTGGTGGTGGGATGAATTGGGATATTGGGATTGACATATATACACTAATATGTATAAAGTAGATAACAAAAAAAGAGAATTCTGAGTAATCTAAATTAACAGCTATCCATATATATTTTCTAATTAAGTAGAAATTGACATTTGTTGCTTAAATTTCCTATTTCACAAATTATTTACTGATTGTGTAAAAATTATATTCTTTAATCATATTTCTATAAAAAGTAGAAACATGCTAGAATCTGATGTAACATTTTAGTTACTTATAAGAAAACAGGAATTATTCTTCAATAAAATCTTTATCATAATGATGAAATAAATATAAAGGAAAAACCCATATAATTAGGGGAAAAAAAAGTCTTGGTTCAAAAACCAAAGAGAGGTGTTAACAAATATCAAAGGACTGAGGATACCACCCCCAATGCTGGTATTAAATATGTGCATATCACTGCTACACTCAACATTACCTAGAGATCAACGTTTTGTTTCCAAACCACCCTCATATAGGTATCCGGAACTGCTCCTAAGTATGAATAGTCCCAAGCTCTACCCAAACAAGTAGTAACAAAACCTAGAGGGGCAAGATAGGCGTAGGGGATTTAGAGGTACAAACTATTATGTATAAGATAAATAAGCTCCAAGGATATGTTGTACAGCACAGGGAATACAGCCAATATTTTATAATAACTTTAGATGGAGTACAATCTATAAATATTTTGAATAACTAGATTGTACACCTGAAACTAATATAATACTGTAAATCAACTATACTTCAGTAAAAAACTAGAGAATCAGTACACAAATCATTAAGTATCCAGATGATTCATATACAGGTTCATTTTAAGAAACACTGGAACACACTCTGAGCCCAGATTGACTCTAGTGATATTGTAGTAAGGGTAAAGTAATTATGAAGAACAATCAATTCATTTATCTTTTTACACCTGTTTTTTAATTGAGTTATAGTTGATACACAATATTATATAAGCTTCAGGTGTACAATTTTTAAAGTTTATACTCCATCTGTACTTATTACAGAATATTGGCTATATTCCCTGTACTGTACAATATATGCTTATATCTTATTTATTTATTTATTTATTAAAAGGAACATTTATTTATTTTTTGGCTGCATTGGGTCTTTGCTGCTGCACGTGGGCTTTCTCTAGTTGCAGGGAGCGGGGGCTACTCTTCGTTGCAGTGCGCGGGCTTCTCATTGAGGTGGCTTCTCTTGTTGCAGAGCATGGGCTCTAGGCGCGCTGGCTTCAGTAGTCGTGGCACACGGGCTCAGTAGTTGTGGCTCGCGGGCTCTAGAGCGCAGGCTCAGTAGTTGTGGCGCACGGGCATAGTTGCTCCGCGGCACGTGGGATTTTCCTGGAACAGGGATCAAACCCATGTCCCCTGCATTGGCAGGCGGATTCTTAACCACTGAGCCACCAGGGAAGTCCTAGCTTATTTATTTTAAACACAGTAGTTTGTACCGGTTAATCCTCTACCGATATCTTGCCCCTTTCCCCTTCATTTCTTATCTTTTTACCTGGAATACAGAAAACATTTTCTATCAATAACTGCAATGCCCAGTGGTTGCAAAATATTCTATTTCAAGCTAACTTACCTAAAGCAATCCTTCCAAATTATCAAGTTAGCCCACTACCACCTCTTCAATCTAGAATTTGCAATAAGAAAAGTACACAAAGCAGATCGAAATTCTTTAAGTAAAAGGCACAATGTTTATGCCAATTGGCTGTGCAAAAGAATCAGCATCACTCTAAGCAGCTGGTACACATGGAATGTGAAGTGAGATTTCTTTTCCACCTGATCAAATCCTGGAAAAGGCAGGGCCATAGTGGAAAGAGATAAAGCTACGGAGTCCAACACATCCATGTTTTTGTCCTGGCTCTGCTATTTGCAGTTTGAGCTGCAACAAGTGATTTAGCCTCTCTGAGCTTTAAAATACTCTGAAAATTTGAGACTAATACTCACTTCTTTGTAGGAAAGATAATAATAATAGCTAACATACATTGAATGCTGACCCTGGGCCAGCCTCCAGAGTAATAGCTTTATATGTATATATAATTACATTTAATACTTGCTGAAGCCCTTTTCATGGGTACTACTATTACCTATTATATTTGCATCTTACAGATGAGAAAACTGAGGCATAGAGTAATAAACTAATTTCACAAAGAGACAAAGATAATGAATTGAAGATCCTAGTTCTGGTCTTAGCAGTCTCATTCCAGAAAAGAAATGTTTGGATATTGAAGTATAGGTGTTATTGCAATGAATGGATTTATGGAATGCCCCATGCACATCGCAAGAAATCAAAAACACTAAACTACTTGTCTTTCTCTCTTACCTTTTCCGATTAAACTGAACTACCAATGACAGGTAAATATTGTTAGTCTACAAGCAATGCCAATTCTAAACTCTTATTCAAAATGACTCTCTTAAATTGACAATGTGTACTCCCTTTCAATGAACTTTTAGTCAAGCAAAGCAGTAAACCAATGCCTTCCTTACAAGTAGGCTTTATATAACTTCACTGGAATGTGATAAAACTGGAATATATAGGGAGTTTGCCTATGTTTCACCAGCACAGATTTAAGTGCAAACTTAGCATTTTAGTTAGCTCCACAAATGGAAAGGAGGAAAACAATGTATGAAGTTAGATAATTACTGAAGTTGTAATGCTTGAAATTCAAGATTTTTGAATGCTGTGTGTGTGTGTGTGTAAGAGTGTGAGTGTGTGTATATGTGTGTGTGTTAGACTTATAAGCACTGCTAATCCAGCATTTATTATGTCATTTGACTATCCAGAGACCCAGGACTGATATTATGTGAAGCACTTGACAATTCAAGTAAAAGATAACGTGATATTTTTCCAAAACTGGTCAATAATAAATGAACTTAGAATTTAAATCAAAACAATGGATTTCTCACAGTACATTATTGATAAGGCACACTTATTCTAACAACATTTTCAAAGGATAATGCATTATTTACTGCCACTACTAATAAAAACTCCAATATAAATGAAAGTATTAAACTAAAAAAAAAATAAAATAGGTCTGAGCATGGTAAACATTCCGCAGGGTAGTTTATTTGGAATTTGGGTAGAGAAAATGTGTAACATGATTTGCTTCACAAATTCCTGAGTTTTTTTTACATTGGTGAGTAAAACATAAGTTTCCTATAATGACTTAAGTGCTATAGCCAAACACTTAAATGTCCTATAACTATTCCATATGACTTCTGGTACATACTGCTGATCTGAATAATGCAATATGAGAAAGTGACAAGTAACTTTTCATAGTAATAAAGTTATATGAGGACAGAATACTACTTTAAAGATTTATTTCAGGATTAGAAATTTTACTATGATTTTTATTTTTTCCCAGGAGTGTTTTGATTCTTTCACTTTAAATTCCATATCTAAAGAAATGCAGGATTCATAAAAGTATGCTGACTGAACTTGTTTGTTGAATGAATAAATGAATGCATGCATGGTTACTGAAAGAAGAGAAACAATGGAGGAAGACAGAGAGATTTCAATGAACACACAATCATAAATAAAGATAAAAATTTAGCATGGAGTGATGCTGATTCTTTTGCACAGCTAAATATAAACTCTGTAAACCATTCTCATTCCACACTATATCCCCATACTACTAACCATACCTCCTGGCAACCACTAATCTGTTTTCCATTTTTAAAACTGTGTCTTTTCAAATATGTTATATAAGTGAAACCACCTCTTCTGGGATTGGTTTTTTTATGCAGCATAATTCCTTACAGATGCATCTAAAGTGTGGTGTTTCTCAATAGTTCATTGCTTTTTATTGGTGAGTAGTATTCCATGGTATGCATATACCACAGTTTATTTAACCATTCATCTACTGAAGGGCATTAGCTCTGATTCCAGTATTGGCTATCACAAATAAAGCTGCTATGACCATTCATGCACAGGGTTTTTTGGTGTGTGTGTGAAGGTAAACTTTCATTTTGGATGGATAAATACCAAGGAGTGGTGGAATGTATGGCAATTGAATGTTTAGTTTCATGAGAAACCACCAAGATGTGTTCCAGAGTTGCTGAATCATTTTACATTCCCACCAGCGATGTATAAATGATTCAGTTTCTTCACAACCACACCAGCATTTTGTGTTGTTATTATTTATTATTTTAGACATAGATGTGTAGTAGATGTCATTATGGTGTAAATTTGTATTGTTTTGATGGCTAAGGATGTTGAACATCTTTTCATGTCATTATTTGCCATCTGTCTATTCTTTTCAGTGAAATGTCTGTTCAAAAAAAAAAGTATTTCTGTTAAGGTTTGAGAGTTTTAAAAAATATATTTTAGATACTACTCCTTTGTCAGATATGTCATTTGCAAATATTTTCTCTCAGTCTGTAAGTTCTCTTTTCATCTTCTTTACATGGGTTTCACAAAGTAATTTTTTTTTTTTTTTAGTTTTGATGAAATCCAATATATCAATTGTTTCTTTCATGGATCATGCTTTTGGTATCAAGCCTAAGAACTCTTTGTCTAGATAAGATTCTAAAGATATTCTCCTATTTTTTTCCTAAAATTTTTACAGTTTTACATTTTACATTTAAATGTGTAATTCATTTTGAATTGATTTTTGTATATGGTGAGAAGTTTAGGCCAGATAGATAGATTGATTGATTGATTTTGCCTCTATACATCCAAATGTTCCAGCACCATTTGTTGAAAAGACTATCCTTTCTCCATTAAATTGTTTTTTGCACTTTTGCCAAAAATCAGTTAAGCATGTTTGTGTGATTTTATTTCTGGGTTCCCTATTCTACTGGCCTATATTTTTTTCCTTCCACTACTTCTATACTGTCTTGATTACTATACATGTATAGTAGGTGTTAATATAGGGTAAAATGATCCTTCTGTCTATGGGCAGCATGTTCTATACACGTCAATTAGATCCTACTGGTTAATTGCATTGTTTAGAGATTTAATATTCTTACTGATGTCCTGTCTAGTATTTCTGTCAGTTCCTATTATAGAGATGGTATATTGAAGTCTGCGACCATAATTGTTTATTTGCTTATTTCTGCTTTACGCTCTGTCCATTACTACTTCATGTATTTTGAGAGTCTACTGCTGATGAATACCCATTTAGAATTGCTATGTCTTCCTGGTGAATAATCCTTTTGTCATTATGCAATGCCCCTCTTTGCATATAGTAATTTTCTTTGCTCTGAATTCTACTTTATTACGTATTATTATTATAATTCCCATTTGAAAAATACTATACGCATGTTAAACTTTTGTTCCATCCATTTACTTTTAATCTACATATATCATTTAATTTGAAGTTAGTTTCTTATAAGCAGGCAATAATTGGGTCATATCTTGTTAACTGCTCTATCATTCTCTCTTTTGATTTCTGTATTTAGATTATTTACATTTAAGATAATTACTGGTATGCTAGAATCATATCTGGCATTTTACTAATAGTTTTGTTTGTTTCCTCCAGTTCTCATTCCTCTTTTTTCTTGCTTTTTCATGTGTTACTTGATTATTGTACAGGATTCCATCTTGATTTATTTGTAGTGTTCATGAGTGCATCTCTTTGTGTAATTTTCATAGTGGGTGCACTGTGTGTTACAATATACATGTGTAACATCACAGTCTGTGAATATCAACATTTTACCTCTTCAAATCAATATGAAAATCTCACTTTCACTTAGGTCACTTTACCTTCCTCACTTTTAAATATCTTTGTCTTGAGTATTAGATGATGTAATAATTTCTGCTTCAATCATCAAATGTGATTTATAAAACTCATGAGGAAAAGGACAGTCTACATTATGTACCCATGTTTCTGTTCTTTCACTGTTTTTTCCTCCTACCTAATGTTCCATAATTCTTTCTTTTATTATTTCCTTTCTGTTTGAAAAAGTTTCTCAGCCAATCTATAAAGGTAGGTCTGCTAGCAATAAATTCTTTTCATTTTCTCCAACTGAGAATTTATTTCTCATTCATTCCTGAAGGGTAGTTTTATCAGAAATAGAATTTGTGGTTAACAGTTCTTTTCTTTTGCCACTTGAAAAAATATTGTGCCACTTTCTTTTGGACTCCAAGGTTTCAAATGAGAAATCCACAGACATTGAAATGGGGTTTCCTATGGATAATACTGTTTCTCTTTTCTGCCTTCAAGGTGTTTTCATCGTCTTCAGCTTTCAAAAGTTTACGTATTGTTGTTGGCGTAGGTTTCTTTGTGCTTATCTTATTGGGGTTTGCTTAGCTTCTTGGACCTATATGTTGGTTTCTTCAACACATTTGGGAAGTTATCAGCCATTATTTCTTCAAATATTATTTCAGCCCCGCTCTTTCTCCTCTCTTTTTGATACTCTAGTAATATGAATATTGGACTTTTTGTTTTTGTTTTGTTTTGCTTTGTTTTTGTTTTTGTTCCATAGGCTCCTGAGACTCAGTTCAATTTTTTTTTCAGTGTATTTCCTCTCTTTTGTTTCAAATTGGGTAAATCGTACTGATCTGCTTTCAAGTTTGCTGGTTCCTTTATATGTCATCTCCACTCTACAATTGAGCCCATTTGGTTAATTTTTTTGTTATTTCTGTTATTGTATTTTTCACTTCTATGACTTTTATTTGATCTTTTTAATATAACATTTATTTCTTTGCTATAATTTTTTTCTATTTTTTCATTTGTTTCAAGAAATTTGTAATTGCTTATTATAACACTTTTGTGAAAGAAGCTTTAAAATCCTTGTTGGATAATTCCAATATTGGATTCATTTTGGCATTAGCATTAATTTACTATCATTTCTCATATAAATGATTTTCTTGGTTCTTGGTATGAAGGGTGATTTTTTATAGTATTCTCAACATAGTGTCTGTTAAATTTAGCAACTCATTGCCCTATTTAACTCTTTTTTCTTTAACTCTTTATTTTAGCAGGTAGTCATCATGTTTAGCTTTATCACACATGTCTTGGCCTGCATTTGTGGACTGTGGTTCCAATGGCACTTTAATTTCCAGAGCCTTGTTTGGTTGGTTGGTTTTTTGTTTTTGTTTTATTCTTAGTTTATTAGGTACCAGCAGAGCTCCCACCATGGATACAAATGGGATTTCCCCATCTTGGGCTGCTGGGTACCTTTTCATGGGGGAGGGATGTGGTAGGAAGCCCGTAGCAGTTTCCCCCTCCCTCACCTGCCTGGTTGCCTCTGAAGGGACAGGGAGTCTCAGACCCTCTGAGCCAAACAGCATTTTGCTACTGCTGGCTCCTTCTTGCTGATTCTGCCCATGCACTCCAGTACCTCTGAAGAGGGGTGAAGTTTTCTATTTCTAGCCACTTGCTGTGGTTGTGTCCATCCATTGCTTATGTCCCACCTCCAGTGTCTCTGGATGATGTTGAGGGGCTGAACTGAGGGGAGAAAAGACAGTCTCAGGACTGTGTGGACAAAGAGATTTCCAAATGGAATTTCCTTTTCTGACTAGATCCCTTCAGCCTATTCTATCTTCCTGCCTCAGTATTTCTCAGTGGGAAAGTAGAGTCTTAGGCCCTGCAGTATAGAAGAGTGCTTTCTCTGGACACTTACTGTTGTCAGAGGTCCTTGTATATCTGCCTTGCTGGTCATGTATGTGTTGAGTTCTTCTGATATCGTCGTAAGCACTCTGCTAGATCCAGGAGAGGGAGGAACTTACCGGGGACACCTTCTATGGCTTGCCTGGGGGTCAGAAAATGTCAGGGCTTAGTAGGCTTCTTCTGTTGGGGTGGGGCAAAATTAAAATGCCTGTTCTTCCAGTCCTGGGGTCCCAAACCAGCTCAGCTCCTTCTTACCATGTTTTCAGAGTTCTCCTTTTGTTGTTGTCTGTGTTATTTCCAGGGTTTATATTGTGTTTAGCAGAGAGCAGAAAGATACAGGTTTATGCCATCCTGTCTGAATGGGAAGTTCCAAAAATACCCATTTTTATTCTTAAAATAAAGATGGATATTACTTTTCCTTATTAACAGTGATAGAAACTCAGGTACAAAAACATATTCTATTTGTTCAAGGTCATGAAGTAATAAGCAAAAGGCAGTAGAGATAATAAGCTTGATCTATCTACTAAAGGGCAATTTTTTTCCTTTTCCATGTCCTCTTTTTCTTTGTACATGTAAACTGCGTAATAAACAACAACAACAAAAACAACAAAGAGCAAGTTCTAAGAAACTATTCTTCACCTAATATCATTTATCTGAGGGGGTAAAAAAACTATGTAATTAAATGTGTTCATTAAGTTGTGTCACGGCAAACAGAGGCAAAGGCAGTAAATGTAAAACAAAGTCTTTCCAAGAAATGCTAGGCAAAGGCAATGAGGACAACTGTAAAGTATACAGGATTAAAGAAAAGCAGCATTTTGAATGTCAGGTATTGTCTTGGCAAAATGACTGGCTCAGTTCTGTTGCTAGTTCCTTGGCAGCCCCCTGTCCAAATGTGTTTTCAAGAAGACTAGCACCCCAAACAAGAGAGGCACATTTGGCCTGGGAGCTTGCCAGAGAGCAAGGACAGCTGAGTTGATTTTAGGCTATCATTTTGGAAAGAGTAAAAATGGCTGTTTCTTTGTCTTTCTCTGCTAGATATTTCAGATGCTGGCAGGAGGGCAGTCTGGAACTGACAACACCAGCCGTAATTACTGAGGAGACACTCTGTAAGAATAAGCTTTGTTTTGTTTTGTTGTCTTCAAATACCAAAGGCAAATAATGAAGTGTTTACGAGAAGTGAAGGATCATCCCTCACTCCTTTTCATGTTGATGAATTCCAGCATAAGTAAAAGAGATAATCCAAGCTATCGAGTAAACATGAATGAGTTCCAAATACAGGCCCCAGATAAATGGAGGAGCAGAAGCAGGATGTGAGAGGACAGGGACAGGGAAATACCTGGGGTGGCCCACTGGGGATGGGGGAGCCCGATTTCAGAACTTCCTCTTCTCCTGGTGTGTGAGAGGTGAAATACAGAAGCAATTTTGTATCTCTTTAAATTTTTTTTTCTTAATGAAAGGAAATTTTTAGAAAATGACATGGAGATATTGACTTGCAGTGTTTTATCTTACTAGCTTCCAAGAATGGGATGGGTGCCTGCCAATATGACAGAAAGTGCTTAGTTATCCTTTCCTTCCTAAAACTAGGATTTGACACAAACTCTTTTCACGCAAGGCAAATATGACTAATAGACAGTGTTTTTGCTCCAAGGCAATTATCTGTCTGGTGAAACAAAACAAAACAAAACAAAAAAACATGGGATCTGTAGAGGGAAGGAGAGGACATCTAGTGTTTATTGAACACTTACTGTGTACTAGACACTGTACCTACAATATTTCCCTGAACTGACACTATTTTGCAATGGGATCACCCAATTATCTAATGAGCAAGTATCAACTCAAAGAGTTGCCTAAAGTCATAACTAGTAAGTGGTAGAGCTAAGATCTGAATCAGGACTTTCATTCAATATTTTTATTCATATTGAATAAATTTTTATTCCTATTGAAAAAAATTATTATTCATTTAAAATATTAAATGGAAACTGTTTTCTATTTTATTGCAGAAATCACAGAGCTTTTAATATGCCAATATGAACTAAATATATCACAAGAAGGAAAAAAGATTAAAAACTTTACCAACAAAAAGTGATCTGACTTTGGGACATTCCGCCCCCCCAGAAGCACCTATGGTTCCTGGAATCAATGATGGAACAGATTTTGGGAAATGTTGGTCTAGGTGATTAGTATTACAGGAGACTCAACCACCAATTCCAGCTCACCCAACTATTTCCTTTCTGAAAATGTTCTCATGTTTTTAGGATGCTTTAGTGTTTTAAAAACACATTCACTTCCATCTGCTTATTTTCATTTCACAAAAATCAGCAGAGACTAGAAAGCTTACTGCCACTTTGGAGATAGGGTAGTCATCTCAAGAAAGTTGAAATCCAAGGTCACAGTGTTCTTCTTCAGGAAGTCTTTCCCAACTTATCACAGAAGACATTATTTTTTCAGTTTTATTCATCATATTATCCATGTTCTCACTCAACAAATCTGGTAGATTGGAGACAACAGAAAAAAAACTGGAGACCCAGAGACTTGTATTTGTCACGGCTCTGCCATTTCCTACCTCTTTGATTCTTAGAATTTATACATTGTAGTATGTAGAAGTAATAAATACCCTTTGAATAGTTTTGAGAATGTAATGAAACAAAACATGAAAAGTCAGAAGAAAGTACTAAAAAGATATTAGTACCTCTCCCCATTCTGCCTTTTTCTTCTCAGTGTTTACAGATGGCTCTCACATGGCCCATGGCTTTGCACACCTCTAAGATATTTAAGATCGCATGGATGTTTATCCACTATAGTTTACTGACTATCACAATTGGCTCAGTACTAATTTGAGAAGAAGGTGGTGGCAGTGACAGTGTTTTTGACAATTATTATTATTACTTTTAAAAGAACACAAAAGCAGGGGACTTAAAGAGGAGAAATAAATGGATTGAAGGTTTCATAACTTGAGACAAAATATTTAATTAAGTTCAGCACTACATTCTTTGAATGCAACTATTCAGAAACTACAATTGATATATTTTTATCTTTCTCTCTGCTGGCTCCTTCCCCAATACTTTCTCCCCCACCCCCACCCCCCAGTCTTTCTCTCTCAATTCTAAGAGAAGTTTGAGTCTTACTATCACAGGTGAGGTCACTCATTAACTACATCAGGATTTCATTTGTACCTGAGGAGTTGTAATTTCACCTCACAATCCCCCAACCTTTACCCTATATGTCTCAATAAAGAAACTGTAGACTACATACTTCCTAATTCAATTACAATCTAAATACCAGATGGAATACCTAATAATAACCTGTGTATTATTTAATAAAGTTTATCTATAATAATATCAGTAATAAAATATAGCAGCTATCAGTTATTAAACACCTACTATGTATATTACTGTGCAAGTGCTTTAATACAAATATCTGTAATTCTTTTTCTTTTGTAATTAATTTTTATTGGAATATGGTTGCTTTACAATGTTGTGTTAGCCTCCACTGCACAACAAAATGAATCAGCCATACACATACAGATATCCCCTCCCTTCTGGACTTCCCTCCCATTTAGGTTACCACAGTGTACTAGGTGAGTTCCCTGTACTATGCAGCATGTTCCCATCAGTTGTTCATTTCATATATAGTATCAATAACGTATATGTGTCAATCCCAACTTCCCAATTCCTCCCACCCCACCCCTTTCCCCCTTGGTATCCATACATTTGTTTTCTACATCTGTGTCTCTACATCTGCTTTGCAACTAAGATCATCTATACCATTTTTCTAGATTCCACATATATGTGTTATTATACAATATTTGCTTTCCTCTGTCCGACTTACTTCACTCCGTATGACACTCTCTAGGTCCATCCACATCTCTACAAATGACCCAATTTCATTCCTTTTTATGGCTGACAAATATCTGTAATTCTTAAGGAAAGCAGGAAAGGTAAATCCTATTGTCCCTTTTTATGCTTAAAGTAAGAAAGACTGAGAGAATAAGTGAACTAGACTGAAAAGTCAAAGTTATGGGGGCCAAATTCAGATCTGTATGATACAATGCCTGTGCTTTTCATTCCATCCCAACTGGTGACACCCTTGATCACTAGGAGTCAACCTGAATTATGCCAAATTGTATTTACGTAATTGATAGGACATAGACTTTCCTTTGAGCAGTGTCTCTCATTACAGACTTAAGAAAAGGGTGGTGAAATAGTGGTTGAATTAAAATACTATTGGGAGTGTCCACAATTGTTTTAAAAACTGGTTAATCAACTGATCGCTTAATGGATTGGGGTGTCAATCCCAGTGGATTGGGATCCTAATTGGAATCCAGCTACACTGTTTGCTGATAACAAGGCAAAGACTACAGTTAGGGCCTTTGTCTGCCTTTGTCTCAATTGCAAGACAAGGGTTATAGCTAATGGAGTCAAAGAAAGAACTTCACTAATTTTGGTTTGACCAAAATTGTGGATTTTATAATTAAATCAAGTTCAATTATAAATTAAATAGCTTATATAATCATAAATTAAAATTGATGCATTTTTATAAATTAAATTAAATTTTGATAAACTTGACAATCCCTAACACTTTGTTACTCAGAGTTAGTCCACTGCAGTAAATAAGTCAAACGGGGAGTCTTTATTAGGACTATCTCCTTATAATTTCACAAGCCTTCTCTGAGGACTTGCTTTGTTGCTGACACTGTGCTAGTCATGAGGATACGCCTGCCCTATGTAACTTATAGACACTACTGAGTGGTGTTGTGAACACAAACAAGACCAAGATTATAAAAAATACCATTATTTATACTTGGAAATACACTCTATAAATGGGAGGCCAGTAGGACACTCGGCAATTTTGAAATCTTTGTATGTCAGAGCTAAAAGAGATTGTGTCCATCATGAGGTTCGACCGATTGAATTTCACGAGAGTATCTGCAGCCCATAAAAGGTAGAGGCCTTAGTTGTGCAGACCCTGTGAGCCAACGGTCATGGCAGGGCCCCAAGATCCCCTTCCTGTGTGTCAGATCCTCTTCTGAAGTGTTGCTGGGCTCAGAGGAGAGAATGGTCTTATTGGGCTGAGTTGGTCACCAGGTCAGGTGATGTGTGAGCCACTGTGGACAGGGCAAGGGAAGGGCCCAGAGACTGGAGACCATGCCAGAGAATACAGATGGGACTGTGTTTTTAGACTTTAGAGTTTGCTTCAGAACTCATCAACTTGATTTGCTTTTCCTGCCTTCTGTCTCTCCGTTTTGCATTGACCCTAAAATCAAACAAATTAAGAGAAAACTATTTTGCTTTGTTTCCCTTTTCTTTCCTTCTTTCTCTTTAGATGTCTTTTGCCTGCTTTCTTCCTCTTTCACTCTTTATGCTTATTTGAAAACAATAACAACAAAGACAGATAGGTAGATAGATAGATAGAGATAACCTATATAGATCTAGATCTAAATTTATCTATTCATCTATCTATATTTGTTATTGTTTTCAAACAAAATGGAAAACTGGAAGAGTAGCATTTAAAGAGAGAAGGTAGGGGTGTGAAGGTTTTAACTTTAACTTTGTTTACACTTATTTTTTTAATGAGAGTTAACATTACATTTACAAGAGAAAGGCTATCGATACTGGTACTCCTAGACTGTACCAGGCAACTCACTTAATCTTTGTAAGCCTCAGTTTACACATCTTCCAAATAGGACTAATGCTTAGCATTTGCCTGGCATGCAGTTGGCGCTCACTAACCATCTATTGGGCGTAGTTTCACACGGAGAGAACAAATAATGAAAGATGTCCCTTTGCTGGACTAGGGATGCACCAAAATGTGACTTGGAGGATATGGGAATGCACCTTGAACCCCCAATATTAAAGCCAGTGTCCATTTATAACATTTGAAATAAAAGTAATAATCAGTCACCTTTTGTATGAGATCATCAAAGGCATTATTGGAAGCACAAATATGTTTTCGGTTCCGGGAACATTTTGATGTACATCAGGCATTGACTTAATTATAGTCTCTAAGAGAGAAAAGGATCTTTATCTACACCAAAATTATCCATTAAAAAAGGAAAGTAAAATACATCCAGAGAGGCTTCCTAACTTGCTCAAGGCCAGACATTACTCAGTGACAAAACCAAAAACAGATTGTAAAACTGTATACTCTGTTGTACAGACTAGAAAGCATGACACCATTACCTCACAAGACAGAACTAGAACATAAATAACCACAGTGATAATTAATAGCTAATACTTATTGAGCACTAACAATATACTAGATGCTATCTTAAGTGATTTATGTGTAAAAGCTCATTCAATATTTATAAAATCTCAAAAAATAGATACTAGTTTGTCCCTGTATTACTACAGATCAAATAATCTAGAGATTCCTCCACATTAAATTTATCTAATTGCTTCCAGGTTGTAAATTGAATCCATGTTGACAATTTTTAGCTAGTTATCTAAAAAATAATATTGGCTTCATTTGGTAATAAGAAAATTAGTAATTATGGTTTTAACCTTTTTAAAAAATTCTAATTATTTTTTGGTCAACTAACTCTATTTATAAATACATCTTCTATTAGCAGATTTCTAATTTATTTATTTCTAATTACAATGATAATATGCAACATTTGCTGTTAAGCTCTGTGGGTCTGAGCCAAATGGATTTTCTTAAGTACAGACAGACAAAGGAGAGGAATTGGAGCATTTGCCATTTTTATTATTGAACTCTGAAAACAATTTCAGAATGCTGAACAGCGTTCCTTTGGAAAATTAATTTTGAATGGGAATGGCAATCTGCCTTTGGTTACATGGTTGATTATTTTTAATGTATATGGCATAACAGCCATTCACAATAATTACCTGTCAAAGATTTCTGCCTTACTCTATATTCCATTTTTGCCATCAAGATGTACCTATTACTATTTTTAACATAATATGCCTATACGTATATATGTATATGAGACATGCAATCAGGAAATACTGTATTGACTAAAGAGTTCTCTAAGTGGACAAATTTATCTGTGTTAATATCAAATCATGTCACATTTTATTTACAGATAATAGGACACGGATGGATGCTTATTTCAGTAAAAAGTACATTATATTTCAATGTGGTTATTGGTAGTGAAGATGTTAATAGGTAGCGTAACATGGGGGATTTTACATAACTTGGGAAATGTATGTGACATGAGGAAAAGTTAATTTCAGCCTTGCCTCATTAATCATATCTGCCGCCAGCTAAAAACTGTCACCTAAGTATATTGTTCCTTCTGCTGTGTGGTACTGATGAAGATACTGACTTACAAAACAGAAGTAATTGGGCTTGGTGCTAGGAGGAGGGGGAAGGAGAAAGCACAGGAACAAATATGTTTATAGCTGACCTTTCGGAAGAATTGCCCAAGGCACCTTGAGGTGGCACCTGTCATTGCTAATGGAGACTGTGGATTCAAGACTGTTCAAATAGTCCTGCATGTGAACTTCTGGGAACTGAAATTAACTGCAATAGTTCGTTCGTGAAGGCATTCATATCAAAGCCGGCAAAACAGAGGGAATGTCAGGCAAGTCCTGGGTCTATGTGAAGTAAATACTGGGGAGTGGAAATACAGTATGGGGTATGTAGCTGCATTATTACTTCAAAGGCTTTAAAGGTACAAACATTACAAAAGGCATATAACTCAAGAGCAGAAAATGTTCTATGGTGATACTGATGGAACAGTTTACATGGAGCACTTTCAGATACATGATTTCAATTGTTTCTTCCTCAAAATGGGGAGGTAAATATGATGACTTGCAATTTATAAACAGGGTACTGATTTCATAGACTGTAAGCTACACTCCTTACATCACATAGCTGGTATCTGCATAAAAGTGAATTCAAGGATTTGAACTCCAAAAACCCTACTTTTTTCAAAGGACAGGTTTCAAACAACTTTACTGAGGTATAATTTTCATGCAATAAAATTCCTACATTCCAAGCCCATAGTCCAATGAGTTTGGTAAATACAAGCATAATGTAACAACACCATAATCAATATTTACAACATTTCCAGTTACTCAAAAAGTTTTCTTAGTCTCTTTGCAGGCAGTCCCCCACCCCCTGAAGTCTTGGCTTTCAGTAATTGTGATCTGTTTTCTTCCCCTGAATGTATGTATTTTAGACTGTCATATGAATGGAACTACAGAGAAGTAGTCTTTTATAGCTTCTTTTGCTCAGAACAATGTTTAAAGAGATTTGTCCATGTTGTTGCATGTATCAGTGTTTGGTTTATTTTTATTGCTGAGAAGCCATTGTCTGTATATATACCCTGATGCATTTGTCCATGAACCAGCTTATGGACATTTGGGTTGTTTCTAGTTTGGGGCTATTATAACTAATGCTATTATGAACAATCATGTGTTGTGTGCTTGTGTGGACATGTATTTTCATTTTTCTTGGGCAAATACCTAGAAATGTTGGAACATATGGTAAGTATGTAGAACTCAGGTCCTTGACTTCCTATCATTCTTTTTATCTACTATAATCTTTAAATTTTTTAAGATATAAATTTCCCCATAAACACTGCTTAAGATGTATCTCCTACATTTTCATAACATGTATATTTATTTTCATTTGATTTGACTTCTTGTCTAATGTCCCAAGTGAAATCTCTATTTGTTTAATTTCCAAATATTTGGGATTTTTTTCCTGGTATCATTTTTTTATTGAGCTACTGCTATTAACATTCATATACAAGTTTATGTGTAGATATGTGTTTTAATTTCTCTTGGAATGGAATTGCAGGGACATATGATAATTCTGTGTGTAACTTTTTAAAGAAACTTCCACACTATTTCCCAAAGCTGTTGTATCATTTTACATTCCCACAAACAGTGTATGAATGTTCTGATTTCTTCACATCCTTAAAACATGTGAGTATCCATCTTTTTTATTATAACCATTGTAGTTGTACCTCATCGTGGTTTTGATTTACATTTCCTGATGACTAATGATGTTGAGTATATTTTCATATGCTTATTGACCACTTGTATATCTTACTTGGGTATATATCTATTCAGGTAACATATTTTTAATATTATTTTATTAAAGTATTAGAAACATCACCAATTCTCTCCTCTAGTGTTTTTATCTATTTTAAAATTTATTGATATTTGAGATGCATAAAACATGAAATTTCAAACACAAAGCTTTTGCTGTATGTAATACTGCTAGAGATTTTTACTCTACAAATTCAGGGTAATAAAAAATTGAACCATATATAATTTATATCAAATTATCAATCAACCAATCACTCAATCTATCAGTTACTCTCTATCGATCTATCATTCAATATATTTATTTTATATGAGAATAATTAGTATATTTCTCATAAGAGAGAATTTCCATTTAACCAGGTATTGACCAGAACTTATTATTGTGTATTATAATGGTTTGAATAATTTAATATTTCATAGACCAGGTTCAGGATCCACACATTTCAAACCTTCTTTCTCCCCCACTGTCCATATACTTTGCATTCTGGGATTCATAACATACATTCAAATTAGGATATGACATCCATCCTTGCCCATTTGTACTGTGATGTCAGGTGAGTCACCAAAATTTGGTTTAGTAGTATTCCTGGAAGCTCATCCTATAATGGAAGGCCAGAACTAACTAAATGATATTCAGACATGAAGGTAAATCATATAAGTATATTTTACTTAAATACAAATTAAGTACATTCTCAATTCAACTTCCCCTTAGCTGGATGACAACACAGCCCACAGCTACTCTAACGCCACCTGACATGAGATTAAGTGTGGTTAAGGGCAAGTCAGAATAGAAAGAAAAGTGGTTTTAATCAGTTGTGGCCAAAATATTTCCATTTTTGAAAATTTTGCTAAATTCTATGACCATGTGATAATCTTGCACAAAGATACTGACACAGATATCACATCATATTACATACATAGCCTATGAATCCTAGTACTGGAAGTATGTGGGCAGTGAAGGAGCAATCCAGTCTCTATGGAGAACTTATTAAAAATTAGAATTTTTTATCTTTACTTTTGACTCCGAGCAATGAAAACAGTTTCTAAAATATTATGCAGGCCCAGATAAACAATTAGTTTGGTTAATTTTATATTTTAATTAAAAGAGCTCAAAGATAAGGGCCTATTGCTAGCAGAGAGCCAGAGAGAAACAATATACTTCTCACTGAATATTTTTCTATTATCATTATCAGAAATAAAGTACAAAAATTATATTCCACTTAATATTTAGTATACGCCAACCAAATTATTAGGTGACTAACTACATGCACAGTCATATATGATTTCACAACTTTGTGAATGTTAACATTGTTGTTATTGCTATTTTAATCATCATTATTTTAGTATTTCAACTATGTGTTGAAGAAAATGACAGGCAAAGAGGTGAAAGAATTTGCCCGATGTCACGTAGTTAGCATGCCATGGAACAAGAATTATGAACATTTCTCACTTACAAGCCCATAGTCAGAAGGGGGTACAGTAAAAACTATTTTTTTCATTTTTAATGTAAAAGATACCAACAATGGATAAGTGGATAAGGAAGATGTGGTATGTATCTACAAACGAAGACTACTCAGCCTTAAAAAAGAATGAAATCTTGCCATTTGTGACAACATGGATGGACTTTGAGGGTATTACGCTAAGTAAAATAAGTCAGACAGAGAAAGACAAATACCATAAGATTTAACTTATATGTGAAATCTAAAAAGCAAAACAAAACAAAACAACAAAAAAAACACAAAACTCATAGATACAGAAAACAGATTTCTGGTTGCCAGAGGGAAGGGAGGTTGGGGGTGGACAAAATGAGTGAAGGGGATCAAGAGGTACAAATTTGCGGTTATAAAATAAGTCAGTCATGGTGATGCATTGTAGAACACGGTGATAATAATCAATACTATTGTAATGCAAATTTGAAAGTTGCTAAGAATTAATTCTTAAAATTTCTCATCACAAAAATGACTTTGTAATTCTATATTATAATGGGTAACTACACTTATTATGGTGATCATTTCATAATGGATACACCTGAAACTAATATAATGTATGTCAATTATACTTCAATAAAAAAGTACCAAAAATTAATTAACATGCCTGCATTTTAACAAATAATTATAGTGAGAAATTCCATGTAACTATCATTTAAGTTAAGAAATCAATTATTGTTACCATAACAGGAACCCCTTACATACTCTTAACTGATAGGAGCCTCATCACTTTCCTGAAAAAGTAAACCCTGTAATGACTTTTGTGATAACCATTTAATTTTTTTCTTTAACCAGTAAACAACATACTTTGGATCTATATTATCTATAAACAATATAATATATATTGATCTAAACAATATAGTATATCTTTTCCTATTTTGAACTTAATGTAAGTGGAATCTTAATACATTTATTTTATATACTTTCTTTCCTCTTGCCAATCTAAAGTAAATGAGATTATTCTTTTGTTAGAGGTAGCTAGATTTAGTCACTTCCAGTGTTATACGAACATAGAAAATTTTACATGAATATACAAAAATGTATCCGTACATTCTACAGCTGATGAACCTTTGTCCTGGATTTTGGCTTTTACAGGAAAGTATTCCTGTACCTGTATCCTGTTGTACATGTGCAAAGGTTTCGCAAAGGGACATGCTTAGGAGTGATGGGTCACCTATGACTCATCATCGTAACTTCTTCAGTATTACTAGATCATGCCAAATTCTTCCAAAATGGTTGTGAGTGATGGCAACTGTTCTTCCTTCCTCCTTCTCTGCCTTCTTCCCTTCTTTCTTCCTCCCTTTATTCTTTCTCCACAGAATACAATTTCCCATTACCATGTTTTATAACTGCACCACCTATTATTTGAGGAGCTCTTCCTCTTCACAGGGTCCTCTTAGTATTCTCCACCCAACAACTGGATAGAGTACAGAACACAGCATAGGTCAATTAAATTATTTTTTTCTCCAGTGAGATAGAGCTGTTGTCTTTTGGATTGCAAGCCCAAAGCTTATAGACATACGGATGTGGCAGACCTCCCCTCAACCACATGGAGGGGTCCTTTATGCAGCAGAAGAAAATGATCTCAACAGAAGCATAAACAAAGGGAGTAAAAGAAATGGATGGAGATTGGTCAGAATCCTCAGCTCCAGTCCTTGATATCCTATTACGTCCAGGTTTTACTTTGTATCCAGAAAGTTGAAAGCAGCCTTTAAATAACATTGTTAGCTTACAGAACACCCAGGAGGCTTGGTGACACTGTGGTATAAAATGTGGAACTACACTACATAATGCAAGAAACTCTGAGATGAGTTGATAGGAAAAAAAGTATATTCAGAGTGGAAATGTGAGCTCTTCTAGAAGTTTCCAATATACATTGTTATACTAATGTGAGTTACACTTCTGACACTTGAAACAGATGGAAAAGCCTGACTAGTACATACAGTGTTAAATCTATTGTATAAGTGCAACAAGATTGATATAATGTGCATTTCTTGAACATCTGCCACATGTTTCCATAAGACCAAAAGCATTCTCTGTGAGATTAAAACTGGGCAGGACAGGACAATCCCCTTTTGAGAGGAATATCTCTCTTGGAAGTCCCTTGAGTGATATTCAAGAGAGAACTGCAGGCCATTTCACACTTACTCATGCTTTACAAATTACCACAAGGAAGACTAAATGTATAACCCATGTTCTATATTACAACTAGAGGTGACTCACATTATGCATGGAAGCAACATAATTTAGAACACTGGGAAACACTCTAGGTATCAAACAGCAGGGGTGATATTGACAATCTGGACCATTTCCAAATAACAGTGATCAGAACAGTGAATGTGCGCACACAGACATCATATGAGAAACAGTTGGTAGAACTGAGGATTGGTACCCTAGAAAAAACCTAGAAAGCAGGTGATTTTCTAATATCTAAAGACTACAGAAGGGACAGTGTATAACTTAATTGGGTACACTAGAACTAGTGCATAGAAGAAACAAGAGGTAGGACTTTATCATTGCTTATGCCTGGACTCCTGCAAGGTTCCCATGACCTTATCCTTAACATAGCCTTTAATGTGATTTTTAAACATACATTGAACATACACCTAGCTCTTAAGGTGACTCTTTAAATGTACAATAAATAGGATCATATATGTATAGTGGTAGCCTCCTGCAGGACATAAACCCTGGAGCAAGACTACCTGGCTCTGCTGAACTGTGTGACCTTGAATACATTTTTTTAAGATCTCTTTCTGCCTCAGTTTCTTCAGATGCTTTTTACAAGAACTGATTTACTATAAATAAGGTTCTTACGAAAAGGCCTGACATTTATTAAATATTCAATAAATGTTATTTCTTCTTCCTCAACCTTCCCCTCCTCTTCTTCTTACTATTATTATTATTATCATTATTTCACTCTACTGTTTTAAACTTTTTAGATTACTCTAATCATCTATAAGTTGGGTACCAAAGCCCTTACACATTATCCTTGATATATGACTTCTGACTCTCTCTCTAGTCAAATATTTCTCTGCCACCTGTCCCATTTTATACTTAATTTATACACCAGTTGCAGTTACTCTGAAATCCTTTGTTATCTCATGCAAGCATATCTTTGCACATGCTGGATTGTTCCACCTTTATGGTTCACCATTCTGCTGCACACAGATTAGCCATTATTATTATTATTTTTATTAAATCTCCAACGGAAAAACGAACCCCACCATCAACTGTGTGAAATTAATATCTGATATAAAATTCTAATATTGGATATATTACAATGTACAGTATTTGTTGGCTTTTACGTCCTTTCCAAGAGGATTGCAAGCCCTTAAAAGAAAAGGATGTGCTATGTCTCTGTCACATAGCACAATGTCTGACCCATTGATGCACTTACCAAACGCAGTGTTTGTTGAACTGAGAAAAGCTCCATATTGAAGAAAAAAAACTATCTCACAAATAGAAGTTTACATCATTAGAAGAGATTCCTCACAAAGAATCCCTGACACCTTATCATCCTTCTATCTGAAGTCAAATGTCACTTCCATTTGTCCATCTCTGACCATGACCACCCATTCAATAATTTATCCCACCATATATTATTTTCTATTTCAGACATAGTTTTCTCTCACAATACTTAGATCTCTTTGAAACTATTCACTAATATATGTGTTTACTTGGCTGGAGATTGTTTTTATATGTTTGTTTTGTTTTTGTCTTTCTACATCATTGTAAGCTACATACAAAGCAGGAAACATTCTTAATTATATCCCTCATTCCTCAGTCAGGTCTGACTACTAATAGACATTCAATGATCAGTGTGGAATGTAAAACTGAATATTAGTATACATAGTCAAGAACAAACTGAACTATGTGTCAAGAATATTTACTGAATATAAATATAGAAATTAATTCATCAAAAGAGTGAGAATTTGGGCTATATGTTCCCTAAGTCTGAAATTTTTCTTCGTGCATCCTAGCATCACCCCCACTGAATCCCAGCACCACAGAGTATGTGAGAAAGATCACAATGAAATTTGTATTACTCCAACTACGCCAACCCTACTGTGGCCCGCAATACGTTTCCCTTTTGCCAATTACAGGACTCATCTGTTCTCTTTGCCATTTAGTTATTGAGCTTTTCTTGGCCAAGCGTGCCACACAGGGCTAGCGTAGGCATTAAGCTGGCTGCCTGGCCTTCATTAGTTACATCTAATCCATTCCCCAGAAAACACCCCCAGGCCATAAAATGCATCTGTGTGTTGTTTTTATTAGGTCATCTGATTGAGCAGATGCTGATGGCTCTAGAAAAGGAGTGTGCCCTCCTGCCAACCTTAATTTGTTCTGTTTAAGTTACAGGCAGGGCTCATCAATAGTGCTATTTCTGTATTTTAACATGCCATTTCAGACCAGATAGTTATTCCTATATTACAGAATCTTAAAAGTGCAGGGCAATTTCTGAGAGTCACCTAATAACTCTTCTTCAACACGTCACTGGTTCAAAGGTTCCACAGGCATAAATCTCATGTCCTTAGCCCCATGTCATACACTCCTATCCTCCCCAGACCTTTTCCAAGTGGGGACTGCTGCACACATGTTATCACTGGGTCACCAAGGGGCTTTCATCCTCAAACAACTGTCCAACTGCAAAACAAGCTGGCTTAGGATTTCTGATAACAAGAGATCTCTCTAACCACAGAATCTCATAGTTCCTGGACTAAAGGGGAAAGAAGACTTTTTTTTTTTTTTTTTTTTGCATTGTGACAACCTTATAAGGCTTAAATTCTTTCTAATATTTTCCAAATATGGTGTCCCGTCTCTTCCTGAATGACTCCATTGATTTCCCTCTTTTAAGGCTGTTTATTCTTTTTTTTTTTTTTTTTTCTTCAGGAGAGAGGTATAAAGACGAAGGCACTCAATTGTCAGTGTTTTCTTTTTGTATACTGAGACAAAATCTGCCACCCTTTAACTTCCACTTTACTGTTATGCCTGGCATCTAAGAATACCCTTAGCATTGTCCTTCAAATGATGATAAACAGTTACCCTCACCCCAAATCACTTATTTTCCTACTTATTTCCTCTTTACTCGCTGCTCAGAGATGGTGATCAGACTATTCATAGCTCCATATTGACATGAAAAATACTATTTTTCCTCTCAGCGAAGTAGTAGCTATGATTAAGGACACAGGGTAAGTTAACATAATGATGATTAATTTGAAGAAACTGTGGAATTCCTTCTTGTACTGACAGAAAGTCAGAAGACAAGAATGCCTCCCTCATCCTCAGCTGTGCCAGCCTCCTTCTCTAAAACCCACACCGATGCTGCAAGGCTTGGGGCTTATTTTTCACTCCATTTCCCTTTTCCAGAGTTTATCGGAATGAGGCAGAGTATATAGGCAAGAGGTGGCTGACGTTCAAAAGGATGCCAAGGGAGCAGCAGGGAGAGAAGATAAGGAGCCAACCCAAAAGCACCTCCTATTTTATCCTCGCAGAGAGGGTCAGTGGTCCGAAAGCCTCTAAACAGCTGGCTTTTTCTAGAGGATAAAATATTCCTCAGGATTTAGGCCTTCACAGAGCTGCATTAGTTATTTGAAGCCTTGTACTGCATTAGCCCTTTGTTAATTGGTATCCTAGTGGCTTGAAAAAGTCATATAAATCCAGTGAAATCTGTTTGCAGTCAGCACGCCTAAAAAAAAAAAAAAAAATTCAATGTGGTATGGCTCAAAGCCCCAGAGGATCAATAGGAGTTATCTGGGCAGAGTTTTCATTGTATTTATATTACACAACTTGCTTCGTTCAAGCTGTTGCCTGGTTTCCTTGATCTGACATGTGGGATGGAGGACAAAGCCAAGGTCAAAAACCAAGAGGTAAGCTGCAGGCCCTGAGGCATTTTGCATCTCCGTGACTCGTCTGCAAACCTCAGGAAGACTCTCAGATGGTTCTGAGTCACTGACTCGAGTCCAATACTATTTAGCAAGAGAAAATGCTATTTTTATAAAGGTTATGTGGCAGCACATCTAGGCGGAAACACACTCCCTTTATATGACATGGTCTTTCTTTCATTATTTTAGACTGCAATATGACTTTCCACAATCAGGTCAGATCAATTCATATTGGTTCTCAATTTCCTATCCAAACTCTTGTAGGATGTGATAGACAATGACTACGGGAAGGAGAAAAATGAGAAGTGAAAGCAGCAACTCTAGTGAAAAAGACTCAATGTATTAAATCTTACACGTGAAAATGGATAGTAATAAGAGTCAAATGGGCAAAATGGGGCAGAAGAGCTAAGTCTTGATATTTAAGTTCATGACAGACATCAGCCTCAAACTGGCGAGCCTTTAATGATATTTAAGTCTTCAGGTTAATAATGATCATTTTCTCCTTCTGGTAGTCTTTTTGCTGTGTTGCAAAATATAACTAAACATCTGTTTAAACAAACAAAAAAGATTAATGGTAACATCTAAGTAAGGAGAGGATTTGTTCTTATTTTACTTCAAAACCTTACTTTTTTACATTTGTCTCCTGCTCTAGGACCTGCAATGACTTCCATTTACCATGGCTGTGCCATCCAATAGAGCAGTCACAAGTCATGTGTGGCTGATAAGCAGTAGAAATGTAGTTGGTAAGACCAAGGAACTGAATTTAGCATCTGATTCTAGTTGACCTGTAGATGTAAAATGCACACTGAATGTCAAAGACTTAATATGAAAAAGAATATATCACATTGACAATGTTTCACAGAGATCACAATTTGAAATGACAATATATGGGATATATTGAGTTAAGGAAAATAAATTATTAAAATTAATTTTACCTTTTTTTTTTTGCTTTCTAAATGTGGCTATGAGAACATTTAAAATTAGATATGTCGTTTGCATTAAATTTCTGTTGTATGGTGCATCAAGTTTGACCTGCATCTGACTTTCTGAAGCCCTCTAAGACTAGGTACACACTTAAGATACCATTCATTCATTTATTCATTCACAAAACACTTCAATGAGCATCTATTCCATTCCAGACCATGGGACAGTTTCTGGAATTCAGAGAAGAGGTGTAGGTTGGAGATACAGATTTTGGAGCTATTGGCTTATATAATTAAAATCATGGTGGCAATTCACACTACCCAAAGAAAGTGAATAGCAAATAAGGAAGAGAAATGACAATTCAAAACTCTAGAAAATAATATGAAATTAATAGAACAAAAAGGAAGAGGAGTCTCTGAAAGAAGATGAGAAGGGATGGCAAGATTTTTAGGATGAGAACTAAACCAAATCTGAAAATTAGGATCTTGAACTAATTACAGAAAAGAATCAGTTTACAGAGTGTAGGATGCTCTGTGGTCTCAACCAATATTTAGCTTGAAATCCATGGTGATGATGTAATTGAGGAAAAAAATGGTATAATTTGGAGTAATCCAATTCAATAAGCTTTGTAAAGCACATTTTTTGGTTGTATTTACCAACTTCTGAGATGTACAGAGACTAACAAACATAATCTCTAAGATTTTTTATAGTGTAGCCAAGAAGATAGATTAGCACTGAAACAACTATAGCTAGTGGGAGAATAGGACAGCTTCTGGGATAAGAGTACAGACAAAGGAGGGACAATCCCACTGGGAACTCAGAAGAAGTGCTTTCAGGTACAAATGACAATGACTTCAACAGACTGAGGTGAAAGCACACAACTGTTCCGATCCATGGGTTGCATGGATGTATACGGATTTGAGCTGTAGGCTGATGACAAATCCAACAAGGCCTTAAGTGTCCTGAAATGGAATGTGGCCATCACTTGGACAGAGTATGAGAAATAACCTAATAGGTGAGAAAAGTAAAACCTAAAAACTATTAAAATAACATTTAGCTAATAAGGCTTCCTCCTGGCCATTCCAAGCACCAATGCAAACATTCAAGATTCACAGTCAATTGTCAGAGGGGAAATAAGAATAAAAACAAGAGTGAACACTGGGGTGGATGTGCAGATCTGCTTAACTAAATAGATGTTGTTGGCTGAAGGAAAATAAAAGCTTGATAGTAGAGCGATATTTTTACTAGGAACAAAGACTGTTATTTGAGGAAATCACTTGGAAATTTTGAATATTAACCCCCTCCCAGAAGCCTGGTCTCAACACCATGAAGACTGACTTACCAACCTGTACAGCAGACCTTTGAGGAAAGAAGTAGCCATTGCAGAGATCTTAATGTGAATGTAGAGGCTGTGATTATAGCAAGTGTTAAAAGCACTGGCTGGCAGCTTGGATGAACAAGAATTAAAGCCACCACAAATAACCAGGGGGAACTGATGCTTGTTAGCATTCTGGGAGATGTTAGATGCACAGAAAATGGAAGTCTCAACAGTGACTTTTTCAGGCAGCCTAGCAGTAACCTCCGTTCAAAAATGGGGCAGTAGGAGAGGGTCACCGACATTAACTGATCTCCTCCTGTGAGCCTGACATTTTCAAGTGGGTTAACTCATTTAATCCTATGAACTAGATTTAGTAAAGAATTCTACAGATCAGAAAACTGTCAGGGCTGTAGACACAGGAAGAATTTGAACCTAATCCTGAAACAGTTCCCAAGTCGTTGCATTAGGAGTACCTCAGTGCCAATTCATCTTATTTTCTCTTCCTATGAAGAGCTAGAGGAAAAGATGGGCAGATACATCTACAGTGTATTAAGCACCAACTATATGCAAGGTATCAGTGCTAGTTTCCCTAATATACATAATCCACACAATAACTTTACTGTAAAATGTTGGTTATTTGCCCCTCCCCATCCTTCTATAATGAATTTGGGGATCAGAAAGAATGTATTCAGGAATTATTGAGTTAATTATGACTTTTCTCTGCTTCCTTCCTTTTGATACTTTGTAATAAAATCAGAATAGGAGGTAGACTAACGTTCTTTAAACATAGCTTTCCCACCACTGCTACACATTAGAATCAGCTGGGGAGCTTTTTAAAGAGCTCTGACGCTAAGACCACACCCCCAAAGATTCTCATTTGATTGGGCTGGGGCAGGGAGGGTTCTATTCAAAATCTCCTTCATTGGTTGTGGGGTGAAGCAGGAATAACTCGATAATGCCAGACTTACTTTTTTCAAAACGTGAGGGTGGTCAAAATCACATTAATAGTGGGAACATATTTTTTTTAGAAGTAGAGTGTATTGTGTTCAGAACAAGAATAGTCACTCTGTCCAGAATGATCTCTTCCTAAGAATTTCAGGAAGAACCTGACCATAGCCATGGATGGGCAGAGCCTTGCCTGGATGTGCAGGCTCTGAATTATTTCCACCATGCAGTTCTACCCTCTTCAAAGCATGAAGACACAGCAGACCCTACATTATCATTTTCTCAAAGTTGGAGATAGCAGGGCTGATGGGAATAAGGAAGGAAGCATGGCCAGGACTTTTTCTTTCTCAGCTATGAGGAGTTGAGTTTCCTTGGGGAACAGAAGAAAAATAGTCTTAAATAGGGGTGAATGGAGGAGACAATGGGGGAAGATTAGGTAGTTAGAGGGAATTAGAAAATGGGGCATAGGGGAGGACGTTCAAGATGGTGGAGGAGTAAGACGTGGAGATCACCTTCCTCCCTACAAATACATCAAAAATACATCTACATGTGGAACAACTCCTACTGAACATATACTGAATGCTGGCAGAAGACCTCAGACTTCCCAAAATGCAAGATAATCCCCACCTACCTGGGTAGGGCAAAAGAAAAAAGAAAAAACAGAGACAAAAGAATAGGGACAGGACCTGCACCTCTGGGAGGGAGTTCTGAAGGAGGAAAACTTTCCACACACTAGGAAGGCCCTTCACTGGTGGAAACGGGGGGTGGGTCGGGGGGAAGCTTCGGAGTCACAGAGGACAGCGCAGCAACAGGGGTACAGAGGGCAAAGCAGAGAGATTCCCGCACAGAGGATTGGTACCGAACAGCACTCACCAGCCTGAGAGGCTTGTCTGCTCACCTGCCAGGGCGGGTGGGGGCTGGGAGCTGAGGCTCGGGCTTCGGAGGTCAGATCCCAGGGAGAGGACTGTGGTTGGCTGTGTGAACACAGCCTGAAGGGGGCCAGTACGCCACAGTTAACCAGAAGGGAGTCCAAGAAAAAGTCTGGAACTACCTAAGAATCAAGAGGCCATTGTTTCGCAGTGCATGAGGAGAGGCGATTCAGAACACCGCCTAAACGAGCTTCAGAGATGGGCATCAGCTGTGGCTATCAGCGTGGACACCAGAGATGGGCATGGAACTCTAAGGCTGCTGCTGCAGCCACCAAAAATCTTGTGTGCAAGCACAGGTCACTATCCACAACTCCCCACCCGGGAGCCTGTACAGCCCACCACTGCAAGGGTCCCGTGATCCAGGGACAACTTCCCTGGGAGAACACATGGCACGCCTCAGGCTGTTGCAACGTCACACTGGCCTCTGCCGCTGCAGGCTTGCCCTGCATTCCTTACCCCTCCTTCCCTGCTGCCTGAGTGAGCCAGAGCCCCTTAACCAGCCACTCCTTTAACCCCCTCCTATCTGGGCAAGGAACAGATGCCAGAGGGCGACCTACATGCAGAGGCAGGGCCAAATCCAAAGCTGAACCCCAGGAGCTGTGCGAACAAAGAAGAGAAAGGGAAATTTCTCCGTGCAGCCTTAGGAGCAGCGGATTAAATCTCCACAAGCAACTTGATGTTCCCTGCATCTCTGGAATACCTGAATAGACAACGAATTATCCCAAAATTGCAGCGGTGGACTTTGGGAGCAACTGTAGACTTGGAGTTTGCTGTATGCGACTGATTTGTTTCTGATTTTTATATTTATCTTAGAATAGTTTTTAGTGCTTGTTATCATTGGTGGATTTGTTTATTGGTTTGGCTGCTCTCTTCTTTTTTTTATTACTTTTTAATTATTTTATTCTAATAATAGTTTTTTATTTTTTTATTTTAAAAACTTTATTTTATTTTACTTTTTTCTTTCTTCCTATTTTTTCTCCCTTTTCTTCTGAGCCATGTGGCTGACAGGGTCTTGGTGCTCCAGCCAGGTGTCAGGTCTGAGCCTCTGAGGTGGGAGAGCCGAGTTCAGGACATTGGACCACCAGAGATAGCCTGGCCCCACGTAATATCAATCAGGAAGAGCTCTCCCACACATCTCTGTCTCAATGTTAAGACCCAGTTCCACTCAATGACCAGCAAGCTCCAGTGCCAGAAACCACATGACAAACAATTAGCAAGACAAGAACACAACCCCACCCACTAGCAGAGAGGTTGCCTAAAATCATAATAAATTCAGAGACACCCCAAAACACACCACCAGATGCGGTCCTGCCCACCAGAAAGAAAAGATACAGCCTCACCCACCAGAACACAGGCACCAGTCCCCTCCACTAGGAAGCCTACACAACCCACTGGACCAGGCCAATCTTACCCACTTGGAGCAGACACCAAAAACAATGGGAACTATGAACCTGCAGCCTGCAAAAAGAACACCCCGAACACAGTAAGTTAAGCAAAATAAGAAGACAGAGATATACGCAGCAGATGAAGGAGCAAAGTAAAAACCCAACAGACCAAACAAATGAAGAGGAAATAGGCAGTCTACCTGAAAAAGAATTCAGAGTAATGATAGTAAAGATGATAAAAAATTGTGGAAATAGAATGGAGAAAATACAAGAAACGTTTAACAAGGACGTAGAAGAACTAAAGAGCAAACAAGCAATGATGAAGAACACAATAAATGAAGTTAAAAATTCTCTAGGAGGAATCAACAGCAGAATAACTGAGGCAGAAAAACGGATAATGATCTGGAAGATAAAACAGTGGAAATAACTACCAGAGAGCAGAATAAAGAAAAAAGAATGAAAAGAATTGAGGACAGTCTCAGAGACTTCTGGGACAACATTAAATGAACTCACATTCGAATTATAGGGGTCCCAGAAGAAGAGAAAAAGAAAGGGACTGAGAAAATATTTGAAAAGATGATGGTTGAAAACTTCCCCTAATATGGGAAAGGATAGTCAATCAAGTCCGGGAAGCACAGAGAGTCCCATATAGGATAAATCCAAGGAGAAACAAATCAAGAAACATATTAATCAAATTAACAAAACGTAAATACAATGAAAAAATATTAAAAGCAGCAAGGGAAAAGCAACAAATAACACACAAGGGAATCCCCATAAGTTTAACAGCTGATCCTTCAGCAGAAACTCTACAAGCCAGAAGGGAGTGGCAAGACATATTTCAAGTGATGAAAGGGAAAAACCTACAACCAAGATTACTCTACCCAGTAAGGATCTCATTCAGATCTGACGGAGAAATTAAAACCTTTACAGACCAGCAAAAGCTAAGAGAATTCAGCACCACCAAACCAGCTTTACACCAAATGCTAAAGGAACTTCTCTAGGCAGGAAACACAAGAGAAGGAAAACACCTACAATAACAAACCCAAAACAACTAAGAAAATGGTAATAGGAACATACATATCAATAATTACATTAAATGAAAATGGATTAAATGCTCCAACCAAAAGACACAGACTGGTTGAATGGATACAAAAACAAGACCCGTATGTATGCTGCCTACAACAGACCCATTTCAGACCTAGGGACACATACAGACTGAAAGTGAGGGGATGGAAAAAGTTATTCCACGCAAATGGAAATCAAAAGAGAGCTGGAGTAGCAATTCTCATATCAGACAAAATAGGCTTTAAAATAAAGACTATTACAAGAGACAAAGAAGGATACTACATAATGATCAAAGTATCAATCCAAGAAGAAGATATAAGAATTGTAAATATTTATGCACCCAACATAGGAGCACCTCAATACATAAGGCAAATGCTAACAGCCATAAAAGGGGAAATCGACAGTAACACAATCATAGTAGGGGACTTTAACACCCCACTTTCACCAATGGACAGATCCCTCAAAATGAAAATAAATAAGGAAACACAAGCTTTAAATGACACATTAGGGCTTCCCTGGTGGCGCAGTGGTTGAGAGTCTGCCTGACAATGCAAGGGACACGGGTTCGAGCCCTGGTCTGGGAGGATCCCACATGCTGTGGAGCAACTAGGCCCGTGAGCCACAACTACTGAGCCTGCGCATCTGGAGTCTGTGCTCTGCAACAAGAGAGGCAGCGATAGTGAGAGGCCCGCGCACCGCGATGAAGAGTGGTCCCCGCTTGCCGCAACTAGAGAGGGTCCTTGCACAGAAACGAAGACCCAACACAGCCAGCCATAAATAAAATAAATAAATAAATAAATAAATAACACATTAAACAAGATGGACTTAATTGATATGTCTAGGACATTCCATCCAAAAACAACAAAATACACTTCCTTCTCAAGTGCTCATGGAACATTCTCCAGGATAGATCATATCTTGGGTCATAAATCAAGCCTTGGTAAATTTAAGAAACTTGAAATCGTATCAAGTATCTTCCCTGACCACAACACTATGAGACTAGATATCAATTATAGGAAAAAAATATGTAAAAAATACAAAAACATGGAGGCTAAACAATACACTATTAAATAACCAAGAGATCACTGAAGAAATCAAAGAGGAAATCAGAAAATACCTAGAAACAAATGACAATGAATACACAACAACCCAAAACCTATGGATGGAGCAAGAGCAGTTCTAAGAGGGAAGTTTATAGCAATACAATCCTACTTCAAGAAACAAGAAACAACTCAAATAAACAACCTAACCTTACACCTAAAGCAATTAGAGAAAGAAGAACAAAAAATCCCAAAGTTAGCAGAAGGAAAGAAATCATAACAATCGGATCAGAAATAAATGAAAAACAAATGAAGGAAACAATATCAAAAGTCAATAAAACTAAAAGCTAGTTCTTTGAGAAGATAAACAAAATTGATATACCATTAGCCAGATTCATCAAGAAAAAAGGGGAGAAGACTCAAGTCAACAGAATTAGAAATGAAAAAGGAGAAGTAACAACTGACAGGCAGAAATACAAAGGATCATAAGAGATTACTACAAGCAACTCTATGCCAATAAAATGGAAAACCTGAAAGAAATGGACAAATTCTTAGAAAAGCACAACTTCCGTGACTGAACCAGGAAGAAATAGAAAATATAAACAGACCAATCACAAGCACTGAAATTGAAACTGTGATTAAAAACCTTCCAACAAAAAAAAGTCCAGGACCAGATGGCTTCACGAGTGAATTCTATCAAACATTTAGAGAGGACCTAACACCTACCACTCTCAAACTCTTCCAAAATATAGTAGAGGTAGGAACATTGCCAAACTCATTCTACGAGACCACCATCACCCTGATACCAAAACCAGACAAAGCTGTCACAAAAAAAGGAAACTACAGGCCAATATCACTGATGAACATACATGCAAAAATCCTCAACAAAATACTAGCAAACAGAATCCAACAACACATTAAAAGGATCATACACCATGATCAAGTGGGGTTTATCCCAGGGATGCAAGGATTCTTCAATATATGCAAATCAATGTGATAAACCATATTAAAAAATTGAAGGAGAAAAAATATATGATAATCTCAATAGATGCAGAAAAAGCTTTTGGCAAAATTCAACACCCATTTATGATAAAATCCCTCCAGAAAGTAGGCATAGAGGGAACTTACCTCAACATATTAAAGGCCATATATGACAAACCTACAGCTAACATAATTCTCAGTGGTGAAAAACTGAAACCAATCCCTCTAAGATCAGGTACAAGACAAGTTTGCCCACTCTTGCCACTATTATTCAACATAGTTTTGGAAGTTTTAGCCTCAGCATTCAGAGAAGGAAAAGAAGTAATAGGAATCCAAATTGGAAAAGAAGTAAAACTCCCACTGTTTGCCGATGACGTGATACTACACATAGAGAATCCTAAAGATGTTACCAGAAAACTACTAGAGCTAATCAATGAATCTGGTAAAGTAGCAGGATACAAAATTAATGCAAGAGGGCTTCCCTGGTGGCGCAGTGGTTGAGAGTCTGCCTGCCAATGCAGGGGACATGGGTTCGAGCCCTGGTCTGGGAGGATCCCACATGCCGCGGAGCAACTAGTCCCGTGAGCTGCAGCTGCTGAGCCTGAGTGTCTGGAGCCTGTGCTCCGAAACCGGAGAGGCTGTGACGGTGAGAGGCCCGCGCACCGCGATGAAGAGTGGTCCCCGCTCGCCACAACTGGAGAAAGCCCTTGCACAGAAACGAAGACCCAACATAGCCATAAAAATAAATTAATTAATTAATTAAAAAAAAAAATTAATGCAAGAAATCTCTTGCATTCCTATACACTAATGATGAAAATTGGAAAGAGAAATTAAGGAAACCCTCCCATTTACCACTGCAACCAAAAGAGTAAAATACCTAGGAATAAACCTACCTAAGGAGACAAAAGACTTGCATGCAGAAAACTATGACACTGATGAAAAAAATTAAAGATGATACAAACAGATGGAGAGATACACCATGTGCTTGGATTGGAAGAATCAATACTGTGAAAATGACTATACTACCCAAAGCAATCTACAGATTCAATGCAATCCCTATCAAATTACCAATGGCATTTTTTACAGAACTAGAACAAAAAAATCTTAAAATTTGTATGGAAACACAAAAGACCCCGAATAGCTAAAGCAATCTTTAGAAAGAAAAATGGAGCTGGAGGAATCGGGTCCCTGACTTCAGACTATACTACAAAGCTTCAGTCATCAAGACAGTATGGTACTGGCACCAAAACAGAAATATAGACAATGGAACAGGATAGAAAGCCCAGAGATAAACCTACGCACCTATGGTCACCTTTTTTTTGATAAAGGAGGCAAGAATATACAATGGAGAAAAGACAGCCTCTTCAATAAGTGGTGCTGGGAAAACTGGCCAGCTACATGTAAAAGAATGAAATTAGAACACGCCCTAAACCATACACAAAAATAAACTCAAAATGGAATAAAGACCCAAATGTAAGGCCAGACACGATAAAACTCTTAAGAGGAAAACATAAGCAGGACACTCTATGACATAAATCACAGTGAGATCCTTTTTGACCCACCTCCTAGAGAAATGGGAATAATAACAAAAATAAACAAAAGGGACCTAAGGAAACTTAAAAGCTTTTGCACAACAAAGGAAACCATAAACAAAACAAAAAGACAACCCTCAGAGTGGGAGAAAATATTTGCAAACGAAGCAACTGACAAAGGACTAATCTCCAAAATATACAAGCAGCTCATGCAGCTCAATATCAAAAAAAGAAACAACCCAATCCAGAAATGGGCAGAAGACCTAAATAGACATTTCTCCAAAGAAGATATACAGATTGCCAACAAACACATGAAAGAATGCTCAACATCATTAATCATTAGAGAAATGCAAGTCAAAACTACAATGAGATATCATCTCACACCAGCTTCAAGGAATTTATAGTTCTTCACTAATGTTGATCATGCATCTCCCTTCCTCCTCCTCTCCCTCCCTTCCATCCTTCCCTCCTCCTTACTTCCCACAGTCCTGAGGAATCCAGCTACGTCTGATTTGGCCTTAGTACTCCTCCCACCATCTCCACATACTTTTCTCAGCTTCTTCCTCCAATGTTTGGTTGCAAAATTAGGCCACCACCTCCCTAGATTTCTACTTCATAGTCTCCAGTTTCCCAAGAATCTCTTTAAAGAAATAGGATAGATATGTGGGGAGGAAAAAAGTCATACAGGAGAAGGATGAGAGCAGATAAAATTTTAGAGCCATTACTATGTGCTAGGCTTTGGTGTAAGTGCTTATCACATTTTAACTCTTTTAAACCTTACTACAACTTTATGCAATAATAATAGTATTATCCAACTTTATAGATGAGGAAGTAGAAACTGAGAAAGGTTGTCTTGTCAAAGGTTATCAGCTAGAAAGTTTTTGTAAAGGCAGGATGTGGGACCAGATAGTCACTCAAGAGCTCAGAATTTTAACCGCTTTCCTCTGAATTTGGTGATTTTTATAAAAGTTCTCCTTGGTGAATTCCTCTCTACAGTTTTTTGCTCAGTTCTTTACATTTTCCTTGAAAGTTCTCTAAAATGTCCCAGTAAGGACACTAGCCTTATTGTTAAATTTGCTGCTTTTACTTCTGAAAGGAGAACTCATGAATGTCCAAACATATGTCAAACTTCTCCATTCTGAAACCATAGCAAGGTCTCTAGTTTTACAAAAAAAAAGTAATTCCCAAACATGGTACAGAGGAAGTTTTATATATATAAATATATATATATTTTTTTAAATTAATTTTTTGTCTGCCTTGGGTCTTTGTTGCTGTGCATGGGCTTTCTCTAGCTGCAGCGAGCGGGGGCTTCTCTTCCTTGCACTGCGCGGGCTTCTCATTGTGGTGGCTTCTCTTTGTTGTGGAGCAGAGGCTCTAGGTGCGCAGGCTTCAGTAGTTGTGGCACGCAGGCTCAGTAGTTGTGGCTCACGGGCTCTAGAGCGCAGGCTCAGTAGTTGTGGTGCAGGGGCTTAGTTGCTTCACGGCATGTGGGATCTTCCCGGACCAGGGCTTGAACCCGTGTCCCCTGCATTGGCAGCTGGATTCTTAACCACTGTGCCACCAGGGAAGTCCCTATATTTATATAACTTAACATAGAGCCTTTTTGTTTAAAATATAAAAGTCAAGAGCTAAGAAGGTATGAATACCATATTATTCTATATCATAATTTGATTCATGATCCAAGACAGGTATACTTATATGTGGAATCCGAAAAATAAAACAAAGGGATATAACAAAACAGAAAGAGACTCACAAATATAGAGAACAAATGAGTGGTAACCAGTGGGGAGGGGGCTGGAGGGTTAGGAAAAGATGGGTGAAGGGGCTTAAGAGGTACAAACTACTAGGTATAAAATAGTTAAGGTACAAAGATGTAATGTATAGCACAGGAATATTGTCAATATTTTATAATAACTTTATATGAAGTATAAACTATAAAAATATCAAGTCACTATGTTGTACACTTGAAACAAATATAATATTGTAAGTCAACTACACTTGAATAATAAAAAAAAGACAGATAGAATCCCTGTGAATACAAATCAGAGTCCCTGACTCACTGCATTGCTAGAAAATCAACTATATAAGGAAGAGGTCACATTTTGACTAGTTATATTTTAAAAATAAATATAAACGATACAACAAATGAACAAATTTTACGTTTATCTCCTAACTGAGAGAAAGGCTGCTAAACTGGGATCACCGTGACTTCTGGAATTAGGAGGGATTTCAATGAATACCTGGCCACTACTGAGCTGTGGGACATAACATTACCCAGTCTCAGTTCCTTGACTATAAATGGAGTTAAGGGTCTTAGAGGGACTTGAGAAGAATTAACTGCATAGAAGGTACATTTAGTACTTTCATGCAGAAGGGATTCAGTGCTACCTCACCCCAATTTCTTTCTTTTTCCTTCACTTCCATGGCCAGGTCCTCTAGAGTCCACATGCCTAAACCCCTTCAAGGCTCAAACCAAAGACTACAAAGTCCTCAAAGCATTTAACTTTTCCTGTGACAGATGTTCCTTCTTCAAATTTGAAAATTCCTATGGCAACTTCCTTTTGTCAGATCCTTATTCCACGAATCCTGAATCCAGAAACTTAGGTACCACTTACAGCACAGTTCATCAAAACACTCCAGTCCTTCATTAGGAAGTTCCGAACTATTAAAGAAGATTAAACTCTTAAAATCCAGCAATACTGTATGTTTCCTCTTTCCACATACACTCTCTGAGGTCTTTCATTCCCTTATATTGTCCCTCTGTTTGTCCATTTCTTCCTCTCTCTCCCATCCCCCGGTCTGTGTTATATAGTTCAGTTCAGCTGCATTTTCCTTTTTATCCCATCCTGTAAATAACCTACAGTCGTCCCTTGGTATCCAAGAGGGATTGGTTTTAGGATCCGCCATGGATACGAAAATCTGAGGACGCTCAATTCCCATAGTCCTCTGTATCTGCGAGTTCCTTATCTGTGAATTCAACCAGCCTCAAATGTAAAACATAGTACACGGAACCCATGGATACTGAGGATTGACTGTAATTTCTTTCCTTCATTTGCCTTCATTCCCCTATTCTCCTTTCTCATTCACTCCTCAGAAATTCATCTGGGTAAATAAAGGCAATTGTGAAGGCAGTGACCATATTGTCTTAAAGAAGTATTGAGAAATGTGAATGAGAATTTACAGACTGATAGGTTTCTTGAGCTGCAAATATGCCAGTTACTTACACCTTTGCCTCATGCTAACCTGCCCTTCATTCTATGAGCTCTTGAGGGCCTTATCTTAACCATACCTCTATGCCTGACAATATCTGGCCTAGAAAAGCTAATCATTTCTGCCCCCATCCTTCACTCTCATTGTAGAGGCCTGCACTGCCTTCTCACTTCACCATCACAACCTCAGCCAAGATGATGGAGAGTCACATGACCCTGTCCACCGCTGATTGGACCAGAGGCAAACCCCCCTCTCAAAGAGGGCCCATAATGTTCTTTCTTGTAGGAATTTGGAATCCAGTCTCACCTTGTTCAGTCAAGCACTGTTTTGAAATTAGAGGTGAGGAGTAGCCAGGTATGAGGAAGCTTTATTTGGACACGCGTTTGCAGAAGCAGAAAAAGCAAAGGTAGTTGATTGTGGAGATAGATGAGAGAGAGAGATAATTAGAGATAAGAGATTAAGGTGGCCTGAGAAGAGCACAGCTACCTGCAATACAATACCATTTTGCCCCTTGGTTACTGGCTCAAGGGAGGCCTAACTGACTTTCCTGTACTTGGGCCCCATGATAAACCTTTGTATTTTGTGTAAGCTGTTCTGTAAGGATTACGTCCCTTATTCCAAGCAATTTCTGAAAGAAATGGCATTAGACACTGAGATGACAAAACTATAGATTTGGTTCACATAAATTTCTATCGCTGAAGAATCATGTTAGAAAAATAGGATACCATTTTATCAAAGGCTGCTTTGATGCATTGGCAGTAGGCTTTGTGAAATATTTAGACACATATGTCAGCAATTCTCAAACTAAAACTAAATTGGACTCCTCAGTAGTTCAGTAACCAAAGTTTGATATCTCCATCTATAAAGTGACAAAATTGGATAAATGGGCCAGAATTTGAGAGGGGAGGAAATATTTTTGAATGTGTGATTTGTTTGGACACAGACCAAGCTAGGTACAAGTTTCAGCTCTCACTTACTGAAATTTTGGGCAAGTTGTTTAATGGTAATAAGTCAATGTTTCCTTTTCTGTAAAACTTACATAACAGTGTCCATCTTTCAGGTGAGGATTATGAAGGAAAAGAAGCAAAAAGAAAGAGAAAGAAAGGGAAGAAAAAAAAAGAGCACAAGGAAAAAGGCTGAAGTGGAAGCAAGAAATGAGAAAAGTTCCATTTGAGTTGTTATGCACCAACTTAGTCTAACGCACTTACAGAGTGATGTGTATATGTAAAGACATTTAATCCATACACTTGAAGAAGTAAGTATGATTCATAACCTCACCATCATTCTTTCCACATAGTTCTTTCTAAGTATGATTTTTATTCCTGCACTAGTTATTTTATTTTGTTCATATATTTTCTTTTTAGCCTTTGATGGTATAGATAGATCATTCACACTCATGGCTGGTCAAGTCTCACTGACCCTATTTGGATATTTTGGATACTCTGGGTTTTATTTCAAACAGAGAGAATATGTAATTCATTGATATATTCTAGAGAGACTGCATGGGTTCAGTTATTCAATCATTCAACCACTTTGTTAAATACCTACTAACTGGTTTGCAATTTCATCTCCTATTTATTATATTTCCTCTAGGTAACAGAACTCCCTAGAATCTCCAGATTTTGTATATTCCTTACATGAATATGTGTTTTCCACAATGGTAATATCAATGCCACACTAGGAGATGAAGACCTCTGGGAAAAGATTATGTATTAGTATAACATTGTAAGGATTCAGACCTGATGCCTGGTGTTCCTATGTGAGGTATCCGCAGCCCTGTTGTTACATTGGCTCTAATTGTGGCTATATCCCCTCTGTCACCTTATACCAACTTCTTCCATTTTATTTTTCTGATCCTTACATTAGGGAAAAATAATTTAATCTTCAATTCTTATTTATATAAAAATTTGACTTTTTCTGAATTGAGAATCTAAATCTCAGTTCATACTCTAATTCTAAAATTCATTTACAAGATTTTACATCAGATTTTAAACCTGAGGTGATGTGAAGCCAGGTCTGGGAAAGCCATATTTGGCCAGGTGTTAGCAGAAGCAGAAAAAGCAGAGGTAACTGATTGTGGAGAGAGATGAGAGAAAGAGAGAGAATTTTAAATGAAGAAAAAAGAAAGACGTAATCTGGACTGTACAATCGTTATGACTAGAAATCTCTTTAACCCTACTGTTTCTCAGGGTGTTTTTTCCCCTTAAATCCATAAAATGGCACTTATAACAGCTATTTCATTGCATTTATCTTGGATGACACCATGTGTGTGCAACATAAGATAAAAGGTTTGTATTATTAAAATAAAAATGCTAATGTAAAGTTTCATTTTATTCTCATTATTATAATAGTTGATTGCTAATGATAGATTGTTCAGCTTATTTATCCTGTTTCATTTTTATGTCCCTTATTCCACACTGAGTTAAAAAAAAAAAACAAAAACTATTAAAAGAGTTACATGACCTTTAAAATGTTCCAAGGAATTTCCATTGCCTTTTTCCTCCTCCTCTTCCTCCTCCTCCTCATTGTAAGAGGAGTGTGATAATAATTTTTACAGTGTGACTTCTAAAGGAAATTACAAATGCAGAAAAGATTGAGTTGTTAGGTAATGGGGAAAGTCAGAATTTTGCCTTTCCTACACCTGCATACCATTGCCAAAGTCCCCTATCACTTTAGACTCTGTGTTTGAGTAGTGTGATATTGATTGCCATGTTGCAGAAGCCAGCCCAGCAGCCTGCATCCTCGGGAGAATCACTGGTTGTGGAGGCACAGGATGGATGACTGACAGCAAGCACCTAGTTCTTTTTTCTGACAAAGCTTTCACTTGTCATTAATTCTCCATCTTCTCTCCCGTTAGTGGCTGCCAGTTTCCACCTAATGCCCAACTGCCAATCAGCTACCAGTTGTTTTTAATTAAGACCACTCACAAATTTCCCTCACGTAACATGCATGGAAAGAAGGGGAATCCTTTTATTCATAATCGAATTTCACGTGTAAATTGCCTTAATCACACTTGTCTGGCAGTCCTGTAACGTGCCACAGGAAAGCAGCACTTTTTCCTGTTCAGTCATGCATGGACTCCACACCTTACCTCTCAGATCCACAGCCACAATTATCTGTTTTTATTTGTGTCTCATTAAATCTGCAATTTATTTCAGAAGCTGGATATTGACTGCCCCAACCCTGGAACTCCACTGCCCATGAACAGATGGCATTGGCTTCACTTGGGTCAAAATCTGAGACGGTCTTTCAGGAATCACTCACAAGGAATATTGTGAGTTTGGCAATAATGACTCTCTGACAATGAATAAACTCTGTCACGTTATGATCTGATAAGTATCAGAACACATATGGAGGTTCACATTCAAGGCTCACCTGAATGGCATCAAAATAACTTCAATATGTTATTGATAAGAAATAACATAAGAAACTTCTCTTATTTTCTAAAAACATTCTTACAAATACTTGAAGGCTACCCATAAAATGGAGGGAAATTGTCCTTTTTAAAAATTATTATTGTACTATGGGGAAACTGTCCTTTTTAAAAATTATTATTGTACTATGGGATAGTCAGGACCTTGTGTGAAGTTTTGAGTTTAAAACAATGATGTAATACACTCATGATTAGAAATTGTTGCCAAATTTTTCTGAGCTTGAAATCCAAAACATACTTTGAGGCTGTTATATCCACCTGGATAATGACAAAGTGTGGGAGATCTTTTCAATCTCTGAAACACAAAATGTTTGAAAACTCATGGCTATAGAAAGTTTTATATAATAGAAAGGAAAAACTCTGCCAAGCATTTGGTCACACCAAACAAAGACCACTAGAACTCCCTTATTCACATCTGTAGTACCTGGTTGAGGAGTTCTGCCTGGGCATGAGTTTCATCTGTTCCAATTTTTTTTCCTAAATCAAAGTCTTTACCATGGCACTCTGTGCTAAAAATCTTTCAATGGCACCTATCACTTAGCATGTTAAAGTTCATATTTTCTACGTATAGCCTAAAAGGACTTCAAAAACCATCCCTTCCCCTCTCTTTCCCCTTCTCTTTCCCCTTCTGATTTTGACTGACATCTGAGTATTCAGTATGCATGGCACTCCTCCATGTTCTTTATGTGTATTGTCATTTAATTCTCACGACATATGTGTTTGCAAATGCATAAAACTGAGAATTAGAGAGATGATATAATTTGCCTAATGTCATAATAACTGGCAGAACTACTACTGGACCCCACAAATTCTGCTTTCATAGCCTGTGCTCTTGAGGATTATGCTGTACGGTTACCCTAAGGTTCAACAATAAGGGGTTACTAGCAAACACACTACCTAACATACATCATCACTGTACATATTTAGTGATTCAGCACCTTATTCCATTCTACCTTTCTGGCTTGCACATGACCCCATTGGCTCATTCACTGTATGATTTTTTCATTGTTCCTGCCTCTTTCCCTCATAATTTCCTAAAAGAAGAAAGTATATTTTATTTTTGCACATCTAGTGCCTAGTGAAGGATACATAGTACATAACTGAATATATAATCATGTTTTTCTATAAATAAAGACATATTTTTCATTGAAGTGAAGAAAATGCAGAATCATAATGAAGGGACAGGAATTCAACATGAAGAATACTATAATGGATAATTTTATAGAAGACAGCAAATATTTCCTGTGCACCAGTCACTTTCACATGGTACATTACATTTGAGCTTTAAATCATATGTAATATGATTAAATTTTCTCTTTTTTGGGTCAAATAAACCAATTCAACTCCTCTATATTTTTAACCATCTTTCTTTTTCTAGCTACACATGAAGAGAAATACATCTAAAACTATAGATGCCAAAATCTTCGAAAGTAGTTTGTTTTTGTTTCTTTTTTTTTCAAATAAAGCTATAGGAGCTTTTATATTCTGCTCTATTTATTGCTCTATTTCTTGAATTGCATAATCAAACTAAAGGACAAAAAAAAATTCGCATGATATGAGTTGGGTACTGGACATGTAGAGTTTGAAGAGCTTTTGTACAATTAATTACATGCCATCCTGGAGTTAAAAAGTTAAGTCATAACAGAAAGAGAGATTCTGCAGCCACAGCATAAAAATAATCATTTATACCAAGGGGATAGATAATATCAACTATCAACGAGGTAAAATATAGAATAAGAAGAGATGCATAAGATACCTTTCCCTGCTAATTTATTCAAGCCACCAAAAGGTTTATTTAATTCACCCATATTTAATCACCCTTCTCCCACCAAACACTTAGCTATTGCCAATGTGGCCCTTAATTTGAGAATTGGCAAATTAATCCAGCAAATTCTCATGGAGTTTCTTCTACGTGTTCAACAGTAGTAGTCATTTTATATAACTTATGTCATCTATACAACAACCTAATGAGGTAAATACTGGTATTAACACCATTACACAGATGAGGAAATTGAAAATCAGGATGATTAATGTAACTTCTTAAGATTATTAATAAGTGGCTAAGTGAAACTTCTGAGTGACACATAGTTTCTAGATCATCTAAAGGGAGACTAAGAAAAAATTGCAGTTGTAATGCGTATACAAATGAGGTTGTAGGAGCAGAAATGAGAGCCCAAAAAAGTCAACTAGAGGAACCCAAATCACAGATGTTGAGTTTAAAATAAAAGTAAAAAATTTTAACGACATTAGGTCTCATATAGGCAGTCTTTATTTTTTTACGTTGACTGTTCTCTTTTTATATCTCACTTCATCTTTTCCTATCTCCTTATCCAGCCCTGTGAAATACTGATGCTCCCAACAGAGTGTTTAGAACACACTTTCAACATTTTTACAGAAGAATTAACTTAGATTGTGGCAAATTAAAAATGGTCATACAAATTTTGACACATCTCCCATTGACAGATGGGGTATATCTCACCTCCCTTTGAATCTGAGAAGGCCTGTGACTGCACTGATAAATAGTGTACAGCAGAAGTGATATTCTGTCAGTTCCATGCCTAGCTTTGAAAAAGACAGGCAGCTTTTGTCTTGTTCTCCTGGAGCCCTAAGCCACAGTGGAAGAAGTCTGATTACTCTAAGGCTGCCATGTTCTGAGAAAGCCCAAGTTAGCCATATGGAGAGTTGGTATGGGGGAGGGAGAGGAGAGAAAGAGACAGAGAGACAGAGAGATGCCACAAGGTACTTTGGTCATTCCAGCTTCCACAAGACCCCAGACATCATGGAACAAAGACAAATGGTCCCTGATGTGTCCTGACCCACAGAATATTAAGACCTATTTATAATAAACTGATGGTTTGCATAGGTTGTTACACCAGAACAGAGAATCAATGTCTTCTCACTTCTAAGGTTGGAAGAATTAAGGAACTGTCAGCAGGTCTTTCTTCCTGTCCTCTCTTCCTTATCTCCTTCCCAAACTGCACTTTTTGATCTGGCAATGCAAGGCCATTCATTCCAAGATGACCTTCTGTTAGTATAAGGAGATTCAAGCTGTGAATTGGGGTCACGGTTATTATACTGTTGGAAGGATAAAGGGGAGCATGGTACTAAAATTTGAAACTGAAAGGAAAGTAAATCGCCCACACAAATACCTCCTTTCAATCATTCAGCAAACCATCCCCATGTCTCTGAGTCTGTCTTTATCAGTGGCACACACTGCTAGAGTCTCACGTAAATGGCCTTTCACTGAGACTAGTAATTTTGAATCTGCAGAAAGAGACGTCCTAAAGAACTTTAGATTCTATTTGGTATATCTTTTTAATTCTGTTGCAGTCTTTCTCTACGAGGGAGAATCTCAAAGATTAATACAGAGGGCTGCTGAAGATCAACCCCAGATATTTGCAAAAAATTCCTGCATAACCTATTTTATATCAACTACATGTTTCAAAGCAAATGACTCAAGTCTTTGCCATGTGTTTTTACTTACTCTAATTGTTGCTTTCTATTTTATAATGTCTTCATGCTTCTATCCCATATTAGGATTAGGACTTATATAACACCATATATCAAAGAAAATTCAACAACCATCTAGTCCAACCTCTTTCTTTCACAAATGAGTTAAATGAGGTCCTGAAATTATAAGTGAATTTTAAGGTCACAGGATCAATTAATGCCACTGACTACAGAGCTGTATTTCTTAACCTTGGCACTATTGACATTTGGGGCTGGATTATTCTTTGGTTAGGGGGATGGGTTATCCTGTACACTGTATGATGTTTAGCAGCAGCTCTGGCCTCTACCCACTAGATGCCACTAGTACATGCCTCATGATAAATAAAAGTGTTTCTTGACTTTACCAAATATCCCGTTGAGCAAAATCACCCCTGGCTGAGAATCACTGCTCTAGAGGGTTTAATGTATGAATTTCTCTTTCTCTTCACTTTGTTTTTTTTTTTTTTTTCCCTCCCCCACAACCCAACCTGGAACTAGCATGCTCCCAGCTAGGACAAGTCAAAGCATGCCTTCTTTTTCACAGAAGTCAGATTGTAGTAGATTAAAGATGGCTGAAATTTATGTGTATAGGCACAACAAACATAAGACACCTTTGAATCTTTGAATGATACTGACTAAATGGTAAGGTTAAGTCAGAACCCAGAGCTTTCTTTCCTTCTGTTCCCCTCCAGAACTTTCTGGTTGTGGCTCTGTGGTTATAACTGCTTACTGAATGATCAATGAAGTCTGATACTTCAAGGCCTGTTTTTCAGATAGGCTGAGAATGTCAATCCTTGTTCTCATCACACTGACTGGAAAGAAACAGCCTTTTAAGCACAAAGACATGCTGCTCGTTGATTTTGGATACATTCTTCTCAATTTAACTTGTTCTCTCAAATGAGGATTTGATGTTTAAGTGAGGTTGTAATTTCTCTGTTGTACAGACATATGTGTCATTCATTTTAAAGTTTTCAGAATCATGAAAGAAAGTGGTTCCTGAAAGACACTTTTGTCCACTGACAACTCATGCCCTCATTCATTCAAGAACTCACTCTGTACCAAATGCCCTGCTAATGTGTGTAGGGGGTTAGAAGATATAATAATGCAATAATGAAGGGGAAATTCCTGGACTCAAAAGAATCATGGCCATGAAAGAAAAACAGCTATCACTAGAATCCACTGTGCTGACTAATCTGATAGATGTAGCCCCCCAGTGCTGAATCTAATATATAATATGGGACCTGAAGTATGACAAGAAGAATGACTGGCACACAAAGAAGCAGGTTGCAGTCTAGGCTGAATGCACATCATGTGCAAAGGCAGAGAAGTATCCTCTATTCTTCTTGATTGAAATACCTAGAAAATATTTAATATAAAATAAATATAATCAATAAAATAATACAATGATATATTTTAAAATAGAGGATGGTTAGAGGAAAGGTCAAGAAAAATATGCTGGTACCAGATAGATAAGGGTTTTCTATGTCAATAAGAACCTGCACTTTCTCTTGTGACCATGAGAAATCACTAGAGGTTTACGCAGGGATGTGACATGATAGATTTGGGATTCATAAAAATCATTCTGAGGCTGTAAAAAGGAATATTAAACAAAAACCTAAAGTAGAGAGGAAGCAGCATATATGAAGAGAAGACTAAGAGACAACAGGACAGGGAGGTGGGAAATCTATACAGGAAAAAATATAAAGATGAACTGATGAACTTTGGTTACTAATTAGACATAAGTATGAAGTAGAAAGGGGTCAGAGATTATAGGACATGGTGAAGGACTGAAAGAGAAAGTAAAGGCTTTCATTTTAGTCACAGTCACTTTGATATACCTGTGAGATGCATAGTTTGAGGTGTTCAATGGACAAACTGGCTCTAAAATCTGAATCTCACAGGAGACATCTAAGTTGGAGATGTAGGTATCAGCAGTGGATAGACAGGAATGAAAAAGATAGCCAGAAGGAACAAAGCAGGCAGAATGGAGAGCCATAGATTAGCACCGGAAAACTGAACAACCTCCCACGTAAAGAAGGTTTTCTTCCTCCTTGAAGATGTGAAATTCCTATTGCTGCCTGGAAACTCCTCTTCTCCCCTTGTCAAAAATTTGATTCTCTTCCTGAGCTTAGAGTTTTAAATGCTATCCCATATATAAGTAGGTCCCTCTTGTTATTCTGTCACTGCACCTTCTTTGAATCCTCCATAGAATGTAACACAATGAGGAATCATATAATGAATTATTTCTTTACTTGATCAGTGTCTATCTCTTCTAGCAGATTGCAAGCTCCTTGAGATCATGGATCATGCCTATTTAATTTATTAAAACATTCCTTTTGTTTTCCATTGTGACTAAATAGAGTAGTAACTCAAATATTTGGTGAATGAATAAGTGAATATTAAGTACATGGATCATAAAAAGGCTTAACCCAGTTTGGAGTTTGGTGTAAAAAGGATTGATATTTATAGTTTGATAACAAGAGCTGACCTGAGACTGTGGCTGCCAAATTTGATTTCTGAATCCCAAAATTGACACTCTGATTTCCTTTCTTCTCCTCAGAAACTCTTACATTTTATTCCAGGAACCCACAAACATGAGGCTGTACGCTTGGAAAAGACATTTGTTTTACTCTTACAATTATGCCATAAATCCCTCTCTAAGATGAGGAAAGGATCCCAAGCACCAAGCATTATCAATGAATAGGAAATATGTGTTGCTGGAAGAGGAGTTGTTCATTTTAGTGAAATTATGCAGCTGTAATCAAGTGACACAAAACTCAATTTCTAAGCAATACCATATGTGAGAAAGATCAGGCATTTTAGAATAAAATATCATCCATCTCAGGACTTCCCTGGTGGTCCAGTGGTTAAGAATCCACCTTCCAATGCAGGGGATGTGGCTTCGATCTCTGGTTGGGGAACTAAGATTCCCACATGCCACAGGGCAACTAAGCCTGCGCTCTCTAGAGCCCATGCATCACAACTAGAGAGCACCACACGCTGCAACTACTGAACCCATGTGCTCTAGAGCCCGCGTGCCACAACTAGAGAGAAGCCCATGCTCCACAACTAGAGAGAAGTCTGTGCGTTGCAACCAAGAGCCCGTGAGCCACAACAAAACATCCCACCTGCTGCAACGAAGATCCCATGTGCCACAACTAAGACCCGACGCAGCCAAATAAATAAATAAATATTTTTAAAAAATATATCATCCGTCTTTCTAAAAGACATTGGAGGTGTTAGATGATCCAAAGGAAAAAAGATCTTTCTGCCCTAGGCCATAGTCAGGAGAATCTATTCACTAGATGCTTGTCCAAGACTTCCTGAGCTTCAAAACTTCATGAAATGGATACCCCAGACCTTGTGGACCCATCTCTTTTATCCCAAGGGAAATCCTGATGACCACCACTCAGTTCACTCTTCTCTGGCTTCATTATATAACTGTTTACTATAGTGCCTCCATCAATTACTTTATCAACCTCTTTGTCCTAGTAATGACACTGATTTATTTAGGCACATAAAAACCACCACAACTCATGAATAAAATCTTTGTACACAAACTGAGTTCTAAATACCGTTCCTTCATTTTCCTTATCTGTTAAATGGAAACAATATTACTTATTCCTCATAGATAGTCACATGGGTTAAAGAAAATGCTCCAAGAAAGGGTCTATCTCAGTGGCTGGTATTGTAGAGAACTGATACATGCAGTCTCCTCTCCCCATAATGATTCATTAAGTATGAGTTAGTGTGTAACCTGTCCAATTTGTAACAACATTTTAAGCATAAGTTTTAAGTGTAGCCTATAATATACTCTTGGATACTTATTAAATACCCAAAAGTTATGAGATTCAATTAGCAACATTTAGGCAACTAGGATAGCTTTCTAGAATCCAATAAATTGCCTCACATCTTCCTTATTGTTTGCTTTCTCTTATTTACCTAGGACATCAGGGACACGGATGGTTTAACCAAGCTCTTCCTAGCCATAGTTCAGATCAGCTTTCACAGGCCTCCACAATCTAACCTATGCCATAATCCTCAAAACTACATCCATGTGATGAACATTTTCTAAAGTCCTATTATGCTCCCTACCTGGGCTAAATGATTAGGATAAACGATAAACCAGATGTAATTCTGTATACCAGGGCTAGACAGATGCAAGGAAGTCCTTGTCAAAACCACTACCTCTTCTTTATAATCTCCTTTTGAGATGCAGTAAATCGATACCTATTTCATATATAAGAAAAGAATGGCAACAGAGAAGTTAAAAGACACCAAGAACAAGATTACACAGCCAAGCTGCCAATGTAGGCTTCTTGATCCTAAATAACATTTTTCTTCTACTTCCATGGAGCACTATCCACTCATAGGTTTATACTGAAGACAGGGGAAGGAGCTGAAGTTTTCTTAGCAAGAAAGCAATAAAGTGAATGACATCTTTTTGATTACTCCAAGTTCAGAAAATCTCTAACTCCAAGTTCACCAGAAAAGGTAAAAAAAAGTTTATAGGAAATGTGTTTTTTTAATTTATTCATATTTTAATTAGTCTATTAGCATGTGGAGGTAATGCACTTTAACGGGACCTTGGCAGGAAAAGCACATTTTAAACAATAAGAAGCCAGGGAAAACATTGAACATAGCTATTATTTTCTGCAGGAGTCTTCTTACAACCTCTTTTTTTTCTTTTTGTTTCTCCTCTCTGGTAACAAAAGGGGAAAAAAGTTTAAATGGAAGAAGATTGCATAGAGTTGGGGATTAACATATTTAATTTACATAATGTCAGTGTGTTAAAGACTATGAAGATGCAGTAGTATAAAATATTCTTAGTTAAAAAGCAGCTCAAAATAGGAACCTCTTTTATTGTGCACATTTCACCAAGTTCATTGTGCGGCTAAGTTAAAAAAGAACACCATTTCTCAGCAAAGGCAGCACGAGATATGCAGAGAGGTATAATTATTTAGGAAGAAGAGTAGTTCTTCATTTGATTAACTCCCCAGGTGATGTAATGAAGACATCATTGATGATATAATTTGACCCTCCTGGCTCATCAAAATGGTGATGTCCACATAGAAACATAACACCAGACTTAAAATTTTAACAGTACAAAGTCAATGATGTTGGAAAGTCTTGTGTGTTTTTTTTAAGTGGAATCATCAAAATCTCCCTCTATGAAGGCACAACAGGCTGCAGAGTAGCTCTCCCTCTTGGATACCACTAATGCTCACTGGCAGCTTTCACTCAGAAAGAGTTTTGCAGAAGAACCACAGTGCCTTTCTCTCTGTGCAGCACGCTTAGCCTAATGCCTACACTGGAACACCATTTCAGGAGTCTTATCTCCTAAGTGCAGAAACTTAAAAAACTACTCTATTTCCAAAACTCAGCTGTCCTCTAGCCTGAAGCCTTTGGCTTGCTTTTTATCTCAAGGCTGTTTGGGAGTGAGGGAGGAGGAAAATGAGAATCAATGACCTAGAGTTAAGATCAGTCAGTATAATGAAAACATCATGGGTCCAGAGTGACTAACTGGGTTCAAAGACTGCTGGAGTGGGGAAAATGCTTCATCCCCCACCTTGCATCTTGTTTTCTTTCGGGTATAGGGAACTCCACCTTTGTGACCTTTGTGGGTACTCTCCATTCCTTTGTACTCTTTATCTTAGGGAATCTGGAATGACAATCACAAAGATAAATTTGAAAGAATTGCAATGTTCAGCTCTGCATCATATTTCTTCCTCTTGGGGCTTAAGCCTACATGTGTCCAGTGATCCTTCAAGTCATCTTACCTAGGCAGACCCACTCCAAGTGATTAGCCCTGCTGCCCTGGTCCAAACCCATTTGGGACTGAGTGAGTCCACATTGAATTCTGGGATAAAGAAGTAGCAAGTTCATCTGACTAATTAATCTAATGCCACATCCTCTGATCTCATCCACCCTTAATGATAACCAAAAAGATATTTTGGCCTCCATATGTATTCTTCGTTCTATTCTCAGGTTGTTCAGAATCCTTGTTTGAAAATGAGCATTATCTAAACTGTAGACCCACAATATAGAGGTTTATCATGCATGTGACCTTGGGGTACATACTGAAACTTTGAATTACAGTTTCCTCATCTGTTAAGTAGAAATAGTGATGATCTCTGTTTAATAGTTTTATTACAAAGTTAGATAAAATGAAAACACACAAAGCTTCCTTGTTTTATTAAGTATAATTGATTTACAGTGTTGTGTTAGTTTCTGGTGTATAGCAAAGTGATTCAGTTACATGTATATTATATATATACTATATATATGTATGTAATATACATTATTTTTCACACTGTTTTCCATTACGGTTTATTAAAGGATATTGAATATAGTTCCCTGTGCTATACAGTAGGACCTTGTTGTTATATCCATTCCATATATAAAAGTTTGCATCTGCTAGTCCCAAACTCTCAATCCAACCCTTCCTCATCCCCCACCCTTGGCAACCACAAGTCTTTTCTCTATGTCTGTGAGTCTGTTTCTCTTTCACAGATAAGTTCATTTATGTCATATTTTAGATTCCACATGTAAGTGATATCATATGGTATTTGTCTTTCTATTTCTGACTTACTTCACTTAGTATGACAATCTCTAGGTCCATCCATGTAGCTGCAAATGGCATTATTTCATTCCTTTTTATGGCTGAGTAATATTCCATTATGTGTGTGTGTATATATGTGTGTATATATATGTGTATATATATATATATATATATATATATATATATTCCACATATATTCCATATATTCCATTGTATGCATGTGTGTGTATGTGTGTATGTGTGTATATACCACATCTCCTGTATCCATTCATCTGTCGATGGACATTTAGATTGTTTCCATGTCTTGCCTATTGTAAATAGTGCTGTTATGAACACAGGGGTGAGTGTATCTTTTAGAGTTATAGTTTTGTCCAGATACATGCTCAGGAGTGGGATTATTGGATCATATGGCAACTCTGTTTTTAGTTTTTTGAGGAACCTCCATACTGTTCTCCAGAGTGCTGCACCAATTTACATTCCCACCAACAGTGTAAGAGGATTCCCTTTTCTCTACACTCTCTCCAGCATTTGTTATTTGTAGACTTTTTAATGATGGCCATTCTGACCGGTGTGAGGGGGTACCTCATTGTAGCTTTGATTTGTATTTCTCTAATAATTACTGATGTTGAGCATCTTTTCATGTGTTTGTTGGCCATCTGTATGTCTTCCTTGGAGAAATGTCTATTTAGGTCTTCTTCCCATTTTTTGATTGGGTCGTTTGTGTTTTTGTTATTGAGTTGTATGAGCTGTTTGTATGTTTTGGAAATTAAACGCTTGTTGGTCACATCATTTGCAAATATTTTCTCACATTCTGTAGGTTATCTTTTCGTTTTGTTTATAGTTTCCTCGTAAGTTTGATTAGGTCCCATTTGTTTATTTTGGCTTTTATTTCTATTGCCTTGGTAGACTGACCTAAGAAAACAATGGTATGATTTATGCCAGAAAATGTTTTGCCTATGTTTTCTTCTAGGAGTTTTATGGTGTCATGTCTTATATTTAACTCTTTAAGCCATTTTTAGTTTATTTTTGTGTATGGTGTGAGGCTGTGTTCTGACTTCATTGATTTACATGCGGCTGTCCAGATTTCCCAACACCACCTGCTAAAGAGACTTTTCTCCATTGCACTGGGTTGGCCAAAAGGTTCTTTTGGTTTTTTTCCATAAGATGGCTCTGGTAGCACTTAGTTGTCTTTAACTTCATCCAAAACAACTGTTAGGTCGCATGTGACAGCTGTCATATCAGAGTGCATTTAAAAAAAAAAGACATCAAAATTGGTGAATTTTTATGTAGCCATTTTAATATTGAAGGTGGAAGGAAAAAGCAACATTTTTAGCATATTATGCTTTATTATTTCAAGAAAGGTAAAAACGCAATTGAAATGCAAAAAAAGATTTGTACAGTGTATGGAGAAGGTGCTGTGACTGATTGAACATGTCAAAAGTGATTTGTGAAGTCTCGTGCTCGAGATTTCTTGCTGGACGATGCTCCACAGTCAGGTAGACCAGTTGAAGTCAATAGCGATCAAATCGAGACATTAATTGAGAACAATCAGTGTTATACCACACGGGAGAGAGCCGACATACTCAGAATATCCAAATCAATCGCTGAAAATCATTTGCACCAGCTTGGTTATGTTCATTGCTTTGATGTTTGGGTTCCATATAAGTTAAGTGAAAAAAACCTTCTTGACAATATTTCTGCATGTGATTCTCTATCTAAAGGTAAAAAAAAATTCTGTTTTTAAAACAAATTGTGATGGGCGATGAAAAGTGGATACTGCACAATGATGTGGAATGGAAGACAATGGAATGGTGGTTCATTTCGTGAGCAAGATAAATGAACCACCATCAACCACACCAAAGGCCAGTCTTTATCCAAAGAAGGTGATGTTGTGTATTTGGTGGGATTGGAAGGGAGTCCTCTATTATGAGCTCCTTCCAGAAAACCAAATGAATAATTCCAACAAGTACTGCTCCCAATTAGACCAACTGAAAGCAGCACTCGACGAAAAGCATCCAGAATTAGTCAATAGAAAACGCATAATCTTCCATCAGGATAAGGCAAGATTGCATGTTTCTTTGATAACTGGGCAAAAACTGTTACAGCTTGGCTGGGAAGTTCTGATTCATCTGCTGTATTCATCAGACATTGCACCTTCAGATTTCCATTTATTTAGGTCTTTACAAAGTTCTCTTAATGGAAAAAAATTTCAATTCCCTGGAAGACTGTAAAAGGCACCTGGAACAGTTCTTTGCTCAAAAAGATAAAAAGTTTTGGGAAGATGGAATTATGAAGTTGCCTGAAAAATGAGAGAAGGTAGTGGAACAAAAGGGTGAATATGTTGTTCAATAAAGTTCTTGGTGAAAATGACAAATGTGTCTTTTATTTTTACTTAAAAACCAAAGGCACTTTTTGGCCAACCCAATATATTCTTGCCTCCTTTGTCGAAGATTAATTGACTGTAGGTGTGTGGTTTTATTTCTGGGCTCACTATTCTGTTCCATTGATCCACATGTCTGTTTGTGCCAATAACATGTTTTGATTACTGTACCTTTGTAGTACTGTCTGAAGTCTGGGACGGTTACGCCTCCTGCTTTGTTCTTTTTCCACAAGATCACACAAATCATCTTATAGAGTATCTGTAAAGGGCTGTATAAACCTTACTTGATATCACCACTCTCCAGAAAAATCATATTCTTGGCCAGAAAAGTCCTGGTGCCTAGCATGTCATATCTAGACAGGAATGTCCAGATGATTGTTCTTATAGATGATTCTATTAATGACCTGTCCTTCCTTAAAATCATTGAATGGCTCACCTAAATGAAAAGAACAAAGTTCAATGTCCCCAGCACGATATAGAAAACTTTTAATGATTTGGCCGTTTCTTTCATTTCCCCCACATCAGTAGTGCCCCCAATTTCTGTGGGCCTCCAGCCCTTAGCTCATGTTCAACCTTCTATCTCGAATGATTTCACTCTTCTTTCTCCACTGTGTAATTTCACCTGACAAGTTTCAAGGCCAAACTTATATGCCTCCCCCTCTGAGAAATTATATTAATTGTTCTTATCTCTGTGTTCTCAGAACTCTTTATTCATATCTTTAAAATGCATTCATCACATTGTAACATCATTAATTATGCATGTGTTGTTTCTTTGTTCCTGACAAAGCTATGATCCCTAGAGGATAGGGACCATGATTTATCACTTTTCTCTTTAGAGAGCCCAAAAGACACTACAGTAGGTATTAAATAAATATATAAGGAACTTAATCTATAACACTCAAAGAAGTCTAATTTGGATTTACAAAGTGTGAAAGAATTTTTTCTTTAATCTCCATTATTTAAAAAGGAAAAAAAAATCTCCGTTAAAATATGGATCATCAAACCCTTTGGTTTGCCTTGGTCTCCTTATGTTCCTTTGCATTTATGATTTTGTTAATTAGTTACTTCTCCCTCTAGGTTTATAACTAGCTATTGGGTAGTTATGTTTATAAACCAAATAATGCTTATTTTTATGTGATCAAATTACATACAACTGATGGTGTAAGTGTTGCATGGTATTTACAATAGCTTTGTGAAACTGGGGAAGAATATTTAGGAGAATTCCAATCAGGAAAAAAGCTATTTTTCCCACAAACATTGTCTGGTGAAAGTAATTAATTTTATACAGAAAATGCATTCATCAACACAAAATATTTCAACACTAACGACAAATTAATAGCTAACAATTATTCAGCAATGATTATGTGTCAGATACTTTTTAAAGCAGTTCACAAATATTAAATCATTCAATGCCATTACGTGTCTTTATTTTCCCCACTTTACAGCTGAGAAAAAATGAGGCTGTAGAAGGAGGAAGTATCTTAGCTCTTTCTGAACACAGTCAGCCAACTTACGAAGTCCCATACTTCTAACTTAATGAATGTCACTATTGTAGAAAGAAAGAAAAGTCACATAATTTCAAAGTAGTTCATGCATTTTACTTGCAGTGCTTAAAGGCCATGAAGGGGCACAAGGTCTAAAGTCATCCTTTTTTTTTTCTTGTTTCCCTTCCATTGTTCTCACATACAATAGCTACTTGGGCATCTTGCTCTCCATTCCCCCTGCATTTGATTGCCTGCTCTGTAGGCACTTCCCAATCCCTGGCCAATGTGCCTCATTTCAAACTGTCTCTGTTCCGTTTCTACCCCACAATTCCTATGACCAAAGTCCAAAGGAAAACCAGGAAAGACAGAATCCTTCTCATATCACATACTCATTTCTTAAGAAAGTTTTATTCAGCTAGCTAAGCTAAAGCATCTTCCTTTCATCCTCTATCCCATGACCTCCTTTAAATGCATTAGTCTCTGGATTTACTTTATTAAATTACTGGTCAAGTGAGTGTTGTCTGTGTCCCCCACTTCTCCTTGAAAATAAGCTCCTTGAGACCAAGAACATCATTTTGCTGACTACTCAATCTTAAAAGGAAACAAAACAAAACCAAACAAACAAAAAACACTTGTCTGACTGATTAGCATATATAGAGGGGAGAAAAGCCTGAGGACTTTGTAATTAAGATGGGTGGGAAGAAAGAACTCGAGGACATTCACATCATATGATTTTTGAGCAAATACAACATTGATTTTTGTATATTACTATATATTAATATATTTAATACTGCATACACACACATATACCTGATATGTATGTCTAGAAATACATATACTGTTTATTAATTCACAGACCACCAGACAACAAAACAGATATGCCCTCACATAGTAAACATCTTGGAAATAAATATGTTGGGTGCCAATGAAAATCCAGACAAGATGTCATTAAAGGATTGTTATCAGAATTTGGTTCCTTCTTTATGTTCTAAGTAAAGCACATCACTAGTTATTGTCATAGACATAGACAACACCTGGCTCTAATAATATTAATATATGCATCACTCACTATGTATCAGGCATCAAGTTTAATGTCTTATGTACCTTTTCCTTTGTCTTTTTTGATTCATCACAATGTTGTGAGAAAGACACTTTCATTGCCCAATTAAACTTGGGGAAACTGAGGCTCAGAGAGGTTAACTGAATTGCTCTAGGTCAAGGAACCAGGATTCCAACCTAAGTTTGATTGATATTGTCTTAACCATGATGCTATAACTTATTAAATATCGTAAAGTGTCCAACACAAAATTGGTCAAATCTAGAAATTAACAATCCCCCTCCATCCATCTCTCTAACCTAGCCCTGTACTGAATAGACTTAAAAGAAAATGTTTAATTGTTGTTGTGATGTGGGAGATGTATGATGTAGGTGTTTATTTTATTTACATTTTTCTAAATCTGCCACAATTACTTGCGTCTGCCAGAAATAAGGGCTGTTCTTATTCTACAATATAATCCTGGGGCTGGAGTGCTTGCGTTATTTGGCAACTATATTCCCAGGTGCAAGGCAATGGATTCTAAAAGAAATTTAACATGAAAACAATACACGCCTGGCAACAGCAGTCAAAACAGCATATTGTGTTTATTCCTGCAAACTTGTAAAGCTTTAATTGGGAGTCTTCCCTTATCACTAGCACTTTGCTGTCATTTCAGTTGGCTTACAGTACAGAAATCTATGTGAAAAGTTGGAAGGGTACCAATTAGAGAAGAAATGTTGCCCTTTTAACCATCCATTTTCTGCACGAGATTTTACTCTGTTTCTATTACTTATTTGGGGTAACTGCTTCCAGAGTAACAGTAAACTAAAGATGTTATGAGTAACAGTAGATACTATTTATTGTGTGTAAGCTCTCTCAGGGTTCAGACAATATCTGTACTTTACTTATTGTATTCCAAACAGGTAGCACATTGTAGCCTGAAAATATTGTCAAATAATTGCTAGACGATTTCTGTCTTATCATCTCTCTATCTCTATCTAAGTTGCAAGTTAGTATGTGGTATTATTACCCTTTTGCTGATTAGAAAACACTGCCTCAGGGAGATATGTCTAAATTCATATAGTAATTTGATAATAAGAAAATATTTTCTTTTCCATCCTTTTCTGGAATTACACTCACACTTCAGGCTTTCATTTTCAAAGGCATTTTCCCATGTCATTTTTCAATTATTGAATGGTTTGAACATGGTAAGACAGTGAGCTGGATTATTATGTCCATCACTAATTACTAACTGATTGGCCTTTACAAGTTATGAGATTTCTTAACCTCACTTTTTTCATCTATAAATTTAGCTTGCTAATACATAAGATTAAAGAGAAAAATCAATATAAATGATCACTGATCAATATAAATGATCAGTAAATCACAACAGAAGCTTGACACAAGTTAGTCTTTATTTTCATACTTAGGTGTACTGAGCTAAAACAAAACCAAGAAACCAAGTTTCCTAAAATATTGGTATAGTAGAACCAATAGTAGAACATAGTAGAATATTAATTTCTGCTTTTCCTCCTTATTGTTACAATTTAACTTTTTTTCCAAATGAATATCTACTGTTTTTTCCAAAATCCTGCATGTTAGGATTTTATCAGTATTATTCTTTATATGTTATTATAAAATTTGTAAACCATTATTTGCATATTTCCTCATATTTCACTGGACACACATACTTTATAATTTTATTTACTTTTTATACGAGTTTAGATTTTTTTCTTTCTTAAATAGTATTAGAATGTACATCTTGTTTGGATTATTCTAAGTAAATTATTTATTTCCTTATTATAAGTAAATAAGTACATTTTAAGAAATTTCTATAGGGAAATATTATCTAGTTACTTCCTCTAAAGTCCTATTCAAAAGCAAGATATCATTACTGTAATTGCTGTCCTGCTTCAGAACACAAATCAAGGTAAATATGAACAGGAAGACATTGTTTAATAGCTGATAATCAGAGGAAGAGGCCTTACTGTTAAGTATTTGATTTAGGAAAGGACTTAGGAAAGCTACCTTATAATGATCGGGTAATGCATTAATTTTATACTTGGAAAGAAATGGACATCAAAGAAGAACTACATGATCCCCAGTGACCACACATTTAAAAAAAAAACTCTTAATGAATGCTAAGCTTTCAAATAAACTCATTGTTCTTTTGGCATCTCAGTATGTGGATTTGATAGAGCGAAAAATGTAGGTCATTCTATAAAGAAAAGTAGATAAGTTAAACTATGTGTTATTTAGGCCCCATTAATATCTATCTATTGGAACCACACCTGTGAAAATTTAGAACTGTAATTAGGAAAATCATGAAGATGTTTCTTGGTTGTTGTAGTGGAAATGCTGTCATTCTAGTTTCTGCTGTATAAACAATACCAGATGTACCTAAGTCAGACTGCCTTTTTAAAGAGAAATAAATAAATTCAACAAATATTTACTGTCTTTTTCTTATTATTTTACTTTACTAGAAGATTGAAAAAAACATAGTAAACAAATCTTTCTCACAAAATAGTTTGCATTTAAAAATATAAAATATTTAAAGTACTTACTCACAGAAAGATAACATAAGATTTTTATACCCAGTAAGGAATTGAGACTTGGCTCAACTGGACTTGGATCCACTGGTTTCTAATCTATGCCTCTCTGGGACCTTACAGGCCCACAAAGGCAGTTATGGTTTTAGGGAGACTATTTTATAGTTTTTAAAGATTTAATTTTTAAAAAATCATTATTTTTAACATCAAGGGGCAAAACTAAAATATCACATGTTTTTCCTTTGGCCTTATATCAGTAATTACACTTAGTACTTCATGCTCATTAAAAGTTTTACTTGACCTCTCTCTCTTTCTCTGTCGAAAGATATATAAATATAGATATAGTATAGAGATATATAATACACCATCTATTCAAAACATCAACAAATTTATTTCAGGCTTACTAATGGGAGTTTAGGGTATAGTGTTGAATAAGATATAGACAGTTCTGGCTCTCAGACTGAGGGATACAAAGAAGTAAATGATTACACTAAAAGGTACATAGGTGGATGAAGAGACAAATAAATTATAAATGAACTAATTGTGACACAGAGGGTACAATGGTGATATATGCATGATGCTTCTAACCAAGTCTTGACTTTATGGAGAAAGCAATATCCAAGTTAAAAACCATAAATATAAGTAGAAGTTAGACAGCCAAAGGTGAACAGGGTATTTTCTAAGCAGAGAAAACAGCATTCCTGCAAGGAAGGGAAAAAAAAAAAAAGGAGAAGAGCAATATCTCTTAGTAAAAATGTTTAGGTTCATTAATTGACACATTTTAATAGGTATGAAGGCTAAAGAGTAAATGGAGAAGGTTTCTGGTGGTGGAGGCAACACTGACACTGTCACAGTAGAGTAGATCCTCAACTGGGCTTCGTTTTATAATCATGAGGACCTACCGTAAAAGTGCTGTCTGGCTCCACTCCTGGATATCTGTATTCAGTGGTCTAGGATGGGTCCAGACAATTCCTTTTTACCTTGTTTATTTGTTTCTATACACACAGTTGGGAAGGAGGGGAAAATCCAAACCACTCATTGGACAGTTGAAACCGAGGACACGAGAGGAAATAGGTTTGTTCAATATCTCTCAAACAAAATTGCCAAGCAAGGGTTAGAATACAGGTCTCCCTATTTATAGACAGGTGCACTTTCAACAACAGAGTGACATGGGAAATACTGAGGCACATGGACTGATTCTGTCAATGCCAAGTCCATCCAGAAATGGAAGGTTCAGTTGATCCTGAGATAAACTTTCAACCTGACAACACACCTCTTACTCCAGACCATCTCAATCATCATCTCACCCAATCCTCTGTCCAACATTTAACCCCAGATGCTTAATGGCTCCTCCAGAGAAGGGGTTGTTTTAGAGTCTCATGTCATTCCATCAAAATGTTAGAGTTTTTAAAATCTTCCTCCAGGAAACATAATTAAAACAATTTCTTCTGAATCTGTGTGTATGTGTGTGTGTATGCGTGGTATAGATGTGATGTAGATAAACACACACACACACACACACACATATGCAATTTTTTCTCTCTATGGTAAAGAGTCACAATAGCCTAACAAGCTAGTCAGAAAAGGCAAGGACTAGAGTAGGGACACTTACATGTAATGCCTTAAAAACTCAGTCATAAAACTCACTCAAGCACAGTGTGGATCATGAGTGAAATTGAGAGTTAAGAATGAAGGACATAGGGAGAGCCAGCACAGTCATAGGCACTATCTAAGAGAACATGATGCTTGGGATTCCACTCTGACTAATGTGAATACCAAAAAAACCAAACCAAAACAAAACAAAACAAATCTCACATACTGAATGGGGCCCAAAAAGGACTCCAAGCAGTGCTGATGGAAGGCTGTATTAAAATCCAAGGGTGGATATGTGATTTTAGGTCAATGATACCTATATCATCTAGGCCTATGAGTAAAGGTCCATTCCCAGGAAAAGAAGAAGACAGGTGAAGGCTATACTTGGTGTCAGAACATTTGCTAAATGGTTAAGTTTCAGCAAAGAGCTGTATCCTGCAGGGAGCTGCAGAGCTTATCCATAAATAGAATCATGGGATCTCAGCAAATGTATAGAACAAATATAGAGTTGTGTCAAGTTGAACATGTGGGTTGATAGGGCTACCCCAGGGTGCACTAGATGCAAGCTTAAAGTATCATGGTGAACTGCAGAAAATGGGAGCAAGATACTTGCCAGCACTTTCAAGGGCTTATCAGGGAGAAGAATTATTTCAGATTAGCACTGAGCAGTGGTCCCTTTAAACGAGCTAGAAGTTTATACTGGATTTTATTTCCATGGATTAATTTTTAAAAATAGGAAGATAAAACTGATGAGGTCACTCACTCCTATGCCCATTTAAAATATTGAAAGGCTACCCATTACTTTTGGGATATTCTCCTTTTGTATGGTCCACAATGCCTTGTACAATCTTTCCTATGTATCTCTCTAACTCAGTTTATCTTTTGCCAGCTCTCTGTCTCTCTCTCTGTTATTACGTATATAATCCTCTTGGATCTCAGAAACACTGGCCCTCTCTGAACTCAGCATGATTCTTGACCCACAGAACCTTTTCAATGGCTTTTCTCTACCTCACCCTCTCCATTAATTAATTAACTCTCCTCACCCCGGAGCAAAATTGAAGCAGGAATTTGTGAGGTAGGCCACTCCTGACCAGGTCAAATTCATTCAACGTAAATTCATTGAGGGTCCACTAGTACTACGCACTGTCCTTAATACTAGCATTATAGCAGTAAACAAATTGCCTATGATATAGTTTTATTATTCCTTGTAACTCCCCTGTACATCACTTATCACTGATGTAGCTTAACTACTATTAGTGTCATACTTAAACGCTCATCGTCTCACTTATCATTACTCTCCCTGAAGCCAGGAAGCATGGCTGCTTGCTCACTTTTTGAATCAAAGCTCAAACAGTAGTTTGATGCACAATATTTGTAGAGTGAGACAACGAATAAAATTATGACTCCATATCATAAGGGTAAAAGAATAAAAAGGATATTTGGTTTGTACAACTAGGAAGTACTGTCTATCTTGATTCATGAGTAAACAGTTTACCTATTTGCCTCTCTTTTAAGCTGAGATAGGAGGTACGAAAAAGCACAAAAATAAATGCACAGAACACATACCTAGAGAGAAAGAGGACATTCATCACAGTTTAGCCGTGTACAGAGACTACCCAACTTTGGTCAATGAAGCCCATCAGCCTAAACCTCTCTTGGTACAAGGTACAAAGTACACTTTGGGCATAAAGAGATCCAATTTTGTTGTCTGCATTGATCAAGTTCACTAGCAGATACCCCTCTCTGTACTCAACCAACATCTCAGCTCTGGATACAGCCAAACAGTTAATCGTTTTCAAAGACATTATAAGGGAAGAATGGATTGTCTTTGTTTTTCCATAGCTGCAAAATCCTCATGATATTATTAGAATTCCTTTTCTCTTTGTAGAAATGGCAGGATTTTATTTTATTTTATGAATGGAAATAAGACTGGTGATTGCTGGCAATAGCAGGCAGCTGATAATTCTTTGAAAAGAGATAAGTGAGGCACAAGACAGGGATCATTGAGAGCTGAATTCTAGTCTCTGCTTTGTTACCATGACTTTAAGGATTTCTTTCAATCTATTTCTTCACTTGATTTACCCAAAGAGTTAACATATTAATTACTTTTATAGCTCTAATTTCTATAATTCTATATAAACTTTTGCTGCTTTTATTTTGGAAACTTTCAGAAAATTTGCTCTCCATGATGAGAATCAGCATTAAAGAAAAAGAGGTCTTCGTCTGATTTTACACAATTATAAACATTTTCTTAGTGTTTAAAATACCTTATCGTTCCACTCTTCCATGGGGTATTTTTATTTTAAAGAATTTAGTATTTGTATGCATATTATGCTTCCCCTTTGCAAAACAGACAGCAAGGAAGTTCAGAAATTTTGAAATAAAAAAGTCACTTGCAGTATCAAGTTTATTTCCTTTGCCATTCTCATTACTATCACTGTCAAAATAATAGGTTCAATTTGTGTTATGTTCTCATTACAACCTTGAATGAGGCATCAGAATTTTAATGCCTCATATTTTCAAAGAATTAGAGAGCATGCTGTATTACACTGACCTTTTCAATATTCCATACAAATGGATTACTAGAAACCACCTTTGAGAAAACGTATTTGTAACTCTCCTGCCTTCCCCACATGGCAAATTCTTTCCTTTAATTGGGAAGGAGAGTAGGAGAAACTGTCCAATCAGACAGGCACAAGTCCTGAAAAGGTCATAAAGTCTGTGCCTCTGTGTGTGTCTGTGTGTGTGTGTGTGTATACCCATACATACATACACACATACATATACATACATATTATATATAGGTATATGTATATAATGTTGAATATACATAACATTTTTTATAATGTAAATAAATATATTGGCACCTTTAGCAATTGTATCCTGAAGTTTAGAACCCACTCAAAAGATAAAGCTCCACAATGTCAAATTAGGGAAAGTTTCTTCTCATTCTCACTTATGAAATACAGACTGAGGCTGGGCTTCAAAATTTATAGTACATGAATTATAATGCCCTCACTATAATATTACCTTATTTTCCACGTTTGTGATTTAGAGAAATAACTCCATTTGAATCTACTAAAATGGGTACCATAAAGAATAAGATAATATTATGTTAAAATTTACTCAGAACACATTAAGCTCTAGTCAATAGTCTAAGCAATGTATTTGTATTCACATATTCTCTTTTCATTACAACCCAAGGTGTCATCAATATCTGCAGAGGCACAGAGAGATTCATCCATTGTTTGAGGCCATGTAACTAAAGAGATGGAATCAGAAATAGCTTAACTTTAGAAGAAAATAAAAACATTCTTATATTTACTTTAATATCACCATTAAAATCCTATTAAAAGGTTTGATTCACTTTCTTGGAAAATATATTCAACTGATCATAATTTTATCATATTGTTAACAATTTTGTTATAATTGTATCATGCTATAATTTTATATGATACAATCCTAGCATACCACAATCTGCAACAGGAGAGATGGAGAGAAATCTGATCTATAGCCCTTTAGTCTCTTGATCAGTGGGTAAACATGAAATCCATATGTGTGTAAATCAGCAATATTTGTTATAAGATCTCCTGTCATGTCCCATTGCAATCAAATTCAGAGTCGAGGATTGTTGTTGTTGATGATGATGATTATAATTCCACTAGATCATATGTAACATTTTAGACAGATGTGACCTCAAATTGTACTAAAATGACACAATTTAAAATACCCTAAACACCACTTCTTTTGAAGACTAAATATTTGTAATCATTCAAGTAGATGTAATTTATACTTTCACTTATAAAATTTCCTAATTCTTAATTATACATTGACAAATAGAAGTGGGGTGGGTGCTAGAGGGGGGTAGTTTATGTGTTAAACTATTTTAAAGGCTTCTCTAGTTCCATATTTAATTAAGAATACTAACATGTTTTTACTGGTAAAAATCATTCAGCTCAAACTTGTACATTTTAAACAATCATTCAGTACTATCTGATTGTAGGTTCTCTAATTAAAACTTTACTAAATTGAACTTTCTTCTCCACTCTACCTAATACACACACGCATACTCTACAGAAACCTAAAACAGATTTCTAAATTTTAATATAGAATTTAAAGACTATAATTTCCTGTATCTTCTTTGTGGATTTTGAGAGCTTAATTGCTATGTTATGGCTGCACTTATCAGAAAGCATTGAAAAGTGTTAATTACTTTGTACTTTGGTTAGTTATTAATGCATGCAAAATTTAACTTTTTCCCCAGATGCAAATAAAGTTCACATTTATTATATTGCATAAAAGTTATGGAATGATTTAAAATAATTAAGCCAAAGGCAGTCATACTCCAAGTTTCAAACATTTGTATGATGCATAAAAGAAGTCCTGGAAAACTCCACAAAACCATAGAGCCATTTTAATAAGAACAAATCATTGGTGGGGAATGGGGAAAAAATGTGTGTGTGCATATGTATATGTGCATGTATGCACAAATGTGTGTATATGTATATTGTCTGGCAAACATAAAAGTCTGTAAACAGTAGCAAGTAATAGAAAATGAGCATAGAAAGGACTTAAAAAAAATCACCTGTCCCAACCATTTTCCTGGTACTACCTCGATATCAGTACCACATTCTAGTTCCTGAGTCCAGTACAAAATCTTTGTCAATAATCTTTGTGAGAAGACTTCTACTGATTGGGACTACTGCTTGAGGTAGTTTAATCCTATATTTAATTTGACCCTAATTAATTTTTAAACTATGCTTTGTGTTTAATTGGGATATACCACACAGCTAATATATTTGCTACAATTCATTAATTAAATTGAGAAATGTTTTGGGTCATCTGTTATATAACCAGCACTTTTTTATATGCTGAGTCATAGTGATGGACAAAAAGGCAGAAAAATCCCTGTCCTCATGGAAACTGTGTGCAGGACTGAGAGGAGGACTGTGTGATGTTAAGCAAAGATAAATGATGAGGAGAAAACATTTAGCGTGAAAAGGGAATATGTTATGATTAAGACACAACTCTTGGCACCAGGGCCATTACTGCTATATAATAGACATGAGATCATGGACTACTTCTCCCAGTCAAAAGCTATAAGAACCATATGACCCAACACATAAATATGGCTTGACTTTGTTCTTGCCTCAGCATTCATCAGTCTTAACTATTGGGTTGACATGATTATGATGGCGGTTCTGGGAATGGTGGAGGTAATGGTTTTCTAAAAGAAAAATGATCAGGTCCATATCCTCCTCCACATTACAGTCCTTTAAATATTTGAGGATAAGTCACAGTCCATTTGAGACATCTTTTTTTTTTTTAATACATCTTTATTAGAGTATAATTGCTTCACAATGCTGTTAGTTTCACAACAAAGTGAATCAACCATATACATACATATATCCCCATATCCCCTCCTTCTTGAGCTCCCTCCCATTTTCCCAGTCCCACCCCTCTAGGTGGTCACAAAGCACTGAGCTGATCTCCCTCTGCTATGCAGCTGCTTCCCACTAGCTATCTATTTTACATTTGGTACTGTATATATGTCAATACTACTCTCACTTCTCCCCAGCTTCTCACCTTCCCCCACACCACTGTGTCCTTTAGTCCGTTCTCTAGGTCTGCGTCTTTATTCTTCCCCTGCCACTAGGTTCATCAGTATCATCTTTTTTAGATTCCATATATATGCGCTAGCATACGGTATTTGTTCTTCTCTTTCTGACTTAACTTCACTCTGTATGACAGACTCTAGGTCCATCCACCTCACTATAAATAATTCAATTTCATTTCTTTTTATGGTTGAGTAATATTCCATTGTATATATGTGCCACATCTTCTTTATCCATTCATCTGTCGATGGACATTTAGGTTGCTTCCATGTCCTGGTTATTGTAAATACTGCTGCAATGAACATTGTGGTACATGACTCTTTTTGAATTATGGTTTTCTCAGGGTGTATATCCGGTAGTGGGATTGCTGGGTCATATGGTAGCTCTATTTTTAGTTTTTTAAGAAACCTTCATACTGTTCTCCATAGTGGTTGTATCAATTTACATTCCCACCAACAGTGCAGGAGAGTTTCCTTTTCACCACACCCTTTCCAGCGTTTATTGTTTCTAGATTTTTTGATAATGGTCATTCTGACTAGTGTGAGGTGATACCTCATTGTAGTTTTAATTTGCATTTCTCTAATAATTAGTGATGTGGAGCATTTTTTCATGTGCCTCTGGCCATCTGTATGTCTTCTTTGGAGAAATGTCTATTTAGCTCTTCTGCCCATTTCTTAAATGGGTTTTTTTTTTTTTTTTTTTTTTGAGCTCCATGAGCTGTTTGTATATTTTGGAGATTAATCCTTTGTCTGTTGTTTCATTTGCAAATATTTTCTCCCATTCTGAGGGTTGTTTTTTCATCGTGTTTATGGTTTCCTTTGCTGTGCAAAAGCTTTTAAGTTTCATTAGGTCACATTTGTTTATTTTTGTTTTTATTTTCATTACTCTAGGAGGTGGGTAAAACAAGATCTTGCTGTGGTTTATGTCGAAGAGTGTTTTTCTTATGTTTTGCTCTAAGAGTTTTATAGTGTCTGGTCTTACATTTAGGTCTTTAATCCATTTGGAGTTTATTTTTGTGTATGGTGTTAGGCCATGTTCTAATTTCATTCTTTTACATGTAGTTGTCCAGTTTTCCTAGCACCACTTATTGAAGAAGCTGTCTTTTCTCCATTGTAGGTTCTTGCCTCCTTTGTCGTAAATTAGGTGACTATACGTGCGTGGTTTATCTCTGGGCTTTCTATCCTTTTCCATTGATCTATATTTCTGTTTTTATGCCAGTACCATACTGTCTGGATTACTGTAGCTTTGTAGTATAGTTTAAAGTCAGGGAGCCTGATTCCTCCAGCTCCATTTTTCTTTCTCAAGATTGTTTTGGCTATTTGGGGTCTTTTGTGTTTCCATACAAATTGTAAAATTTTCTGTTCTAATTCTGTGAAGAATGCCACTGGGAGTTTGATAGGGATTGTATTGAATCTGTAGATTGCTTTGGGTAGTACAGTCATTTTCACAATATTGATTCTTCCAATCCAAGAACATGGTATATTTCTCCATCTGCTTATGTCATCTATGATTTCTTTCTCTTCTGATTCCTAAAATGGTTCTTGATATGATTTGCTTTCTACCTTCTCCATCATTTTTTTTCAGTCTCTTGTGAAAAAATGCCCATGTCTTAATTCATGTTCCTGCATTCAGCATGCATATATTTTAAAATGAGAAAAACAAATAACAAAGCTGTAAAATAAAAATAACATAAAGAGGAAAAATCCATAGAATGGCCTTTTTGAGAAAGGTAAAAAACCTGATGATCCCACTGCAATGTAGAAATAATCTTTAAGAACTACATATAATGTACAGCATGGTGACTACAGTTAACAATATTGTATTACACATTTGCAAGTTGTTAAGAGAGTAGATCTTAACATTTCTCATCACACAAAAAATTTTGTAATCAGATGAGATGATTGATGTGAACTAAACTTGTGGAAATCATTGTGTGGTATATACACATATCAAATCATTATGTTGTATATCTTGGACTAATACAATGCTATATGTCATGTGTATCTCAATAAAACTGGAAAAACTTAGCAACCATTTTAAAAAATTACTGAATGGATTACTGAATGGATGATTGCCATTATCCTAAACAGTGAAACACAAAAACCCATATCAAGTCAAACCAGAAACAGGGATACTCTATATCACCCTAAGTATTTAACACTACTCTGAAAGTGTCAGCAATTGCAATAATAGAATGAAATAATTGGATAATCTTCTATACATTAGAAGATGTCAAAGTATCCCTATTTGGTGATGATTATTATCATATGTATAACTAGAGCTTAATAAGGAAATGTGGTAAAGCAATAGATTACAAGTATACAATAATCAGTAGATTCTTCTTTACTCAAACAAAACAAATGAAGAATTGAAGTTTAAAAATCCATTCCCAATAGCAAAAAGTTAATAACATACGTAGGAATATACTCAGTCGAAGAAAGGCATCAGACCTATATGAAAAAAGCTATGTAACAAATGGAAAGGCTTCTTGAAAGACTTAATATGATAAAAATGTAAATTCTCCCAAAATAAATAAATGAATTTAATGCAGTTCCTATTGAAATTCCAACAAGATCAAGATGGTAAAGGAGAATTGGATAAATTTATCTTAAGTTATGTGATAAGTAAAGACTCAAAAATAGCAAAGAAAACTATGAAAATGAACACAATAAGCATATCAGATAATCAGGCTATCCTATAAAGACACTGCAATAAAATGTGGGGAAAATAAAGAACTACACTGAGAGAGTAAGTATTCTGGCTACATATTAGGCATAGATATTTTAATTAAATTGTCATTTTCTTTATTCCAGGTGTTCACCCTCCCTTCCCCCTCTTCTTTCCTCTTTATCTCTCTGAACTTTCATTCAGAATTTCTCATGTCTAGATTCAGTGGTATATTATATAGTTTAATTGTTATGTCCAGTCAAGCACCATGGCTATTTTCCATACAAAGAATAAAACCCTAAGTCTGGTAGACATGGGACAGGAAATTTTTTTCTTTATGAAGGAATAACCTCTTCTAGGTGTTATTCTTCTAGGTGTTTAAGTGGTAAAGTAAGTCAATCAAACTATAATTGACTCTAATTGGGACTCCCACAGGCTCTTCATCTTTTAAAAAGTACCTAAACTTAAGAAGAGGTGAAAAATTCATCTATGATTTTAAGTATTAGAAAATCCGATTTTTGTAAGAAATTATCTCTGATTCTGAATCAGAAAAAAAAAATATATATATATATATATATTTTTTTTTTTCTAAAGCATTAGTTAACACTAAACCAGAGATAGTCCCATATCTTAAGTCAATAGATGGGTCCATATACCATTTTTTGACTGTCAACCTGATCTCTAAGAAATAATACCAAGTTATAAATAAACTTTATGTTTAGAGATCTAGGTGATACCACTTTTTCTTTCTTACAGACTCCAGCAAAAAAGGTTTGTTTTAGACCTGGAGATGACACTGTGCTCTATGGAAATAGATGCACTGGAAGTGGCAAATGTGGCAAGTTTCTTATTCACAATAATTAAAGTGTTGGCAAATAAGAGCTATGAGAAAAGGCAAAAGGGATTTGGGGTATTAAACTGTAAGCAGGGAATGTTGCTCAATAGCAGAATAGCCTCTATAAGGACACACCGGTTTATAACATAAATGAGGATGATCACTTGTTCACTATTCTTCCAAATGCACTTAAATCACCAGAGGAAGGAAAACGGACTGGTCTGTTATGCTTTAAGTGGAAGAGAGAGTTTTTAACATTTAGGGTCTAATGGTGATTAGACTAATACTCTGTATTTACAGTATCTGGCCACACAGGTGGTTCAAATATATCTATTTGGAAGATATTAATGAATTATCCATTTAATGTCTTTTATGACTTGGGCAAGATGATCTTGGACAAGATGATCTTTTGTGATCTTGGACAATAACTTAACTAACTCTAATCATGAGACGCTTGGTTGTTGAACTAAAAAAGAAAACTGCAACACAAACACTTCTCAACATTTCCTTACGATCAAAATCAGTCTACAGGGCACAGACTACCAAGAAACTCTGCTCTAAATTTTAACTAAACATTTTCTTAAACCTTGGTTTCATGGAACTTGGAAAGGCGAGTTGATCACTTCTGAATGCACCGCTGTAAATATTCCTTTGCATAAGCACATTAATGATCAAATATTAGGTTACCCTTTTGTGACATTTCCTGAGCTTTAATTTTTATTTAATTGAAAGTATGTTAGAACTGCTGTAACATTTAGAAGCATGGCTCTGGGAAGGCCACACGCTCCTGTCTCCTTAAGTACATATTTATCCAGCAGGCTAACATTTTGAGACAACTATGCCAGCTGTTAAGAAGATTTTATAGGTTTAATGTTGACACATGAAAATTTTAATTTATGCTTTATCAATTGTTGACATAGGTGATGATTAGCAAAATAGAAAACAAATCAATTGCATTTTTCAATTAAAAAGATGTACCATAGCATACAGTTTAACCAGATATTTTCTGTTCCTGATACTGTATTGTCTTCCACTCGTAGAGTTAGGGATATAATTCCTAACACTTTACACGTAACTGGCCATGATATTTTAAAAACTTCATTCATCAGCAACACTGCAATTACACTTACATTTATTTTGTTGCCTAATGTTTGGTGGAAAGTTTTAAAGTAATTTAGTCCTTTCACAAATATATGAGGCAGATATCAATATTTCCATTTGACAGAAGAGAAATCCATGCTTGTAAAAGCCACTAGCTCATCTATAGCAGGTTCAGGATTTGAACCCAGATTCTCTATCTCCAAGTCCAGTGCTTTTCCACTGTATACAATCATGTAGGATTGACCTATATACACTACCATGTGTAAAAACAGATAGCTAGTGGGAACATGCTATAAAGCACAGGAAGCTCAGCTCGGTGTTCTGTGATGACCTAGATGGATGGGATGGGGAATGGGGGTGGGAGGGAGGTCCAAGAGGGAAGGGATATAGATATACATATAGCTGATTCACTTCATTGTACAGCAGAAACTAACACAACATTGTAAAGTAATTATACTCCAATTTAAATAAATGAAAAAAAATAATAAGGGGCTGTCTAAGTCTGTTTGTTTTATGAGCAACAAAGATTCATTTCTCACAGTTCTGGAACCTGGAAAGTCCAAGATCAAGCTGCTGGCAGAATTGGTGTCAGGTGGAGGTCCACTTTCAGGTTTATAGATGGCCACTTTCTCGCTGTAACCTCACATGGCAGAGTGGGCAAGGAAGCTCTCTGGGGCTTCTCTCATAAGGGTACTAATCCCATTCATGAGGGCTCCACCCTCATGACCTAATCACCTCCCAGAAATCCTCTTTCTTTATGTACCATTGCATTGGGAATTAGGTTTCAACATATGAATTTGGGGGGACACAAATATCTAGTCTATAGCAGAGGGGGTATGTGTGTGTGTGTGTGTGTGTGTGTGTGTGTTTCCTTGGAACTCTAGTGAACCTGCACATGTGTCTTTGGATCACATGCACAAACACCTTGAGTAATAAAAATATAACACTGCTAGACAGGTACGTGCCTCTGCATTTTAAAAATTTAGAGAACATTATAGCTCAGTATATGCATTTAAAGACCCAATATATTCTGTATGACTTTCTTGTTGGTTCAGTTGTTTCTCAGCTTAACTATTGAAAATAATGTTTCCGACAAACATTGATCACATTTGCGTTACTCTGTCCAGATGTAACAACAGACTCTGTCTCTAGCCCACATTAAACCTCTTAGAATTATATGCCTTATAAAAATATGAGCAGAGAGAGAGCCTAACAGATCAATCCAAGAATGAAGCTAATTAAAAAAAAAGGAACTTGTAGCATTTAGGGATTTCTAACTGCCACAAAAAGTCCAGAGGTTCGGCTCACTAGAAGTGCTTTATTCAGTACAGGTGGTTCCCTCTCAAACATCCACTCACACTCAGCATGATTTTCCCCTTCACCGATTATTTTAAATATTTGTTTTGACTTGTATTTATTTTAAAACATCTGATATACTATACATTCTAACATAATATAATATTATAGGCTTTTTAAAATTTTTTGCCATTCTATCCATTATAATATCTACTACATAATTATTTATCCTGTTTTGTATTTTGTTCCAACTGCAGAATATAGGGCAGTGTCGGGTACACAAACACTCAAAACTATTTGTTGAGTTGATATGTTATGTGAAAGGAGGCTAGAAAATTATTCTCCCATTGAGAAGCATTATACACCATATGACTTTTAAATTGCCTTATTCTGAATCTTGCATACTGCTTATCATAGTACCATCACCAATTCTCATTTCATAAGTTCAAGCCAAAGGTCAGAACTGCTTTTCTTTCATCTACTCTCATCCTCAAATATGTTGAAGAAACTGTCAAAGGCAGTTCAAAAAGAGGGGAAAAGTAGCCTGGTGAGGTGGTGAATAAAATTTTCCTCATTCATGTGATCTCTCTTATTAAAAAGGTCTCCTAAGCTTAGACCCATGAGCCAGGCTTAATTAAAGTTATTTGCTTTTAGCTTAGACTATGAATTGCCCCTTCTCATTCTGAGATGTAATCCACCACTGACCGCATGAGTGGAAATCTGGGGCTCTGTCTTCCCTAGAATTTGTCCCTTTGTCCTCAAATGAATCACTTTAATTAAAATAACAGTCTCTCTCTCTCTGCTACAATAATTTTTCCAAGTCTCAGATTTCCCTTGGATATTTAAAAATATTGCACAACAAACTCTTTTTATTTCCTCTAGATCAATCTTTTTTGTAAACATCTCTTCTTTTTTTATTATGACTGGATATTTTAGTTGATGTCTTTGATTGATAAATATTAATACCACAAACAGATTTAATAGACTTCAAAGCAAAGGAAATAGCAGTGTTCTTCAATGCTTATTTCTTTTGGGCCTAATACAATGCTTGAGACTTAGTAGGACTAAGTTTATCACAAAATAAACTTTATGAATGAAAGAAGCAATGAATTATATGACCAATTATTTCCAGGACTGAGGATGACTTGAAATCACTGCAATGTAGTGAAGCTACTTTAAAAACAGACTATTTTAAATAAAATTTTTGTGTTATATGTGATATCATGGTTGCTGAAAATAAGAGAGATGGTTGGATTTCGTGATGACTTATTATGCATTCATTCTATCAAAAATATTTATTGAACCATGTAATTCGCCAGACAGTGTGTTTAGTGTGCAATAGAGCAGTGAACAAACAGACTGTCTCTCTCTTTAGCAATCATGTATTCTCATGAGAGAAATATACATTAATCAGAAAATCACATATATCATGAAATATTTATATCTATGTTAAGCTATATGAAAGAAATAAAAAGAGTTTTATAATGAGAACCCAACCTCAACAGGAACTAGAGAAGGGTAGAGGAGAAAGCCTCCCTGGGGAAGAAGGATTTAATCTGAAGAAGAAGAATGAGCTGTGCCACAGTGAACAGGAAGGAGAAAAATATTCCAGGCAGAGAAAATAGGTGTGAAATGCCTGTGAGATGGCCCACTGGAAGAATGAAGGGCAGTAAGAAGAGAAGCAGGAAATGGGAATGTAGATAATGTAAACCAGATAATGTGGGTTAATGAAGTCATGTGAAAGATTCTAAATTTTGTTCTGAAACCAATGGCACAGCATTCACTGATGTTGTTTTTATTTTAAGATGATTCCATTTTCTGTATGCAATATGGGACTGAAAGGGAGCAAGAATGACAGTGAGGCTAAGATTACTGCCACAGTCCAGATGATGGCAACTTGTGCTTTGGGAGTTAAAAGACTAGCTGGGGGATCTAAAGTGCCTAGAAAGACTTGGCTCATATGTGAACACTTTACTAAAGATGACAGCTTTGAGGAAATCAAATTTGGGGTAAGGATAAAATGTTCTGCTTTGAATATGTTAAGCTTGGCATTACTGTATGAAATCCAAGGGCAGATGCCAACTAGACATTTTTATATTTACACACCAACACAAATATAGTCACACATGGGTCTGCAGCTGACATGACGGACCCATACTGGAGATGAAATTTTGAAAAGGAACAGCTTATAAGTAATATTTATAGCAAAGAAGACTGATAACTTGCAGGCAGAAGGGTGGAAGGAAATCCATGGATGAGCAACATCACAGAAAGCAAAGACAGCAAGTTTCAACAGAAGGTAACTCAACTGTATATGAACTGATGCTTGAGACTAGAGATGTGAATGGGCACCATCAATATTATCTTCATTTTATAAATGAATGATATGGCATTCAGGAAGAGTAAGTAACATGTCAAAAATTACATAGTGACATGGTCAAGATTTCAAGTCCGTTGTTTTTGTTTTTTACTATAAATTCTCATCTCACTACATTATGATATCATGATAATCTGGATACTAATATAAGGCAATTGAGCTTACTTCCTTATTCAGACAGAATAGAAGACAGAATAGTATAGTCAGAGCCTGGTCTCTGTAAGGTAAGTAGACAGATACAGGTGCATTCTTATTAGAAGGTGGCATTAGGGTTTCACCTGCCCTAAACTGGCCGCCTTCTCTTGAGTAATCTGAAATTCTTATGGAAGTTCTAAAGGCTTGGCTCTGGAATTTCTTCTGTATTTGTCATTAAGGTACTTGTGGAACATGAAAATAGAGTCACACTAGAAGAGTAAGGAGAAGAAGAATCAAGAATCATGACACATTAGTTCTCCACAGAAAAATAACCTTCTGAGTTGGGGCCGCCTTTGACTGTTTTATACAGAATATCCACCTCTTTCCATCTCTCCCATTATCTTGCCACATTTTCCTTCATAAAATATAAGCATTTTAAAAAATTTGTCTATTGCCTTCCTTGCTCACTAATAAACCCAAGGAAGTTCAAAACTTTACTGTTACTCATTCTTTACTGAAAGCATCTAGCAGAAAGTCTACACATACTGGTCACTTGATAAATAAGTATAGAATGAATGAGTAAATGGGTTATTAAGATAAACTTCAGAAGTGACCCAAGAATTATTCATCTGTATGAACCTCACAGGGTTTGAATGCTAGAATAACTAGAATATCTATAATTTGTAATAGGAAAGTCTGTATATCAGCCTGATGCTTGGAAAAAAGTAAGTATAAGGTGCATGTGTTGGGGGAAGGTGAATGCCATTGTTTATTGAGAGATATCCAAAGGAGATATCCAGTGGATACAAAGAATGTGAGTATCCCAGAAAAGAGAAATAAGCCTGGGTGGCAAGGATAGGTAATAGTTGAAAAAAATCAGCCCTGAGATAATGCATCTCCTTTTCATCTCCCTCTTATGAATAATAAATATTCTCATTGACTTCATAGCAAGTCCCATTTTTCACAATCTCCTGTTCTTCCTTCTTACTAGTCTCTACCTTTCTACTACAAATGAGAAAGAATGAGGAAATTTCAGAATAGTTTATGTATATTAGGGTACAGCCCCAGGTAGCAGAACATAAAAAGGCACTAATCAGTCACATACATATGGGTACATTTAAGATTGATTTTTCCAAATACATGATTGTTTCTTTAACGTATTAAAGACACACTTTACAACTTCTCCGTTTTACGAGTTTAGTATCCAATTTGTGTCTCTGGATTGAGGAACGGAATTTGAGATGGGTTGTCCAATCTTACTCAGGGAATTCAAAACCTCAAACATAAGAAATATCTTTAACTTTCTGTGCTGTGGTTGAAATTCTCCAACAAAATAAGGCATTTTTAGATGCAGCTAAAATTCTTAAGATATCATCAGACTTTCACTGAGGAAAGGAAGTTAAGCTCACATTATTTGGTATAGAAAAAACATTGCATATACACACTCCCACATATAGACACACCTCATTTTGTTGTGCTTTGTTTTATTTCATTTTGCAGATACTGCATGTTTTTTTATTTTTTTATTTTTATTTATTTATTTTTTAACATCTTTATTGGAGTATAATTGTTTTATAATGGTGTGTCAGTTTCTGCTTTATAACAAAGTGAATATATAACATATATCCCCATATCTCGTCCCTCTTGCGTCTCCCTCCCTATCCCACCCCTCTAGGTGGTCACAAAGCACCGAGCTGATCTCACTGTGCTATGCAGCTGCTTCCCACTAGCTATCTATTTTACATTTGGTAGTGTATATAAGTCTATACCACTCTCTCACTTTGTCCCAGCTTATGCTTCTCCCTCCCCGTGTCCTCAAGTCCCTTCTCTACGACTGCATCTTTTTTTGTGTCCTGCCCCTACGTTCTTCATAACCATTTTTTTTTCGATTTCATATATATGTATTAGCATATGGTATTTATTTTTCTCTTTCTGACTTACTTCACTCTGTATGACAGACTCTAGGTCCATCCACCTCACTACAAATAACTCAATTTTGTTTCTTTTCATGGCTGAGTAATATTCCATTGTATATATGTGCCACATCTTCTTTATCCATTCATCTGTCGATGGACATTTAGGTTGCTTCCATGTTCTGGCTATTGTAAATACTGCTGCAATGAACATTGTGGTACATGACTCTTTCTGAATTATGGTTTCTCAGGGTATATGCCCAGTAGTGAGATTTCTGGGTCGTATGGTAGTTCTATTTTTAGTTTTTTAAGGAACCTTCATATGGTCCTCCATAGTGGCTGTATCAATTTACATTCCCACCAACAGTGCAAGAGGATTCCCTTTTCTCCACACCCTCTCCAGCATTTATTGTTTGTAGATTTTTTGACGATGGCCATTCTGACTGGTATTAGGTGATACCTCATTGTAGTTTTGATTTGCATTTCTATAATGATTAGTGATGTTGAGCATGTTTTCATGTGTTTGGTGGCAATCTGTATATCTTCTCGGGAGAAATGTCTATTTAGGTCTTCTGCCCATTTTTGGATTGGGTTGTTTGTTTTTTTGATATTGAGCTGCATGAGCTGCTTGTAAATCTTGGAGATTAATCCTTTGTCAGTTGCTTCATTTGCAAATATTTTCTCCCATTCTGAGGGTTGTCTTTTCGTCTTGTTTATGTTTCCTTTGCTGTGCAAAAGCTTTTAAGTTTCATTAGGTCCCATTTGTTTATTTTGTTTTTATTTCCATTTCTCTAGGAGGTGGGTCACAAAGGATCTTGCTGTGGTTTATGTCATAGAGTGTTCTGCCTATGTTTTCCTCTAAGAGTTTTACAGTGTCGGCCTTACATTTAGGTCTTTAATCCATTTTGAGCTTATTTTTGTGTATGGTGTTAGGCAGTGTTCTAATTTCATTCTTTTACATGTAGCTGTCCAGTTTTCCCAGCACCACTTATTGAAGAGGCTGTCTTTTCTCCATTGTATGTTCTTGCCTCCATTATCAAAGATAAGCTGACCACATGTGTGTGGGTTTATCTCTGGGCTTTCTATCCTGTTCCATGGATCTATATTTCTGGTTTTGTGCCAGTACCATACTGTCTTGATTACCGTAGCTTTGTAGTATACTCTGAAGTCAGTGAGTCTGATTCCTCCAGCTCTGCTTTTCTTTCTTAACATGGCTTTGGCTATTCGGGGTCTTTTGTGTTTCCATACAAATTGTGAAATTTTTTGTTCTAGTTCTGTGAAAAATGCCAGTGGTAGTTTGATAGGGATTGCATTGAATCTCTAGATTGCTCTGGGTAGCAGAGTCATTTTCACAATGTTGATTCTTCCAATCCAAGCACATGGTATATCTCTCCATCTGTTTGCATCATCTTTAATTTCTTTCATCAGTGTCTTATAGTTTTCTGCATACAGGTCTTTTGTCTCCTTAGGTAGGTTTATTCCTAGGTATTTTATTCTTTTTGTTGCAATGGTAAATGGGAGTGTTTCCTTAATTTCTCTTTCCGATTTTTCATCATTAGTGTATAGGAATGCAAGAGATTTCTGTGCATTAATTTTGTATCCTGCTACTTTACCAAATTCATTGATTAGCTCTAGTAGTTTTCTGGTAGCATCTTTAGGATTCCCTATGTATAGTATCGTGTCATCTGCAAACAGTGACAGCTTTACTTCTTCTTTTCTGATTTGGATTCCTTTTATTTTTTTTTCTTCTCTGATTGCTGTGGCTAAAACTTTCAAAACTATGCTGAATAACAGTGGTGAGAGTGGACAACCTTGTGTTCCTGATCTTAGTGGAAATGGTTTCAGTTTTTCACCATTGAGAACGATGTTGGCTGTGGGTTTGTCATCTATGGCCTTTATTATGTTGAGGAAAGTTCCCTCTATGCCTACTTTCTGGAGGGTTTTTATCATGAATGCATGTAGAATTTTGTCTAAAGCTTTGCATGTTTTTTTAAATTGAAGTATAGTTAATTTACAATACTGTGTTAATTTCAAGTGTATAGCAAAGGGATTCAGTTTTTCAGATTCGTTTCCATTATAGGTTATTATAAGATACTGAGTATAGTTCCTTGTGCTGTACAGTAGGCCCCTGTTGTTTACCTATTTTATATACAGTAGTGTGTATATGTTAATCCCAAACTGCTAATTCATCTGTCCTCTGCATATTTTACAAATTGAAGGTTTGTGGCAAACTGTGTCAAGCAAGTCTATAGGTGCCTTATTTCCAAAAGCATTTGCTCACTTTGTGTCTTTGTATCACATTTTGGTAATTCTTGCAGTATTTCAACCTTTTTCATTATTATTACATTTGTTACGGTGATCTCTGATCAGTGATTGTGAAGGCTCAGATGATCGTTAGGATTTTTTAGCAATAAAGTATTTTTAATTGATATGTACATTGTGTTTTAGAAATAATGCTATTTCATGCTTAATGGACTACTGCATAGCATAAACATAACTTGTATGGGCACTGGGATACCAAAAAATTCATGTCATTTATTTTATTGTGATATTCACTTGGTTATGGTGGTCTAGAAAGGACCCTGAAGTATCTCTGAGGTGTGCCTGTATATAGAGTTTTCACGCACTCTTGAATACAGAGTCTATGCCATGCACCATTACCTAAAATGTCTCTTAATAAGTCCTAAAAAGGTTACTGAAGCCTATAGATGCAAATTATCTTTAATATTATAAAATCTTATAGATATATAGAGATATAGATAGATATGGACATGGACATACATATACATAGACAAAGACATAGATATAGACATGGACATAGACATAAATATAGATATAGATATGGATATGGATATAGATACAGACAGAGATATAGACAGACATGGACATGTCATAGCCATAGACATAGATATAGACACAGATATGGATAGATATGGATATAGATATGGACATACAAATAAACACAGACATAGATATAGATATGGACAGATATCATGGAGTAGTAATTAAATCTTTGTGTGGTCATGTGACTGGCTTTTACAGTTCCTCTATAACAGGATTTCTCAACTACAGCATTGCTGACACTTGGGGCCAGATTTGTCGTGGGAAGCTGCCCTATTCACAGCAGGGTGTTTACCATCATCCCTGGCCTCTATCCACTAGATACCAGTTGCACCTGTTCCCCAGGTGTGATGACCAAAACTATCTCCAGACATCGACAAATGTCCCCAGAGTGGCAAAATCACCCCAGGTTGAGAACGATGCTCTAGAATAGTGTTTCCCAAAATGTTTCTCAGAGCCTCAGACAGAAAGTGTTTGTTTAAACATGAAGATCTCTGGTCCTCTCACAACTAATTGAATCAGAATCTTTAGGGAGGAGGTTCTGAGAATTTGAATTTTTCGTAAGTAGGCTTGATGGTACTAAGGAAATTATAAGTTTAATATGCAAATATGCTGTGAGATAACCACAAAATAAACCTCAATTCCGAGGCAAAGTGAAGACAGTGATTCTATGAGGTCAGTATATATTTTTCTGATTCACAAATGCACAGAGTGAAAAATATTTACAGCTAAAAGGCATTTTTATTGGATTTGCAATACATAATTAATATTGCACTCCATGAGAATTGGACTGCTAGCTAAAATGGCCACATTCTATCTGTCATGTCACTAATTATTTCTATAGTTCTGGGCAGGTCTTAGTGCCTAACACAGAGTTAGCGAGCGGTAAATATTAGTCTCCTCTCTCTTTTTCCTTCCCATCCTTTTAAAGCACTCCATTAAGAAAAATGGAGTGGCCTCTCTATTTCACAAGAAAGCAAATTAAAGGAAGATCTGATAATGCTTTGATAAACACAAATGTTACTTATGTGAATGGCCCACTATTATTATCCATATGATATTAGGAGTGTTTTTTTTTTTAAGATAACAGTTAAATTCCTGTTTTTCCTCCTTCCTCATGTGCTGCCTTCACACATAGTCCAGCTGTGGCATATGGTCAATTCTTGATTATCTGTGAATGTATTAGCTGTATTGTAGATTATCCACATGCATTGTGAGCTGACTCATTATCCAGCTGAACAGCTGCTAACACATCTGTCTTCTCCAACTCACACTGGGACTCCCAGAGAGGCTTTCCCCTTCTACCAACCAGCTCATACAACTCTGCTCATTTGTGTCTCCTCTGAAATAACCCAGCCTGTTGGAGTCTCCAGCCTAAGGGTTTGTGGGGAAAAGAAATGGAAACAAGGTAAAACATCAGGCATGTTTCCAAATTCCCTTTCCTCTTCATGGAGAAGCTCATAAAAATTGACCTCTCTCCTACTACAAAAATAGATACATTTTGTTTGATGAAGCATGTTTGCCTCATCACTACACATATTGCTGTCTCCTGATAAAGAGTTAAATGGGGAAATACAAAAGGGAAGAAGATAGTTATGGGGATTTCAGAAAAACCTCCCAAAGAAAAATTTATACTTTATATAACCCACTGTGGTAACTTTAAAACATGTCTACAAAATACTCTGACACTCTTCCCATCAAAAGCCGAGCCTATAACCCTTCCCTTTGACTCTAGCTGACCTTAGTAAATAGTCATCTAGATGAATATGGCAGACATGACATTAAGTGACTTTCAAGTGTAGCTCACAAACGTGATGCAGCTTCTGCCTGAATTCTAGAAGACTCAGACAAGAGAAGTGAGCCACCATGGAATAAATCTGACTGCTCTGAGGCCACTATACTGTGAAGAAGCCCAAACTAGCTCATGCTGAGCTATCACATGGAGAATACATGAGAAAGACAGAGATAACATGACCAGCCAGCCCCCATCTCACTGCACATAAGTGACCCCCAGTTGGAACTACCAGCCTAATCTTTCCCAAATTCCTAAAACTGGGACGGATGGCAACATTACTGTCATTGCCATAAACCACTGAGTTTGGGGGTAACTTGTTGTACAGCAATAGATGGCTGATACATCCCCTAATACATCACCTTAAATACAACTTCTCATTATCGTTGCTTAAGAATTTGACTCTTTTCTGGTAGAAAAAGGTGTGTAAAGGCCCAGAGGCATATGTATCTCTCATTTATTTAACAAGCATATGTTACCTCAGATGCTTTTCTAGGCAAGAGTGATTTATAGTTTAGCACACATAGTTCTACACTCCTGGGATATATACAGCATAGAAGGGATACACATGTTCGGTGCAAATGAGTAAATAAATAAATAAATAAATGAGAAAGAAAGAAACAGTGAGAACTATTAATGCAGAGAAAAAATATGTAAAGAGGTCACATACCAGGGAAATAGGACTTCCTCTGGATTGAGGGCAGGGAGGGTAGTGGGTCAACTTTATTCTCTAACTGTTCAATGTAATATCCTGATATCTGGGGTATATATCATTTCAAAGCTCAGCAACATGACAGAACATTGAATAAGGCTAAACATAAAATGCATTATGTAAATGGTGAAATCTTCAAGGTTCTATGTGCCCTGGGATCTTAAGTTATTAAGCAAATCTTAACCAATTAGGAAATGAAAATAAACTAACAAGATAAACAAGAGAATAAACCCTTTTTCTTAGATCAGATGTGGACCCCAGTCTCCAACAATGTGATGATTGCTTTGCTTCGGGACAGTGACAAAAACAGTCATTGACTTACTGGCACTTTTGTACCATCTATGTTCATGCTCCTTCTCATTAGTGCCTAGCAGCAAGAGTTTATTTGATAAATAATAAATTTAATGAACCTCTACTATTCTCAACACTGTGAGGGAAGGCAAAATAAGACAAGAGAAAAAAAAGTCAAGGGTTTGCTCTTCAGAAATTTATATTGTGGAAATATACAGACTATTGCCCAAAAGATCTATTTACGTATTCTGTAGGAGTTTATTAAACACCTACTTAGGGACCTATTACTAGATGCTAGGTACTGTAAGAGACAGCACTATCAGATACTGTCACTGCTGTCAGACTCTTTTTTTTTTTATTTAAAGGATTAAGATAACTTATCACATAATTTCATTCCAGTTTGCTTTCCCATCACAAAGTAACCATGTTTCAGGAGAAGTTAAACTTTTACTCATACACAGTTTATCTTCTTATTTTTTAAATTATTCCTATTAAATTACTTTTTTTTCTTTTTACCATTCCTATTAACAATATTATAGATGATTTGCAACTATAAATTTCAGTAACCTTTTTAGGACTTACTAAGAGACATTTTAGGTAACAGTTAATGGCACAGACTCTAGATTCTACAACGCATGGGAACTAAACCTGTGATCTAGCTTTTCGGCCACATGTACATTTTTAATCTCTCTGTGCCTAAATTTCATCACTTGTAAAATGGGACTACCAACAAATGTCTTTGATCTCATGTTTAAGGAGTAAAATGAAAGCATTCAGCACAAGGCACTGCATATATTAAACACTTGATAAAATATTACCATAAAATTATAGTGATTTTGTTTTATTTGGCTCTCAAAACACCTTTCACAGGTACATAAATATAGTTTTATTATCCTCATTTTATAGAAGATGGAAGTTGAGACATTACATTATTTGCCTCTGGCCACATAGTAAGTCGAATAGTTGGTATTCAACTCCCAATGTTCTGATTCCATATCCAGATGTACTTTTATAATTCCTGAGATTTATTATCCTTCTGAAGATTTCACATCTGTCTCATTTAGTGCTATGACTAGAAATAATGTAGGAATAATTTATTCTTCTCTTTTCCTCATCCCTCACATCCATGAAATAAAGCCTATCAACTCTAGTTCCAAAATTTATTCTGATCTATCCACTACTCCCCATCTGTACTATTGGACATAACCTGGACCAAGTCATTATTATGTCACAAATGGACATTAGCTAGAGTCAACTCATCAGTCTTTTGAGGGCACGCTTTCTCTACTTCTCCAAGTATAATACAAACAAATCCCTTATTGTGGCCTAGAAAGGTTGTTACAAAATTGTTCTGCCCACTACTCCTCTTCACCTCTCAGTACCCCATATCGCCTTTGCCCAAGTCAGTAGCCCTGAGACTCATTGGTCTTCTTTCTAATCTTAGCTTAATGGGTTTCCCTGCCTATCCAGAATGGTCTTTCCTCCCATCCCAGCATTTCCTATGACTGGATCTTACTTGGAATTTAGGAATAAACTCAGAACCAACTCTAGTGTGAGGTTGCTCCTGTCCCTGGCCACAGAGTCCAAATTAATCTCCCCCCACAGTCACATGCTTCTGTTTTACTTTCTTTATAGTACATACCACACTATAAAATTATCTGGTTTGATTGTATATTTGTTTATTTTTCTCTGTTTTCCTCCCCTAGAATATAAGCTCTAGAAAACTCATTCACCTTGTTCATTACTGAATGCCTAACTTGTAAAACAATATGAGGCATAGACCAGGCCTCCAATCAATATTTGTTGAAGCAATGAATTAACTTTACTCCCTGAAGCTTTTTTGAGCCTAAGAGTCCACTTAAGAATACACATGTCCTGCAAAGTTGGTGTTTCCAACTATGGGAATAAGATACCCATTTGAGTGAGTCTCACAAGAGAGAAGGTCCACAGAGACAAAAGGCATTAGCATACCAATATTAGTAAACAGTATTGCTTACAATAACAATAGTAATAATAATAATACATTGAATGTTTACCAATTACCCAATGTGGTTTAAGGGAAATTTACATATGTCCTATCACTTAATCCTTACAACAAAGCTTGAAGCAGACATTAGTGTGCCTATTCTACAGATGGAAAACTAAGGCTCAGAAAAGCTATGTCTCACAGTTACCCTACCAACAAGTGATAAAGAAAATATTTGAACCCCAGTTTATCTGGCCCCAAAGACACATTCTTTACAGAATCTCCTCTGTGGAGCAACCTGCTGTCTTTTCAATGCCTGCTTATTATTTTCAATGACAGATAATTTTGCTAATTCCATGAAAAGGATAAAAAAGCTGCTGCACTATCCAGCAGCTATGTATCTACTTTTGAAAACTGGTAGAAATGGTTCTCCCTGGATCAAAAAACACCACCAAAGTCCTTATTATCCTTATAGTTTTAAAGTCCAGTGTAGTCACAGAAAGATTTAGGTTTTGTTTTGCTACAAGGTTTCATTTCAGGGAATACAAAGACAGACTGAAAGCATATGTCTCAACACTGATCATGTGGCACATGGACACTCTGATGGGAAGAGAGGGAGATGAGAATGGAGTCTGGTAAGGGGCTTGTGTCACCCAGCCTGAGCAGGATGAATGAAAGGGGCCTTACGAGGCTGAACACCCATAACTGGGGTCAGAACACTGGATTTATTACTATTTTCCATTCACTGAAAGGCCCCCTCCTATGGTTTTATTTCATTTTCAGCTTCTTGTATTTTAAACATTGAAATGCAAATGTGACATTTAAACTTTTAAAGGGACATTGAAAATGAACAGCTATGAGTAGAGTGTATTTGGTATGGATTGGTGGAGTGGAGAGGAGAGAAAATGTTATTACATCCAAAGGAAATTTAGCTGAAGAAGAGGAAGAAAAAAAAAAAAAAAAACAGACTAAGTTACTCATATAAATGAGAAAACAGAATGACTATAGAGGGTATTGAATATGAATCTGTTCCCTCCTCAAGTTATTTTAAAGAAATCACATGTTGGGAAGGTCTAAGAATTTTATCTTAGCCAGGAAAATATAGATGGGCTCTTTTCCTGGGTTGATTGATGAGATGGAGAGGGTTTATGGGGGAAAATCTCAATTGCTTCTTACAAATAATATTTTAATTCTCTGCTGCTAATTCAAGAAGACCTTAACAATGCTGCATGTTGAGGTAGGGGAGAAAGTTTGATACTCATCAGTGACCATTATAAGTAGAAAATATATGCATATATTTACATTTACAGAAAATATCTGTGAACTTCCTAAAGTGATAGAAGAGACCTGTATAAACCAAAATAGTATGCAAATAGTTGCATAAGGCAGAGGATATGTGGCAGCAAAGTAGTAGCAATAATTAAAATCTCCTGTGAAGGGAGTGAGACCAGAAAAGTCCAGTGATTTATCCAATAACCATTGTGAAAGAAGTTTCACAATGAATAGGGGTTGGGTGAATGGGAAGCCAGGATTATCCAGTCTGGGGGGGCATTTCTATAGATGGAAGTATGGCCAATAGTCAGCACTGCATGTTAGCTTATACTTAATTGAGGGGATGAAAAGCAACTCAGAAAGAAGATGCTACTCAGACACTCCCCCTCTCAGAATTCTTTATGAGCACCCATATTTGACCATTATCTGTCTATGAGCTTTAATGGCCTGCTAGAATTCTAGCATAGGCTCTCTTGTTCACGCTCCCTCTCCCTCTTCCTCTATCTTCCTCTCCCTCTTCCTCTGTCTTCCTCTCTCTCCACCCTCCCCCACTTAATTAAAGTGAAAAGTGTGCTGGTTGGATAGATTAAGACAAGAGTTATTGGGGATGGTACGAAGAGGCTGCTAGGTTGAGCCTAAGAACATAGTTTTTCAAGAGGTCAACTTCCTTTTGAGAATCTCAGCCTTTTTGTTCTTGGTCTCATAAGAACTCATTACAAAGACACAATTGAGAAAATTACTGGAGATTTGAAGTTCAAATGTAACACATACATTGCAACAATCTCCCTTGGCGTGGCTGGCATTCTGCCTTCCCCACAAAAGAAAGAACAGGAACAGTAGAATCAGGAAAGTACCAGCCCTGTTCTTCTTTAACAGCCTCTCAAAAGATGCTGCCAGTGATGTTCTGCAAACATCTGGAAGTGATGTGGCATGGCTGCAACATAAACCACATGTCTTTGCATAAATATCACTGTATCATGAGCTGCTTGGGGGTCAAGTCCTTGGTCCACTCATTGCAATGTCATGAGAGAATGGAAACTTAGGTCACAGAATATGTGACATTCTTACTTAGAATGCTTGTGGCTGCTGGACCAGTTGTTTTTGTTGGGATTCAAAATGGCCCACCCCAGCTTCAAAGTTGTTAATGATGTAGTCTTTCATACTACTGTCTACTCCTCAAAAATATGCTTGCTGTTATTTCTTCCAGGAAAGACACATCTAAGTCCATCATCTCATTTTCCCTTAACTAACATCCTAGAAGTTGTTGACATCTTTTTCGTGGAGATGAAAATGGAGTCAAATAAGAAGTAGTGACCTTGCCAAATTTCATCCTTTACAACAGTGAGTCATGTTATCCTAATCATTCAGGTATATCCATAAATCAGCCTTGGGCCCCAGAACTCTGTAGGGAAATGGATAGCAAGTACCTAACACATGACCACGCCAATGATTTTTTATTTCTCAGATCAGACACCTGGCTAATGCCTCCTGATACCCCAGTGCTTGGGCTCAATCATTTTAGATCGATGTAGAGAATGTTAATGAGCTCTACCTCTGAGATAGTTGCTAGGCTGGTGATAGAGATGGTCAATGTCCAGATGTTTCCTTCCATGTGGACCTCTTTCCACTCCTCACTGACCACTTCCCATGAGTGGAGAAGTTGATTAATCTGATAGATGCATTTGGAAGAATTGGGCCATACATAACCTAGTCACTTTTGCCACACAGCTCCTGAAAGTTAGTTCAGCCTTTATCACATGGAGCGTATTATTTTTTCTTCAGTGCCCTCCTAAAATTTCTACACGCAGGACCTCACCTGAGGAAGTGTGGAATTTTATGTCATGCCCTGTGACTAAGTGGTTAAGTCTGACTATTTTTGAGTCTCAATATTAACAAGCCTACTTTCTGACAATGTAAAATACCAGCTTTACAATATAAAGTTGATACTGTGGTTCTGAATTAGTTTGATATGGTTGCCATAACAAAATACCACACTGGGTGTCTTAAATGACAGACGTTTATTTTCTCACAGTTCTGGAGGCAAGAAATCCAAGATCAAGGCGTCAGCAGGTTTGATTTCTCCTGTGGCCTCTCTCCTGGTTTTCAGATGACCACCTTCTCTTTGTGCCTTCACATGGCCTTTTCTCTCTGGTCACATACCTCTGGTATCTCGTCCTCTTCTTAAAAGGACACCAGTAATATTGGGTTAGGGATCAAACCTTTGACCTCATTTAATCTTAAATAGCTCTTTAAAGACCCTATCTCCAAATATAGTCACATTCTAACATACTGAAGGTTAGGACTTCAACATACGAACTTTGTAGGGACACAATTCAGTCTGTAACAGATTACCATTGGCCTTTTTCCCAGTTGTTTCCAAATATTATGTTCAGATAGGATAGTACAGGTAAGTCATTTTGGAGACCTCAGTAGCCTTACAGCAGTACTTTTCAACCTTATTTTCATTATTCCCCTAAGGACCCTTCTGTGGCCCTATGGAAGGCCGTAAGATCTTCTAACATCTGAGATGTTTTGGTGCTAAGAATCAGCACTTGCCATCTTGGGGGTGGTCTTGCATGCAGTAGTGATTTTTTAAAAAGCAGGAATAGAGTGCAATCACCAAGTAGATGATAAGACTCATTCTAGAGGCCCTCTTCTCCCAAGGCAGTGCAATGAGATCTGAGCTCTGGAGACCTTAGAGTGGGATTGTCCAAACTCGTGGAGGATAAAAGGGGTTTCCGCTAATGGGCAGAAGCCTGAACTAAATAAGTAAAGGCATGTATCTATCTCTTTGTCCATAATACATCACCATATTTTAAGGGTATATTTGGGGTTGATTACCTGACTTAAAAATAGACTACATGGCATATATAATACTACATTTTATAAGGTCTAGGTGAATAAGACACTTCAAAGTAGCATGTAGCTATCCTCCAGAATAGCTGAAACTAAGACATGAGATGCTCACGTGACTCTTTATTGGGAGAGAGAGCCCATATGAATTAGAATACCATGAACAGAGAAAACCAAAAGGATTTTCAAATATGAGCCCCAAATCAAAAGACAGGAATCCCTAACTATTGATGTCGACATGCTGTCGGTTGCTTCTCACATGGGCTACTTTATAGAGCTCTTCTGGGTAAGTGCTACACAGACATATTTATTCAGTAAAAGCTAATGATAGTTCTGGTAATAACAGAAAAGTATAACAACAAAAACAACAGAAGATCAGCAACAGCAGACCTTTGAGAGCATTTCTATGCCAGACATGGGACCAAACATAATCTCATTTAATACTCACAGTAACACTAGGAGGTAGACGCTATCATCCCACTCTCCTCCAGAGAAATTCCAATGAGGTTTCACAAGGTAACTTACTCAACGTCAAATCTACATCTACCTGATTATAGAGTCTGAGTATTTCACCACTAACCATCTGGCTGCCACTTGCTCCTAATTCCTGATCTTCACAATGCCAATACCACTCTTTTCTCTTACATTGTGTCTTTTTATACTGCAAGAGGGGTGTCTCTGAGAGTTGTCCTCTATGTATATTCTCAAATTAGAGAAGGAGAAATGCACCATTTGGAGAGGAATTGTGGCCAGAGCAGAGCTGAAGCGTGAACTATATCATCTAAAAAATTATTGTGCCCTTAGAACACCCATCCCTCTGAAGCAGGTATCATAGGTGACAATTCCTACCTTACAAATGAGGACACCAAGAACTAGAGACTTCAGTGATTTATCCAAGGTCATAGATCCAGATAGAAGCATCAAAGAGAACAGATAACCTCTGATTCTACATTTGCTGCCAGATTCACTACTTTACACTATTCCTACCAAAGGAGATAATCTTATTCTCCCCTCCTGCACCAGCTGTATTTCCCCCGCCTTCCCCTGCCCTCACCACCCTACTTCCTCACCACCATTGTGGTTTTAAAGTTTGTAAGTCATTTAGAGGAGATCAACTTCTCCAGCAACCAGACACTCTTGTGCTAAACAAGTCTGCAGTACATAAGACACAGAAAGGATTTACATCTTTTACCCTCTTCCAGCAGATATTACTTATCTTGAACTGCCAGCAGAGTCTTGTCTATGTGATGTGCGTGACAGTGAAGAATAGGTTTTTGCTGCATTGCCCGGCTTCCATGGGTAAAAGAAATCAGGAGTCCTTGTTTGATGGAATGAATATTCAGCAACATCTCAAGGAAATCTTGGCAAGGAGGTTGATGCTGTGAGACCTAGTCTTAGGAGCCGTGAAAATGACCCCTGATTCACTGAACCTTTGCAAAGATTTTGTGGAGCTTCGTCAAAGAAACAAACAAACAAACAAAAAACATGAGAGATTATTTAGCCTTCCTTAATACCCCTGTATGCCAAATCTTTCCCAGTAAAATTGTCCTTGAATTATACATCTTGTGAGAAATTTTTGTTTATAACTTGGTCCTTTAAAACTTTGAATCAATTGTAGGGACTTGAATCAACTGTAGGGACTTCCATGGTGGCGCAGTGGTTAAGAATCCGCCTGCCAATGCAGGGGACACAGGTTCGATCCCTGGTCCAGGAAGATCCCACATGCCGCGGAGCAACTAAGTCCGTGTGCCACAACTACTGAGCCTGCGCTCTAGAGCCCGCGAGCCACAACTACCGAGCCCGTGTGCCACAACTACTGAAGCCCGCGCACCTAGAGCCCGTGCTCCACAACAAGAGAAGCCACTACGAGAAGCCCGTACACTGCAACAAAGAGTAGCCCCTGCTCGCTGCAACTAGAGAAAGCCCGCGCACAGCAACAAAGACCCAATGCAGCCAAAAGAAAAAATAAAAAATTTGAATCAATTGTATCTTGTAAACAAAACTGTAAGTAATGAGTGATCATTACAGATGGTTGCCAGATATATATCTTAGCAGTGCCTTGTATGCAACAGACTGTCAAAAGTGATAATTCTTATTAATTGTAATGCTCATTATAGGTATACATATCTTTTTTTTTTTGTCTCCACAGCACAGCACATCTGAGTGTTAGAGAAGATGTCTACATTGTATAGTGTACCTGAGGTGCAATTAAGAATCTAGTTTTTAAATTTATCCTTATAGTCCTTAGCACAGAGTTGAAAATACTAACTAATGGAACTATTTGCAAACAAATTCATAAGGAATATCTAGACATTCTCAAATTTAATAATTAAAGTTACTAAATGTGAAAGAGATCTGGTTGATTTAGCAGAACTGGTTGAATTGAGGTCAAAATATACTTTTCTTCACAATTTTGATAATATGTTTGAACAAGGTCCTCTCATTTTATTGCAATATTTGACTATCAGCAATAGGAAATGTTTTAAAATTGTACAAAAGGGTCAATTATACTGATGCTAGTTTAATATCATTGGATCATGTGCAAAAGAGATTATTTTGTACTTTTCATTTTAATAGAATGACTGACCTCTGAATCCAGTTTTATTTAAGATCAGAATTTCTTCTGAATGAGATATAAAGTGGAACTGAACTCAAGAATTCATTCCTGGTAATGAACATTAGTTCAAAATCCTACTTTGACATATACGAAAATGTGTTAAAAAATAAAACACATTTGATAGGCACAAACATATTTTTTCAACATAAGCATAAGTATGGTGTCAAGTATTAACATAACATAAACTATTTTGAGGGTTTTAGTCACAGCACATATGTACTTTTTTCTTTCCTTCTACTTCAACATCAAATGCTAGAAGTATAAGATCCACTTTAGAATAAATCAAGGGAACATGGGTATATGTTTCATTGTGATACATATGTATTCTTAAAACATTCAACATAAATCTACTATCTATATATTTTCCATTCTAAATGCACATGGGAAGCTCCTGCACATAGTTCATCTTTAGGTCAACTCTTCACATGGAGCAACAATGGATCTAAGAGTTCCAGACTAATCCCACAACATTTGAGGAACAGAGAGTTTCAGTGAAAAAGCAAGTATTTTCAAGCAGCAATAGCGAGCACTGTTGCATATTAGGGATGTATCCATCCATCCATATAGCAGTGCAAAACTAACTGTGAGATCAATTCCAAACAAGCTGCAGGGCTAAGTGTAGGGCAGACCTGCAAAATAAAATATGGGTTGTATTGATGAAAGAAGAGGAAACTAAATACAGCTGACCCCTGAACAACATGAGTTTGAATTGCACGGGTCAACTTATACATGGATTTCTTCAATTTACTACAATTTATTTACTACACTATTTCACAATGCATAGTTGGTTGAATCTGCAGATAAAGAGGAACCTCAGATATGGAGGGCTGACTATATATTATACTCGGATTTTCAACTGCAAAGAGGGTCAGCGCCCCTAACTCCTGCATTGTTCAAGAGTCAAATCAGGGGAATTCCATGGTGGTCCAGTGGTTAGGACTCGGTGTCTCACTGCCAGGGGCCAAGGTTCGATCCCTGGTCGGGGAACTAAGATTCCACAAGCTGCCGAGGAGTCAACTCAAATGGTCAAACAGCCAATGTTTGCCTCCTACAGCTAACATATCTGAATCTCTAGTGGTTTGACCATGGTATTTGCATTTTTAACAGATCTTCCTGGTGATTCTTATTGGATTAAACTTTAAAAATCAATCTTCATGTAAGGTCTCTGCACCTCTATAAGCACTTTGAATATTAAGATTAGTAAACAGACTGCTCTACCCAATGTGGGTGGACATCATCCAATCCACTGAGGGCCTGCAGAGATTAAAAATTAGGCTAAGAGGGACTTCCCTGGTGGCCCAGTGGTTAAGATTCCATGCTCCCAATGCAGGGGGCACGGGTTCAATCCCTGGTTGGGGAACTAAGATCCCACATAACGTATGGTGGGGCCAACAACAACAACAAAAATTAGGCAAAGAAAAGAAAATTTTACTCTCTCTGCCTGAAACAAGGTGGGATATTGGTCTTCCTGGTCCAGGGACTGGGAACCTACACCATCTGCTGGTAGGTTCTCAGGTCTTTGGACTCAGACTGGAACTACACCACTGGCTTTCTTGGTTCTCTGGATTGCATACAACATATCATGGGACTTCACAGCCTCCATAATCACAAGAGCCAATTTTTCATAATAAATATATAAATATATTTATTTATTATTTATTTATTTTACATAACAAAAATTTTTATGGAATATTATCTATTTATAATAGATAAATAAATATAAATATATGTGTGTGTATATATATATATATATATAGATAGAAAGAGAGAGAGACAAAGAGAGAGAGAGAGAGATGGGAGAAAGAGATTAGTTCTCTATTGGTTCTGTTTCTTTGGAAAATCCTGACTAATACATCGCCCTGTTTTAAGAACACTCTTTAATTACAGTAAGTGCCCTGCATATGAACGGGTTTCGTTCTGAGAGCGCGTTCGAAAGTCCAATTTGTTTGTAAGTCCAACAGAGTTAGCCTAGGTACCCAACTAACACAATCAGCTATATAGTACTGTACTGTAATAGGTTTATAATACTTTTCACACAAATAATACATAAAAAACAAACACAAAAAATAAAGAAAACATTTTTAATTTTACAGTACAGTACCTTGAAAAGTACAGTAGTCCAGTACAACAACTGGCATACGGGGGCTGGCATCGAGTGAACAGGCAAAAAGAGTTACTAACTGGAGGAGAGAGAGGAGGTGGGAGATGGTAGAGCTGAAGGATCGTCAGCAATAGGAGATGGAGGGCAAGCTGCAATTTCCCTCACGCCTGATGTTGATGGAATGCACGTTCGCATCTTGAAAGTTCGCAACTTGAAGGTTCGTATGTAAGGGACTTACTGTATTGAGTTTTAATTAACTGATTTCTACAAAAAGCTTTTGTTCTTTCCGATGACCTCTGCAAAATGCTAGTTGTGGCTGTGGGATTCTGTTGTCTCTCTCTCTCTCTATCCTATTGTATTCTCTCTATCTATCTCTGCATTTGCATCTGTGTTTGCTCATGTAGATGCTTCCTCTGATGAAACCACCACTACCTTCTTCATTTTTTTGTTGATGATTTGGCTACATTTGTCCACAGTGGAAAAGAAAGAGAAGTTGAGAATGACTTTAGACAAGAAAATCGCCAGCTCTTTCAAAAATATTCTAAAAACCAGACCCACCAATGAGCCTAAATATAGGCCACATGCAACTTCTGGCCATGACCTTCAACATCCTCCAGAGAAGCTAACACAGAACCAAGCACATTACTCTTTCATTACGTTAAATTCTACCACGTGGATTCTTCTTGCTTTAACAAATGTTCTCTCTTAGTCCATCTCCTTCTACATACACCATATATTCAGTGCTTGACATATTCTTGACACAGTAAGGCCCTGTGGTTGTAAGTTGGATTAGGTGGGGTCCTCTCTCAGTCCATTATAGTGGTCAATGTTATGAATAGTAACAGATAAATCAATAAGTTACTATTGTGTTACATTAAAAGGGTCCCCAATTGCTCCTGAAGACCTGAGAATATTTTCTCAAAAAGAACAGAGATTTAAAGAAAAAGTAATGATTTACTAAGTGTAAAAGTAAAGGACATTACATACCAATGAAACAGTATGCATTGAGGGAAAGACATATGGAAATGCATGATATTCATCATGAAGAGTATGTTTCTCAAATATTTGGCTAGAGGAGGGCAAGTGATATGGGGATGGTTAGATCGAAGAAGGTGGAGCTAGAAAGGAATGTTTAACAAGCCCTAATAAGGACCATAAATATCCACCGGACATTTTTAGGCAAGGGGTAACATCAGATATGTAATTTTAGAAACATACTTCTAGCATCACATAGCAGATTAAAGAGGTTGAAAGAAAGAGAGAGAGGGGGAGGGAGGGAGGGAGGGAGACTAAATGCAATAACTGCTCAATAATTCAAGCAAGATTTGGTGAGATCTGAAGGAAAGTACTGGCAGGAAGGCTGTCATGATAATTTGAATGTGTAAGATAAAATGTTTAGGGCTTTGCGGCTGATTGGACGGAATGGTGAAGGAGGAGACAGGGGTGAGGATGACACCAAGGCTTCAAAAGTAAGTGATTAAAAAAAAAAAAAAAAAAAAAAAAAGTAAGTGATCTGAGAGAAAGTTGAGCCAATAAACCATATTTAATCTTTTAATTTATATTGGCTGTTCATGTTGTAACATATGGTAATTATTAATGGCACAGATTCACAGACTAGTGAATGCCACACAGACTAGGCTACTTTACCAAATTACAATTTTTAAAAATTCCTGTGATTCTACTGCTTTTCACTTTGACAATGAGAATTCTCTGAAGCACATCATAGAGGTTTTTTTTTACCTTATGCATAGGTTTCCTAGGAGGCTTTTTATGAATTAATTATCTGTGTCATCTCATTGATCCAAAGAACTTTATATTTAGTGACCATAACTATGTACTTGCTGGAGAGCCATCTTCTGCACAGCTATACATCAAAGGCCAAATAGGCAACTGAGCTTCACTCAGCTTTTCTAGTAAGGAAGTACTACAGAGATGAGAAGAGTGTAAGCATGGCAGTATATTTTAATTGATGATTTTTTTATCATTAATTATGGAAATTGGGAAATTAATCTTATCAGCTTCCGATTGACCCTCTGAAGGTATTTTCGTTTCTAAGTTTGATATTCCCTCACCCCACTAATGCCCATCACATTTCATTTCATCCTTACTTTCTTAGCACTGTAATTTTGTGTCGAGGCTTGTGATAGCAACATTTTCAATCACTGCTCTTTAGAGATAAGAGACAATAAGACTCAGAGATAAATTAATTTTCCCAAGATCACACAAAGGAGAATTTTAAATAAATAAAGAGAATAAGTGGACAATTAAAAGTGGGTCTAGGGCTTTGCTTTCTGAGATCTATGACAAAACATAGGGATCTCTCTAATGAATCGGAGAGGCATTTATGTCTAGGATATTAAGCTTCAGCCACGGAGTACGTACCCATTGGAAAAGTTCAGCAAAGATGGGTTTTAAGGGCCAGGAAAGAAGTTATTATCAGAACAACTTTCCCCAGAAAGGAGTAAGTAGATCCATGACATAAAGCTGACAAACTGACTCTAGGTGACCAGTTCATTCAAAGTACAAATAGTATGTGTGAGCTAGTTTGAGAAAGTGATCTGCAGAAGACCCAGTGGACCAAAGGAAGAATCCATACATAGGAGGAATGGCTCAGAAGGAAACTCAAGGTTGGCAGAATGCTGGCTACCTCATCCATGTCCCTGTTTTTGGAGTGATCCCATGAGCATCCTGAAGTCCTGAATTACGTGGTCTTATAATGGCAGACTGGTGAGACCCAACGGAAGTCCTAAGGCTCGCTGCTTATTACTAGTTTACTGAGAACATCTTTAAATGTTATCTTACTTCTAAGTAATGAGGTTGGGGTGGGAAATGGAAGCCTGTAACTCAGGTTTGTATTGATGTCTTCTTTCCCCTTTTTTCTTTACCCACATCCCAAAATAACAGTATCAATGAATTCCTATTTTCAAAAATAACTCAAATTATTTTTGAAAATAATTATCCAAGAAAGGGCATCTCAGAATAACTGAATACAAATTGTCAGGGTCACCAAAATGCCCTGGAACCCTGTCACTCCTTCAACAGATTGTGTGTAAGTGTGTGTGTATGTCTATGTTATGTGGATGTGTTATAACCAAGCTCTTTCTGACTGTAGCTCAGAAAGTACATGAAAGATAGTGATAAAGCTGCTGGTTTCTTCACCTTCCATGGTTTGGTGCATAAGAACAATTTGAGACTTCAAGGTATCAAATAAATGAGTTTCCAGGTTGCTATCCCCTAGAAACTAATTGAAATCATGTGCTTTTTCCACATAAAGAACAGCTTTGACAGTGCTTCTAAAAATGAGAAGAGGGAAGTAGCACTCTATTCCTTGTGGTGCTCCACAGCTCAGCTATGGACTCCAGAGTGACTCTAATGATTGCAGGTTTAGTGAAGAACAAATCGTATAAATAACACAAAGTTCCAAATAATTTTCAGCTTGGCTGCCTCGAATTATGCAGAGTAACTAGGGTATTCTGTTTCACTTTGGCGCTGGGGTTTCAAATGAGATTGCAGGGACCCCCTCCGACCCAAGAAGCAGAATGAACACTTTACACTAACCCAGGAATTCTCCGACACTCAGTCAGCTTTCCAGTTTCCCCATAGAATGTGTTAACCAACCAGAAAAGCCTAACATAGAAAAGCTTAAATTTGAAATTGTGGCCCTGTGGTAAAATCTGCCAATGCTCGTACTACCTACATTGGCTATTTTCATGTGAAAGGGTGATGTCACTCCCTCCCCACCACCTCAACATATACTTACTCCCACCATAATGTTTCCCTTAGAATGCACCAAGATTCACCCAGAAAATGTTTCAATATTCAGTACTGTTTTATCAAAGTCATTTTTAGACAGTTTCACTAACTTTAAGAACAAGAAATCTTAATTTTAAAACAGTGGCAGCACATAATAGCAACGTTTTACAGCATAATTACTGCTGTTCAAAAAAAAAGTAAAACCAAAACAAACAAAATACATACGTCATCAAATAACTGATTTTTAAGGAAAGCCTTTTAGAAAGAATTAATATGTATTATTTTAGAGAACACTGAAGCCTAGTGACGTGTTCATTAAAGTAGGAAATTAAACAAGAGTCTTCCTATTCATGAGCTACATCTTTCTCCCACCAAATTTATCCCTTCTGAAATGAAATTCCAAGTCGATGCTATTTTTTTCTAAATATTCTTTTATGGTTCATTAAGCGCAACAGATAAAGCCCAAACTTTTTAGCGCTCACTTGTTCAGTCTCACCTTCTGATATCCTCCCCTACATTCTCCTATATGCCTCCTACACTCTCCAAAGGCATCATCACGGCCCATGTTTCCATCACTTTATACAAAATATTTAAATCCCCTTAAATGCTTCCCTTTTCCATCAACTGCAGAAATCCTACTTCTTTTTTAAGTCTCTTTTTGCACATTACCTTCTCTGTGAAGAAACCCAATGTTTCCAGAGAAGGCTTAATTCTTCTATGAGTCTAATAGAGCATAATTTATACCCTCTCTCTAACTGCTGACTGCACTATATTAGACATGTTTGTTCATCTATCAGTTTCACCTAGTAAACTGTGCATTCAATGAGGGAATCTTCATTTCCATCATTTCCTTACTTAAATTCCCAGATTACTGTCTGATGGTAGTGGTGGATCTCAAACATTAGTATTCATCAGAAGCTCCCAGAGACTTCTTAAAGTACAGGTTGCTGGACCACAACCACAGACTGTCTGATTTGGAAGCTCTGGGTAGGGCTTGGTCATAATCATTTCTAACAAGCTCCCAGGTGATACTGATGCTGTTGGTGAAGACTCTTTGAGAATCACTGACTTACATAAGGAACTCAGCAACACTGTATTTTGTTGAAAATATGAATTAATATGGACATGTTTATGATCCCTGTACCTAACTGCAGACAGATCTGAGATCAAATCCCTGATCTTTCAAGTACTATTTCTATACATGGACATTTTAATCTGAATTCTGTTGTTGTTTTTCCTCAGAGAAGCTGTTTTCGATCACTGCTTAAAAATGTGGCTTAAAACACATTTATTATAATTTGGCAGTTCCTCCTTGAAAAGGTAAGCTATTCCAGTCCTAGTTACACAGTCTAAAGAATTCAAAGCAGATACTCAGACAAATACATGTACACACATATTCATAGTAGCACTATTCATAATAGCCAAAAGATGGAAACAACTCAAATGGCCACTGATGGATGAATGGATAAACAAAATAAATAAATATTAAAAAAGGAAAATATCTGGAAATTGAAAATGGCAATGGCTGCACAAAATGGTGAATATACTAACCACCACTGAATTGTAGGCTTTAAAATAGTTAACTTAATGTTATGTGAAATTTACTTCAATTACAAAATGATTTAAGAAAAAAAAAAAACTTATTTTCTCAGAGTGTCCATGAGTGAGGAGTCTGCACATATTTCAGCTGAGTCCTCTACCGGGTCTCACAAGGCTGCAATTAATGTGTTGGTCAGGCTGCCTTCTGACCAGAGGTTTGACTGAAAAAAGATCTTTTTTTAAAATCTCCCTTAAGTTTTTGGCAGAATTAATTTCCTTGTGCTGTAGAAAATGGCACCTTACTTCTTTAGGGCAAGCAAGAGACTCTCTCTGACTTCTCTGACCCAGTCTTAGCCACGTGACTATATTGCCCTACACTTTTAAGGTTTTACACCATGATTCAAGTTCCTCCCTTGTAGTCCACCCACGACATTTGTATTCATCCTTCCATACTGACATTCTCCATGTAGGTTATGGCTCATATATCTGTGCTCCCAAGATGACCAATCACTACTTCTGCCTAGGTACTACATATCACACTGAATTATAATTATTTGTTTAGAATCTGCCTTCCCATCTAAAATGCTAAGTTCTTACAAAGAAGATAAAATGTCTTCTTCATATGCTGAACAGATGGTACTCTTTTATAGGAGTCACTTGATTAGATCAGACCACCTAGGATGATTAACTCAAAATCAAATACTTTGGGACCTCAATTACACCTAAAAACTCCCTTCACCTTTGGTAAGTCACAGTTTCTGCCTGAGCTCAAGGGAAAAGATTATATGTGGTTGTGTTTCATTGGGGGTCACCTTAGGGTATATATGCTTTGTATAAACTGAATGTTTGTGTTCCCCAAAATTCATATGTTAAAACATAACCCCCTACGTTAAGATATTCGGAGGTGGGGCCTTTGGGAGGTTATTAAGTAATGAGGGTAGAGTCCTCGTGAATGGGATTAGTGCCCTTATAAAAGGGACTCTAGAGAGTTCCCTTGCTCCTTCTACCATATGAGGACACAGCAAGAAGACTGTCATCTATGAACCAGGAAGCAAGCCCTCACTGTCTTCCCATCCTCCAGAACTATAAGAAATAAATGTCTGTTGTCTATAAGCCACCCAGTCTGTGGCATTCTGTTATAACTGCTTAAACAGACTAAGATAACACTATAATAGCTTCCCCATTTGTAAAGTATGGAAGTAATAATACTTACCCTCAGGCCTATCGAAGGAATTCAATGAGACAAAGAACAATATTGGTATACAGTAAAAG